>NW_027556180.1:93673167-94396917 GCF_003287225.1 Phascolarctos cinereus
CTAGTACTGTTCAGCTGCCTTCTTTCACATTTTACTTTCATTGATTCCCTTGATATTCTTGACCTTTTGTTTTTCCAGATGAATTTTTTTTAGCTCTATAAAACAATTTTGGTAGTTTGACTGGGTATGGCACTGAATAAGTGAATTAGTTTAGATAGAACTCTCATTTTTTGTTATATTTGCTCAGTCTACCCTTGAGCAATTAATATTTCTCTAATTATTTAGATCTCTATTTGTATGAAAAATGTTTTGTAATTGTGTTCACATAATTTCTTGGTTTGTCTTGTCAGATAGACACCCAAGTATTTTATATTGTCTACAGGTATTTTAAATAGAATTTCCCTTTCTGTCTCTTCCTGCTGAACTTTGTTGGCAACATATAGAAATTCTGATGATTTGTGTGGATTTTTTTATATCCTGCAACTTTTCTAAAGTTGTTAATTGTTTCGATTAGTTTTCTTGTTGATATCTCTATGATATCATTTGCAAAGGATGATAGTTTTGTTTCCACCTTGCCTATTTTAATTTCTTTGATTTCTTTTTCTTGTCATTGTTATAGCTAGCATTTCCAGTACAATATTGAATAATAGAAGTGATAATGGACATCCTTGCTTCACCCCTGATCTCATTGGGAAGTCTTCAGGCTTATCTTCATTACAGATAGTGCATGTTGTTGGTTTCATATAGACATTATTGCTATTTTAAGAGAAGGTTCATTTATTCATGTGATTTCTAGTTTTTTTTTAAAAGCAGGAATGTACTTTGTCTAAACATTTTTCTGCATCTATTCAGAGAACCATACGATTTTTATTGTTTTTGTCATTATGGACAATAATGCTTATAGTTTTTCTAACATTGAACCAGCCCTGCATTCCTGATATAAATCCCACCTGGTCATAGAGTATGATCATTGTGATATATTGCTGTAATCTCTTTGCTCATATTTTATTTAATTTTTTTGCATCAATATTCATTAGAGAAATTAATTTATAGTTTTCTTTCACTGTTTATTTTGAGATTTTTTTTTTTTTTGCTTTTTGGTGAGGCAATCTGAGATAAATGACTTGCCCAGGATCACACAGCTAGTTTCTGAGGTCAGATTTGAACTCAGATCCTCCTGACTTCAAGGCTGAAGCTCTATCTACTGTGCCACCTACCTGCCCTTTCTTACTCTGTTTTTGCTCTTTCTGGTTTAGTACCAAAACTATACCTGTGTCATAAAAAGAATATCACAGGACTCCTTTGCCTATTTTTCCAAATAGTTTATTTTTCACATTTGAATTGTTATTTAAATACTTGGTAAAATTCACCTATAAAGATGTTTGGTCCTAGGGAATTTTTCTTAGGGAGCTCACTTATTCTTGTTCAATTTCTTTTTCTTCTTTTTTCTTTTTAAATTTTAAATTTATTTTAATTCACTAATTAATTAATTTTAAGTTTTCAACATTCACTTCCACAAGATTTTGAGTTCCAAATTTCTCCCCATCTCTCCCTTCTTCCCACCCCAGGATGGTGTGTATTCTGAATATCCCTTCCCCCAATCTGCCCTTTCTTCTATCATTCCCCCCCCTTCTCTTATGCCCTTCCCCTTCTATTTTCCTGTAGGGTAGGATAGATTTCTGTACATCATTGCCTGTATGCCTTATATCCCAATTGCATGTAAAACAATTTTTAACATTTGTTTTTAAAACTTTGAGTTCCAAATTCTCTGCCTTCTTCCCTCCCCACCTACCTTCATTGAGAATGCAAGCAATTTGATATAGATGTGTAGCCATGCAAAACACTTCCATAATAGTCATGTTGTGAAAGACTAACTATATTTTCCTCCATCCTATCCCCCCCATTTATTCTATTCTATGCTTTGACCTTGTCTGTCCTAAAAAATGTTTGCTTCTGATTACCCCATCTCCTAATCTGCTCTCCTTTCTATCACCTCCCCTCTCTTATCCCTTTCCTCTCTATTTTCCTGTAGGGTAAGATAGATTTCCATACCCAATTGAGTGTGTATGTTATTCCCTCCTCAAGCTAAATCTGATGAGAGAAAGATTCATTCATTCCCTCTCATCTCCCTGCTCTTCCGTTCCGATGTAAAAGCTTTTTCTTGTCTCTTTTATGTGAGATAATTTACCCCATTCTACCTCTCCTTTTCTCCTTTTCCTAGTACATTCCTTTCTCCTTTAATTTAATTTTTAGATATCATCCCTTCATATTCTACTCACCCTGTGCCCTCTCTCTCTCTCTCTTCTCTCTGTCTGTCTGTCTATCTACCTATTTCCTTCAATTACCCTAATACTGAGAAAGGTCTCATGAATTACAAATATCATCTTCCCATGTAGGAATGTAAACAGTCCAACTTTAAAAAGTCCCTTATGATTTCTTTTTCCTGTTTACCTTTTCATGCTTCTCTTGAGTCTTGTGTTTGAAAGTCAAATATTCTATTCAGCTCTGGTCTTTTCATCAAGAATGCTTGAAAATTCTCTATTTCATTGAATATTCATTTTTCCCCTGAAGGATTATACTCAATTTTTCTGGGTAGGTTATTCTTGGTTTTAATCCTAGCTCCTTCATGCTCTGAAATATCATATTCCAAGCCCTCTGATTCCTTAAGATAGAAGCAACTAAATATTGTGTTATCTTGATTATGTTTCCATAATACTTGAATTACTTCTTTCTGACTGCTTGCAATATTTTCTCCTTGACCTGGGAACTCTGGAATTTGGCTATAATATTCCTAGGAGTTTTTCCTTTGGGATCTCTTTCAGGAGGTGATCGGTGTATTCTTTCAATTTCTATTTTACCCTCTGGTTCTAGAATATCAGTGTAGTTTTCTTTGATAATTTCTTGAAAGATGTTGTCTAGGTTCTTCTTTTGATCAGGGATTTCAGGTAGTCCAGTAATTTTAAAATTATCTCTCATAGAGTCATTAGCTTTCTTTTGCTTAATGTTAATTTTTAAAAGAATTATTTTCTTCAGTGAGTTTTTATGCCTTTTTTGGAATTTGGCCAATTCTGTTTTTTAAGGTGTTATGTTCTTTGGTATTTTTTGTACCTCTTTTACCAGGCTTTTAATTCTTTTTTCATAATTTTCTTGGATTACTCATTTCTTTCCCCCAATTTTTTCTCTACCAAGCTAATCTCTTTAAATCTTCCAGGAATTCTTTTTTGGCTTGTGTCCAATTTGCATTTTTCTTTTGACTTTGCTTGTAGTGATTTTTCACGTTGTTGTATTCTTCTGAGTTTCTGTCTTGATCTTCCCTGTCACCATAATATCTTTTTATGGTCAGGTCCTTTTTGTTGTTTCTATTTATCTATTTTTGTAACCTATTTCTCTACTTTTAATTTTATGTTAAAGTTAGGATTTGTTTGTGTGTTGGAGTGGGACACTTTCCCAAGTTGCAGGCTTTTTTGCTGCAGTTTTCAGTTAGTTCTGTGGATCTATAACTTTTTTAGTATTTCTAAGGTGATGGGAACTGAGGAAGGGTGTGGTTACTGCTCTCCTGACTTGAACTCTGGTCTTTAACCGGGAAAGACCCCTGTACCTCTACAGATGCAAGTGTTAGCACTCCTCTTGACCCTGGAACTGCTATCAAGGCCCCTATTCCCTTGCCATCCTGCAGCCACAAGCAGTAAATCTCCTCTCTTCCCTGGAATTGTGACCTGCATCTCTGTATAGTCAATGCAAATAGATTCTATGCCTGGGGTCTCCTCAGGGTCCCGTGCTATTTCTGTCTTACCTGTTGTCCAACTACCTCCCCCCTTACTGTCTCTGGGCTCAGAGCTCCAGAAGCTACTATTTCCACTGTCACCATGGCCTCTAAGTCCCACCACTGCTGCTGTGCTCCAGGAATACCCTGACTCCAGTGTCACAGACCTCTCCTTCCAACCTCCCAAGTTGATTTGGGCAGGAAAAATGTCTCACCCTAACCTTTTGTTGGCTCTGCTCCTTCAGAATTTGATTTGATTTGTTACAGCCTTTTTTTTTTTAAAGGAAATCTTGGGAAAGTTTGACTAGGTTTCTGCTTCTACTTTGCCATCTTGGTTTGCCTTTTTCATTGATTCTTGATGGGTGGCAGAAAAGGAGAGAGAGGGAATTAAGTATCATATAACTTTGAGACCATCTAGAAACATTAATTTAACTTAGTACTTTAAATGTGAGTAATATAGAATTTATGGAATGGTATAGACAAGAGTAACACAAGTTGACAAAGTGTTAATATATTGTAATAGAAGAAGAGAGTATCCATCTCAATGAGCCCACAGATCCATGGAAATACATTAAATATGAGATTTTTATTCAATAACCAATGAGTGAACATGGTATCAGAGGAACTGAATCATATCAATATTGACATTATTGCTGTAAATGAAAGCAAGAATTTTGCAGCAAAATAGAAGTGTGTCTCTTTGGAAAAGCAAGCAAATGATCTGGAAGGGTTGGTTTGACTGTTTCCAGGTGCAACAAGAAACATCTTTTCATGGGACACCCTGTCATCTTGCCTTGCAATGCTCATGAGCATAAACAAAAAAGCACAGTGAAGATAATTATAATTTATGTATCAACATCTATTGCAGAGAATGAAGAAGTAGCCAAATTTTATTAGATTAATAAGATATTCCAAATTAAATCAAAACATAATTTAATGCTAAATCACTTCAATGCAAATGTGGGTATAGGGAAGACAGTGAAATATATATTAGAAAATATGGCTCACATTCAAAAAAGTGTAGACCCAAGTGTCCAACATCATCAAATTGTCCTTTTGTGGAAATAAAATGAAAAGTTTTGGGTAGCATCAACCGCTTTCTGGTGCCACAATTAGGACCATTGGAGAGACTTGGTTTAGGTTCTTCAGGGTGTGCAGGTGATTATTCTTCCTGATACCACCCTCATTTCTTTTTGTTAGGCAATGGGGTTAAGTGACTTGCCCAAGGTCACACAGCTAGTAACTGTTCTGTGTCTGAGGCTGGATTTGAACTCAGGTCCTCCTGAATCCAGGGCCAGTGCTCTATCACTGTGCCACCTAGCTGCCCCCTACTACCCTCATTTCTCAAAGCTTTTCTTGTCCTGTTTGGCCTCTGGCACTCTAACTCTCCTTTCCTTTCTTAAATTGGTCTAATATTCGTATGTCTAGTTCAGGGGTTCTTAAGATGCAGTCCACAGCTGCTAGGTATCAATGGATAGATGAACTTGGATAAGAAAAAAATTATTATGTTATTAATTATTATATTAAAATTATTACATTAAAATATATCAATATATCATTAATTTTACTAACCTTTAATTTCCTTTGTAATCCTATATATTTTTAATTTATTCATTTACGGAAGTTATTCTGGGAAGAGGTCCACAGGCTTCACCAGACTGCCAAAGGAGTTCACGAAGTAAAAAAAACAGGTTAAATAATAAAAACTTAATAAAAAAAAAGTTTATGAAATAAAAAGTACCTCTGGTCTAATTCAAAGTTGTGAATGAATATGGCTTCAATTTTTTGCCTGTGCTCAGCTGACAAGTTCTTGTTGTGTCTGGCTGCTGGGACCTCTAGTCCTGCCGTTCTTTATGTCACTGGTTTTATTGGCTTGGGCTATTGATACATTTCTCAACAGACTTTCTATGCAATACTCCCTTCGAATATGAGAAATCGGTAGTGCCTTATCCTGCTTCCATGGCCTGTATGTGAGAAGACGTTTTGGAGCAAGTCAAGGGCAGTTTCTTTGTCACAAGCCACTATATTCTTTCCTTTACTTTCCCTTGAATAGTCTCACTATGCAGTAACTGCTCATCTCCAACTTGCTTTCCATTTTCTTCAAGCCTGGGTAGCTATACCCTTAGATTTCCATTCTCTAGCAGTCCGCTACTTACTGGAGACTATCTGTCAGTGACCACGTCATTTTTCTCCAGGCTTCATTTCAGACTTCTATTATCCTGAAGCCTCATCATACCAGTTCTTCATCCTGAAGTCTCACTCCAACCCTGGAATTCACATTTTGGAAGGACTCTCCTTCCCTGTAAGCCTCTCTTTTTGATTTGATGGCTCCTTCCAGAACCTCCATTAATGGAGGGTGCCAAGATCAGCCATGACTTATTTTTCTCTAGGCTGCACTCTGAATTTTCTCTACCATGCCTCTACACTGGTGCATCTTTTTTTTTCTCCCCACTCCCTTTTTAGCTTTTTTAATGTGTTATCTCCCCCCTCTCTTCCATTAGAATATAAGCTCTTTGAGGGCAGAGATTTTCTTTCTACTTGGATTTGTATTCTCAGGGCTTGGCACATAGTAAACACTTAATAAATGCTAGTTGACTGACTTTCTTCTTTAAAAAAGCTATTTATTTATCTTCAGTTTTCAACATTTATCTTTACAGGATTTTGAGATTTAAATTTTCTCCCCCTTCTTCCCCTCTTTCTTCCCCAAGATGGTGCACAATCTCATATAGGCCATATACATATACCATCACATTGCACATATTTCCACATCAGTAATATCGTAAAGAACCAAAGGGAAAAACCATGAGAAAGAAAGAACCAAAAAAGAAAAAAAAAAGGAAAAATAGTATGCTTTGATCTGCATTCAGACTCCATAGTTCTTTCTCTGGATGTGGATAGCATTTTCTGTTATGAGTCTTTTGGAAATGTCTTAGATCATTGCGTTGCTGAGAAGAGCTAAGTCTATCAAAGTTGGTCATTTGTTCTCCTGGTTTTATTCAATTCACTATGCATCAGTTCATGCAAACCTTTCCAGGTTTTTCTGAAGTCTGCCTACTCATCATTTCTTACGGAATATAGTATTCCATTACATTCACAAACCACAACTTCTTCAGCCATTCCTCAATTGTTGGGCATTCCCTCAATTTCTCATTTTTTTTTTGCCACCACAAAAAGAGTTGTTATAAATTTGTACATGTGGGTCCTTTCCCCATTTGTAGGCTCTCTTTGAGATATAGACCTAGAAATTGTATTACTGTGACAAAGGGTATGCACAGTTTTATAGCTCTTTGGGCATAGTTTCAAATTGCTCTCCAGAATGGTTGGAACTTACAACTCCGCCAACAACGTATTAGTGTTCCAATTTTCCCACATCTTCTCCAACATTTATCATATTCTTGTTCTGTTACATTGGTCAATTTGATATGTGTCGTGTGGTACGTCAGAATTGTTTTAATTTGGATCTTTCTAATCAATAGTGATTTAGAGTATTTTTTCGTATGACTATGGATAGCTTTAATTTCCTCATCTGAAAACTGTCTGTTCATATACTTTGACAATTTATTAATTGGGGAATGACTTGTATTCTCATAGATTTGACTCAGTTTTCTCTATATTTTGGCAATGAGGCCTCTATCAGAGACACTGGCCATGAACATTGTTTCCCAGCTTTCTGCTTCCCTCCTAATCTTGGTTGCATTGGCTTTGTTTGTGAAAAACCCTTTTAATTTAATGTAATCAAAATTATCCATTTTGCTTTTCATAATGTTCTCTGTCTCTTGTTTGGTTATAAATTCTTCTGTTCTCCATAGATCTGACAGGAAAACTTTTCCTTGCTCTCCTAATTTATTTATAGTGTCACCCTTTATGTCTAAACCATGTACCCACTTTTGACTTTATCTTGGTATATAGTGTAAGACATTGTTTTATGCCAAGTTTCTGCCATACTATTTTCCAGTTTCCACAGCAGTTTTTGTCAAATAGTGAGTTTTTATCCCAGAAGCTGGAGTCTTTGGGTGTGTCAAAAAGTAGATTACTAGACTACTGTGTCTTGTGTACCTAACCTATTCAACTGATCCACCACTCTATTTCTTAGCCAGTACCAAGTAGTTTTGTTGATTGCTGCTATATTTATTATCATTATTATTATTATTATTTTATTTTATTTTTTTTTGGCTAAGCAATGGGGTTAAGTGATTTGCCCAGGGTCACATAGCTAGTAAGTATTATGTGTCCGAGGTCAGATTTAAACTCAGGTCCTACTGAATCCAGGGCCTGTGCTCTCTCCTCTGTGCCTCCTCGCTGCCCCTCAATTGCTGCTTTATAGTACAATTTTAGATCTGTTATGGCTAGGCCACCTTCTCTTGCATTTCTTTTCATTAATTCTCTTGATATTCTGGACTTTTTGTTTTTCCAGATTAATTTTGTTTTTTTAAATTTTTTCTAGTTCTATAAAATAATTTTTATAGTTTGATTGGCATGGCACTAAATAAGTAAATTAATTTAGTTGGAATTGCCATTTTTATTATATTAGCTTGGCCTACCCATGACAACCAATATTTTCCTAATTATTTAGATGTGACTTTATTTGTGTGAAAAGTGTTTTGTAATTATGTTCATATAGTTCCTGGGTTTGTCTTGACAGGTAGACTCCCAAATATTTTATATTGTCTACAGTTACTTTAAATGGATTTTCTCTTTCTATATCTTACTTTGTTAGTGACTAACTGACTTTCTTTACCTTTACTGCTTCTTCTGAAATAGGCTGTTAATTCACAGCTCAAAAAAGTAAATTTTTCTCTTTAGGCTGGTAGGCATTGATGCACTCAACCTGATAGGTTCACTGAATGGTCACTGCTCTCTCATATTGACTCTTTTGTCTTCACAGACAGTCTTACTATCTCAGGATTTCGCACTGAGTATGAAATCAAATGCTGATCCCCCAGGGCTTTCTGTTACACTCTTCCATTTTTCCACATAAGTACCTGACCATTGTTGTAATATTTCAGTGGCTATACTATTAAGGAGTCCAATGATTCCCTCCCAGAGTGGTATAGGTACTCCCCAAAGACATTCTTTAGCTTATGTGAGTGAATTCTGTGTACTATAATGAATATGATCTAATATCCATCACTCACTGCTATTTGGTGAGGGTGATGATCTTCCCTTACACAGGCATTTTATTCTCTCTATAGGTAGGTCTCTGCCACTGAGGGTTTAAAATAGCCTTAGAAACTCCTTGAATTCAGTTGGGAGTCTAATAATCAATTTCTAGGTATTCTGCCTAACTCTTATCTTTCCAGGGAATAGATCATTGGTTCAGCTACTTTAAAGAACACTATATCACACTTCCGGTATACTATAATAAGTACTTCATATCTCCTCAATTTGTTCATAGGAATACATAAGCTATTCTCAATGCTCTTGTCTTAATTGCCGGAGAGAACCCCTAAAACTTGGATCCCTTGAGAGGTTCCAAGGGCATTGCTATACATTAGTGCTCTTTTTTTAAAAGGAGAAAAAAAAAGAGATATCTTTTGTTTTTATATCATTGTAGTTTCTTAGGATACTTCTTCACTCCCCTTCCAGTGAGACATCCCTTATAACAGAATAAAACAAGAGGAAAAAATAATTCAGCATAACTAAGCAACACATTATATAGCATGTTTCACATCCATGGTCCCCCTATCTCTTCTTTTGGGCCAAGCTTGGTCATTATAATTTCACATCACTCATTTTTTTTGGTCATTTCTTTAAATCATTTTTTTGTCATCGTGTGTGTAATTAAATAATCTGGAGGATATTCTACATGGGCAAGGCAGCTGTCAAATAAAAGTATATAGTTATATAAAGTTTTTGGGTGAAGGGGCTAAGAGGCATCTCCTTTACTATAAAATCATTGACTGCAGAGTTTCAGAAGCAGGCCAGATCATGGAGAAAAACTCCCTCATCATCATTCTTCTATATTTCTTCCTTATTTCTCCCTGAAAATCCCATGTGCCCAGTTCTATTCACACACAACTTCTATTCAAATCCAACTATTCAGGCCCATGGGAGAAAACTTGAGGACCTCTACCCTTCTTTGTAACCCCAAATACTTCTGGAAGTGAGAAAAATAAGTTCCAAAACAATGCAAGTTGATTACACATGTTTATGATAAGGTTCTCCAGATATTCCTATTTTATGGATGTGATTGTACTGATTGAATAAAATCCCAGAACACTGAAGAGCCACGTAAATGAGATTCATAATTTCTCAGAAGAGTTTAGTCTAACAATCCCCAAAAGGAAAACTAAACTGATGAAACATGGATACCATCCATCCTATGCTATACTGTTAAATGGATGGTCTACAGAGTTGTTAAAATGATACCTTGAATAATAGGTGCCACATTTAGACAAAGCATTGGACTCAGAAGTGGACCTGGAGGACCTTTGAGAAATTATTCAACATGATGACCCCAAGTTTTGTCCTGGAACATAAACACATAATCCAAAACATGGAATATCATAATCTCTGAGGAATCAAAATTACTACAATTAACTACAATTAACAGACTCATGGTAGACATCAATGGCCTGTAGCATGTTACCAGTAATGACTGGCTTCCACAAGTAATCAAAAAGACATCCTTCTTCCTCTGATTGGAAAAGGAGCTGGCATAGTCATGTACTGAGAGCAAGGATAAATACATAGCTTATTGCTATATCTTAGCGTGTTGGATGGATGCCCTGCAGAAGATTTATAAGAGAACTTGGATAAGACTTTCATAGGATGGGAATTAAGAATGGATTTCACTATCTATATCACAAGTAGTACACACATCAGTGAACTCAGAAGTTCATTTAACTGTTGAAGAAATATGTGTGTGCTTAATGTTTGTTCACTTGTCTATATACCTTTCCTGGTTGTGGTTGCATTTATGGCACAATGGGGCACTCAGACTCAGGGCATTCAAATAAATAATTCTTTTACTAAAAACATATTCCAACACCCCCAGGTAAAGACAGTTCCCAGGCTGGCTAAAAAGCACTTAAGAAATATAAAAGTAGCCAAAATAGGGGTTAAAAACTGTTGGCAAGGAGGATCCCTAGAGTGTTAGGAATTCTTGCCAATGTCTTAAAACTTGCATTTTATATTCTTCTTGTCCAAAGAGCCCACAGTGGTTCACAGATCAATTCACCTCAGGGCAAGGTCAGTTTAAACTGCTTCAGGTTTGTACCACAGCTCCCTTGTTCATAATAGACCTCAATGGTACTGTGGGAGTGTAGGAGGTTAACTCATTCCTTTCGTGTTCCACACGTATACTGGCCTATAGCAATGTATTTTGTGTATCCTTGGCAGAGTGACTCATACCAGTACTATTTGTCTTTTGACCTCCCTATCTTATGAGTATTAAAAAGAACTTCATCTTTTTAACTTGTTTTGTTCCACTTTCTTAAACAAAGATAAGTACACAGAGACACTTAAAGGATATTAGAGGCATCAATATTACTACTTCTTTTCCTAAAAGGGATACTCCTGGGAAAACTTATTTGGAGACCCTATTAGGAATCACTTTGATAGAATATGGAGGAACTTTAAGCCAGGAAAAAGAAAGGACAATTTCAAGACCAGAAAGTAAAGGAGAAAGTAAAAAGAAAACCGTATCTAAAAGAAACTGCAATGATCAGAGGGGCTCTCCAGAGTAGGGCAAAGTGTAATTACCCAAATTGAAATCTGGCTGCTAGAGCAGGGCTAAACTGTTCTACTGACCACATAAGAGCCTGTTTTAGCAACTTCAGCACGCTTGAATTAATTAGCTGCACATTTCTGTTCTTGTTTGGGAATTCTTGCTTTGTGAGAGACCTTTCCCAAGGAGCATGGGGTGTATTTGCAGAGCACCTAGAAAATTGCCTGGACAGTAGCAGTGAAAGAAAATGTAAAATCAATAAATAATTGGGCTGAATTTTAATTGAATGTTCTACTAGGGGCACGCTAACATTTAAATTTAAAACGTAACCACTAGAGAATAGTACTGCCTTTCCCTCTCCTGCATATCACTTGTCCTGGGTCAGAGATGTGGATTGGCTGTCCTGTCCCCCCCCCCCCCGCCCCGGCTCTCATTAACTCTTTCTTGGAATGTATTCATTGAATAAGAAGGTGGATTTTAAGCAAACAAGTTTTCTACCTACTTCTTTTTCTGTTTGGGGGAAATTGAGTATATGTGAAAACTATGAATTTAAAGAATCATTAGTTGATCATAACTCTAAATATTGGCAAAGGACATTTTTCTTCTTAACTTCTTCCTCACTGTTTTTTTTTAAAAAAACATAGTTGACACAAAATAACTCTGTAAGGTTTACAAAGTATTTTCCCTATGCAACAATGCTGTGAACTAGGTTTTAGAGATTTTCCAGATGATGTAATAGTCTCAGAGAGGTAGAGTGACTTTCCCCCTCTCACAGAGCTAATATGAGATTTGAAAGCAGATCTCACCTAACTCTGTCTGGCTGTCTTTCCCTGGCACTATTGTTTGTAAATCTTTTTACTTTATGTGTGAGTTGTTATTATTTACACTATGCATTCTGCACATATTATATAGCCTTATATGATCAGTAATCTTCCAACATCTGTTATACACTAATTTTGTGGCTGGTACTGATGTAGATGTGTCAAAATCTCTGCCTTCAAGGAGCTAACATTCTATAGAAGAAGAAAAAATGCACATATACAAATGTAAAGAGAATTCAGAAAAAATGAATGTAAATGAGTTTTGGAAGGGCACTAGCAGCTGGGGGAGGATTATCAGGAAAGGCTTTATATAGAAAGTAATATTTGAGCTGAGTCTTGAAAGGAACAACAGCAAACTCCTTGCAGCCTAGGATCATAGGCTCATGGATATAATGCTGGGAGGGATTTTAGAGGTCAGCAAACCCAATCTCTTCATTTTGCAGATGAAGAAACCAAACCTCAGAGTGGTTTCGAGATTTTCTCAAGGTCGCGGAGGAAATAAGAGGCAGAATTTGATTCTAGGACCTCTGATTTGAGTCCATGCTAAATTTAGCTACATCCACCCCGAATGTTCACATGGGCTGTTTGTGCCTGACCTTTGGTTGAACATTCCTAGCTCGTATTGGTCTGATCAGCCACAGTCGGACACACTGTAACCTGACTCCAGCACAGTGATATCATTTTGGTCCTCTTTGAGAAGGAAGAACCACAATCAACCCAAATGTTCTTTCTACAGTACCATGCTGACCCCTAGGGGTCATATCTCATTTCTTATTATCCTTAACGTCTCCTATTACCATAATAATAAAAATGATAAAGATAACTATAATAATGCAATAATGCATTAATATTGCTTAAGAGTTTAGACAACACTTTACTCACTCTGCACACAGTAGACAATAGTAGTCAACTCTGCACATAGCAAGCATAGAAAGCACTCAATAAATAGTCTCTAAAATCCTAATATAAGATCAGGAAGAAATCTTTTCAGACTATTTCATTCAAATTCTCCATTTTACAGATGAGGAAACTGAGGCCCAGAGAAATTAAGTGACTTGTTCCATAGCTAGTGAGAAATGAAGGTGGGACTAGAATGAGGTCTCTTGATTCTCAGGCTACTGTCCTTTCTGCTATCCCATACTGCCTCTCCATCATTAATGGTTGAAAATTGCCTACATCTCTTTCACTGAAGTGGTGGTCTGTTTGTATTGACTTGTAGGTTCAGGTCTGGCACTCTATCACTGAGCGGTTATAATCCTGGGAAGCTCTCTTCACTCGATTCTCTTCATCTGCTAACTGTGGAGCTATAATATGGATGTCCCAGAACTGTCACTCATTGCTCACACCAATGAGAGTTTCATTAACTTCTAGGTTGTTGGGTTCTGGTAATCCACTCATCTCATAATTGCGCTAAGCTCATCCTGGTTAAAAGTTCATGAGGATTTTCAAGCAGTTCATAATGAGCAAGTCATTTTTAAAGTCTCAACAAGATTGCCACTGTGTGTTCATGAATACTTAAGAACATCCAGCAACTGAGATGCAAGAGAAGTGAGCAATTTCAGTTTATGGACTTATCCGTGTCTGGGGAATCCTTGGGCAACAGCACCATAAAAATGTTCTCTGGAACTGTCTGACATTGGAAGATAAAGCCCTTTCTTGAACAAACTGCACTGCCAAATGGAAACAGCAGCTATTATTTTAGTCCATACATCTGAGTGAAATTCAATAGTCACAGGAGAGAGGGACAGTAGAGATTGTTTTTTAAATTTTATTTTTATTTATAGAGAAGCAGCATAGCATAGCTGACCCTAAGCTTGACTTGGAGTTAGAAGAGGCCTGAGTTTGAATTCCACTTCTGGTTATTTTATTAGCAAAAGGAATGCAGTCAAGTCACTTAGTTTCTCTGAGTCTCAATGTCTTTAAAAAGGGATAATAGAGCCTATAGGTATCATTCACCTCACTGGGTTTTTGGGGGGATCAAATGGAATGATATATGTAAAGCGTTATAGGAATATAGCTATTGTTTTATTGTTTTAGTCTTTCCACTTCTTAGACCTCCTTGTTGCTTTTATTTTGCTCTGGGAACCTGAAACTTCAATGATTTTTTTTTCAATTTTTACCTTAAAACTGCTGGAAATAGCTTTTTTTTTTTTCAGTACCTCAGACCCACAGGTAGGAGACAGTACTTATTCTCCATGAACCAAATGAGATAATAGTAATGATAACTCACATGTTTATTCTGCTTGAAGGATTTACAAAATGATGTCCTCACAACAACACAATGATCTAGCTTGAGATTATTGCCATTTTACAGATGGGGAAATAAAGGTTCAGAGTTATTAAATGATTTGCAAAGGTAGGAAGTGTCAGAGCTGAGACATGAATTCAGGTTTTTTCATCACCTACCCTATGCCTAGTACTGTGCTTTATTCAGAGTAGGATTGTAATAAATGTTCATTAAGCTCTTGATTTGGGTTAAGTCTTCTGACTCTATGACAAATACTCTTCCCATTCAATTCAGACCTCGTCTCTGTAGATAGAGAGAACATTAGTGCTTGACTCATGGGAAAGTGGGGGAGGAGGAAGTGGATTCTTAAAAGTTTATATACTTAAAACTCTTTGTATCATAAATTGACTGAATGCCGTCAGCTTCTAAGATCATCAGAAGGATTCAGGCTATTTCCTTACTCAACTAGGTTTTATTGAACCATAAATAATAAAGTCAGGAGGGACTTCCTGAGATTGTCTGGCTCAGAAGAGTATGAATCAAAGGCAGCATCATAAGAATTGAGGTCTTTTCTATCTCCCCAAGGTTCCCAGGAGAGTGCTCTGCAAATGATCATTTAATGTCGGAGGATTCATTGAGCCATTAGTAGTTTGAGTGGTTTCCTTAAAAAAAATAGCTTAAATATCTTAAGTGAAGGTTCTCATTTAAATCCAACACTTTACATTTTTGTGCTGCTTTTTTGAGGTTTGTTATTTTATTCATATCTTGTAGGGTAGAGGAGAAAACAGCTGATAAATTAAAACTGAGGTACACCAAGAGGTGAAAAGTAATCTGGCTGATCCACTGTCTCTACCTTCTGCCAGGGTCCTGGAAGAGCCAAAACTAAAGTTATGGAAGCATACATGCTGTCCTGGTAAAGGGCCTTGAGAGATCATCTAATCCAGTCTTTCGTCCAATGAAACAATCTCCTCTACAGAATTCCAGAGTGTACTTGGGTAATTCTACTGATAAGGACCTGAGCAACTTGCAAGTCAATCCATGCTATTTGGGATTGTGGATCTCTTATGGGATCTCCTACATCTATGATAAGCTTGGGAGCTTGTTTTGTTCTATCAACTTGTATAGGTCTATAAAGCTGGGTAAACATTAAACCCTTACTCTATGATGTGTTGTAATGCATAGAATGCTGAATTTGGAGTAATGAAGACCTAGGTTTGAATCCCACCTCAGAAACTTAATAAACTTCTTGAATCTCCTTTCCTCATTCATAAAATGAGGAGACTGAATGTGACCAGGAGGTCATTTCTTTTTCAAAATCAGTGATTCTAAGAAGATAATGTATCAATATGAAATCAGTCAGATAAGGAAGGAAGTAAGAGAAGGCAATTTGGTTATGGAGTTGAGATAGTTTTTTCCCTTTCAATTTCTCTTCCCAACTTCTCCCTATAGCTGGTAGTATGGCGCAGTAGAAAGAATCCTGTATTTATGGACCTGGGTTCAAATATGGACTCTGCTACTTACTGTATGTGTGACCTTGGGAAATTTACTTAAACCTCTGGGTGTCAGTTTACTCATCCATAAAATGAGAGGCATGGAACTAGATGGACTCTGAGGTTCCTTTTAATGTTGTCTATTATCCTCTACTTCCTAAAATCTAGTTACAATAACAAGTTCAGTGCTGAATCTTTAATAATGTGTAAGAAACCAACATACCTGACATATGGGCAAAGGGGAAAGGGCAGCAGAGACACAGAGACAAAAAGTGGAAAGGATCAGATGATTTTAGGGAACAACGAGTAAACCAGTTTTACTTTCTGTGAAGAGGATAGATGATAAAAGTGGAAGAGAGTTTGGAGAATAGAGACAATGGAGGTAGGGGGACTGGTAGGAGACAATTGTACAGGCAAGGATTCATGCCATTTCAAAGGACAACTGGTAGCAGTAAGACTGAAATGGGGATTTGTATGGGCCAGACATTTTAGGGGGAGATATCACAGGACTTAGTGATAGATTGGAAAGGATTGAGGAAAGAATGATTGCTGAGAAGGTGGCATGGCTCTATGATACTTAGGTGGCAGGAATCGCTTTTTTGGAGTAGAAGCACCTTCTCAAAGCCACTCAAATCACACTTTATAGGTTATACCTACTCTGTCTGTTAGTAGAAATTAACCCTAGGAAGAGCAATATGTGGGAGATAGGTAGGATTTAGCAAAAATTGATTTGGTGAAATTGAAGATGAACCTGAGGTTTCTGGCTTGAGATATCAGCAAAGTGATGATGCTGTTCACAGTGATGGAATAGTAATAACAGCTGACATTCATACAGCTTTAAAGTTTGCCAAGTGTTTTACAAACATGATCTCATTTGATCCTCATAACAATTGTGTGAGTCGGACTCAATTTTCATCTCCATTTTACAGATGAGAAACATGAGCCTCAGAAAAGTCAAGTGGTTTGACCATGGTCATACTGCTACTAGGTGTCAAACATGAAGTTTAAACCCAGTTCTCTCTTGATTCCCAGGTTTTTTGATCAGGGGAGTAATGAGATCAGATTTGTGCCTTTGATGTTATATTTACAGCTATGTGAAGGATGGACTGCAGAGGGGAGAGTTTATAGGTAAGAATATGAGTTAGGAAGCTATTCAAAAATTCCTCATGAGAGTTTAATGACAGTATGATCGTATAAATGGAGAAAGTGAGATGAATGTGATGAATGTAAGAAAAAAATTGTGAAGGGAGAATTAGTCAAGAGGACCTGGAAACTGATTGGATGTGGGGAGTTAGGGAGAGCGAAGAGTCAAAGATGACTGAAACTTAGCCTGGTTGGCTAGTAGAATGGTGTGCCATGGATAACAACAAGGGGGTTGGGCCTGGGCTGCAAGTGAGAAATGATTAGTTGATTTTTGGATTTGTTTCTATAGAGATGCTGATGATACGTCTAGATGGAGATTTACAAGTGGCTGGAAATTTCAGACCAGAAGCAAGGGGAAATAATCACAACTGATAAGTGGATTTGGGAGCTGTCTGCAAAGAGATGATAACTGATCCCATGGGAGGGGATACTATAGCAGAACAGAGAGAAGAGAATTCCTTCAGAGGACACAGTTTTAGGAGATACCTACATTTCTTTTCTTTTCTTTTCTTTTCTTTTCTTTTCTTTTCTTTTCTTTTCTTTTCTTTTCTTTTTTTCTTTTCTTTTCTTTTCTTTTCTTTTCTTTCTTTTCTTTCTTTCTTTTCTTTCTTTTCTTTCTTTTCTTTTCTTTCTTCCTTTCCTTCCTTTCCTTTCCTTTCCTTTTTTTCCTTTCCTTTCCTTCCTTTCCTTTCCTTTCCTTCCTTTCCTTTCCTTTCCTTTCCTTTTCCTTTCCTTTCCTTTCCTTTCCTTCCTTTCCTTTCCTTTCCTTTCCTTTCCTTTCCTTTCCTTTCCTTTCCTTTCCTTTCCTTTCCTTTCCTTTCCTTTCCTTTCCTTCCTTTCCTTCCTTTCCTTTCCTTTCCTTTCCTTCCTTTCCTTTCCTTTCCTTTCCTTTCCTTTCCTTTCCTTTCCTTTCCTTTCCTTTCCTTTCCTTTCCTTTCCTTTCCTTTCCTTTCCTTTCCTTTCCTTTCCTTTCCTTTCCTTTCCTTTCCTTTCCTTTCCTTTCCTTTCCTTTCCTTTCCTTTCCTTTCCTTTCCTTTCCTTTCCTTTCCTTCCTTTCCTTTCCTTTCCTTTCCTTTCCTTTCCTTTCTTTCCTTTCCTTTCTTCCTTTCCTTTCCTTTCCTTTCCTTTCTTTCTTTTCTTTTCTTTTCTTTTCCTTTCTTTTCCTTTCTTTTCTTAATCTTCTTTTTAAAAATTAATTTATTTTGATTTATCAACAATCACTTCCATATGCTTTTGAGTTTAAAATTTTTCTCCCCCTCCCTCCCCACCACCCTCCCCAAGACTGTACACAATCTGATATTGGCTATACATTTACATTCCTATTAAACATATTTTCACATTAGTGATGTTGTAAGTAAGAATTAGAACCAATAGGAGGAAGAGATACTTACATTTAAACGAAGGGGAGGGAATGACTAGAGAAAATAAGCAGGAGCAGATAGATGTGTACAAGGAGAAATGGAAGAAGATAGCTTCTCAGAAGTCAAAGAAGGAGAATATATCCAGGAGGAGGAGGTCAACAGCATCAAATGCTGCAGAATAGGAAAGGATGATAAAGGCTGGATAAAATCCACTGGGCTTAGCCATCCAGAGGTCTTTGGGAACTCTGAAGAGAGCAGTTTCAGGAGAATGATGGCATTGGTCATAAATCAGACTGCAAGAAATTCACTAGCGAATGGATAGTGGGGGAGTGGTCAGCAAATATAACTGTTTCTAAAAGGTTTAGAAGAAGGGGAAGGGGCAGCTAGGTGGCACAGTGGATAGAACACTGGCCCTGCAGTCAGGAAGACCTGAGTTCAAATCCAGTCTCAGACTATACACTTGACACTTACTAGCTGTGTGACCCTGGGCAAGTCACGTAACCCCAAATGCCTCAGAAAAAAGGGGAGAAGAAAAATATAGGATGATAACTTGAAGGGATACATAATCATGAAAAAAAATATTTTTGAGGATTAGGGAGACCAGAAACATGTTTATAGGCATCAGAGAAGGAACCAGTAGAGAGGGAAAGATTGAAGCTTATAGGGTTTAGATTCTAAGGGATAGTAGAAGGCATTTAACTTAACCCACTCATTTGCTGTAGAAGAAAACTGAGTTGAGGGAGTAACTTCCTGTTAGAAACTGATGGCAGTAACAGGATTATGGACCCAAGTGGAGGATTTAGCTTTCACTAAGAGTGTGGCTTCCTTGTCATTTGAGACAGAATCTTCAATTTGGAAGTCAGCTTGGAAGCCCCCTAGACCAGCGGATACTTGGTCAAGAATCCTTTCTATGATATTCTTGACTAAGTGTTTTCCTAACTTTTGCCTGAAGATTCCCACCAAGACAAACTCACTGCCTCCTGAGAAGGCCCGTTTCAAGACCTATTCCTTGGGGTTCCAAAAGTAGAGGCCATGTAAATGTGGTGTATCGGGAAAAAAAACCTAATAGCTACAGGGTCTGGACATGTCTTCCATTTACTAGCTAGATGGCTTTGAGAAGGTCACTTCCCTTTTCTGGGCCTCAGTTTCCTTATTTCTAGAGTGAAGGTATTGGACTAAATGATTTCTAAAAATCTTTCTAGTCTGTTTACATATTATTCATTTCCATATACAGTGTGGCCCGGTCAAATCTTTTTTGGTATTTCTCATATATAATGCTCTCAACTGTGTGCCTTTGCATTTGATGGCCCCCATGCCTAGAATACATACCTGCCTCACTTCTGTCTCTCAGAATCCTTAATTCTGCTCAAGGCTCAGCTGAAGTGCCCCTTTTACATGTGGTTTTTCCTGATGACACAGACTCTCTGGCCACCTTTTCCAGAACTGTTTGCACTTTTACTCATTCCCTCTGACTCAGGATTGAGGTGGACATGTAGTGATGCTCCTTTTTCCCTAGTTCTTTTTCTAGACTGTCCCCACTACCAACATCACTCAGTGATCTCTCTTCCTTTAAGGTTCACACAATTCCTATCTACAACCTGATCAAAATTCTGATAGCTGCTGTCTACTGATCTCCAAGACACTGTACTTCTTTCCCCAAAGGGTTCAATGTCTGACTCACAGTCTTTCCTTCTCAATTCCTGTCTTCATACTCTGGTACTTCAACGTATATTTTGATATTCCCTCAAGTACCCTAAACTCCTACTTTCTCAATTTACTCATTTCACATGACCTATTCCTCTACCCCATTGCAGATATACACAAAGATGTGCTTGTACCCTTGATTTTTGCCATCATCCACAAATGTTCCACTTTTGTGTTCATGAATTCTGAAATTCCTATATCTGATTGCAATCTGTAATCATTTTTCCTTTCTTTCTACACTGCTACACCAAACCCTGTTCTTTGTCCTCAGCATGACCTCTAATCCCTTAACACCTCAGTTCTTCCAAGCCTATCACACTCTTTAGTGGCTACATTCTGTTCCCTTCACTTCTTAAACCCTTAGTGAACTAATTCAGCTTGACATCACTCTTTTCTCTTCAGTCTACTTCAACCTTGCTCACTCCTATGTACTCTGGGATTCAGTTACACTAGGACACTAGTGACAAGGAACTTGCTGTTCTTTGGTAGAGAGGTGGAGAAAGATGAGGCAGGGAGACTAATTGGGAGACTTTGAACTGATCTAGGTGAGAGGTGATAAGGGACTGAACTAAATTGTATGAATAGAGAGAAGTGAATGGATAGGCTTTTGTAAAGGCAGAAATGATAAGACTTGGTGACTTATTCAGTATGTAGGGTGATAGAGAATGAAGAATCTGAACTATTGCTGAGATTATGAACCTAAAATTCTGAGAGGATAGTGGTACCTTCAACAGAAATAGGGAAGTTTGGAGCAGTGGAGGATTCAGAAGGAAAAATAATAAATAAGCTCATTTTTAGACATGTTGAGTTTACTATGTTTCTTAAAAGGACGGTGGGCTGGTCAGTTAAGCTGTAACACTTATTTTGAAAGTACAAATTTGTTCTAATAAATTTATGCATTAGTGAACAATTTGAGCATACCTCAATTTCAAGGTTGCTTATTTTGATCTTGTTCACAAGAAATAGTGCAAACATAGAAAACTGCACATCTTCATATAACTCACAAACTGTAAACCTTCTAATGCCTATTTCCAGAAACAAACTTCAGGTCTTTTACAAGGTAAACTGTCATTTTTATTTTGTATCTTCTGGAGCAGTAAGATCTATAGACAAAGGAGGGCTGGTCTGGACCTACACTATAACCCTCCTTTCCCTATTTTCCCCCCTTCTGAACTTTCCCTATGTCCCAGAGTTAAAGCAAATGATGCCTCACTTGTATTCATCAACTTTGCCAGCCTGACCCCATGGGAAGAGGGCACAGACTGGGTAGCAGTTCAAGGCCTTGGATGCTGCCACTATTTGTTGTAGTAGTTACATATTTTTTAGTCATTTAATATGTATAAAACTGTGCTACCATTTTAATATATTTTATTTTCCTCCAATTACTTGTTAAAACAATTTTTAAATTTGTTTTTTAAAGTTTTGAGTTCCAAATTCTATTCCTTCCACCCTGTCTCCTCTTCCCACTTCCTGAGGTGATAAGCAATCCAATAAAGTTTATACATGTGCAATCATGTAAAATATTTCCATATTAGTCATTTCGTAGAAGACACGAATAAGAAAGAAAGAAAGTGAAAAATAGCATGCTTCGTTATGAGTCCTTTGGGATAGTCTTAGATTATTGTCTTGCTGGGAATAGCTAAGTCATTTACAATTCCTCATCATACAATATTGCTGTTACTATGTACAATGGTCTCCTGGTTCTGCTCATTTCACTTTGTATTGTTTCATGTAAAGTCTTTCCAGGTTTTTCTGAAATCATCCTGCTAGTAATTTTTTTTTTTATAGCACAATAATATTCCATTGCAAACATATACCACAACTTGTTTGGTCATTCCCCAACTAATGGGCATCCTCTTGATTTCCAATTCTATAGCAACCACAAAAAAGAGCTGACATAAATATTTTTGTACAAATAGGTCCTTTACCCACTTTTTTTTTGATATCTTTGGGATATAGACCTAGCAGTGGTATTGCTGGGTCAAAGGTATGCACAGTTTTATAGTCCTTTGAACATAGTTCCAAATTGTTCTCCAGAATGGTTGGATCAGTTCACAGCTCCACCAACAGTGCACTAGTTTCCTAGTTTTCCCATATCCCCTCCAACATTTATAATTTTCCTTTTTTGTCATATTAGTCAATCTGATGGTAGCTCAGAGTTGTTTTAATTTACATTTCTCTAATCAATAGTAATTTACAGCTTTTTTTCACATGGCTATATACCGTTTTGATTTTTTTTGTTTGAGAACTGCCTGTTCATATCCTTTGACCATTTATTAATTGGGGAATGACTTGTATTTTTATAAATTTGAGTCAGTTCTTTATATAGTTGAGGAATAAGGCCTTTAGCAGAGATACCTGTTGCAATTTGCCTCCCAGTTTTTTGCATTCCTTTCAATGTTGCTTTGTTTTTGTTTATGCAAAAATTTAATTTTATATAACCCAAATGACCTATTTTACATTTCGTAATGCTCTCTATATTTTCTTTGTGTTACCATTTTTATTAGGTTCCTTATCTTTTTTTTTTTGATTGGTCATTGACAAAATTTTTAAGTGTTGTGCTCCTAATCTAATTTTCCACATAAGTTCTGTGCATTTTATTTGAGTTTGCATAAGCTGATGATTTTTAGGAAAGCATATGTCCCATTACAGCAGAACTGACTATACCTTCAAAAGAAATAGGGAAGTTTTTAAAAGAGGAAGATTCAGGGAGGAAGATAATAAATAAGTTCAGTTTTAGACATGCTGAATTTAGGGTGTCTCCTAGCCATCTACTTTGTATTGTCCAAAAGACAATTTTTTTCACATATATATACATATATATACGTATATATATATCTCAACAATCATTTCCATAAGCTTTTCAGTTTTAAATTTTTCTTCACCTCCCTCCCTCCCTCCCTCCCTCCCTCCCCAACATGGAGTGCGGTCTGATATAGGCTGTACATACACATTCCTATTAAACATATTTTCACATTAGTGATGTTGTAAGTAAGAATTAGAACCAATAGGAGAAACCACCAGAAGGAGGAAACAAAACACAACAGAACAGAAAAAATAGCAAATAGTATGCTTCAATCTGCATTCAAACTCCAGATTTTTTCCTTTGTATGTGGATAGCATTTTCCATCATGTGACTTTTGGAGATGTCTTAGATCCTTGTATTGCTGAGAAGAGCTAAGTCTATCAAAGTTAGTCATCACACAATGTGGCTGTTACTGTGTACAACGTTCTCCTGGTTCTGCTCATTTCATTCAACATCAAACCATACAAGTCTTTCCAGGTTTTCCTGAAGTCTGCCTGTTCATCATTTCTTATAACACAATAGTATTCCATTACATTCACATATCACATTCAGAGTTATGATTACTATCTGTATCTTTCCCTCCCTCCTTCCCCCTGCCACTTTTGCTTTTCTTTCTCCTTTTTCCTCCTCCCTAATATTTTGCTTTTGACTGCTGCCTCCTTCAGTCCCACCTCCCTTCTGTTAGCCCCCTACCTTTTTTTCCCCCTCCTATATAGGGCATGTTAGATTTCTATACCTAACTGATTGTTATTCCCTTCTTGAGCCAAATCTGATGAGAGTAATGTTCAAACAATGCTTATCTCCCTCCCTTCTTTCCCTCTGCTGTGATAGGTTTTTGTGCCTTTTACTGTAATGTAATTTACCCTCCTCCTTTCCTTTTCTCTCAATACATTTTTTAGGTCAGATTAATCCCCTTACTTGGATCCATTTAACCCACTTGATTAGATTTTTTTCATTATTACATCAAAGCCTCTTTATGTATACCCATTTAACTTGGGTATACAGTTCTCAAAAGTTACAAGTGTCATCTTCCCTTGAGGGGATATAAACATTTGCCCTTATTAATAGCATGTTGTTTCTTTCTGTCCCGTTTACCTTTTTATGTCTCCCTTGAGTCTTGTATTTGAAGATCAAATTTTCTGTTGAGCTCTGATGTTTTTATTCAGGAAGGTATGGAAGTCCCCTATTTTGTTGAATATCCATTTCCACCCCTGAAAGATCATGCTCATTTTCACTGGGTAGTTGATCCTTGGTTGTAATCCAAACTCCTTTGCCTTATGGAATATCATATTCCATGTCCTACAGTCTTTTAATGTAGAAGCTGCAAGACCCTGACTGTAGTTCCATGATATTTACATTGTTTCTTTCCTGGCTGCTTGCAGTATTTTCTCTCTGACTTGGTAATTTTGGAATTTGGCTGGTGTTTTCAATTTGGGATCTCTTTCAGGAGGTAATTGGTGGATTTTTTTCTATGGCTATTTTACCCTCTGGTTCTAGAACCTCAGGGCAGTTTTCCTTTATGATTTCCTGAAAGATACTGTCCAGGCTCTTTTTTTCATTGTGATTTTCAGGTAGACCAATAATTTTTAAATTTTCACTCCTGGATCTATTTTCCAGGTCAGTTGTTTTACCAATGAGGTATTTTACATTTTCATCTATTTTTCATTCTTTTGTTTTTGTTTGACTGATTCTAGCTCTCTCATAGAGTCATTAGCTTCCATTTGACAAATTCTAATTTTTAACAAATTGCTTTCTTCTATTAGATTTTGTACTTCCTTCCCCATTTGGCCAATTGTATTTTTTAGTGTACTTTTGTTTTCTTCAGTGTACTTTTTTTCCAGTTGGCCAATTGTATTTTTTAAGTACTTGTTTTCTACAGTTAATTTTTGTCCTTTCTTTTCCAAGCTATTGACTCTTTCTTATATACTTCTCATTTCTTTTTCCCATTTTTTCTTCTACCTCTCTGATTTGACTTTTAAAATCCTTCTTGAGCTCTTCTAAGAAGGTGTTTTGGGCTTCAGACCAGTCATACTCCCTTTTGAGGTTTTCAGATGTGGGTTTGTCGACAATATTGTCCTCTTCAGAATTTCTGCCTTGATCTTCACTCTTCTCATAATGTGAATCTGTGTTATATTTCTTTTTACTCATGGTGTTTCTTTATTTCCTGTCCTTTAAAGAGACTGGGCTCTTCTTCTGGGGAGCAGAGGGCACTGACCTAAGCTTCTTGTGTTGGGAGCCTAGAGTCTGGTCTCTAGCTTTGTGTGCTGGAGCCTCCAATTCTGGCAGTTGGAGGCTGTATGGTTCTGGCAGCTTACTTGGTGTTGGGCTGGAATCAGCAACACTGCAACTCTAGGATTGAATTGGGTAGTGTGGCTCCTGGAGATTTCCTGCTCACTTGGACCTTGCTTTCCTTTCACTTTCTTCAGCTCCTTTCAGATGGATATTTAGGGTATTTATCCACCTGGGGCCCCTTGGAGCGCTGCTTCTCTTAGTTTTGCTGAGGCACTGGGAGAACCGGTTGCTGTAGAGTGCCAAGGCACCTGGTGGTTTTCCAAGCTGGTTTCCACCAGTTCCCCCACCCTCAGTGAGGCACTTGGGGGTCCAGGTGTTGGTGTTTGCTTGCTCCACCACCTGGGCTTCAAGATCTCCTCCTAATATGCTGAGGTGGGGCTTTCAACCAGCTTGCTGGGACGCCTCCTATTCTGTACTGCTTCCCTTCCCCCAGGGTAAGAGGGGCCTTTCCCGTTAATTCCTCACCTGAGCTACCTGACTGCTGCACCCCATCTTTCTTCTGGTTCAACTGTTTCAGGGTTTTTCCTGGTGTGATATTTTCTGTGCTTTCAGAGGTTTCAGAGGAAGGAAGAGCGACTCACCTTTTAGTCCGCCATCCCCAGTAGACAATTTGGAACTGAAGCTGGGGGAGGAGTTTGGGAGAGACTGGGGCTGGATATGAAGATTTGGGATCATCTGTACAGATATCTAAACTCATGGGAGATTATTAGTTACTGACAGAGAGAACATGGACAGAAAAGAAGGCCAAGGATAACATCTTGGGACTCATCCACAGGGGCTATGAAAGAGCCATCAGATATGTAGGAGGTGAACTGAGAGAAACAAACATGAAAAATCAGGGAGGAGAGGATATACAGAAAGAAAGAGGTCAGCAGTGTTAATGTACAGATAGGTCAAGAAGGATTACAACTGAGAAAAAAAAAAGCATCCACGTTGGCTGCTGATTACACAGGGGAGAAGAGAAAGAAGGCTGCAACATATACCATTACCAGGATAATTTTTTTTTATTCATATGTCTGATCATTTCCACGTTCTATTCACAAATCTTCAGTGTTTTGGGAGGTGTTGCTGTTCAGTTGTGTCTGACTCTTCATGACTCCATTTAGGGTTTTCTTGGCAAAGATACTAGAGTGGCTTGCCATTTCCTTCTCCAGCTCATTTTATAGAAGAGAAAAATGAGGCAAATAGGGTTAAATGACATGCCAAGGATCATAGAGCTAGTAAATGTTTGAGGCCAGATTTGAGCTCAGGAAGATGAGTCTTCCTGACTCCAGGCCAGATACTCTATCCACCATGGTACTTACCTTGGGAGGTAGTGTGGTAGAAAAATTGTTGGACACGGAATAAGAGTACCTGGGTTAGGGTCCTACCTTACCCACTTTCTAGCTATGTGAGACTGAAAAAGTTACTTAACTTCTTAGTCTCAATTTCCTTATCTATAAAACGGGTATAATCCTTGGATTGCCTGCTGCACAGGCTTGTTGTGAGAAAAAAAATCAATCATTATTACTATTATTACCCTCCAAAAAATATTTTGTGTGTTGAATCAAATTCAAACTAATTTCCCTGACATTTAGGGTCTTCCACATTCTTTCTAACCACGCTATCATTTTAACCTTTTCTCATATTGCTCTTCTCTATGCATTCCATGCTTTAGCCAAACTGGATTGCCATCTGTCTTTTGAATGTGCAGTGTACTTTTTTGAGTCTATCTCTGTATTGCTGCTCCCTATCCCTGGAATTTTCTTTATCACCTGTCTCACCAATGTAAGTACTTCTTTCCCTTTAAAGTCCAACTCGGACCTACATGTACAAAAAAATTTATAGCACCTCTTTTTTTGCGGTGGCAAATAATTAGGAATTGAGGGAATGCCCATCAAGTGGGTAACAGCAGAACAAATTGTGGTGTATGAATGTAATGGAATACTATTTTGCTATAAAAGATGATGAGCAGGCAAATTTCGGGAAAACCTGGAAAGACTTTACATGAATTGATGCAAAGTGAAGTGAGCAGAATCAGGAGAACATTATACACAGTTACAGCAACATTGTGTGATGATCAACTATGATAGGCTTAGGTCTTCTCAGCAATACAATTACCCAAGATAATTTCAAAAGACTCATGAGGGAAAATGCTATTCACATCCAGAGAAAGAACTATGGAGTCTTAATGCAGATTGAAGCTTACTATTTTCACTTTTTTTCTTTCTCGTGGCTTTTCTCTTTTGTTCTGATTCTTCTTTCACGACATGACTAACGTGGAAATATGTTTAACAAGATTGGGCATGATTAAACTACATCAGATTCCTTGCTGTTTTGGGGAGGACAAATGGGGAGGAAGACAAATTTGGAACTCAAAATCTTATAAAAATGAATGTTGAAAACTATGTTTACATGTCATTGGAAAACAAACCCAACAAAATACTATTTACAAAAAAAAATAAAGTTCAACTCAATCCCATCTTTTCCAGGAAGTCTTCCATGATTTTCCTATTGGTAATGCCCTTCTCCTTTCAACTGTAAGTAAGGCTTGCTTTGGCAACCAATGAATTTACTCATGTTTTATCTGGCTTCATGATTACCAGTAATGTGGACTCTTCCCCCTGCCTCAATGTTATTTCCAAGAAGTTTAAACTTTACTTTCACTCCCATGCCCAGAGCCAAGCACAGTACTTTTCGCACAGTAAGCAATTAACAAAGGCTTGTCCAATGTGCTTTTGAAGAATGTTGTTCCCTTTCCCTCTTTCCACTTTGATGTTAAAATAAATTGTTTTTGAATACAACTCTCTTCCAATGATGCAACTTCCCTAGGGTTCCCAGCTTTTTCAACTCTTCCTCATCACATTTTGATCTCATTTGCAATCTCATCTGAATACTCATTGTTTCTCCCTTGCCTCTTAATTTCTTTCTCTACTTGCTACTTTCTCTCTCACTATATATATATGCATATAAATAAATATATATGTAGCCTGATATATAATGGATTAAAGTGCAATGCTGTTACAGAGATATGAGACAGTTATGGTATTAAATAATCAGATAAAGATTTTTAAAGCCTCAGAATTCTGTTATCTATTATTAATTCAGAGACTATCAAATATGTCAAAACTCTACTACATGAATTCTCTAAAAGTCTGTGAATATATTCTAAACCAATATGGCTTAGTAGATACAAAGTCAGCAGAAAGTGTAGAAAAACCTGGTTCAAGTCTTTCCTCTGACATATACTGGCTTTGGGACTGTGGACAAATCACTTAAACTTTTAGGGCCCAAGAGTCTTCTCAGATTATGAATTACAAAAGAGTTGATTGTTGAGAGTTCCTGTACCAATAAAATCATAGGGATAAACAAGAACAAAAAAATTAGAGATATGAATCCTTGACAAATGTATACACAATACAGAATAAAATTTAGATTCTTGACTGAAATTCTGTTCAAGTGCTGTGAGAAGAAAAGATGACCCTTGGGTTCTCAAAGACCGTGTCACCGAAGCTCAGGTTGTGGGAGGCACAAGTAAGCTAGAAAGGCTTAACACACAAGACCAATGACAGTTAATTGTTCTGTTGTCTATGGACCAAATTAAGCAAGCATCAAAAAAGCTCATCACCAGAAGGTTGTTCAGAAGATGATGAATTTTTTGCATGCCCCCCAAAATCATGAAGAACTGCCTATTGCATAAGCACACACACTCACACACACTCACATACACACATATGGAATTGAGCCAAATTTATAAAAATAAAAGTCAAAGGATATGAACAGTCAGGTTTTAGAAGAAATCAAAGTTATCTATTAATAGTCACATGAAAAAATGCTCTAAGTCGCTATTGATCAGAGAAATGTAAATTAAAATAGCTCAGGTACCACTTCACATTAAGGACCTGCATGTGCAAAAATGCTCATAGCAGCTCTTTTTGTGGTAGCAAAGAATTTGAAATCAAGGGGATGCCATCAATTGGGGAATGGCTAAACAAATTGTGGTGTGTGATTGTGATGGAATACTATTGCGCTATAAGAAATACTGAATAGATTGTGCTATAAGAAATGATGAACAGGCAGACTTCAGAAAAACCTGGATGGACTGATGCTGAGCAAAGTGAGCAGGACCAGGAGAATGTTGTACACAGTAACAGCCATGTTGTGTGATGATTAACGTTGATAGACTTAGCCCTTCTCAGCAACGCAAGGATCTAAGACATCTCCAAAGGTCTTATGATGGAAAATGCCATCCATCTCCAAAGAAGGAACTATGGAGCTTGAATGCAGATTGAATCATACTTTTTGGTATTTTTTTCTTCTGTTTTGTTTTGTTTCCTCTTTCTGGTGGTTCCTCCTATTGGTTCTAATTCTTCCTTACAACATCACTAATTTGAAAATGTGTTTAATAAGAATTTATGTGTATAGCCTATATCAAATTGCATGCTGTCTTGGGAAGAAAGAGGGGGAGGGAGAAGGAGAAAAATTTAAAACTCAAAATCTTATGGAAGTGATTGTTGATAAATCAAAATAAACTAATAAAAGAAATAATGAGTAGGGTGGTTTCAGAACAACCTGTGAAGACTTATATGGACTGATGCAAAATTAATTAAGCAAAATCAAGGGAACGTTATGCATAGTAACAGCAATATTGTGGATGATCAACTGTGAAAGAGTTAGCTAACACAATGATCCAAGATAATTCCAAAGGATTCTAGATGAGACATGCTATCCACCTCCATAGAGAGAACTGAAGAATCATATTTTTTTACTTTATTTTTCTTGCTTTTCTTTTTGCAACATAGCCAATATAGCAATATGTTTTGCATGACTTCACATGTATAGTTGATATCATGTGGCTTGCCTTCTTAATGGGTAGGGAGGAAAGAGAGAGAAGGAGAGAATTTGGAACTCAAATTTTTTTTTTTTAAATGAGTTACAAAGAAATAAACTAAGAATTTTAAGGACAGAACTGCCTATTGATGTGTGAAGGGTAGTCAATTTACAGGGCTAGAAGGCAGCATCCACACTGATGAAATCACAGCTCTTTTGAAGTACAGACTTTGGGATTATAAATTTTGTATAATTCCTCTAAGTGGTATGATTCAATTGCAGTAAGACATGATTTGTGTTTGAGATAAATGAGAAGGCGATTTTTTTTTGTGGGGTTAGAATTTGTCATAACAATAGCTAATGAATACCTGGTATTCTATAGCCATGCAAGAAACCTTTAAGGTAGCTGGTGCAAATATTATTATAACAATTTTACACAGGCAGAAACTGAAACTCTAAGAGGTTACCTGACTTCTCTAATGTTGCATATTGAATAAGTGGCATAGCAAGGATTCAGATAGACTCTGATTAAAAGTCTACTGATCTTTTCAGGATAATAGGATGCAATGTTCAAGTTCAAAGTCAGTCAATCAGTCCATCAACAAGCTTTTATTATGTACTTACTATGATTTAGGCACTGTGATAAACACTGGGGATAGAATAAGGGCAAAAACAGTCCTTGCCCTAAAGGAGAACAAATTCTAATTGAGGAGGCATGAAATAACAGAGAGATAAGAAATATATAGACTAGATGAAAGGTAATCTCAGACTTCAGCAACTACAGTAAGATGGGAATTAAAAACAGTCTGGTAGAATTAATCACCTTCATTGCTCTGGACAGTATAATTTCATTATTGGGCCTAAGGTTATCTGGTCATTTTTGGCTGCCACATCACTTCACATTGATTAAATGACACAGTATTTGTAAAGTACTAGTACCATATAAATATCAGTTATTATGTCTTCTTAGTGATACTTCATCATTATAATGATCATGATTGCTGCTTTCAATCAAATAAAATCCCTCTGAGCAAATGAATTACAATGAAAAAAAATTCTTAGGACTTCTTGCCCCTTACTGATTTTTAGGTGTTATAACCTCTACTTCTAACATAGAAAGCCCTTTGGCAGAGAATACAGAGTTTTTCTTATTCTTGTTTTCTGAAAACAACGTGAAGGCATTATTTGGAGTATTTTTAAGTGTTTTATTGCCAAACGTCTAGGGAAATAAGTTTGTTAATAAGCATTCTTCCATCTAGATCCTGTGTCCATTGGCTTCCCTTTTCCCTTTTCATTTGCTGGGGAGATTCAGAACTGTACCAGCTCAAATATTAGATCTCTTTAGGGCTTACCATCAACAGTCACCATGCTGCCAATGATGCCAAGGCCTGTTCTAGAGTTCTCTATCATTTGGAGAGTTACGATGGGCTGCCTTCATACATACACACTGTCACAGTGCTAGGTTCATACTAAGTGCCCCAAATCTTTTTTCCTTCCTACCTTCCTTCCTTCATTCCTTCGTTCCTTCCTTCTTTCCTTCCTTCACAGTGATGCACAATCATTAACTGATAAACATCCACCTACCAATTCTACTAGGTACTACTTGAATTGTTAAACTCATAAAACACCACACATTTGGAGTGACTAACCTTCTAAGGCAATGTGATCTGTTCCCTATAATTCTGATTAACCACCATAATAATATCTACTTCTTCCTCAAATAGCAGCATCAGGAAGATTCTGACTTAGAGCCCCAGGAGGGTAAATACTTATACCTATTTGGTTACTTCAGTTTGGTGCATAACTGTCAATTCTTCAATCATTATACAAAGAGGTATAATAACAATCAAATTAAAAAAAATGTTCCATTGATCTTTTCAGTCAATCTTTCTGGAATATTCACAGGCAACCAGATCTGACTGTCAAACCCTTTCTCCTTTCTTGATAACTCCTGTACTTTTTCTAGATATTATTCCAGAATCAGTCGACCTTTTTCCAGGACTAGATATTAATTTAGTTCTTGTCTAGTCTAGATTAGGTATTATCTATATCTAATCAAACAGGGCAGCTAGGTAGCTAGTGGATAGAGTGCTGTGCTTGAAATTATGAAGACCTCAGTTCAAATCCAGCCTCAAATAGTCACTAGCTGTGTGACCTTGGGCAAATCACTTAACCTTTGTTTTCCCTTAATCCACTGGAGAAAGAAATGATAAGCCATTCTAGAATCGTTGCCAAGAAAATCCCATGGACAGCATTGGCTTTCTAAGGTCTACAGAGTCATGAAGAGTTAGACACTATGATGGAACAACAATAACATCTAATCAGGGTAATTGATTTTTAACAAAGCTGTAAGTTTCTCATCTCTTTTAGAATTCATATATCTAACACAGTTCCAAATTTAGAAACTTTTGGTACCTGGGAAGACTTATATGAACTGATGCAAAATGAATTAAGCAGAATCAAGAGAACATTGTACATAGCAACAGCAATATTGTAATGATGATCAACTGTGAAAGACTTAGCTAACACAATGATCCAAGATAATTCCCCACTCCTTGAAAAACTCATTTCATTTAAGATCTTTTTCTAGTCTCTGGATGAGAAATGGGGATGAGATACATCATTTTCCCCTGGTTCCTGGAGAAGAAAATCTTCTTAAAGTATTTGGCCTCCTTCAAAATTTTCCCTTGGGTTCTAACTTAGAAATATTAACTTTTTTAAATTGTAAATATTGGAGAATATGGCCTGCTGGCTGGCTGACTTAAAATTCTTTGCATACACTTCTTTATTTCCCATTTCTGTTTCTTCCTTTTCACTGTCTGCCTCCTATGCTTATAACGTTCTGTTGTCACATCTCTACCTCTTACTTTCTCTGATTTCCTTCAAGGTTTGAATTTTCCTTTTGGCCCAAGGAAGTCTTTCCTAGTTTCCTTACCTTCTCCTATCTTTCCCTCTCAGATTGCTTTCATCTACTCTGTGTATATATATATATATATATATATATATTGCATATACCTAGTTACATATTGCTTTTCCATTAGAATGTGAGTTCTCTGAGGGCAGTTTTGTTTTTGCCTTTATTTGTACCCTCAGCACTTAACACAGTACCTGGCACTTAGCAGATGGTTAAGAAATGCTTGTTGACTGACTGACCTCTCTGTCCTGGTCAGTATGAGGTGATTCATATACTCTTGAAATAGTTGACCTATTCCTCATTTCAAAAAGTGATTTTGAAAATCTTATAGGAGTAGACTAGCATCTAAACTCTCTCTTCTCTGGGGAATCTTAAAGCTCCACTCCCATACCCCTGAGAGTGGGCAATCTAAGTGTAGTTTGCCCTCTAGTGAGCCTGGCTCCTCCATGCTGTTGGTGCCATAAGGTCTCCTTCCACACCAAGCTTCTTTTTCTACTGAAAAACCTTGACCTTGGGTGCCCTTCTCACCAGGGTGCTCTATCAAGACTTCTCTGTTCTCAATAACAGTCACATTTTGGGGGTCAATTAACAACAAACACTTTAATTTGGCTCTTTTTTTTTGATTTCCTTCTCTCCTTCTTATTAGTATCAGTTCATTGAATCATGACTCCAACACTTCCCCAAGGAGTTGGCTTTCTAGTTTCCAAGCCTTGACATTAAAAACAACAACAACAACTTAAAAAAAAATTAGCCATGTTGTAACAACTGGCAATCAATTCATCTCCTGCCTCCTTCCTTTCTCACTTGCATATGCAACTCCTATGTTGGAGCATAGTCATGACACTATAACACTGAACAGGGGTAGGCATGCTTCTGTCCTAGTGATCTCAGGATAACGTGGTGTTACGGACAGTTGTCATGATGGTGTGAGATAGAGAGGGAAACACGTGTGAGTCTATGGAAAGTTGTAAGGCCTCTGTAGTATTTTTGAAATCTATTTGTAAGATCTCCTTAGGGTACTGGCTGCCTTGCTGCCAATGACAGTTGTGCTGACAACAGAAGTGAAGACTGTTATATTGCCTTCTTTTATTCCCTTCAGTTCTCCTCTCCTTGATTCTCCTAAATCATCTCCTCAAGTCTGTTTCAAGGAACCCTAATTCCTGGCATCCACCTTGTAGTGTCTGTGATCACAAGCCTAGGACAAGAAGAAAGCAGGACAATCCTTTATCTCAAGTCAGTCAGAGTAAATTTTCTCCATCAGCAACTTCTTCTCCATCACCAAAGACCAACACAATATAAGGCTTACTTGACTCTCTTTCAGTAGCTGACCCCACTTAGCCCTTCCTCTCTGGGGAAATGAAATGGGAGTGCTGCAGGAAGCCAAGCTTTACCTTGATTTAACAGGACAGCTAGAAACCTGGAATCCATTAGAATTATCCAGGACAATACTTCTCAAAACATCCTGTTTCCATTGATCCTAAGAGAGGAATAGTATCAAATGCTGCTCCAGTTTTGGCCACTTCCTCATCATGGCATTCAATCCATATGCATGACTTGTGCTAGCCAGGAATTATTACAAACTCCCTCCTCAGGCAAAGCTAGCAATTCCCCATCCCCTCCCATTTCGGATTCCCCGGGTATGTCTTCTGAGCAATTATAAGTAAAGAAAACATCCAATACTCCAGCTCTAATAAATTACAGAGTGCTCTTCTAATTAATGAGGTAACAGTGCCTTTCTGCATTATAATCATAAGGTATCAATCACTTAAAAAAATTCATCCCTATAGAATAGCAAATGAAACTTAACTCTAAATACACCAGTTAGTACACGATCACAGTGCTGAGGTAAAATGAGCAAAGATTATGGCATGGTGTTTGCTCATGTGCATTGAGCAGTGGACTTGGATTTAATAACTCAAGATTTCTACCTGATCATGGTGTTTTGGGTGATTAGCTTCCTTCAAATCTCAGGTCAAATGTCACCTACTACAAGAACCATTTCTGACATTCTCAGCTGCTAGTGCCTTCCCAAGTTACCTTGAATTTTATTTTTAATATATGTAGCTCTCAATTCTACCCGTGACTAGGGTAGAGTTTTCCTGAGGTATAGTCCGATGACCTGTGCTGTGTTTGTGTAAGGGGGAATAACTTCTGATTGGCTAAGAGAATTCTGAATTTTCAAGCTGGATGGGTGAATGGAGAAGAGACTTTCAACAATTTGTTGGATATACATTGATCCCAGAGAGGATGGATTGGGAGAAGGAGGCAAAACATGAACTAGTAATGGCTTTGGAAGATCTTTTTTGCCCTTCTCCCCACCCCACCCCCAACCCCAATGAAATTCTCTTTTCTACACTAACATGGATCATCCTTCCTTCAATCATTCAGGAGATTCAGGAATCACTTTATAGACACACACGCACAATCACAGGTAATAGGGTTGTTTCTCATTCCTCAGGCTTGTGCAGAGATGAATTTACATATAATAATGTGTTCATGTTGTTTCCCCCAAGAGAATATAGACTTCTTGAAGGAAGACGTTTTTTCTTTGTATTCCTAGCACTCAGCATAGTGCCTGGAACATAGGGATAGAGAGTAACCTATAATTTCATTGATATAGGAAAGTCTAAAATGAGGACATTTTCTTTGCTAATAATGTAAGTGGACACCTACTCTGTAACTTGTAGATAAAGAGAGCTGAGAGCATGGAGAAGTTTTGATTTGATCAGTCGTGCAGTGGGTATTCGACAGAAGTATACAAAGGAGAGCATAATAGTTGCTTAGTAGGTGGCAAAGTGGATAAAGAGCTGAATTTGGCATCCGAGAGATCTGAGCTCACGTCCTGCCTTAGACACTTATGAGCCATGTGACCCTGGATAGTCACATAATATTTCTTAGCCTCAATTTCCTCATCTGTACACTGAGGATAGTATCTACCTCACAGGGTTGTTGTGAGGACAAAATGTGATAATGAGTAAAGTGCTTTGTAAACCTTAATGCTCTGTACAAATGCTAGCTATTATTATTAAATGCTTGTTGATTGCTTTATTGGTGAGAAAGTCATTTGGCTACTTTAAACTAAACAGAACTAATCTCTACCTGGCTAAAGGAGTTGTAATAAATATTTGTCACTTCTCCTTTGGAAATGCAGTGAAAGACCCATCAAGGAATTATTGCAATGTACTTTGAGATCTCTAGTGGAAAAGATACATCCCTAAACCCAGATCTTTTTTCCACAGAAAAAATTATAGTCGTTTAGAAAGGTGTCAGACTGATAACCTTTGGGAATGAAGTTTGCTTGTATTGACAAGATGTGTTATGTTATGTCAAGTACTGTTGTTACAGATAATCGGCTTTCCTATAATATTCTGTAGCTTTTTTTTTAATTCAGGGAAGGAAGGATGAAAGCAACTTGTTTCATGACATTAAGCTGTAGAATCTTTGAGCTGGAAGCAACCTTAGAAGTAATTAACTTTCGCCCTTACCTATAAGCTAATTTTTCTTCACAGCATCCTGGATAGTGTGGTACAATGGAAACTACTCATTCTAGAATCAGAAGACTTGGGTTCAAATCTTTTCTCCAATATTTACTGGCTGTGTGACCTTTAACAAGTCACTTCACTTCTCTGGGACTCAGTTTCCTCATTTTTAGTATGAGGGTGTTGGAGTAGATAGCTTCTGAAGTTTCTTCTAGCTTTACAGACATGATCCTATGATCTTATGCTCAAATGAGGAACAGCATGCATTATTACACAGTGAAAAGAGTCCTAGAATGGAGTCAGGAGACCTGAGTTTGAAACTTGCCTCTGACATTTACTAGCTATGTGATTTTGGATAAGTTAATTAATCTCCTCCAGTGGCAGTTCTCTTACCTTTAAAAGGAGATAATAATATTTGCAACTGCCTAATGATTGTGCAGGCATTATTTTAAGGCATCCAGCCCTCTGCTTATTTAGTATCCCTAGTAATGGAGAAAACTCAATAAAACACACACACACACACACAGACACAGAGACACACACACACACACACACACAAGCAAGCACAAACTCACACAAAGTATACATTTGGTGAGCATCAGAACAGTGCTTGGTACATAGTAAGCTCTGAATATTTTTTTTAATTGATTAATTTTTTTCACTTACTTGTACACTCAAAACATTGTGCTAGACACTGGATGTTAACATTTCCAACAATGTCATTGATTAATACAGTAAAGTCTATTCAGGAAGCCATTTGCTTTGAAAGACCATCTGCCTACATAGACACATTTTAAGAGTCTCAATTGTATTTTTCCTATAAGTGATGAATTTTTTTGTTTAGGGAGATCTGCCATTAAAATCGACTACTAGCAGTTGATAAAATGTGTTAGATTGTGAAATGGCTGTTTAAAAGAGGGCATTAAATGTGTTACAGGTGCTGGCTTGATACAGACTGTTTTCTTATTTAGTCTCCTGTTCCACCTTCATACCCCTCAGGCTTCCTGATCCTTAATCCTGTTGGCATTAAGTCCAATATTTGATTAGTTAATTTCCTGGGAATACCCCAGCAGAGAACATAGTATATATGGGATTCTTTCCCTCTAAAACCTTCCCAGTTACCTTTACCACAGACCCTACTGTACCCTGCTTCAGTTTACTGAGGAGACTCCATTTAGAAGATCTCATTGTCAGAAGCACCTTTTCATCTGCCTTCCAGTTGGAAGCTTTGTGCTGACTTAGCTTATACATTTTTCTATACTTGGTGCTTCTCTTACCCTTCTCCAGTATTTTGGTGAAAATATTGTCCAGACATCTACAACTTGTCATCCTGTGCAATAATTTTCCATTTCTGCATAAATCCTCTCTTGAGGATCTAACCAATGTGTTGGGACTTTGTCTTTAAACATTACATAGGAGTGCAGCATGTGGACTGTCCCTTTATTATTCTTTGCTAAAAACTAATCCATATCCTTTTACTATCATGCATTTCCTGAATGATATCTTGAGCACCTCATCTTTAGTAATATGTTGCAACCTACTTATGTTCACTACATGGTACCCACCATTTCCTCTTGAGTCTTCCACGGCTTCGACGTTGGTGGATTGTGGTCTTCCACAGTTTGCTGTCATGTGACATCACTAGAAGAATACTCAAATGAACAAAAGATATGTCATTTAAATGGTATAGGGAACTCCTAATGTGAGAATATCTTCTATCAGTGCAGTTTGCAAACTTTATGTAACTTATTAGGTAAATCCTAAGGAGTTGCCTATGGCATATAGAGGTTAAATGCCTTCATTTGGTATTTTATTTTTCCCCAATTACATGTAAAAACAATTTTAACATTTTTTTTTCAAATTTTGAGCTCCAAATTCTCTCTCTTCTGCCCCTCTTCTCTCCTTGAGAAAGCAAGCAATTTGATATCAATAATACATGTGAAATCATGCAAAACATATTTCAATATTATCTATGTTACAAAATAAAACACAAAATAAAACAATAAAAATAAAGAAAGCTTAAAAAATGTACTTCAGTCTGCATTCAGAGTTCATCAGCTTTCTATGGAGGTGTATAACATTTCTCATCGTGGTCTTTTGGAACTATCTTGGAGCATTGTCTTGATCAGAATATCTAAGTCTTTCACAGTTGATCTTCCTTACAATAGACCTTTTGCTATCCACAATATTCTCCTGGTTCTGCTCACTTCACTTTGCATCAGTTCTTATAAGTCTTTACATGTTTTTCTGAAGCCATCCTGTTCATCATTTCTTATAGCACAATAGTTTTCCATAACAATCATATAACACAACTTGGCCAGCCATTCCCTGACTGATGGGCCTCTCCTCAATTTACAATTCTTTGCCATCACAAAAAAGCTGCTATCAGTATTTTTGTACAAATAAGTCCCTTTTCTTTTCTTTTTTAAAATATCTTTGGGATATAGATGTAGTAGTGGTTTGCTGGATCAAAGTGTTTTTAGTTTTATAGCCCTTTGGGCATAGTTCCTAACTGCTCTCCAGAATGGCTGGACTAGTTCACAGCTCCACCACTGGTGCATTAGTGTCCTCATGTTTCCCAGGAGCACACAATTAATGTGTCAGAAGTAGGATTTGAACCCAGGTCTTCCTGACTCTACTCCTAGCTCTCATAGGATCCTAATATCACAGATTTAGATATGGAATGGACCTTTGTGATCATCTAGCCCAATCCCCTCATTTTACAGATAAGGAAATTGAGGCTTAAAGAAGTAAAGTGATTTGCCCAACATTACAAAGACAGATTACAAAGAAATAGAAAGGGAAATCAGGTCCTCTGATTTGCATTTTAACACTCTTTGCATAACACTATTTAGCCTTTCTTTCCACTGTGCCTCATTGCCTCTCACTGGAAGAATATTGGTACTTAAAATTTAGAACTTTGTTTCATGGAGAAGCTTAAGGTCATTCAAAATGCTGTACCTTCTCTCAAAAGAAATATATCCCATTCTCTTCCTTCTGCTCAATTCTTGATCTAGTTTATTTTCCAGCTGCTGTGTCTTGATAGATTAACTCAATGGGCTCTTCATCTCACTGTGTATCTTAATTTGAACAATAGTTTTCATCTACTTAGATTTTAGTTTTAAATTGTCAAATTGAAATCCTATGAATGGTTATAGGACTCATTTAAAAAGCTGTGTGGTGTTTTGGTCTTGATGCAACCAGTATAACATCATCCATAAATAAGAGCATCTAGGAGACCCAACCATATTTAGCAACGCTTGTTCAATTTGGACTCAGAATCTGGGTTCTAGACACCTTCTAACAACTGGCTGAAAACAACTCCCAACACATTTTATCTACAATATTTCCAATATTAATTAGTCTAATAACTTTGTGAAAAAAATGTAATTAATCTGCCATGATTAGCTCTTAATAAATCCATGTTCGCTCATAGAAATTGCTGTTTTTCTCTTGAATTTCTAAGAAGATCTACGTCAAGCTCACCAGTCTATACTTTATCCTGATCTGTGTTTTAGAAATTAATCATGATATTTTCCTATCTCTAGTCTTCTAGTACCACTACCATTGACTAAAAGTCTCCCAAGCAATATAACTGAACAAATTTATATTAATGTAGTGAAATACCATTAATTAATTTATTTTAAAGTATTGTTTATTTTTAACATTAAATTTTTTGAGTTCCAAATTCTTTCCCATTAAAAACATATTTCCATATTAGCCATACCACAGAAAAGCAAAAAAAAAAAGTGAGAAAACTATACTTCAAATTGCACTGAGAGTTAATCAGTTCTTTCCATGGAGGTGGATAGAATATTTCATCGAGTACTTTGGAATTTTCTTTGTTGTAATCCTAGTTCCTTTGCTTTTTGGAATACTATATTCCAAGCCCTTTTATTTTAACACGGAAACTGCTAAATCTTATGTGATCTTGATTTTGGCTCCATAATATTTGAATTGTTTCTTCCTATTTATTTGCAATATTTTCCCCTTGACCTGGTAGCTCTGGAATTTGGCTATAATATTCCTGGGAGTTTCCATTTTGGGATCTCTTTCAGGAGGTGATTAGTGGATTCTTTCAAGTTCTATTTTCTTCACTCTGATTCTAGGATATTTGGACAGTTCTTTATAATTTCTTGAAATATGATGTCTAGGCTTTTTTTTTTGATCATGGCTTTCTGGTAGTCCAATTATTCTTAAATTATCTCTCTTTGATCTATCTTCCAAGTCTATTGTTTTCCCTTTGAGATATTTCACATTTTCTTCTTCTTTTTTTTAGTTCTTTTGACTTTGTTTTATCATTTCTTGATGTCTAACAGGGTTGTTAACTTCCATTTGCTCAATTGTAATTTTTAAGGAATGGTTTACTTTAGTGAGCTTTTGTACTTCTTTTCCCATCTGGCTAATTCTACTTTTTAAGCAGAATTTTAAAGCAGCTTTTAAAGGAGTTCTTTTCTTCAGTGAATTTTTTTTTTACCTCTTTTTCTATCAGGCCAATTCCTTTTTTTAAGAGTTCTTTTCATCCATGAATTTTTGTGCCTTTTTTGGCATTTGGTCAATTCTGTTTTTTAAGGTATTATTTTCTTTGGTATTTTTTTGTTCCTCTTTTACCATTCTTGTTTATTTTCTCATTTTTTCCCTCTACTGCCCTTATTTCTTTCTTTACCTCTTCCAGGAATTATCATTGGACTTGGGTCCAATTAGCTGTTTTCTTTGAGGCTTTGGTTGTAACTGTTTTACATTATTGTCTTCTTCTGAGTTTTGTCTTGGTCTTTCCTACCACTGTAGAATCTTTTTATGGTCAAGTTCTTTTTTTTTTGTTTCATTTTGTTTTGTTCACATTTCTTGCCTTGAATTAGAAATTTATGTTAACATTAGATGATATTCACCAGGGACTAGGGAGTTACTTTCTCAAGCTTTAGGCTTTGTCATGCTAATGTTTTCAAAGCCAATTCTGGGGATTGGACTCTGCAAATTTTCACTTGTTCCAGGGTGATATGATTTAGGGAGAGATGTAGTCACTGCTCCCCTGGTCTGTGCTCTGATGTTTACCCAGGAAGGGCCCCTGGTCTCCTGCAGCTATAACTGCTAGCCTTTCTGTGTGCTTTGGAATTGGGCCAGGGCCCCTGCTTTCCTGCAACTGACCACAAGCGTTCCTCTCCAACCTGGAGCTGCAACCCAGAATGTCCTTGGGCTGAAAGCTCCTGAAGCTGCCACTGCTTCTGCCACTGTAGAGACCACCTTCACCTTATGTGCTCTAGGCTGGTTCCCACCCTGGTGTCACAGACCTCTGCTAAATTGTCTTAGGATAGATAAAAAAAGTTTCACCTTGATCTTTTGTTGGCTCTGCTGCTCCAAAATTTGATTTGAGTCATTATTTTAAAGTTCTTTGGAAGGGAATGTTAGGAGAATTTGGCTGGGTTTCTGCCTCTAATTTGCCATCTTGGTTCTACCTCTGATGGAATATTATTTAAATGATGAATGCATAATTTCAGAAAAAATCCTGGGAAGATTTATATGAACTGATGCAAAGAGAAATGAGCAGAACCAGGAGAACAATTTATACAATTACAAAAATATACTAAAGATCATTAATTTTGAAATAATTAGGAACTCTGATTAACACAATGGCCAAACACTATTTGAAAGGACTCATGAAGAAACATCCATCTCCAGATAGAAAGCTGATGGACTCACAGTGTAGATTGAAATACATTTCTTTTCTTTTATTGGACATGGCTAATACAAGAATTTATTTTGCATGAATATATATGTATATATGTACGTAATACGTGTATTGTACGGCTTTGTTTTTCTTGTTTTCTCAATGGGAGGGCTGACAGACTAATGGAGAGAATTTAGAGCTGAAAATAAAATGAAATAGAATAAAAAAGATAAGAGTATTGAAACAAAATATTATTATGTTTGAGTAAATAAAAAACCTTTCTAGTTTATCAAAGAGAGTGATATGCATTTTATTACTTTTTATAAATACTGTACTTACAAAAACAGATTTTTCTTATGTAGCTGTTGTAAATATAAGTATCAATCTCTATTAGTGTTAAAAAAAAAGAATCATGGAGTAGCAATATTATTAATGACATCACATTTTGAGAGACTCAGTGTTGGAAAAAATGCAATATCATTTTTATTTTACAGATCACAAATACAAATCATAAAGGATTTACCAATAAATAATTTGTGGTTGACTAACTAACTGTAGAGGACCTGATCAGTCTGGTTTCATCTAGTCAAGCTCAAACTTTGCCTGAGTCAGCTCAGTGTCCATCACAGTACGTACACGTGACCATTGCTGTTAGAAAATGAAACCACATAAAAATTTGTTACATGTCCTAAGTAATTCACATGGTATTACATCTTCAATAATTTATTGTAGATTTAAGATTTGATTGCGTATGATAAAATTTTAATTAATTCTTTATCTGAATAAAATCCAAAATCTTTGTCTGAACACAATATAAAAAATACAATCCAATAAAAAAAAAAGTCCTGCATGCAAACATAGAAGACTTTTGTAACTGCACCAATAAAAATGACCTTTTCCAAATCTTCAGTGCTCCAGTCTTTGAACTGTCTTTCTCTGGACAAATGTTTTCTTTTCCTTTCTTTTTTTCTTCAGAGGAATGGTTAGCATCTGTTTTCTTTCTTTCTTTTTTTTTCACTTAGTCTTTTCACTGTCCTTTGAACTTTATGAAGCCATTGTCAGGATTTGACAGGAGCTGATAACTTCTCTAACTGCCAGGTTCCTCTAAAGGTCTTAATTTTTTTTTCTGAGGATGAATTAGAATGTTTCACACAAATGGTCAGTTCTTGATATTGTTTTTTGTTTTAGATTGCACTTTCTTTTTTGTGTTTCAGTGCAAATGATTGTTTCATTGTGGACATGAATAATCCTTGACCTGAATGGTTTCTTCACACCACTAGCCAACGTAATATGTTTAACAATTTCTCAAGTGATCTCTTTAAAAGCTACAACTTTTACATATTTTTGTGGTAATAGCCATTCTTAAAAATCATATTTCTAAAACATAAAAAAGAGATCAATGAAATATATGTACAACACAAAATTCAGCACTCAGTTGACAGAAAGCTAGCTACAGTTAGAAAAACTGGGTCAGTTTGGCTTCATTAAGTCAAGGCCAGATTTTCTGAGTCAGCTTAGTGTTAGTAGAAATACACATACTTGACTATTACTGTCACAAAATGAAACCTCACACAATTTATTGCTTGTCCTAAGTAATTTACATGTTACTTAGCTTAGTGTTAGTAGAAATACACATACTTGACTATTACTGTCACAAAATGAAACCTCACACAATTTATTGCTTGTCCTAAGTAATTTACATGTTACTGTATCTTCAAACATGCATTAAATGAAATAGAAACAATTCCTCATAAGGCAGGAGGGGTGTGTGTATGTGTATGTGTGTGTTTGCGTCTGTGTGTATGTGTATGAATGGAGGAAGATCTTTTGCCACATGTATTCACCACTTCATTACTTCACTTTTGTTCATAGGTGTTAGTTTTAAAAAGTAATGTTATGGATTCGATTCAAAAGCCAGCCTTGGGGTCAGGTAGAAATGGGTTCAAATACAACCTCTGGAGCCCATTAGTTTTGTTATCTTTGGCAAGTTACTTATGCCCCAGGTAACTCTCTACGACTATAAGTAGCAGAGGAAATTCCCTTATTGGGAAATATCAATGGAATCAAAGGTCTGATTGAAAAAATGTCATCTATGTCTTATGCCAACAAAAATCCTAATGTGCCTAATACCATGTCAAGCTTCCTGTGGGAGCTTAGTTAATGTTGCTTGAATGCCCATGTCAAATGTTATTACTTTTCCTGCTGCTTTTCCTATTTTGTTACAGAGAAAATTTAGATTTAGCAATGCCTAGTGACTTGCCCAAAGTAATTCAGTCAGTTTGGAATAGAACCTAGTTTCTTTAGCCTTAATTGTTCATTACCTCTCATCATTATCTCCTGGTGTGATGTTTCTTTGGGTCAATGAGTCTCTACCCCACCCTTTTTTCTCCATTTCCTTCTTCATGACCCCTCAACTCTACCAGAACATTAAATCCCGGAGATGACAAGAGGCTAAACCCCCTAAATCTTACAGAATAATTCATTTGTGGAACTAAGTTTTAATTTCAGAAATAAGTAGAAGAGATAAGTTTCTACCTCAGGTATTAATGGTGAAGTGGGAACAATGTAATGCAATGTACTACATGTCTACCAGGAACTGGTTTGAGTGTCGCTTTCCCATAACTTAATCCTTAAAGCTACTTACCGAAGGCTACTGTTGAAGCAGACAGTCTCTGCAATTAAATTACCATACATTAGGCATGAACTTATTATTAAACTTCATTGAAAATCAGCACTGTGGTCTGCCTGGGTATAGACTGGTATGGTTAAGACAAAAGATCTTTTTTAATAGGTAAAAGAATATTAATCTTCAAGAAGCTCTGGAATAAATGTGATTAATGCAAAAAGCACATATTCAATTATATGCAAATGATAAATTATTTTCACAATCCCTTAAGAGTAAAATAGTTTTACAGAAAAGACTGAATTCTCCTCTTAATTTGTGTTATAGAGTATAGGACACCAGCAATGTGGCTCTGTATGAGCACGCACTGAGCAACTCAAAACCCATGGAGATTAGGAAGAATTTGCGATGACTCTAAAATTGCAGGAATGATGGCTGGTTTGGATCTCTGAAGTCTTCTCTATCAGCTGCCCTTACACAGACAATACATTTATCTTTCAAAAAGCTATTTGAAACTCTGGTGAAACTTAGCAGACCTAGACAAATGGAAATTGCCTTCTCTGGGGCTCATCATAATTCTTTAGGTGCACATGGTTGGCAGGAGCTGCATTCAGGGAATTTGGGCTGCCAATTTGAGATGGCCTGAAAAACACTCTAAATACTGACCTGAATGGAAGTGTGATTTTCTGAAATCAGTGCCTTTGCTCAACCAAACTGATCCTTCTTTATGCCACTGACTTGACACGTATGCTTCTGTGACATGTGAGTCTATTAAAACTCAGTGGAAAAAGTTCAAAACTTTTCACACCTTGTTCTACTTTTCCCTTGTTGTTTGAAAAATAGCTGCTGAGAATAATAAGTAAAATAGAGTTATACCATACAATGGTTATTCCTAAATACGGAACAGAGGAAATAATGAATGGTTCCTATATTGACAAATATATTTATATTAATATTACTATTGTTTTCTTCAATTCACTAGCATTTTAAATTCTCTTTCATAATACCTTCACAATTTAGAGTATATTTTGACATTTCAAATATTCCTTACTAGTGAGATCATTAGTTTTTTGTAGTTTTCTGATTGGTATCTTATCTATTTTGATACTCCGATGGATCTGTGATTTCATCAATGTGGGTACGTCCTCCAACAAAGCATATAGCAACCAATCTATACTTGCTTACTTTGAGTGATTCTTGTCCATATTTCTCCCAAATCTCCAACAAATGGCTCACCCAATTAACTGGGCGCTTATCCTATTTAATGCATACTAACAGAGGACATATTACAATTATCTCTTGCTCTTGTTATATCACTGTATCTCATTTTCTGTCCTACATCTGTTTGATGATACCCCTTATGCCACTTCTCAATATAGCACAGTCCCATTTGGTGTTGCATGGGTATCTGCTCCTCTGGACACTCAATTTTGGACTCACCCTATACAATTTTTGTTATCATTTCACAAGTTTCAATCTGTGAGACTAGAGTGAAGAGTCTTACTTCATCCATGGGTGCTATGTTTACAAAGTGACCAAATTGTCACCAGGTAAACAGTGGTGTCTGGGCCACATCTTCCAAATGGACAGACATTCTCATAGACCTAGCTAACTTTGAACATCCGTTTTCCTTCCCATATATTTTTCCTATAAAAATGTGACTTTATTAAATTAATAACACACAACAGTTATCAAGCACAGGCAGAAATTAACATATTTTAAAATCCAGGAATATAAAATGCATTGTTCACATTTGGTGTTAGAAGCTAGGTATCAGAAAAAGGAATTACTTAACCTTTGCCCTTCCTAGGTGTCTAGCTTTATTTATGAGGATAGAGATTAGGGAAAGGAATAGGAAAGAGAGCAGGAGTGGTGGGAAGAATGTGGGAAGGCAAGAATTAATTTATTTCCCCCTAAATCACTCTATTTGGCACCTCATATAGGAGTCCTCTGTTTGTTATATAGAGATACAGAAGAGACCTGGCTCCTAATGAAGAGTAAGTAGACAAGGTCATGATCCTCAAGAAATAAATGGATCAAGAAAGTTGGAGAAGCAATTTTATATTAGGGGGTAGAATTCAGATGACCACAGCCAGAATAAGGTGAAGAAGGAACAGATGAGGGTACAGTTTGCAATCCGGTCAGTCTCAGAGAGTCAGATTTCTTTGTCATTGCCTCTTCTTGGATATTTTCTTTAAACATGCAGACTGCAACTCATCCACGCCTGCCTAGCTTGAATGTCTTTTGTCCCTTAAAATGGAAGTGGCATGGAACACTGGAGAGAGCAGGAGTGTGAAGTAAGAAACACCATGAGAACAATTTATATTATCACTACATTGTAAAAATGACCAACTCCTTGCATGTTGTCATCATACTGTGCCCCTTGGTAGATGGGGAGAATACTTTTCATTAACAATCTGTGAGCAAAATAGGATTTTATTTTGATAATTTTTTTATGTCTCCTTCCATCTTCATGGTTTGGCTTCTTTCAATCATCTCCATCTTTCCTACTTTGCATTTGAAGCTCCAGTATCACAATCCACATGAAAAAAAAAATCATTAATCCAATCGAGACCTTTGAGGTCTTTATTCAAATACTTTTGCAGTCCCTAAAGTGGAAATCTGATTTTCCCACCTAGTCAAAGCTTCCTCCCAAAGAGGAACAATGAAAGTGCACGCGTGTGATTGCTTTTAGACCTTAGATGAAGTAAATACGATGTTCAATAACTTCATCAAACAAAGCTGGAATTTTATGGTGCAAATGCCAGACTTCACAGTTCGGTGAGCTTTCTCAAACAGTGCAAGGTCTGCCTATATCAAATTTGTACAAAAGAATTGATTTTGGTTTTAGAATGAGGCCATTACAGTCTTGCTGCAAGCTTTCCAGAAATAATAATGCTCTATTAGAAGATAAATTATAAATAGATTACTGTTTTTAAGTATTACTCAGAATGTTAACAATGAATAGAATGAACTTTCTATTGGAAATCTAAATAGCAAAGGCCAACCCTTCCTAAGCACTTCCAAGAAGTCCCATAGATTAAGGGAAAGAATTGTTATCTAGCTGACAGAAAAATTAAGTTTTAGACCCCAATCTTTATTGGCTCCACTTTTGTTTCTTTCCTTTTGATTCTGCTTCCTTTCTGTGATTGGTAGAAAAACTATGAGGCAAAATAGCAAGTCTTGTGGCTGGTAGCTAGAGAGGAATTGGTGCTCCAAAATAATAATAATAACAACAAAAGAACAATAAACTTAAAAAAAACCATGTAAAGTCATTCCAATTCTGAAAAACTTTCAAGATACAGAGACATAGTGGAGGAAATCAAAAGCACGTGGGAACAAAATGAGATAGAATTCCTCACCAGCGTTCTGTCTGTTAGTGGAGTTGTACTAAGGATGCTACAGAGAATGAACTTGTATCCTAATACTTTCATTCAACTATAAATGGCTGTTTTCTTATCAGCCTGTGCAATAGTCCATGAGGTATTAAGTATAAAATAATAATAGCAAGATAGTGATTTGTTCCAAGACCATTTCCACCCGAAACCTGAAAAGAAATGAGAATGAAATAATATCTTAAAATTTATGTAATACTTTAAGTTTTTCAAAGTGCTTTATACATATTCTCTCATTTGGATTTTTTTTTAGCTGGATTTTAATGGGCCTGCCTAGCACATTCAATGTATGTGATGCCTTATAGGAGTATTTTCCCCTTAATATTTATATTTCTTTATGTGTTATAAACATTTAAGGAGTATTGCAGCACATATAGGAAGCAGCTTTTGTAAGAGGGCCCTGAATAATCATGAATTTTCATTAGCTGGGAGCAGAAAATATAGCATTCTGAACATATACAAACCCATAGAGTTCTAAACTGAAATAAAATAAAATTAAAAACTCAATCTTGAAGAGTTTACTTATCTGGTGGCAGTATACTAGGGATATGTGTGTGTGTGTGTGTGTGGGGGGGATCAAAGGCACCATTTTGGTGGAATTGGACCTAACTTCAAGATGCAGAACCATTCCTAGTGTATGTATTATGACCAAGAAATTAGAAAGTGAACCCATATTTGACACAATGGAAAGGAAATATAAGAGCAAAGTATTTCTTTTAGTTAAGTAAGGTTTTTTTTTTAATGTAAATAACCTATTAAAGTCCTAGGAACAAAGGAGATACATAATTACAGTCTGAACTAATGCATGCCTTTCTTCTTTTCCAATACGAGGGTCTATACTATATTCCATTTCATTCAGTATGCATTATTAAACATATATTTTGTGCCAAGCAATGTGATAGGCCTATAGATACAAACATGATAACAAAACAGATACTGCCCTCAAGGAGCTTACATTGGTTGGAAGAAACAACAGCAAAAAATATAGGTGCACACAAAATATACAGAAGATAAAAATGAACTTTTTGAGGGGAAGGTGAGGGCACAAGAAACTGAGGACTGGTTTCAGGATATACCGCCTGTCAGAAATAGCATTTGAACTGAGCCTGGGAGGAAGCTAGGAATTCTAAGGGGTGAGGAGGGAGTGCATTTAAGACATAAAATGGCATGTAGTATACCATGAGGCAGCAAAGAAATGATCTCTAAGCTCTCTTCCAGTTAAAAAAATCTATGATCTGTTGTTCAGATTGTTTTATTTTGCTTTCCACTTACTCTTTTTAATATATTGATATTATATTTGCTTTTCATAAGACAAGAACACTGATTGAACTCTGAATTTATTCTTTAGAAATAAAATCACCAATAAAGGTGTGAGAGGTTTATTTACCACCTAGGTGGTATTAAGCAAGCTTCAAAGCAGAATTCTGTTTTTTTTTTCTTCCCTTTCTACATAAGCTGGTGAAATGAACCAGCATGTATAAATCACACATTTCTGCATAGAAAACAGTAAGCTCTTAAGACTAACTTCTAAAATTGTAATCAAGAAAAACAATTCTTTCTAATGGCATAATTTCAAATACTTGGAGTTAAAGCAGCCTCTAAGATTGTGTTGGTTTAAATCACTGATTAAGTAAATATAATAATCTCTAATTGCTCAGGAGACTATTGTACTTGTTCAAGCTATTCCTGTAATGGTGTAATACCAAGGTGTAGTAAAAGAAGTCAAGTACGTTTCATTTCTACCTATACAGTGTATTCTCAGTGGGTGGTTTTATCACTTGGAATAATAGCTGTTCTCAGATATTTACTACCTTCTGAGAGCTAAAGTCCTTAAGGTTATTCCAGGTGGTGGAACAACCTGGGAAACAAAGGACAACTTTGCCCAGAGAGCTGACCGACTTTCACTTCCTCAAACCATGAAATGACAAGTTGCAGAAGCATCCAGAGCTGGTCCAGCCCCTTGATAATCCAGAAAGCTGGCAATATTCCCTCCTCTCTTCTCCTCAGTCAAGTATGGGGTCATGAAGGGAAGGAAGTAGAGGTAGGAAGGCAGGGATGACAATATGAACGGTACTCTTCCTTTTGGATGATGAAACATTACTATCATGGGCTCTGCTGTGGGTATGTTTTTCCCCCATGAATATGTTATTAATAGGAATAAGAACAACATTTCCATTTCTTCACATTTATATAGTGCCTTATGGTTAAGTGTTCTGTCTCTTTTTTCTTATTTCACTGTCCCTCCTTATTTCTAAAGCTCAGGAAAGCTGGCAGTCAACCCTTGTCTTCCTAAAATATTACCAAAGAAGTGTGAACAGGACACTCTACATCCCATCAGGAATCTTGGAGGACACTACTTATTTTCACCGTTTTCTCCATATGTAGCTGTGGAGACCGAAATTACTTTCCTGGGGGAGATGTGGAATAGTGGGAAATGTCTGGATTTGACCTACATAGTGTAAAACAGCTGTGTGTGTGTGTGTGTGTGTGTGTGTGTGTGTGTGTCTGCCTGAAGGATGTAGGAGTTAGAAGCATTAAAAGGTTATCATTCAGCAGGTCACCCTCTAACTCCCTCTGTCCTGATGTCCTTTTGTAAATCATCTATCTTTTATAGGTCAAGTTAAAAGAATCACAGATCTAGAGTTACAAGGGACCTTAGAAGGGACCTTAGAGGCCATCTACCCAACCTCCTTACATTACAGATGAGGAAACTGAGGTCCAGGAAGCTTAAGGGGTTTGCCCAAAGGCACATAGGTCATATATAATTAAAGGAGTAGTTATTGTAAGTCACAAATTACTTTGGCATTTTAAGGGATTTTGACAAAGAAGAGATCGCTGCTAGATCACTAGATGGTGTATTGTGACAGGACAATACTATAACAAGAAAAAAGAATAGAAAGGAATGCAAGATCAATAAAAGCATGCATAATTTTTTACAGATGGTAAAGGGACAATCAGCCCTCTTTTTTTGCTCCCTAGGGGTGTCATTGGTAGTGGTTAGGAGAGAGAGTATATAATGATAAGAGCATGTAACAGATACCATAGAGTGCTTTAATGTTTGCAAAGCACTTTATGTTTATCACTTGATTTGATCCTTTCAATGACCATGTGAGGTAGGTGCCATTATTATCCTCATTTTATAGATAAGGACATGGAGGCAAATAGAAGTCAAGAGAATTACCCATGTCCACATTGTGTCCTGAAGTGGAATTTGAACATCCTGACTCCAAGTACAGCACCCTATCCACTGTGTTACCTAGCCGGCCATGCTTAGTTAATGTTTTTAATTGCAGTACAATGGATACAATATTAGGCAATTGAATCTGTTGAACATAACATATTCTCAGTAAAAGGTGTCACTACAAACTAGAATAAAAATAACTATTGGCCTCTTGTCAAACTGACATGGTTATTCTATTTGCTTGATGCGAATAAATCAGACAACAAAGTATAGGTCCTACATATATAATGCATATTGTGACCTACCAATCACTAGTCCCAGAGTAAAACTGATTAGTATTCTAACAGAAGGGATTAGGGATGTGGATACTCCAAAATGAAGTATAATCCAAAAATTATTCAGATTTGACTTTGAAATATTTTGTGGTGTTATGGTAGAGTGTGGATATGTCTTACATCTTTGAAATGTGTTTTTAGTAAAAGAATCAAGTCAGTCTAGAAAATTTCTTCTCAGGAACCCAGCATGAACTGTCCAATCTCTTCATTCCTCATCCTATTCAGCTCCTCTGCATTCCTTGGGATGGTCAACTCCTTCAGACTGATAAGATGCATTAAGCCAATAGCAGTTAACTTTCTCTCAAACCTTCCTTGCAGTGTGGACCAGGCGGCATTGGCGTGTTAATAAAGTCAAAACTGTGTTAAGTCAACAAATCAACAACCAATCATGATACATTGAAGGCAAAATAAGTAATAAACAAGGAGGACAGGCTGAAGAATAAGCAAGAGTTGATTACGTTTTCCTTTGAGAATTTGTGTTCCTCAGATGCCTCTTAGGATGGAGTGCTTTTAGTCAATGAAAATAAAATGCTAAAAGAAAAAAAAAACCCACTGATTGCCCATCGGCAAGAAACTGCCTCCAGACAGCTTCCCTTGGTGCCTTGCTTACTGTGGCAGCCACAGAACCATTGGGTGCCCTGGCACTTTTGCTCCCAAGAACCTCTTGTCTCTGGAGGTGTCACAGTAGCCATTTTAAAACAGATTTCTGCACAGCCCATCAGTCTAATTTAGTTTGCAATCCCCAGCTTTGCTTAATTACTTCCTTCCTCCCCCTATTTCTATTGGTAAGCTATAGAGCAGCCTGGCCTTGAGTTTAACCCCATTTGCCCCTTGTCAAAGGGACTGAGTGCAAGGGTGAGTTGTTTCTGAAAAAATCATGCAATTCGGAAAAATTAAGTTTCAGGCAAGTCATGTGGTTCTGACAGCATCTACTGCTCAGCACTTAGCAATAATGGAGAAAATGCCAGTAAAAATGAAATGTGCAGCAGAGTCCTGACCCTCCAGGTAATTGTATATTGAACATGTCTCAGCTCAAACTAGGGATGAGTTTGCTTAAATGAATTAAGGTCAAAAAATGCATGTTTCAAGTTGTATAAAATGAGTCCAATGTCCTGTACAATTAAAGCTGGTGCAAATTAGCATCAGGAGCTGCTTAAAAACAGAGAATTGGGGAAAAAACCCAGAAGCACTGAATCTACCTTTTGGCTATTGAACATGTAACAATAATTTGTATGGGAACTATGACGAGGCAATAGAGTCTTCATTTTTATATGATCCCAATTCTTTCTTTAAATTCAGGAGTTCTTTTTCTCCACTTACTCCCAACCCATATAAATGCAAAAAATTGATTCATGCCGGGCCAACAGGTAATGGCTCATCTCCCACTAACTGTAATGATGATTATAACGCTTTTACAGAGAATTTGCTTAAGGAAGGTGCTCACGTGGTAGTCAGAATAAGTGAGACAAGGACACTCACAAGCTGTCTCTGAAGAACTTTGGAATCAATTGCGTGATTGCCAAAGGACCACCCAGCATGGTGAACCCAAATAAAAAAAAAAGCACTGTGCTCAATGAGTGAAGCAGAATTACAGTGACTCAAAAGAAATGTGAGATGCACAAATTTAGAGACATCTCCAAATGTTCATATGGTTTATTTGTGCCTGATCTGTGGTAGAGACTTCCAAGCATGTATCGATCAAATCAGCCACAGTTGGACGTGCCATACCTTGACTCCAACATAGTGAGGTCCTTTTGTTCCTCTTCCAGAATGAGGGACAATAACCAGCCAATCAACAATGGCCTCACATGCATAGATTAAGTTCAGACCTGGGGGAGTGTGTCTTCTAAAGAGAGGGGCCAGTTTCTCATCGTCTCTGGCTCTTTATGACCCCAACCTGGACTGTTGGGGAAAAATCATTTAAATAGTAGGTTTGGTAGGACTTTCTCAAGAAAGATTAGAAATGTACTTAATATATAATGTAGGTCAGGTATAGGGCAGCCATGTATTTCCTTCCCATAAAAGAATGCTTTTTTTTTTTGCTTGTTTGTTTTTGCTAGGCAATTGCTAAGTGACTTGCTCAGGGTCACACAGCTAATACATGTTGTGTGTCTGAGATCAGATTTGAACTCAGGTTCTCCTGACTTCAAGGCCAGAACTCTATCTACTGCACCACCTAGCTGCCCCAAGAAATGTTTTTAAAAATACTCCCAGTACACACTGATAATTTAAAACATGAAAAAGAGAGCCTATAATATCTATTATGTTCTCCTGGGAGGTTGATGCTTAAAACAGAAAAGAACATGAAACATTTTGCTAAACTTGGTTGGTTGTTGTCCTTTGGGCTCTAAGGGGAGCAAGATGACATCACAATGGAAAGATCTATAAAATGAGACTGTCAAGCTGGATGACCTCCAAAGCCCCTTCCAGCTTTAAATAGGATCCTTAGGCCTCCCAATGCATGAGGACAGTAGAGCAAATAAGGAAGGTCAGAGAAGGAGAAACAGTGAGAACCAGAAGGCAAACCACAAGTTAGCAACAAGAATCAGGATGATTAAGTATGCCTTGTTCATCTTTTTTTCCCCTAAAATATGAAATTATATATATTTGTATATATGTATATATATATACATATACACATATATGGAAAGAACTACTCATAAGAGGTAATTGCATTTAACAACAACTAACCATCATTTCAGAATTCCTACACATTTGTATATTCTAGATTTACAGGTAGAGAATTTAGGTTCAAATCCTGACTCTGCCAGCTATAATCTGTGTCATGTTAAGGAAGTATTTAACCTTGCTGGACCTCAGTTTTCTTCTCTATAAAATGAAGGTATTGGATTGGATGGGAGCGTCTAGGTGGCACAGTGGATAGAGTCCCAGGCCTTAGTCACTTACTAACTGTGTGACCCTGGGCAAGTCACTTCACCCTATTTGTCTCAGTTACCTCATCTGTAACATGAGCTGGAGAAGGAAATGGCAAGCCCCTCTAGCATCTCCACCAAGAAAACCCCAAATGGTGTCATCAAGAGTTAGACACAACTGAAATGACTGAATGACAACATTGGACTAGATGTTCTCTGATGTCTTTTCCAGCTCTAAATCTATGATCATATGATCCCTAGCTCTTCTATAGTCAGGACCAGCCTGCTTCGGTTCTGGAAGGAAGTTAGCTTCCATTTCCCAGTGTTTTGTGTCTCTGCTTTGCAACATCTTTAATTACTTAAGAGTAATTCATTCAATAGCACCCTAGTGGCTTGAAAGAGTTAATGCAGGTTCTAAAAGCTGTCTAACCTTATCTTAGTGAGTAGATTAAAAATCTGGCTGAATAAATAGAAAGCAAGAAGAAGCAGGTAAGTGCCAAATTCCACACAATATCATTTTATCACTTACCTAGTTAATATGGTATCTTTTTAGTAAAAACAGCACTATTATCATTCCTTAAAATTTCCAAACCAGAGTATATCTCCCTAGAGCCATAATTGGGAGTTAATTCACTTATGGCAAAATCAATGGTAGTGGTGGGGGCGTCATGGTGGAAGGCAGCAGAGGCACAGAGAATGCAGACGTACAGGAGAAAGGAGTCTGGTTCTAGGAGTGAGAGGGAAGGTGAGTCCAGGAGAAGAACTACATAGTAAGGGGAACCTTGGGTGTGGAAGTCCTGAGGGTGGTGTCTTAGGCTAGTATAGAACTGCAAGGAAAGGCACAGTGATGGTACTCACTCTAGGGGAGAAGCTTGACCCCTCTGCATATGTCAATGGCCTGTGACAAATCATCTTTCATCCCAATCTCGTGATTCTCTATTTCTCTAGGGTAATGATTTACTACCTCTTTAGATGGGAATCTCTCCTTCAGACTTTGAGGCCAGGTCAGCGTCCATGACAATAAAGTAGATTTCAGCCTCGCTTAAACAAAGAAGGGCTTAGATGATATTTCTAAAGTCTATCCCAGCTCTAAAATCCTATGATTTGAGCACAAAGCATGCTCATCTGCTTCCCCTATCCTAATAGCTGCCAAACTGGCATATTAAGTTTATGACTTCATGACTTTTTCTCTATTCTGCTGTGAAGAGTACTGTGGACATGTGTGACAGGCAGAATGTGTTGGGTGGTGAGAAGCAAAGTCTGGTAACAAAACAAGGCAAAACAAGCCAAAACCATATTTTGATGACATTTCATCAGAGCTATCAGTTAGTGCTGGTCACAAGATTTCTAAGGTGCATTGCATAGATAAAGCTATTACCTACAAAGGAGGGAATCTGAAACAGGCACTATCCCTGGATTCACTTGGGTGGAGAAGTTTTGGAACTTGGGTTTTGGGGACTATATTTTGAATGGCTTTTGGTAGTGAAACTGAACACAGAAGAGAAAGAATTTTTCTTGTTAGCCACCAGGAAATACAGATTCTCCTTCCCTTCTGTCTATTCTCTCTCTATTTCCTGTCTCTGTGTCAGTTTGTCTGTCTTTTTCCAGCCTTTCAAAAAGTTCCCAGAAATCCAAGTCCAAAAACATCAGCAACTAGTGAACTTTAGGAAAGTATCTGCTTGATCCACAGAAATGATCCCAATGACATGGTATATTCATATAAGAATGGATGTGCTTTGACCTAATCTTAACTATAACTTCACAGAATGATGGAAAGAACATGAGAAGTCATCTAAGGCAACCTCTGCTTGATGTATGAGTCTCTTCTTGTGACACTGACAAGGAATCATTCAGCAGGTATTTGAACACCTCCATTCCATGTATTGGCATCTTTGGTTGGTAATAATAATAATAATAGCAATCACATTTATATAGAATACTGAGAATTTTTTTCACTATAGCCCTGGGAGGTAATTATCATTCCTGTTTTACAGATAAGAAAACCAAGCATCACAGAAGTTAATTGGCTTGACTAAGGTTATACAATTAGTAAATAGTTAAGCTAAAATTCCAACTCAGGTCTCTTGAGGAAGCTTCAAACTCCAGGTTTCCTGTGTAGGAACTTGGTTAAGTCACTCGAATTCTGGAGGCCTCAGTTTTCCTATCTATAAAATGAAGAGTTTCTATTAGATGATCTCCAAGTTTCCTTCTAGCTCAAAATCCTATATCTGAATACAGTGACCTTTCTAGAAAGTTCTTTGTTATGTTGAACGAAAAATCTCACTTCCTGTTACTTCTGTGTCATTTGGAGGCCCCCATAAACAATATTTATCCAGTTTTAAAATGTTGATCTGTTTCTTCTAGTATAATCTACACATATAGTCAGGGTAGTCTCTGCATCAGAATTTCAGCCTGGATTTTATCTGAACAGTATTATAATCACTGTAGTCTGAAAAACTGAAAGTCCCTTTCACCAGGGAAGGTAACAAACATGTCTGGCTCACAAAAATTGTCAAGGGATGAGAAACTCATAAATAAACATTGCTCTTCAGCTGCTTTGCTGCAAATCAACACACCAAGGAAAACACATGGACATTTGCTCACTTCAGGAGAACTCAGGAAACCCTGATGAGGAAAGCACCTATCTCCAGAGGCTTACCTGGATCTGATAACTCTACCTGCAAACAACTGATTCGGCCAAAATGTGAGCAAGCTGCAGTTAGTCTAATTATTAGCCAACCACAAGTAACTAACTGACCCTCTTCTTCCTTGAATACTCCAGCAGTATTCTACCACAGTTTCCCAGAAAGGCAGAACAATTATAAACTCCTCTTTTTGGCTTTAAAACTCTGCATGTAATTTAGCAGATAAGATAGATTTAAAAAAATGCAAAGTTAAATAACACTTTAAGACAATAATCCTTGAACTCCCTTTCTAATTGCATGTTAGGTATTTATTTCTACCTAAATTACCTGCCAGCACTTCATTCATACTCACCCAACTCCCAACCCAACTTTCCATCTTTCTTCCTATACTTATTTCTCTTCTCTATTTCTTTTGATGGCACCACAGACATCCTATTAACTTAAGCTTTGGACTTTAGGTTTGTGTTTAACCCTTCACTCCCCTTCATGTTTCCTACCTGATACAAAGAGTTGTCTAGGCCAAGTGGTTGTTGCTTCCTCTCTCTCTCTCTCTCTCTCTCTCTCTCTCTCTCTCTCTCTCCTCTCTCTCTCTCTCTCATTTCCGTTTTTGCTTTTTACATAACCACCATGGTAGTTCAGACCTTCATTCTTTCTCACCTAGCCTTATAACCTTCCTGGCTCCATTCTTTTGCCCAATCTTTGCATAAGTGCCAAGCTAATATTTTCAACATATAGGCCTAACCATTTTATATCCCACTTAGAAAGCTTCAATGGCCCCTTATTGTCTTCAGGATAAAATTCAGACACCTTAGCTTGGCATTTAAAACCCTTTTCAATCTGTCTCCAAACTCTCTTTCCAGCTTTATTTCACATGGGTTTCTTTCATGTATTCCACATTCCAGCCAAACTAGACGACTAGGCATTCCTTAATCTTATTCTGTACACATTGTTCCTTTGTCACATTGTTTTCCTGCCAACTCCCAGTCCTGGAATGTACTCCTTCCTTATTCCTGCTTGTTGCTTCATCCTTCTATTCTTTCATAGCCCAGATCATGTCCTGACTCCTTCATGGTGTCTTTTCTAATCCCCTAAACTGAAAATGATCATTTTTTGCCCTAGATTTATCTCCTGCACTTCATTTTTAATTTTTAAAAAATTTATCCTGTACTTTACTGAGAACACTAATTTGTCCCTATTTCATTCAACCTTGTTATATACCTGTATATGTATAGTATTCCCCTTATTTTAGTTTTTCAGCTTCTTAAATGTTTGGACTATGTCTTTTTATTCTGTTTATTGCTAGAGACTAACACAGCACATTGTACACAGAGATGTTCTGGTAGAAGTATGTGGATACTACTGCCTGTGTTGTAGTTCATAATCTATCCACAACATTTTATCGTATGTAATTCTTATCCATTTCACCTCATACATCTTCTATAGAGACTTTACTCTGTGCTTCTTCTGGGTTGAAATCTTCTAAGATGTCTTCATGATGCAGGTAAGATTTTAAGGAGGGGTGGTTTGGATTTGTATAGATGGAGGAGGATATTCTATGGGTGTGGACCAAATGATCAAAGGTACAGAGGCAGAATACTTATGATGTGTTTGTTCCATGACAGGAAAAAGACCAGAATGAATAGAGCGGAAGGTTTTTGTCAGGTAACAGAAGTTCCAGACCTACTTTTTCAACTTGTATGGGCCATATTTATTTAGATGGCCCACTGGTACCTGACACTCAGCATGTGCAAAATTGAAATTATTATCTTTCCCCAAAACCTACTCTTTCTTTTGACTTCACAGTTTCTCTTTGTGTTACTACCATTTTATTTAGGCTTTCTGGCTTAAAACCTTGGGGTTATCTTTGACTTTCCTCTGTTTTTCATCAATCATACCTACTCAGTTACCATGTCTTGTCAATTCCACCTTTTCAACATCTCCAAAATCCAACCTCCCTCATTTTGTTCCCATAATTCAGAGACAAGTGATGGTGCTTTAGACAGAAAATTGGGCCTGAAGTCAGGAAAACCTGAGTTCAGATCTAACCTCAGATATTACCTATTTATACAGATTGGTAAGTCACTTAACCTCTTTGCACATAGTTTGTCATATAGTAGGTGCTATATAAATGCTTATTCTCTTCTCTTCTTTCATTACAAACACCCTTGTACAGATCTCTATTATCCACTACTTGGTTTATTGTAATAGAGTCCTAAATGTATTTCCTAATCCATCCTTCAAACACTTGCCTTGCATATCTCCCTTATTTATAGATCTTGTCACATGAGTCTTACGTTTAAAAATCTTGATTGGCTTTTTATAGTCTAATATGTAAAGTGTAGCCTCCTCTCCTTGACATTCAATTAATCAATGAGCATTTATTAAGCACTTACTATATGCAAGCATTATGCTAGACACCCACCATGAATTGTCATAAAGTCCTCAATAAACTGGCACTACTTTCCCTTTCTAGACTTACCTTCTATTTCTGTTCTACATGTGCATTGTAATTTAACTAAACTAGAAAACTTTGTATTCTCACAACCAAACACACCCTGCATTTTCTGGCTTCTATCTGTGCTCATATTTCCTGTGCCTGGAATGTACTTCCTTTTCTTTCTAACCTGTTGAATTCCTATCTACCCTCTAAAGATCAACTCAGATGATACCTCTTCCAAGAAGCCTTCCTTCCATTCAAAGGGTAATTACCTTCCCCTTGAACCTTACATTTCACTTTGTTTTGCAGCTCTCTCATACTTTTGTCATAAGAGGCAGTACAAAGGTAGGGTCTGTGTATATGTGTGAATTTCTACTTGTACACAACATATTGCAAGAAAAGTTGAGGCAAAAAAGAGTACTAACAACTGATAGGGGTGGGGAATCAGGGATGCTTTATGGAAGAAGTAGGGGACAACCTGAGCTGGACCTTGAAATAAGAAAAGGATCTGAGATGTATTCACGAAGATGGACTACATCTCAGGAATTGGAATATTGAGTTTGGAGAATATCTAGCAATCTAGTTTGGTTTGGCTACAGTGTACATGAAGGGGAGTAGGACAACATATGATAGAAAGGTAGATGGGAGCAAGGTTTTGGAAGGACTTAATCAGTGAAAGTATATGAAATTTGCATTTTATCTTATAGGAAATAGGGAGCCATTGAAGGTTTTGAGAAGGGGAGGGCCATGGTCAGATTATTTTTCAGCTGAGTGGAGGATGAATTTGAGAGGGCAGACTATCAAGGGTGAGCTTAATTCAGAGACTCCTATAGTAGTCCAGGCAAAATGTAGTGATGGGTTGAACTGGGATAGTGGCTAGGTGGGTGGGGAGAAGAGGATTGGGGTAGGAGATATCGTGGAGAGAGAATCAATACAAATCAGTTGATTATTTATGGTAGGTGAGGGACATGGAAGTATCCAGAATGAGTCCAAGTGGGTGACTGGAAGAATGGTGGTGTCTTCAACAGAAATGGCAAGTTTAGAGGAAGAGTAGCTTTAAGGGAAAGATAATGAATTCTTTTTTGGACATGCTATATTTAAGATGATAAAAGAGCATCTGGGAGAAAATATCCTACATGTTGTTGATGAGGCCAGAATGAATTTCAGATGCAAGATGCAGATATATAAATTTTAAGAACTGTATGAGTAGAGATGACACCTGAACTCATGGAAGCTGATGAATGAATACAGAGAAAGAAAAGAAGGGAGCCCAGGACAGAACTAAGAGGAAAACCCATTACAGGGAATGGGGAGCAGAAAATGGTTGAATGATTCAGCAAAGGAGACCAAAAAAAAGAGCTGTCATATATATAGATAAAGAACCACGAGAGAACAGTGCCCAGGTGCCAATAGTGTTGAGGATACCAGCTCATCTAATATGCTACATTTTGGAGCCTAAGGGTCATTTTAAGGCCAAAGATTAGGCTGTGCCTTTCTCCCAGGTAGATTTAGAATACAAATGGTATGAGAGATGGCTAAACTAGTCCCATTCCCAAGAAATGGAATCCCATTGCACATATGAAGTATATTAGTATAACAATAACGTATTCATACAAAACATTGTGAAATTTACAAAGTGCCATAAAAAGGATAAGCATCAAAGTTGGCATTTGAGAATTACTCTGGAGTCTGAGAATCCTGGGGGAAGGCAAACAGCTGTCCAGGAAAGAGGAAGCATTGATGTAGATACTACAATTGTTGTTACTAAAGAGTATAAGGAGTGCCCTTGATGTACTTAATAAATGTGCATCATTGGGCATGGCAGTAGGGAAAGAAGGGGGCTGCTATTTGATGGAGCATTAAATTAATGAAGTAGATCCAGGTGTGTGTGTGTGTGTATGTGAGATTTATATATATATATATGCAGACTACTAGAGTTCCCATGTGCAAACTACTAGAGTTCAAAACTATGCCAACCAAACAGTTGCATCAGCTTTATCAAAAAGTTTCCAGAATGATAATATCAACAGAACCCCTCTGGTCAGCTCCATGGACAGAGTTTATCTACTTAAGTCTGGCCTTCGGAATGTGTACTGTCCATGTACTCAACATTGAAATAGTTCTGAGTACTCACACTTTGATGCCCTTTCTTTCACCCTCACATTTCAAACATGGAATTGACTCTGTCCCAAGGCTCTTTCTTCTCAATATCTGATCCCTATTTTTCATGTTGTCAGCAACAAACAGCTAAAGCAAACATTGTTGGTTCTCTCTCTCTCTCTCTCTCTCTCTCTCTCTCTCTCTCTCTCTCACACACACACACACACACACACACACACACACACACCTGAATCCACTTCACTAACTTAATGTTCCATCAAATAATAGCTTGACTCATAAAGGAAGGTGGCAAAGACATAAGGGAGACTCTTTGTCCTGGAAGTTGGTCACTGAGTGGAAAGAGGCTCCCCCTCAGTTGACTTTAATAATTGGTTGACTAATATGGCCAGAGTTTGATTTATAAGTATGTGTTGCCACCTTCCTTTATGAATCAATGTTTTCTTTAAAGGACAAAAAGTAGTAATGGTAACTGAGAAGAACTGGAGTATTATTATATTCTTACTTGTAAGTTTATAGTTTGAAGAGAGAATGGAATAAGAAAGCTTGAACAGGTCAAAATTTTAATCAGATTACATGCTAGTGCTAGATTTAGAGTAAAAATAATTGAAAAGTGATTATAGAGGCAAAGATTATTCTAAATACTAGATTTTTTGTTTCTATATTATTTTCTTTGGATCTCATCTTATTTATACATACATATATTGACATGTATATAGACAGACACAATATATAGTTGTGCATTTAACTGTGGCTGTCCCATGGAGCATATGACATTATGGCCACTTCTAGCAGGATATGTGCTTTGGACTTTTGATAAAAGGCATGTACAAACAGAATTTTCTAGCTAGTCCCTTTGTCCTCACCTCCACCATTGTGGTGGTTAAAGCTATGTTGAGGAGAATTGGTCATTGAGCAGAAAGAGCCTCCCATTCAGTGGACTTCAAAGTGAGATACAACTTCTACTGTTACCTTCTTCCTTTCTCTTGAGCATGTGACCTTGTGACTCCAGAATCCCTCCACTGGATTTCCATTGAGAGAAGGAAAAGGTTTCTTCTTCCCCTTGCCCACATTGGGTATCAATGGCTTCTATAAGCCCAGGGTAGTGAGCATGTGTGCTTGCTTTGATGAGCCTGAGACTGGACCCCAAGGTTCTTGCTTCTTCTTCTGCTTTATGTTTCAGTCTCTGTGTATAGGTGATCAAATAGCAATCCTGAGATAGGCATCTCTAGCCTGGTGACTACCTTTGAGGGGTTAGAAACTTCTTGGTCCAAGTGCTGGTTGTTCAGCAGGAGATGAGCTTTAAAACAACTTCTTAGACGAGATGACTGACATTAGGAAGATGAACAGAAGGCAGGCCATGGCTTTCCAGGAGATATGCCTTACTGGTTCAACTAACCTGGCTTTCCTTCCCTTTGTGTGGCAGCTGGTGGAAATGACCGGACCCTCCCTCCTCTATAGGAGTTGCTTCCCTGGATGACAGTTGTGAAGACTGGGCTGCAAACAAGATTGGTGGTCTGGGGGAGGGATGGAGGGGCTTCCATTTCCAGGGCTCCTGTGCCTGTCTTTGTTAGAGGCAGTTGTTGGGCAGCACTTATTGCTGGCTGTGATGAGGAAGGGGGGCCCATTCTTCATAATGACTTCTTCCCTCAATAATGGTTGTCAGGGCAGGGCTGTCAACAAGTCTGATGATTTGGGGAACCCTGCTATTCCCAAGGCTCTTGGGATCAGGATCTTGGGCTGCTTCATCAGGGTCTGAGAGGGGATGATGTTTAAGATGGTAGTGGTGGTTTGACTTGTGTGGAACATGCTGCCTCCTGTCTCTCACTCAGGGTACCTTCCTGTTTCATCTAAGCCGGATTGTTTGCCCTGAAGTCATTTGCCTTCTACAGGGGGAAGACCACATGCATATATTTATGTATATACAAAAGAAATACAAGGCTTTTTTGGGGGGCAAGAGAGTCACTAAAAGCTGGGGAAATCAGGTAAGGCCACTTGTAGGATGAGGTGGCATGTATATTGGAATAGGGACTAGGAAGTGATACAGGGATTTCATTACTGTAGGTGAGGAAACTCCCCACACCTTTGCTGAAACTTAAAGTCTTAGAGTTTTTTAGAGCATTGAGAAACTGTATAACTTGCCCAGAGTCAGACAATTAGTATATGTCAGAAGTGGGACTTCAACTCAGGTCTTTCTTGCTTCAAGGTCAGATCTTTATTCACTATACCACGCTATTCTCATCTTTTTCTGTTTCTCTCTGTGTATGTCTCTCATTCTTTCTCACCTTTCTCTCTCTCTCTCTCTTTGTCTCTTATTGTATATATTTACATGCATCTATATATTTTTATAACTTTGTATAGCAATACACACACAATTGTATATACATATGTGTGTGTGCGTGTGTATGTGTGTGTATACACACATATCTATGTTCTGACATAATGAAAGGTCTCCAGTCTGTGCTACATAATGCTCAATTGATGGAACTGAAGTTATTAAGCTTAGAAAAAAAAGAAAACTTAGGAGGGACATGTTAGATGTCTTCAAATATTTGAAGGACTGCCACAGGCAAGAAAAATGAGACTTGTTATGTTCTGTCTCTTCTTCATTAGTGATTTTCAAGGAGAATCCAGATGGCCACTTGTTAGGTACATTATATTTTGGATGCTTTTTAGTTGTGTTTTGAGCTGGATGTCAACTGAAGTCCTTTTTGATTCTGGTTATGTGATTGTATGTATGTAGGTATGTATGAGTACACATGCATCTCTCTCTCTCTATATGTATATATGTGCATATGTGTATATGTAAGTTCATGCATATATGTATAATACATGTACGTATATGTATATATGAATTGTCATGCATCAAAATGCTACTTCTTTGCCTTTGCTTTCCTCTGTTTGAACACTTCTTACTTCTTAAGTGCAAACTGTTAAATAAGTGCTTAAAATTATTGAGAAGCAAAGCAAGTATGTTTATTAAGGCTGTGAATGAGTAGAGCAGAAAAATGGAAAACCAGTGAAAAGCCAGCCCTTCCTGTATGGAGTGAGAGTGTGGCCTCATGCCCTAGGAAGCTTGTTCTGCTATAGAGAGATTGTTCTGTGCCAGCAATGAGGGAGAATACACCGAGTTCAGAGATCATGCCATTTCTGGGAAGATCTCTCTCAAAGAGAAAAGAATAATACTGTGTGTGTCCTGACTGCTGTTTTCCTAGGAGCTCAGAGTACTTTCCATGAAGTGTTTCCAGGTTGAGAGAAGAGGTTTGGCAATGGATCTTAAGATCATAGACTTAGAGCTGGAAGAGATGTTAAAAGTCATAAAGTCCAACATCCTCATTTTACAGATGAATGAGGCTGGAATGGAAATAATTTACAGCAGGGAATCTTCAGGACTAAGGCATCAGGATGGTGCAAGACAAGAGGCCAGTCTCTAACCATGTTTTATTTATTGTAGATGTAACCAGGGTTCTTTGGGCAGTGTTCCCACCTGCTTTTGTCTCCCCCCATTTCACATTTTTTGAGTGTATTATTAAGATTATTACCATTTAAATGATGAAATTTTGAAGGACTTGGTGGGTAGAAAGCTGTTCTACTTCTGACATAGAAGAGCAGAGTATCAGGAAGGATCTCTTGTTGAGCCCAGAGGGGCTGGCATACTGTGCCTGCTACCTGTTCTGTACCCAGTCATGTTGTTTGGACTGGGTTCAGGACTGGGAGGTCTGGCCTCTAATGAGAAGGGGGATATGCTCTCTGTCATCATATTTGGCTTGATAAATTGCTATTCTGATATTCCAGGGAAATTTTTCCTTATAGCTTCAATTATGTTCGTCCTAAAGGAGATAGGGACTATGCTTGTGAATTCACTGAAATAGGGAACTCACAAAAAACAGTGTGAAGAAACTCTCTACCAATTCTGATTGGCACCTTTTCAGTACCTTTAGTCTTGGAGAGTTACCTACCATACTGACAGTCATAGAACCAGTATACGTTAGAGGTGCGAAAATCCTAACACAGACTTCCCTGGCTTTGAGGACACACAACTTTGTCTACATGTCCATGGCAAAACTGTTACAAAGTTGTTTTGGTAAAAACTTAAACTTTTCCACAAACCACCACACCATGCTTCCTTTCTCTAGGTATGGGACAGCCAATTCATTCCCACCCATAAAGCAAACAAACAAAACCACTAAACATAAATTACTTGGCATGTATTAACAGAATGACTTAAAACAATATTCAGGAGCATGACCATAACCAGGCTCTAAATTTCCCACATTATTAACCAGAAAAAAGAAAAGCAGCTCTAAGTTCTAAGCATGCTCCATGGTATGGCTCTTTTCATACTAGTATTGTAGGTCAAGTGCTGGAAGGGATATCAGAGGTCATCTCAGATCAGATCCATATAGTTAGTGACTCATTATTAAAGGAACCCTTTAATGCCAGTATCTTTTGGCTTTCAAGGGAGTGTTTGTGCTAACACAACTTTGTTTATATGCTCCATGGCAAAAAATGTTACAAAGTTGTTTCTACAAAAACCTAAACCTTTCCGTGAATTGTCCTCATATAGTCCTTCTACTGTGTGCTGTGGCAGACCAGCAGAGGCCTCTGAATTTCCCTTATGTAGATCACACTATGACATATACACATATACATAAAGAGATATAAAAATATAGATATGAATATGGATATATAGATACATAGCTATGGATATAGATATAGGTAGATAGATATGGATATGGATATATATAGATAGATAGATATGGATATGGATAGATAGATAGATAGATAGATAGATAGATAGATAGATAGAGTGAATTAGATTTCTCCAACTGAAACATTCTATAATAACGGGTCTGGAAGTTTCATGCCTTCAAAGCTCCAAGAAAAGAGCCTCTATAATCTTGGACAGATCAGCTCAAAAACATTCAGAGGATCTGCATGAACATAATATACTGCAAATGTCTGAGTCTCTGGTGCTCATGTCAGGCTGGTCTGCCCTGAGTGACAGCACCTTTCTAAGATGTTGCATGTGATGTAGGCTTGAACGGAATTGAATTATACAGTAGTCATCTGACTACCTGAGCATTATCTTCTCTGACATTTGCTAATGCTGTTTCAGACCATATATGGGCTAAGCTGAATTTTGACAGCCGTTTTGAAATTTAATGTTCACCTCTTCATTACTGAGGCCTCTTTTATTTTTCATTTTTTTGTTGTTTGAGTAGCGTGATTTTGCCTTGACACTTTATTCACCTTCAGTGTCCCAGACCTCAATAAAACTATCTGTACAGATAGAAGGTTTTTTTTTTCCTTTCTCTCATGGCATTTTCAAGAAATGGGAAGATTAAAAAAATCTAGATAATATACTGACTTCACATCTAAAATCTTTATTTTTCTTCCGTTTTCTCTTTTTATTTTAAAGTTTAATGTGATCACACTCTCAATATTGATGAAATGTATTGACAAAAATAATCCCAATACATAGCATCATCTATTTGACTTAATTAGATCACTTCTCAGCCAGACCTGAAGCTTTCTTCTCTTTCTTGGTATTGGTGGGGAATTCTTTCCCACTAGGTGAGTAGACTATTTCCATCCCTGCATTAAATTTCTCAAATATTCGTTAGTTACCTACTATGTGCAGTATGTTTTGCTAACTGCTGAGCTATATGCTCTAGTATTTAAAACACCGTTTTGACCGTCTTTGAAGATTGCGGCCTTTTTCTCCCCTTCATTGGTCGTCTTATGTTTTCATTCAATTCTTCACTAGATGTTCTGACTGTAGTCAGGACATTTGGGTAGCCTTGAAGACTGGTTAGTCCTTGTGTAATAGCACATACTCAGGCCTGAACTTGAAGCTTTTATTGCTTGATAGGACATATCAAAGCCTGTGCTACACAGGAATGCAGTCTGACGGTGTAGGCCTCAAGTGGCCCAATAAGGGCTTAGGGATGGAGGTTTTGTTAGGATAACTTTATGAGATGATATGAACTTAGGAAAAGAGCTTTCTGGTTCTTCAACCTATTCTGCACATAACCTAAAAGGCTGGTTCTAGTTACCTAGAATCTTTGTCTAGATCAAACCGAATAGAAAACATGATTTATTATGTGGTTTAATTTATTGTGTGGCTCTTATATATAACTTCCCTCATAAAGCCAGATGATACTTTTAGACATCAAGAGTGTGATACAACTGCCTTGAGTACCTTCTTCAGTTCCAGTGATGGGTTGATCCTAAGCCAGGGATATTGCTTAATGTAGCCTTTCTTGTGCCAATACCATTCATCTATGAGATGACGAGCTGGAATTAGGGGTTTTGGTTGATGTGAGATAACCAGAAGCTAATACATCCAGAGAAAAATTTAATTTGTGAAGTTCTAATAGACTAAGATAAACATCTTATCAAGTGTGAGAACCATGTATAATGGATGACTAGTGATTTGTTCTCTGTGCTGATTTTCAGAGATCTTGTAAACTTGGCCCTTGGGCCTAGTTTTACACATCTCTTAAGTGTGTCTAAAGTAAGTGATTGAATAATCTATTAAGCTACTCAGTTTTTCTCATCCCACCTAGTATAAGAGATTGAGGTTGATGAAAGTCAAGCACTATGGCTCTGTAGAGATTCTCGGAGAGAGGGAACAGCTTTGGGGTAGCTAGATAGATCAAGTGCTGCATTTGTAATTGAGGAAAGTGTGAGTTCAAATCCAGCCTCCAACACTTACTAGCTGTGTAGTACTGAGTAAGTCACTTAACCTCTGCTGCCTTAGTTTCCTTATGTGTAAAATAGAGATGGTAATAATACCTCCCTCCTAGGTACAAAATGAGATAGTATTTGTAAAGTGCATTGCAAACCTTACAAAAATATCATCATCATCATCATCATCATTTTCATCTTCAGTTTCTATATAATCTCTGAGATTATTTTTGAGCTTTCAATTACCTGGTCAGAAAATAGAGTCTCACAATAGTCTTCCTACTAAAACAAAATTCAGTAAAATCTAAGTCATCTTGGATTGATCAGAAGCCCAGAATGAACCTTCTTAGGTTCCTCTTGAATAGTATCAGAATTGACTTTTAGTATTTAAGTTTTGTCCATAATAGTTGTAAACTTGGTAGTCATGGGAACTGAAAATGGCACATTGGTGATGTGTGGTGCTCTTGTAGTGAGGCGTTGGGGATGGAGAGCTGGATTTGAAGGCAAGAAGATGCAGGTTCAAATATAATTTCTGACACTTGCTACATAACCCCGGGCACCTCATTTAATTTCTCTATGCTTCCTGTGCCTCATCTGTAAAATGAGAGTGTTGGCCTACATGGCCTCTAAGGTCCTTTCTAGCTCTAAATCTATAATCCTATGCTCCAGTGGTGGTTAGGTTGCACTGCCATCATTTCAATCACTTAAAAACAACCATTGCTCCATTTTCTGGCTGCCAGAAAGGTAAAAAGAAACTCCCTTAAAGGTCACTGAGGATTGTGTGAGTGGTCTAGTCATTCAATTTTATGGGATCTGAAGGTGGCAGAAAATCTATACTCTTGTTCTGATACCCTATTGATTGGTACATAACCTTAGAAAAGTCTCTTGACTGTTCTAGGCCAATACTTTCTAGTCTTTGGCATAGGAATGACAACTGCTTCATCTCTCATTTGTAGGGGGTACTATGAAGACAGAAACTCAGAATTTGAAGTTGTTCTTGACTCCTTAGATAGCCACCCCGTAGGAATATGGATCTTGCTAAAAAGCAACAACATACTAGAAAACTTGTATGATTGTATTTCTAAATATTAGGTATTTTCCAAATATTTTCAATGTATTTCTTGATTTAATTTCCAGTACCGGTTAACCATTATGCTAGAGATGCATTGTGATTTTAAAAGTTATTATTATTATTAGCTTATTTTAGTTCACTTTCTGAAAAATATTTTGGCTGCTGGGCTGTGATTAGAGGTGATGTAAGCTTCAATATGCAAGGATGAGATATTAGAGAAAAAGATAATGCTTCAGACCTGACTTTAGCTTTCAATTTCAGCACTGCCCAGAACAGCTATAAAACTGGAGAAAGGTAAGTAATAGATTTGACAGCTATAATCTAAAATGGACCTTATTAGTGAAATATAAATTATAACCAGACACATCCTATCAGCACCCCATGAAGTTAATGATAAACAGTCAATGAGATTTATATACCTTTAGCAGTTTTATAATGAGTCTGTTGCTTCTATGACAGTTTACTGTCAAACATTATACTTAGAAATTTATAGCATTTGATACAAATGAATAGACAGGTCAGCTTCATTGTGATTTGTTCTAGTTTTCCGTGTTCATGAGGATCATACTTTCACTTGTCTTTGGTTTGTTAGTTTGTTTTTCTCCAGCTAAGTTTTTAAAAATATGGGCTAGAAATAAGGGATTTAAGTGGGTACTATGTATACTGACCCAAAGGAAGTCTATGATGACTTTTGGGAAAAAAGATTTAATGACTTCCAAGAACAGGAGGAATCAAGCGGGGTGGTGGGGAAGGAGGGGGGGAGAGAGAGGAAAGAAAAAGTCAGGTAACGGTCCATGGTATACTTGAAACACAACAGAAACATGCTGCAGGGAATTGTGGTGGAGCATATGGGGTGTCCTTGGGAGGGTACTGAGACTTCTTTTTAACTAGCTCCATGACATTGCACTGGATAAGTCAGGTTACTTTTCTAAGTCTCAGCGCAGAGTGGGCAGGGACAGTGGGCAGATGGACCAGATAATTTTTAAGAATGCCTTTCACCCTTACGTTCTATGAATCTATGGGAAAAGCCTTGTTTTAATTGTCCAAAATCACTCAGATTACATGTCAGACGTGGGCTCACACTCAAGTCTTTTGAATACAAGTCTACTTCATCAGGCCAGCTTGTCCACTGGAATTATATGGTGGGCGGAGATCTCTGTTTCCATTTTCAACTCTATCAGAATGAAAATAGTCCCATTTTTTTTTGGGGGTAAGTGAATCTGATAAAATTTTAATTGCCTCCATTTATGTCCCTTCTTCTCCATTAGAAAAAGGAACAAGTGATTGAAGGGCACTCTCAGGTACACTGGAATAGTAGTTGTGTGGTGAGAATAAGGGAGTGGAGAGGGGCTGTATTCAATGTGAAATCTGAAAGCAAGGAGTTGGCCACAGATGACACATTGAGATACTAAACTGTGCAATGGTGAGAGGGAGGATGGTATTCTCCCTGAGTAGTCAGGATAGCATGGCCTGTGTAGAAACAGGTGGACTGAGAGTGAGTAGTCAATGAGGAGGGCCATTTGCTATCAGGAGCTTAGCAGGTGAGAAATATATATGGGGCAGCTAGTTGGCACAATGGATTAAACCTAGAGCTGGAGTCAAGAAGACCTGAGTTCAAATGTGATTTCTTATACTTACTACCTGTAAAACCCTTGGCAAGTCACATAACCTCTCTGTGCCTCAGTTTCCTCAATTGTAAAGTAGGAATAATAATAACACCTAGATCACAAAACTACTGTGAGAATTAGATGAGATTTTATATGCATATAAAATACATATACATATACAGTAAACACTTTGTACATATACATATTTGTGTGTGTGTGTGTGTGTGTATGTTATATAGGCAGCTAGGTGGTGCAGTGGATAGAGCACCAGGTCTAGAATCAGAAAGACCTGATTTCAAATTCAGCTCCAGACACTTAGTAGCTGTGTGACCCTGGGCAAGTCATTTAACCCTGTTTGCCTCAATTTCCTCATTTGTAAAGTGAGCTGGAAAAGGAAATGGTAAACCACTCTAGTATCTTTGCCAAGAAAACCCTTAATGGGGTCATGAAGAGTCAGACTGTACAACAACATATATAGTGTACATATATGTATATGTACACACACACACACATATGCACAGTGCTTTGCAAACTTTAGAAAACTGTATAATGAGCCTATTGTTATTATTATTATTACTCAAGTGGCTATCATTCTGAGTGGGATAAGGAATTCTTGCTTGCTGAGATGCAGTACTTTTCCTTTTTGTGCAAAAAATTACATATATATATCTGTCTAGTTTCAGGGGATTCTGAAAAGCAGAATTACCAAATACATTGCCTTTTCTTTTCTCTCTCTTTTTTTATGGGAAGGCAGAACATAATATACTTGTTATCAAAATAACTTGAAGAAATAAAGATCAGGTTCATATTCTTGAACTTCAGCTTTTTCAAGGTAAACTTTGAAGGAGCATGTGAATTGGTTCTCAATGAATAGATTAATATGCATGTTACTGCTAAACCTCACTAATTTGCACTAATGACTGGGAAACCTATTGCAAATTACCAAATTAGTGAGGAAGCCAGCAAACACAATTTAAAAAGCCCAAAGATACTGCACTGCAAAATGTATCTTTTTTTTCATTGTTTCATCAAATGTAATTGAAATTTAACTGCAGAGTATAATTCTTAGGCTGTATACTGTATATCTTGCAAATATGCAAGGAGGAGCAGTCATCTTTGTGTAGTAAAATACCATTTTTATGTCCTGGGTCAGAATGAGGACCTTGTGTGCAAATGACTTCTCTGGAAAAATGGAAATAGACAACTTAGCGGAAAAATTTGAATAAAAATAAAATACTGTTTTATTGGATTCATGACAGGAAATATATTATGTCAGTGTTCTTTCCTATCTCACCCTGTTATTAATGAATTAGGATGTTCAAAATCTCAATTAAAAATTACATTGATTGCACATAAATACCACTGAAATCTTTTAACGAGATAAACATTTTGTATTTGCAAAATTCTATTTCCCTTTAATCACTAGTCTATCAAGAAGGAGATAGTTCTGGTAGGAATTCAGTTTAATGAAATTCTCTTATTTCTTCGTGAGACTATAAGCTCCATGAAGGCAGAGACCATTAATAATTTGTACTTTGTTATCTCCTTCAATGCCTAGCATGGAACTCTGCAAATCAGACCTTTTAAAAAATGAATTGAACATTTTAAAGTTCCTGTTGCACACTGGATACTTTGGTGGGTGTTGCATGAGATAAGTTTAGATGGCCCTGTGTGAAGCTTACAGACTACTATATGAAAGAAAAGCAGCTCACATTTATGTAGTACTTTAAAGTTTATAAAGCACTTCCTCTCCAAACATCATATGAGTTGGCTGTTTATTGGAAAGGTTAGGACTCCTATTTTACAGCTGAATAAACTGAAGCATGGAGAGATGAAATGACTTATCCATAGTCAGATAGTAATTAATGTTGGAGTCTAAACTCATATCATATCTCCTGGCTCCCAGCCGAGTGCTGTTTCCATGGCTCCATCCATCCAAATATGGCAACAGTAAAAGGGGATCCTGTTACTTGGAGCAACAGCCTCTCAGCACTGTGGTGAGAAAAGTTCTTTGTTAACTGTAAAATGTTACAGGGGGTGTCACATAAGCCTCATTTCAGTTTTAAGCTTAAAACTATGATAAAACTTTTGGGACATCTTATATAACTGTTATTTATTGTTGTTGATATTAGTGTTGGGGGTGGTGGTGGTGGTAGTAGTAGTAGTAATAGTAGTAGCAGCAGTAGTAGTAGCAATAGTAGCAGCAGCAGCAGTAGTAGTAGTAGTAGTAGTGGTGGTAATATTAGTAGTATTTCATTAAGGGGATGCCTATCCTCTTTTACCCAGAGATCTAATTGCTAGATGTATGCATGCATGCATAAACACACCACAGATAGCTATGTAAACCCACATAGATTTACATAATACATAGATGCATATAAGCAACATGATTATGCGCAGTGGATAGAGCACTTGCCCTGAAGTTAGGAGGCCCTGACTTCAAATCTGGCCTCAGACCAAACACTTGCTACTTCCTAGCTGTGTGACCCTGGGCAAGTCACTTAACCCCAATTGCCTAAAAAAAAAAAAGACTTAAAAGATTATAAAAAAGCAACATGATTATGTTCTATGTAATTACATATAATACTAATTATTATTAATAGTCAAGAGACTATTATTCTGAGTGGAATAGAGAATTCTCTCTTACTGAGATGCCATAGTTTTCCTTTTTTGCAGAAAATGAATCTATCAGAGGATTCTGAAAAGCAGAATTACCAAATTCATTGCCTTTTCATCTCTCCTTTTTAAATAGAAGGTAGAACATGACACTTGTTCTCAAAAGGACTCAAAAATAAAGATAAGGAGGGCAGCTAGGTGGCGCAGTGGATAGAGCACTGGCCCTGGATTCAGGAGGACCTGAGTTCAAATCCTGCCTTGGACACGTAACACTTACTAGCTGTGTGACCCTGGGCAAGTCACTTAACCCCATTGCCTAGCCAAAAAAAAAAAAAGATAAGGTTCACGTTAATATATATGTGTATAGGTATGTACATTTACACATATATATGCATGTGTATACACACACTAAAGTCATATATATCAAAAATTCAGAGAGAAATAAAGGAAACATATATACTAACATATTAATAGCATTACTTTTTTCTGGAAGGAAAGAACTGAAAGAAAAGTAGATGTTCATCAGTTGGGAGAATGACTAAAGAAATTATGGCACATACTTGTCATGTCATATTACTGCATTGTATAAAAGCCCAAGTATGGACAAGCTAGAGAAATATGGAAGCCACATGAAATGATATAGAGCAAAATAAGCAGACCCAGGAAAATATGGTGACAATAATAATGTAAATGGAGGGGGCAGAGCCAAGATGGCAGCTTGAAAGCGGTGACTTGCTTGAGCTCTCCCCCAAACCCCTCCAAATACCCATAAAAAATGGATCTAAACAAATTCTAAAGCAGCAGAACCCACAAAAAGACAGAGTAAAACAAATTTCCAGCCCAAGACAGCCTGGATGGTTGATCGGAAAGGCATATTATGCCGGCGGGGAGAGGAGCTCAGTTCGGCATGGGCATGCAGGCTGCAGTGAACCTGGAGCAGGCCTCAGAGGACTGAATTACGGGCAGCTGTGGAGGTTTCCAGACTCCTCAATCCATGAACGCCAAAGACAACTTAGAAGGTCAGTGGGGAAAGTTTGTTTTTGAGGTGAGAGAAGAGCTAGGTCAGAGCCAGTTCCAGAGCGCAGAGCACGCCGTGGAGGTGGGTGTGTCCTGAGCTTCCGGCCCACAGACTGAGGGGGAATCAAGTGGCTGATCAGAGGGGGACCAGCAGGGATCTCTTTGCTGGTGCTGAGGCAGGAATCTCTTGCTTTGCCCGTGTTTGGATCTGGGCCACGGTTCTGGGTGGCGGTCCTGGGGTGAGGAGGAGTGCTGGCGCAGTGGAGCTTGTAGTGGAAGTAGAGAGGAAACCCTCCTCACAGTTCCAAGAGAGAAAAGACTGCTTGTGGCGGGTCACTCAAAGACCAGAGCTCAGGCCAGGAAAAGAGTAAATACCTCGCCCCTTATCACACCACCTTGGAAGAACCGAAAATTTACAGGTCCCTACAAGTATCTCTGAAAACAGCTATACAAACCCCTGAAGCTTGGGACAGTACATTCTCCACATTGGAAGCAGACTTTTATGAGCAAACCTCACAAAAAGAGTCATACTATATTATCTTACTTTGGTGACAAAGAAGATCAAAATATACAACCAGAAGAAGACAACAAAATCAAAGCTCCTACATCCAAAGCCTCCAAGAAAAATATGAATCAGTCCCAGGCCTTGGAAGAGCTCAAAAGGGATTTTGAGAAGCAAGTAAGAGAAGTAGAGGAAAAACTGGGAAGAGAAATGAAAGTGATGCAAGAAAATCATGAAAAACAAGTCAACAGCTTGCTAAAGGAGACCCCCAAAAAAATACTGAAGAAAATAACACCTTAAAAAACAGCCTAACCCAAATGGCAAAAGAGGTCCAGAAAGCCAATGAGGAGAAGAATGCCTGAAAAAGCAAAATTGGCCAAATGGAAAAGGAAGTCCAAAAGCTTACTGAAGAAAATGTTTCCTTAAAAATTAGAATAGAGCAATTGGAAGATAGTGACTTTATGAGAAATCACAACACAGTAGAACAAATCCAAAAGAATGAAAAATTAGAAAACAATGTGAAAGATCTCATTGGAAAAACAACTGACCTGGAAAATAGATCCAGGAGAGAGAATTTAAAAATTATTGGACTATCTGAAAGCCATGATCAAAAAAAAGAGCCTAGACATCATCTTTCAAGAAATTATCAAGGAAAACTGCCCTGATATTTTAGAACCAGAGGGCAAAATAGAAATTGAAAGAATCCACGATCTCCTCCTGAAAGAGATCCCCAAAGGAAAACTCCTAGGAATATTGTAGCCAAATTCCAGAGTTCCCAGGTCAAGGAGAAAATATTGCAAGCAGCCAGAAAGAAACAATTCAAGTATGTGGAAACACAATCAGGATAACACAAGATTTAGCAGCTTCTACATTAAGGACCAGGGCATGGAATATAATATTCCAGAGGGCAAAGGAGATAGGATTACAACCAAGAATCACCTACCCAGCAAAACTGAGTATAATCCTTCAGGGGAAAAAATGGTCATTCAGTGAAATAGAGGACTTTCAAGCATTCTTGATGAAAAGACCAGAGCTGAATAGAAAATTTGACTTTCAAATACAAGACTCAAGTGGAACATGAAGAGGTAAACAGGAAAGAGAAATCATAAGAGACTTATTAAGGCTGAACTGTTTACATTCCTGCATGGAAAGATGATATTTATAACTCATGAGACCTTTGTCAGTATTAGGGTAGTGGAGGAAAAATTATATGTATGTATAGATAGATATAGAGGGCACAGGGTGAGTTGAAGATGAAGGGGTGATATCTGGAGAATAAAATTAAGGGTGAGAGAGGATTATACTAGGAGAAGAGAAAGGGAGAGGTAGAATGGGGTACATTATCTCACAAAACAGACAAGAAAAGTTCTTACAGTGGAGGGAAACAGGGAAGGTGAGAGGAAATGAGGGTCTTATTCTCATAGGATTTGGCTTAAGGAGGGAATAACATACACACTGAATTGGGTATGGAAATCTGTCTTACCCTACAGGAAAATAGGGGAGGAAGGGGACAAGAGAGCAGGGGGATGATAGAGAGAAGGGCAGATTGGGAAAGGGGTAATCAGAAGGAAGTACTTCTGAGGAGGGACAGGGTCAAAAGAAAGAATAGAATAAATGGGGGGCAGGATAGAATTAAGGGAATTAGATTTAGTTTTTAAAACATGTCTACTATGGAAGTGTTTTGCATAACTGCATGTGTATGGCCTGTATTGACTTGCTTGCCTTTTCAGTGAGGGTGGGTGGGGAGGGAGGAAGGGAGAAAATTTGGAACCCAAAGTTTTAAAAACACATGTTTAAAAAAAATGTTTCCACATGCAACTGGGAAATAAGAAATACAGGAAATGTGGTACAGAAATCTATCCTGCCTTACAGGAAAATAGAAGGGGAAAGGGATGGGGTGGGGGGAGAGATAGAAGGGAGGGCAGACTAGAGGAAGGGGTGTTCAGAATGTGTGCCATCTTGGGGTGGGGGGAGGGGCAAGATGGGGTGAAAATATGAAATTCAAAATCTTTGTGGAAGTAAATGTTGAAAACTAAAAATAAATAAATTTATATTTAAAAAATAAATTAAAAAATACAAAAATAAAAAATAATAATGTAAATGGAAAGAATAGCAGCAATAATGATAGAAATTGAATTCTGTATAATTTTTATAAAGACCAAACTCTGCAACAGAGACAAATTGAAAAAATATATATCCCTTTCCCTTTCTAACAGAGATGAGGAGTAGTGGGTAAGGAATCATTCAGCCACTCTCAGATTTGGTGGAAAGGCTGGCTCCTTTGGTTGAGCTGTTTTTTTTTTTTAACTCTTTCATTTTCTTTGTCAGAAGGAAAACAATAGTTTGATGGGCAGGAGTGAGAAAAGGGTCAGCTTGATGGGCAGGAATGAGGGAGGGGGTAACTTACTAGGATGACTTGTTGGGTTGGAGTTAAGGAAAGGATGTATTTGGGAATGAAAATGTAAAAACAAAATATGTAAATATGAATAAGGCAGAAAATAAAAATAACCCATAGGCTTAAATTCATAGATAGATTTGGAGAATGATCTAGCTAGGGGCACATACAGCCTTGCCGGGCATCCCTATATTCATAAAATCATTGATTTATAATTGGAAGAGAACTTAGAAATGATCAAGTTCAACATCCTCATTTGACAGATGATGAAAGTGAGGCACAGGTAGGTTAACATGACTTGCTCAGGATGACACATGGAGGCAGAATTGACACCAAAACTAATGCTGTATCTACTTTTCAACACTGCCTCTCCATTCCCTATTATAGGGCAAAGACATTGAAATAGTTTCTCTGTCTCCCCCTTCCCTCTAGATACCATCTGTCATGGACCTTATTTTCCTCTGGAGTAAAATTGTATTCTGTTTGCTCCTTGGACCTTGGAATCCAGAAAAAAGAGTATGGAAGGGAAGGGGCTGGTCAGCACAGTGCCACTAGCAGTGGGGATTCTTTCATCTGGTACCTGTGTTATCTGAGCCATCTTCACATCAATGCAATTACATGCCTAGGTGTCTGCGTTCAAATCCTGAATGTGTCATTCATTACCTGTATCACCTTGAATAAATCACATAACTTCTTTTGGCCTTTCTTACCTTTTAAATGAGGGGGCTGGACTGCGTGATCTCTAAGGTCCTTACTAATTACAAATGATCCCCTATTTAAGAAGAGAGATTTCTGTAGTAACTCATTGGTTTCCCCATGCATGCAGAAACATTTGCTACTTGTACTTTTAACTGCAGAGCCCCTGTTCCAGAAGAAACTATCACCTGGAGACCAGTAGGAAAATGTCAAGAAGGAAAGGGATGGTTGTCCTCTAAGGCCCCTATTAGCTCAAAACCCATGACTTTAGAATCCCATGATCATGATGATTTGTTGAGATGCTGTAACTTATTTCTCTGCACTTAACCTCACAAGTCCCTACCTCTTCTAGGGTCTTCTCCCCCATTAGGGGACTCTGGCTACACTGATATATGTGTGTATGTGCATGCATGTATATACACATACATACATACATACATACATACATACATATGTGCATGTATATGTATATATGTACATACACATATGCACGCATTCACTTGCATAAATTCACACATATATACACATACTTATAAATATATGTGAGTAGCTATCTATATCTCCATCTAGTCCAACTTCTTATACATGTAGCCAATCCAATCCAATCTGATCAATATTTAATAAGTGCCTATTATGTGCCAGGCACTGGGCTAAGCACTGAGGATACAACTGATAAAAAAAAAAGACAGTTTCTGCCCTCAGAGTTTATAATCTAAAGAGGGAGGCAATACACAAAAGGAGGCAGAAAAAGGGGTGGGCAGGAAACCAGGAGGTACCAGGCACAAGGGCATCTTGTTCCATGGAGTTGAAACTAGACAGGGTAATAGATGCAAAGTGGAGTGAGCCATGTACATTTTCTTCTCTTTATCAAAGGAGGCTTTGGGAGGAGTTTGGTAAGCCACCCTCCATCCCTCCAGTCAGAGGGGAGAGGAGGTTGAGGGAGGTGGTGTCAATCAAGGCTTGAGTTAGCTTCCTGTTAGTGGGATTAGAGGTGATGAGTTTATCCTGGGAGAAGCATTGTATTCCCGGGAGTTAAGATCAGGCAGGGCAGCAGATGAAAACTTGGCTAGAAACTCACTCTCTCTCTCATTCTAAATTGTTGAAAATTGTTTTTACATGTAATTGTGGCAAAATAACACATTGTTAGAAAAAAAAAGAAAATGGAAGTAGGAGGTTCATGGAAGGAATAGTGTATCAGTGGCTGTCTGACTCAGAATTTCTGCTTGTGCAGAGGTTCTGGCCGAATGCCTTGTTTGCCTTTTCCACTCTTCCTCCTTGAATTATACTATAGGACAATGTCTGAAGAGAGGACAGAACCCAATGCAGAGCTGCTCTTCTTCATTTTGGCTGTCTTTCCTTCCCCTCTCCCCTTTCCTGCTCCTTATCTTCATTAAATAACAGCTTTTATTTATTTATTTTTTGCTTTTTTGGGGGGAGGGTTTCTTTGGCTAGGTAATGGGATTAAGTGACTTGCCCAGGGTCACACAGCTCAGTATGTATCTGAGGCCGGATTTGAACTCAGGTCCTCCTGAATCCAGGGCCGACGCTCTATCTACTGCGCCACCTTGCTGCCCCAATAACAAGTTTTTATTAAGCACCTACAATGTTCCATGCATTGTGCTAGGCGCAAGTTTACATTGGCAAGTGAAAAAGTCCCTAACCTCAAGCAGCTTAACTTCTATTGGAAGGGGAAAGGGTAGACAACATGTACCTATATAGGCATATACCAAATATATGCAGAATAAATTCAAAGTAGTTTGGGGAAGAAGACACTAGCAGCTGTGTATCAAGGAAAGGCTTCATATAGTTCTTGAGTTTAGATTTGAAGGAAACTACAATTCCTAAAATTCAAGGGAAACCTTATCTCCTTTGTTAATGTAGGGGGTAGGCAGAGGGGTTAGGGGCAGTGGTGATGCAGAATATGGAAGGAATCATACTCACCAAACAAGAACTATAATCAGGAGAATGGTTCCTTTAGGCTGTCTGTTACAAAACTGAAAAAGACTATGATGGAAAATCCCCAATCCGCTCCCCATCCATCTCTTTGTCTTCACCTCCCGCATCATCTCACACTGAGTTCCCATGAATTTCAAATTGCATTCAACGCAGAAAAGAAACGTTTTGTTTCTAAGGAGTAAAGAGACTTTCAATTTAAATGCTCTGCCTAAGATTGATTTTGGACACCCAAATGGAATAAGAGGAAAGGTCTAGATGATCATTTTATTTAAGAAAGTGATAATAGGAGGAATTAGCTGTGTTCTCAGATGACTTTCCTGCTACCAAGAATTTCCATTGCATAGCTCTTGACAGTCCTATTTAATCCTTATAGTCTTTTAAGAAATCTGATGCGTACAGAACGTGTTTAGCACTTGAAACAAACAATTTTCCAGTGCTAAATTCTTTCTGGAATGCACCAAGGAGAAAGTTTCTTTTGAATTCTTTAAGCTGAAGTGTACTTGTTTGGTGGGCTTATACTTCTCTTGTAGCTTCAAGTACACTAAAGTGCTGAGCTTGATGGGGGTGCCCTTAAGTTCTTTCCCCCTATTTTTATAGATTTAAGAATATCTTCCAGTGGTTTCCCTGGAGATGATGATGCAATGGCCTTTATAGGTACCATTCAACCTCATACAAAGATGTAGTTGGTATGACTGGGTAAAAACTTCTGAAGATGCAATGCCAGTCCAATGACCAAAATAGAGAACTTAAAACATCAGCAAAATACACTGAGAACACTTCACCACCTTCCTGTTCTCCTCATCTAGCACAGACGTTAAAAACTTTAGTTTTTAGAAATCCATCAATGTCCTTTTTCAAACTCTAAAATACTGTACAAAGAGAATTCAGAATTTGGCAATTGTATTATCTTTAGTATTTTGGTGGTGGTGGTTTGGGGCTTAAATTTGTATTGTGTATGTATATCCCAATGGAAATTAGTACTTTCTCTGTGACTTGCAGTATTTGAGAGTTACCTGGGGAGAGTGAGAAGTTAGGGGGCTTGCCAACCATCACATAACCTTTATGTGTCAGAGACAGGGCTTGGATCTATATGTTACTGACTGAGATGATCTTTCAATTTACTACACTACGTGATTTCATGGTGTTAACAAGGACCTTTAAAAATAGTAAATGGCTACTATAAAACTAAGTGAATCTGCATAATAAACTTTCCTGCATTAGCTCTTTCAGAAGAAAACCCAACCAATTATCTTATTTCTTTAACAGAAAATAGAATATTTGAACTAAATGTATCCATTCTCTGTTTCTCTATCTCCTTCTCTTTGTCTCTCTGTCTCTACCTACATCTACAGATTATCTAGCTGACTATCTACCTCCTCTATGCATCTATTTACGTATCTATGTATCTTTCATCTACCTATGTATCTATCATCCATCTATCTATCTCATATAGACTAGAAGCGAAGCAACACTGATGGTCTGATCATTCTAGTTGATCAGTCAATAATAATAATAATAATAATCATAATAATAACATAAATAACAATATATAACATATAATAAAATAATAACAATGATAACAATAATGGCTAGTATTTATACAGCACTTCACTATTTGCAAAGCACTTGACAAGTATTATTTCATTTGATCGTTACAACAACCCTAGGAGTTAGATGCTATTATTATCTCCGTTTAACAGATGAAGACAGTAAAGCAAGCAGAAGTTAAGTGACTTGTCAAGGATCACAAAGCTAGTAAGTATTTGAAGAGGATTTGAACTCAAGTTCAAATGTCAGATCCTGATTTCAGATCCCATGTTCTATCTCCTGCACCACCTAGCTATCTTTTCATAAGCATTTTTAAGCACCTACTATGTGGCAAGTACTTTCCTAAGAGCTGGGAATATAAAGGAAAAAGACAATCAGACCCTGATCTCAAGGAGCTCATAGTCTAATGGGGGATACCACATTCAAACAGCTATGTACAAACAAGATACATGCAGGCTAGACTGGACGTGATAACAGAATAGGCGCTAGCACTAAGGATTAAGAGAGGCTTCTCAGAGAAGATGGAATTTTAGCCAGGACTTGAAGGAAGCTAAGGAAGCCAGGAAATGGAAATGAGGAGGGAGAATTCTAGGCATGGGGGACAGACAGTGGAAATGCCTGGATGTAGGAGATAAGAGTATTTTGTGCAAATAAGAGCAAGGAGGTCAATGTCAGTTAATTGCATGGGGGCTGGGGTGTGAGATGTCAGAAGATTGTAAATATGGAAAGGGGCCAGGTTATGAAGGGCTTTATAAGCCAAATAGGACTTTATATTTGAGGCAATGGGGAGCCACTATAGTTGATTGAATAGAGGAATGATGCAGACAGGCTTGCCCTTTAGGAAGATCAATTTGACGGCTGAGTAGTGGGTAGACTGGTATACAGAGTGAGACTTGAGGCAGGGGCATCAATTGAAAAAGCCACTGCAGTAGTCTAGATGCGAGGTTCTGGGGGCCTGCACCAGGGCATATGGAAGTAGTACCTTTGTGGGCAATGGATGGTAAGAGCAAGGCTATGACCATCTTTGTGTGAAGCTTAGGTAGGGTTCAGGCACTGCTCATTTGAAATGAGTAAATTGAGGAACTGTGAGGTTAGGCATGAGTGGGGAACCTGTAGCCTTGAGGCCACGTGTGGCTTTCTAAGTCCTTGGGTGCAGTCTTTTGACTGAATCCAAGTTTTATAGAACAACTCTTTTTATTGAGGGGATTTGTTCTGTAAAGTTTGGATTCAGTCAAAGGGCCACACTTGAGGACCTAGAGGGCCACATGTGGCCTCGAGGCCATAGGTTTCCCACCCCTGGTTAGGGTGTTTGAGGGACTATCAATAACTCTCCCAGTATAAGGGCACTGGGCAGCTGGCTGACACAGTAGATAGAGTGCTGGTCCTGAAGTTAGGAAGTCTCATCTTCCTGAGTTCAAATCTGGCCTCAGACACTCAGTAATTGAATGACCCTAGGCAAGTAATTTAACCTTATTTACTTCAATTCCTCTTCTATAAAGTGAGCTACACAAGAAAATGGCAAACTACTCCAGTATCTTTGCCAAGAAAACCCCAAATGGGGTCACAAAGAGTCAGATATGATTGAAAAAGTGACTGAAATATATGTAATAATAATATACTTTATACTAGCAATTCCCTAGCCAAGCCATGCTGTGGACAGAAGAACATCTGCATTTTGTGGGGCAACTAGGTGGCACAGTGAGTAGAGTGTGGGGCTTGGAGTCAGGAAGACCTGAGTTCAAATCCAGCCTCAGACACTTGCTAGCTGTGTGACCCTGGGCAAATTCCTTAACTCTGTTTACCTCAATTTCCTCATTTGTAAAAGGATCTGGAGAAGGAAATGGCAAACTACTGTACTATCTTTGCCAATGAAATACCAAATGGGGTCACAAAGAGTTGGACTTGACTGAAAAAAAAACCACAGCTGTATACAACATGAGGACAGGAGTTGAGGAGCACAGAAAAACTATGAGCCAGGCACTCATCTCACTGAGGAAAGAAGCAAAGTGTCCTGGAGATCTGTAGACAACAGCTCTCAGAATTTTGATTGGGTGTTAGATATGGATTTAAGTACATCTCAGAAGAGGAGGGGTGCTTAGTGATAATGGTAGAGGTTGAGCTTAGGAGCGGCAACATGGAGAAAGGAGTATCCCAACTATCCCACCTCAAGTATTGAGTAGGGGAAATTGAGTTCAACCAGTTCTAGAAAAGGAGGGCATAGAGGCTATAAGCAGAACTCAGTGATACATAGAATATGGAAGGAGGGGAAAAGGACAGATTTAATTTGAAAGCAAGTTTGTTACCTTGGAACAAGTATTCCAGAGGTCACAGTGAAAGGAATAATTAGTTTTAGAGCAGGATTTAGGGTTGGGGCAGGTGGGTTGAGGAGAATGAGAATACTAGAGTGAGAAGGGATGAACAATAATGACAACTAGGGGTAGAAAATCACTGGGAGAGAGAGGCTGTGATAGCACAGAATTTTTCACCTTTTCCACTTCCAACTTGGGGTAGTTTGTCCTGCCTTAGACAGACTGCTGACCCCCTGCCTCTGAAGGCTCATATCAATGCCAGTCTTAATGTAGACATTTGATTGATTCTAGCTCTAGAGCAGCTCAAAACTCCTGAGCTCAAATGCATCCAGCAGCCTCAACCTCCCTGGTAGCTGGGATCACAGTTGTGTACCTCCCCACCTCGCCATTTGTTCATCTCTTTTCCAAAGCTTCAGGAAAGCTGGAATGCCAGGCCATTTATCGGTTTCCTTATTAGTCACATGCTAAATGTACTGAATCAGCAGCTGTAGATTTGATGTTTTCAATTAGTGTTTAGTGATTTAAGAGGCAGCATAGTATAGTGGATAAAAGGCATCAGAATTCAAGAAAACCTGGGTTCAAATCTTCCCTCTGATATGTACTAGATGTGCGATTTTAACTTCTCCAGGCCCCCAGGCAACTTTCTTAGACTACAAATTACACATGCCTGGAGTTCCCTCCACAAAAAAAAAAAATACGGATCTAGACCAAAGAAATTATTGTGACATTTTCTGCTGAATTTTTACTGTGCATCTTCCTCAGAATGGAGTTGGCCCTGGATACTCAAAGGCCATGACAGCTGAGTCTAATAGTTCCTACCAGATTGGAACAGATTCAGATATTAACTCAATGTGATTTGAGAGAAGCTTATTACTAGGTTGCCTGGAGGGTGTAGAAGGTGATGAACTTTTTAGTTCTAGCTATTCATAAAAAATGTCTATTAAGGAGTAACCAAAATAGCTAATATTTATATAGTACCTTAAGGTTAGCAAAGTGTTTTACATATATTATCTCATTTGGTTCTCACAATAACTCTATGATATAAGGTTATTTTCCAGATGAGAAAATTGAGACTAGAGTTAAGTGATTTATCCAGGGCTACCCAGTGTTTAAGGTGAAATTTGAACCTGTGTCTTCTTGACTCTAATTCCAGAGTTGTAGCCACTAGGAAACACTGCCTAACCAATAGAGTAGATGAGCAGATTATTCCTAACAGAAGTGAGAATCCCCAGACACAAAACAGAGTTGAATGAGTGGAAAGTTGTGATGGGCTGAGAATTCAGAAATCTGTGCTCTAATCTTGGCTGTGCTACTAACTACCTGGGTGATTTTGGGCAAATCACTTCACTCCTCTCAATTTCCTTTGTCAGATTAAGGGTTTAGACTAAATGATACATAAGGTCCTTTCCATCCAGCCCCTTTGGACCACATTGTGATTCATAACATCATGGAATCTCTAAGATGGGAGGGATGGCAGAGGTTGTCTATCCCATGCATAACTGATTAGGAATCCTCTCTACCATATTCCCAAGTGGCTATCTGGTCTCTTCTTGAAGATCTCCAGTTGTGGGAACTTAATCACTCTTAAAGCAGATCATTTCACATTGGATAGCTTTAATGCTAAGAAGTTCTTTCCTTTAATGATACAAAATGTGCCACTCTGTAAGTTCCACATATTTCTCCTGGTTTGGCCCAATAAGGCCATGCAAAATAAATTTATAATCTTATCCATAGGGCAATGCTGCGAATCACTGCCAACAGTTAGCCTATTTAGCTGGCATGCTTCCCCAGCCCCTCAAGTATTTTTTTTTATGCTAAACTTTCACAAGTCCTTCAATCAGTCTTTATATAATAACCAAAAAAAAAATCACCATGATGGTAGTGTCTGCTGGACGTGCCCCGGTTCTTTAAAGTCCTTCTTAAAATGAGAACCCTAGACATGAACATGACACACCAGATGTGTTCTGACCATGGAAGAATATACTAGTATCCTTCTTTCTTCTTGGTTCATGTGTTTCTTTTAAGGCAGCTGAGGAAGGAGCAATATCTATTTTTTATCCTAAAAGTCAAGGAAACTATTATTGAGACTTGATTGGTGCAAGGGGCAAAGGTATCAGCTGCTGATATGGCTTACTGATTTCCTAAGGGCATAAAGGAGACCCCTCAGACTTGGTAGATGCCCCATGACTGTGTGAATCACCACACCCTGCCCTGGTGACCAGAAACATTTCTGTATGGAGACAAAAAGGGAGGTATATACCTTTAAGACACTTTTTTTTATCTTTGCTTAGTAGCCTTTCCATGCTAGAGCCTAGTAAGCCTTTTTTGTTTTTTTGTTAACTCTTCAATTGCCTATGAGTATTTCATTCTACTCTAGTCTTATGAAGTACTAGACTGACCTGAGTCAGACCTGACCTACAATAGCAGCCTAAGACTTCATTGGCTCTTCTGGCTGCCATCTCAAACCTCTGACTCACATGGAGCTCACTAAAACCATCTGGTCTTTTTCACAAGGATTGCTATCTAGTCATATCTATGTGTACCCTGTGACTTTATAATACAATCTAAGGTCAAGTAGCAGGAAGCATATATGGGAATTGCAGAGTTTCAGTTAAGAAGATGCCAGACTATGAAATTTCTATTTTATCCTATTGGCAATAGATAACTATTGAAGGCTGATATTTTGTGTTCTTAATTAGAGTAATGGCATGATTATCATGAGGGGCAAGTATGTTGGACTATGGGCAAAATACAGTCACAAGGGTAAGCAGGAGAACAGTCTAACTATATACTAAGGGGCCAGCTGGAAGGACATCTGGAGAAACAAGCAAGATGCTTGAATACAAAGCAGACATTCTCTCTCTCTCTCTCTCTCTGTATCTCTCTCTGTCTCTCTCTGTCTCTCTGTCTCTGTCTGTCTGCTTCTCTCTCTCTTTCTCTCTCTCTCTCTCCCTGGAATTTAAGACTGACAGGGATGTGCGAGTATGGGTGTCTATTTGACTCTCTGCAAGTCAAGAAATTAAACACTATGATTTTAAAGGGTTGTTTCTGCTAAGAGCCAGGACTGGAACTGACACATTCTCTATGTATGTATTTAATCATATAAAGGTGCCATGGTGGATAGGGCAATGGACTTGAAGTTAGGTAGACCCCTTGTTCAGATCCTGCCTCAGAAACTTATGATCTATATGACCCTAGGAAAGTCACCTAATCTCCCTTGGCCCCAGTTTCTTCATCTGTAAAATAGTAATAATAATATCACCTATCTCCAAGTGCTATGCAGGTCAAATAAGATAATATATTTAAAAATGCATTGCAAACTTTAAAGACACTATATAAATGCTATTTATTATTATTACTGAAAAATATGATTGCTGCTTACTGTAGCTGTTAATAAAAAAGACAGATGCATTACCAATAATCCTTTCTGCACTGTCCTCCTGAGATTGTCCTTTGATATGCATCTGTTCCCTCTGTTACCATGCTTGTTGGTGGACAGAATGAATCAATCAGCCATGTTCCAGTCTGTTCATTTCTTACAAATATACATGGCCTATGATTGCAAATAAGAGATTACAAACTCTAATGAACTTATATCCGAAGACCATCTGTCAAAACAACCTCTGTTTGAGTTGCTGCAGGTGGGCTTTGTAATCTACAGACTCCTCTGAACAGTAGCTAAGAACAGATATCAGTATATAGCTATGGTAATTGTTTAAAGAGGCCATCAATTCATGGGTAGAATGACTCTGATCTTACCTTTCACCGTGTTCGACTGAACAAAAGTATTTCAAGTCATTCGTCTTGTGAGTTTCTGAACATTTCTATCAACTGGACCGAACTGGCCTCTAACCTGTGGAAGCCTGGGGCTGAACACAGCAGGCTAGAGACAAGAGAGTCAGGAATCAAACAGAAGTTTAATTCCAAAGTGAGGGAAACGGCTTGCAAGCAAGGAGGGAATCTGGACACATGTGCCAAGGTCTTGCCCCTATGGGAGGACCCAAGGCAGTGTGGGTAGATCTCAGTATTTATATCAATGATTGTGCAGTGAGCAGTAGCCCTGACAATGAGGGGCAGCAGCAACAATGTGACGAGTTTGATTCACAGCAGGGCTTCATGACCAGAACTTGTCTGAGCTTGTCTGTCGCTTGCCTGAGCTCAGAGAACACCTAGTGCTCTTCAAAGCAGTATAATAATTGTGTGATTTTGCCAGAGGGTGAGATCATCTAGAGGGTGAGTGTAAAGGATTGTTGTTATGCCAAGCTCAGGGCACAGCTTGCTTGCTGGGCCTTAGCTCTGGAAAACAAGGTGTCTCCTAATATCTTGACATTTCATAACAAATCATCTTCTCCAGGAAACAATTCTCCATGAGATAGATATATTGATGGCATGTTTGAATTTTAGAAAATGGTAATTTATGGCATTAGATCAGTTGTCATGATGACCTTCACTAGATTGTACTAGTATTTTACTTATTCTTTTATATTCTTGCACTTCATGCCTACCAGAGAATAATTCATATCCTTGCTAACCTTTGCAAGTGATTTCCCCAGAGGTTTTCTTCATCAATACCAGCAAAAACTAACCCATTGTCACCATACTTTAAAAACTAATTAGCCATGAATAATTGCTCCAGCCTGACATCTTTCTAACTTTGCACTGAATTGATTTTCTTTTTCTTTTATTTGAAAGCAGATCTATTAATTGTGGAAGTATTAGAATGCTACCACGCTACTATTTTCCCATTGCTTACTCTCAGTTTTTCTCTGAGTGCTCTGGCTTCCATTTTGCTTGTCTAGTTTAATGTTACTTGCACCTTCCCTCAATTTTATTAGACTTTCAATTCTAGACTAGAAAAATAGATTTTTCTATCTGGCTTTATTAGATTCGATTTTGGAATATTTAACTCAATGTATTATTTTTATGGCAGAACCCATGCAACATTTATATGGGAATATTTGTGCTGCTTGATTAAAAAGAGAGACGTGAGATATTTTTGCCAGAGGATCTTTCTTGTAATAGCTATTTAGCTTCTTGCTATAAGGTACGTGAGTCATCCTATCCTACTCCCAAAAGGGGAAGTCACTGAAGTGCATTGGAAAAATCGAACCAAACCAAACCAAAAATAGTGGATCATGAGTTTGAAAACCTGTGTTCAAATTCTGGCTATGGCCCTTAGCATAATAAAAGCTCGCATTTACGGTACTTAAGCAATTCACATACATTATAGCAATCGATTATTTTGGGGACTTTAGGCAAATCATTTCCCTTCTCCGGGCCAACAATTCCTTCATCTATTAAGCAGTATAGTAGATAGAGCTCTGAACCTAGAGTCAGCAAGATCTGGGTTCCAACCCTACCTCAGACACTCTAGCTGTGTGACCTGGGGAAGTCACCTAAGCATTTCGGACCTCGTCTTCCCTATCTGTGTAATGGTGGGGTTATGCAGGATGACTTCCAATGTCCCTTCTACCTCCAAATCCATGCCCCAAAATGAACTCCAGATTCCTTTCAAACTTCAAAATCCTGGGAATACTCAACTGTAAGAACAACTATAGCAAAGAACGAGGAAAGGTGAATGCATCTTATCTACCACTAATTCTAGTTTCCAGACTGACTTATGACAATGTGCTGTACTAGGGAATTAGCCAGGAAATTTATTCAGAAGCTCTGGTTGTTACTGGATACAGGCGGCTTGTTCTGCAGTGTGCATTGTAGTCTTCATTAGCTACTGATTTGCTTCTGGGCACAATTCAAGGGATTAATTTTTGCCTACAAATCCCTGTGAAGCTTGGGTCCCAGTTACCTTGGCAATTGTCTCCCTATACACTCAAAAGGTAATTGAGATTCCAGAAGGAGACTTTTTGATAGAATTATATATGATGAGAAGGCAGCACTCTGTGCTTAAATAGGTAATCTTAATGTTGTGTGACTTGGATTTGGCCGTAAACATGTATTTTATGTTCTGCCAAGATTTTACTATCAGATACACTCTCCTATTTGCTACTTAATGGGACAAGGTTTTTTTCTTTCCCCCTTATATTGGATAGTTGCTGAGATTGATGTTTGGCTCAAAAGCAGCTGTTCCCAGTTGCTTCCTGGTACTTAAAGTCTGAACTATGTCTAGTGCTCTCAATTTGAAAACCTTTTGTATCTGGGATGCTGAACTTATTTGATACTCATGCACTGGTAAATACAAGAGTAAGCAATCAAAAGGAAATGGTCACATTTCAGGGAAAGCTACCATTCTATGTGAAATCCTTTCCTTCCTTTAAGACCCTGCTCAGATGCTACTTCTTCAGCAAAGATTTTCTTGATCTTCCTTTCAAATGTCTCATGTTGGACTTCTCCTTTGTACTTCCCATAATTTTTATTATAGTTATTTATGGACATTTTTTTATCAAATCCAAACAATAAGCATTATTAAGTGTTTATTATGTGACAGGCATTGTGATAAACCCTGGGAATACAGATACAAGCACAAAGGAAAAAAAAAAAGAAGCTGAAAAATGGGGGAAAAGGGGAAGGGAAAACAAATGGAAGCAGTGAATGTGACTGGCCCAGCCATTTCCTTAAAATGGAGATTCTGGGAGGCACTGGCCAATCAGAAGAGAGTGTAGTTTCCAGGGTGAGAAGCTGCTGAGGTATGGTGGAGAAAGAAGTGCAGAAAGCCAGGAGGAGAGGCCAGAGAAGAATATTAAATTATAATTATGGAGCAGCACCGTGTATTCGAGGGCAGCTAGGTGGTGCCATAGTGCACAGAGTGCTGGGACTGGAGTCAAGAAGACTCATTTTCTTGAGTTCAAATCTGGCCTCAGATACTTACTAACTATGTGACCTTGGATAAATTACTTCACCCTGTTTGTTTTGGCTTCCTTATATGTAAAATGATCTAGAGAAGGAAATGGCAAACTACTCCAGTATCTCAGCCATGAAAATCCCAAATGGGATCATGGACAGTCAGACAGGGCTGAAAACCAACCTAACCACTGCTATGTATTGGAAAGTGAACTGGACCTAGAGTATTGAGTCTAAATCATGGCTCCAATACTTACTAGCTTTGTGATCAAGGGGCAAGTCGTTTAACTTTTCTGAGTCTCAGTTTTCTTGTCTGTAAAATGAGGATAATATTTGTGCCATTCAAACCTGAGGTTTGTCATTAGGGACTTTGTCAAATTGACGTACAAAGTAATATCATTGTAAGTACCTTGGAACCAGGAATCGTGTCTTATTTCATTTTTGTATCCCTAATGGTTACCACAGTGCTTTGCACGTAACATGTGATTAATTAATATTTCTTGAATTGAATTAAAAGCCTTATATGCATTCTAAAGTCTAAGCCCAAATCACTCATAAACTCGCTCCGTGACCTTGTTAAAGCCAACCTTTCTGTATTTCAGTTTCAAATTTATAAAGTCAGGATTATACATTTTTATCACATCTAGGACTGCCTTCAGGGTTGATAAAGATTAAACTGTATAAAATGTTGTTCCAAATGTAGTATTTTAGAATTGCAAGCAAAATAATCATGCTACTTATAATAACCAGACACATAGCCAAAGGCCTAATTAATGTAGAGAAGTTAGGAAATTAGAAACCCAAGTTAGGAAATCAGAAACCCAGTCATTTTTATAGTAAAACTTGCATTAGACTTAATGTTATGTTGAATTGTGGTCCTTTGGTCAAATTCGGCAGCCTTTTCCCTGAGTTGGCATCTTTTCATGAAGTAGAAGTGGAGGCAGGGTGGGGTGGTAAGCAATTATTAACTAGAAAATTGAAAATATTGTCTGTAAGCATGTGGGCAAGCTCCTCAGAGCCCTCAGAGTTTTAGAAAGGGGAAAAAAAGAAACCTAGAAGAGTAAAAGGAAGAGGCCAGGCAGAAGGGGATGATTTCTGTATGGAATTAAAGAAGCAGGCTGAGAAGATTCTGGCAGAATTTCCTTTCAGTTTTGTGGGTGGCAGTAATATTCTTCCTCATATTTGTCATCAAGTAAATGGCCATTTGTTCAAAGCAGAAAGTTCCCTGTTCTCTACCATCTACCTTACCCCATTGTTGCCAGGAAATTCCACCTTGGAGGGCTAGGCCGATTTGTTGCTGCTGCTATCAGGACGATTGCCTTTAGGCTTTTGGAGGCAAGCCACTTAGCAGCCAGCCCCGCAGAATTCACCCCTGGTCATGGGAGCTGAAACTGTCTTCTCACAAGAGTGAGCAGAGAAATAAAGGAAAAGGGAAGGATACAAACATTTATTGAGTGCCTCCTATGTTCCAGGCACTAGGCTAAGGGCTTTATAAATATCATTATATTTGATACTCATAATAACCCTGGGAGATAAGTATTGTTATTATTTCTACTTTATAGTTGAGGAACCAGGCAGAGATTAAGTGCCTTACCTAGGGCCATGATGCTAGTAAGTAATTGAGACTGGATTTGAACTCAGGTCTATCCTGGATCCAGGCCCAGCACTCTCTCTGCTATGCCATCTAACTGCCCCTCTAATCCAGTCTGAAAAATTTGCCAAAATGAGTTTCCTAAAGTATGGATCTGACCCTGTTACCCCTTTCACTCCTACTCAAGAAATTCCAATAAGTCTTTATTACTTTCAGGATCAAATTTAAGTCCTGTTTGGCTTTGGGAGGTTCCTTCCTTTCTTTATAGTCTTTTGACATTGGAGCAGCCTGAGTGATTAGAATGCTGGCTCTGGAGTCAGGAAGAGCTGCCTTCAAATCTGACCTCAAACATCTACTGTCTGTGTGACCCTGGGCAAGTCACCTAATCTCTGCCTGCCTCAGCATCCTTAATTGCAAAATAGAGATAATAACAGCACCTACCTTGCTGGGCTGTTGTGAAGATCAAATGAGGTGGTAATTGTAAAGCACTTAATAAGCACCATTATTATTGTTGTCATTCTTATTCTACTCCCCTCCACATACTCTAAGATCCAGCCATTTTGGCCTACTTGCTATTCTTTCATACTAGACTCCATAGCCTGTATCCATCCCCTCAAGCTGTCAGAAACAGTTCCTACCCTCAAGGAATCTAAGTTAACGTGGAGGAGACAACATATACAAATTAGAATATACAAGATACATTCAGAGCAAAAGGAATATGCCTCTTCCAGAAGCGATGATAGGATTAATTCGATTACTGGTGCAGAGCAGTAGATGAAAAGCAGTATAAATAATGATGAGATGGCATGGTTCCAAGATGGCCTGGGGTGGATAGCTAAATGGCATGTGACATGCTTTTGTTTGGAGAGCACTGGATAGAGGGAGTGGCTGAGGTGTGTTTATGCTCTTTTACTCATCAACTAAGATCATCGGGCCCTCGGGTTCATAGGACTATGATAAGATTCGGCCCTGAAAAGTACTTTAGAGATCGTCTAGTTCAGCTCCATAACTTTAAAGATACAGAAACTGAAGCCCAGAAAGTGAAGTGAATTTCTCAAAAATCACACAGGTAAGGATCAGTGCTGGGGTTTGAATCTAGGTTCTCTGATTGTAAAACTATTGCTCAAGTGATTCCCAATGTACCTAATCAAGGTACATGTAAGCAGCCCTGGGCTGGGGAAGCAGAAATCAGGAGAGCTGGGTTCATATGGGTATGGATTAGACTAGAAGGAGGATTTCTAAGGTTCCTTCCAGCTCTAAAAATTTGTATAGATCTAAGATTCAAAAATGGTGTGATGAACACAGTTAGGGGGAAGTATGTGATTATTTCAGCAGAGATTGGGAGGAGTGATATCATGGAAAGTAATTCTAGGGTTGTCTGGCTCTTAGCATTCAGACTTCCCTACATTCTAGTCTACTGACTATGCAAAGTCGATCTTCAGGGAGTAGACTTTTTTTTTAAGGGGGATAATTAAGAGAACATCCTGATATGGGTTCACTTCCCATGGACCCAGATGTGCACTTTGGCTCTGTGTGGAGGGGCACATGCTCTGGCCAGTTTCTCAAATGTCTCTGTGACTAGGAACTGTGTCAAGAAGATTTGACATCTGAGCTGGAAAGAGCCACGTACTATTTTGGCTATAAGAACTCCCTTTTTAGGTAGCTTCTGTGTTGGGAAATAGTCAATACGAGCTTTCTTTTGGACTGCAAACAAGGTAGAGAATGGTTTTCCCTCCTTACTCCAGCATTTATGGTAGTGAGAGAAACACTTTTGTCCCAAGGCTCTATCTGATGTGAGATTGGAAATTCCCCTTAAGCATCCTTCATTTCCTGATTGCCAAACTGTATCCCTTCAAAATCATTCTGAGGGATTGCCTTTCAATAAATAGCAAGGTTTTTTTTTTCTTCTGGACTTGAGGCTTTTCAGGCTGGCTTTCTCAATACCACCAATCTCTCCCAAGGTCCACTGGTCTCAACAATAATCACAACAAAAACTGGTTACCTCAGCTTAATCTTTTGTTCCAAAATCTTGTTTTTTTTATTATATATGTGCAGCCTGCAACAAATTTCCAGTCTTTGAGCTAGACTAAACAAATATCCATAGACTAGGGCATTTAGTTACCACCAGTCTTAGTGTGGATTTATTTATACTATCACCTTGCTCTGTGAGAAGGACAGAAAGCATGAGGCAAAAGGAAGCTAATGGAGAAGACCAAACTCAAGGGACGTATACTAAGGGAAGGAGGGAGGCAATGAAGACAAACTGCAACCTTCACAGTCTTGTCAGGGCTTCTGTTTGGGATCGCTTCATCTGAGGATCCCTTGGTAAGGTAATTTTCACTGCAGTATTCACTACGCTGAGACATTGGATGGAACCCTTGACATGAAAGATTGCACATTGACTGATTATAAAGTTCCTTGGATAATTGGTCAGCAGAAAACTCACTTATAGGAACTTGATGACTCTGACCAGAGCCATTTCTTATCCTTTGGCAATGGTGATCCAAATTGAGACCATACATAATTAAAAAACTCAAACCCAACCTCTATCTACCAATAAAGTGTGGCAATTGTATCCTAAAGATAATTTACTGGGGGCACTGGGAGGCTGAGTTACTTGTCTAGGGTCATATAGCCAATATATTTCAGTCAGGACTTGAATCCAGGTCATGGAATCAAAGCTTTAGAGTTGGGACAGACCTTAGAGACCATGTAGTCCATCCCCTCAATTTACGGATGGAGAGCTGAGGTCCAGAGAGATCAATTGTGTTCTTTAAGGTCACACAGAGGTCTTTCTAACTCCCAAACTGGCTTAATTTTCTTTTTCATATGTGTCTATTTGTATTCACATGCATATGTTTATGTGTATATGTATGTATGTGTGTGTATATATACACATAGCATGATAAGACATGAATATTCCCTATTGACTTTTTTTTATTTTAAGGGTTAAGAAAAAGAGAGTCTTCTATAATATGTATGGTCTCCCTCTGATTGGTTATCAAATTATAAAATCTGAGCGAAATTAGAGTGATTTTTGAATTCCATACAGTTTATTTACCTTTGAGAAAGCAAATGCAGAGACTTCTAGTCTCTTTACTTTAAATGGACTGAGAAACAGAATTTAGAAGCTGAAGGCTCAGGATGAGGATTTATCAAATTTTTCCTGCTGCCAACAGTATGTAGAACCAACTAACCTTTGATGCTGAGAGGTCTCTAACCTCTCGAGCCCTGGAGTCTAGGGCAGCTGCTCTTTCTTTGACCAGACCAGTTGGCATTTCTACACATGTATGCATCTCAGCAAGTACTCTCCTCCAGGGGAGAGCTTTTGAAAAGTTAAATTTCATCTGCTCAGAAAAACCAACTCACAAAATGAATCTGGAAGCTTCAGCTTCATGTGTTTGAGGAAAAGAAGAGCCAAATGAACTTGGTGACAGACCCTGATCTCAAAGTTCTTTGGTTGCTGAGATAACCAAAGAAGTTCCATTTCCAAATATCGATATGCAACCTTTCAGGCAAAGATACCACTGACGCTCACATTAGACTCTAAACTCTTACAGATCAGAGACCATGTCTATTGATTTTACTTTATATATTTCTTAGCACAGAATCATATGCAAGTGATTGAACAAAAAATGCTAACTGGTGACCAGTTACATACATATTATCATGACTACACCACACTCCTACTCAAGAAGCTACAGTAGCTCCCTATTGTCTTCAGAATAAAAGACAGCCTCTCTGTATTTACAAATTCTTCTTAATTTGGCCCCACCTATCTTTCCAGTTTTATTGCACATTATTCCCCATAATACAGTCTATATTACAGCTAAATTGGCCTACTTACAGTTCCTTTTACATATTGTTCTGTCTTCCACCTCCATGACTTTGCACAGAGTGTCTGTCCCTAAGCCTTTGAGCAGCTCAAAATGCAACTCATTTTTTCCCAGTGAAGACAAACCACAAGGGAAGACAGAAATACACAAACATGGGGGAAAACTACCTAGAAAGACTAGATTGCCACAACCACATTGTTCCATCATGAAAAGGTCTGCTATGATGACTAATATTTTCCCTCTTCCCTGCTTTCCCTTTCTCTGTATAATCAGTTCTATAACCAGAGTATGGTGGGTTAATCACACTAGTGAAGAAGTCCTTTTTCTCCTAGCTATTTCTCCCTGACTGCAGACAGCCTAATTGTGAGACAAAGGCTGATGCCATCCTTGGGGTTATTGACAGCGGGCAACATCTTCCTTCCCGGAAGTCAACTACTCTGCCCTCTTTACTGAGTTAACACAAGGGAAAAAACTAATGTTATTTTACCTACTTCTGTTCCTCTTTAAATAGGCCCTAAACTGACTCCAAAAGTGAATATTTTAGATTCAGAATTATAAACAAGTAGGGAAAAAAACCCAAAGTAACACTACTCCATTTCTGAATTTTTTATTTACAGTAAATTATTGCCACTTCGGTAAGCATTGTAAAAGCTGTTATGTGCTAATTGTTTGTTACACTAAAGTTTTAAAGTTAGTTATATTTGTAACTTTAACCATGAGTGCTCATGGCCCCTCACTAATAAATGTTATTGCCAGGGAGATGCATAGCATAAGATTGAATTGGTAGAATCATTGAGCAGGTGACAAATGATGATTAAAAAAGTAAGACTACTGTACCAGGAAATGTGATTTGTTAACTTGTTTTGACAAGTGCAGTTTAGCTTTAATTGTATGTGATAACAATTCAGAAGAGACGTGAAAATGTACGGAGATATATTTTGCAAAGGTGATCTAAACTACCTCAACACAGGGCACTTTTCTCAAGTCTTTACTGAGAAATGAAGTGTGACATTGCCAACTTTTCCATGCTGCACATGGTAATGTTTGTAGATTAACAGAGGGAGAATGAACCGCCGTCCCAGATTCCATTGTACTGTCTGCTTGACTGACACAGGGATTTGCTTAATCACCACCGATAATTGTGTACCTACTACTTTTCAATTTACAGAAAACGACTGATAATTTTGCATTTTCTGTAGAAAGGAACACGCTCATGGTCTGTGTTCATTTATATTCTTCTGCTCTGTTCTGGGTGCAGTCCAGGGTCCTTTGCCACCAATTATGTATGCATGGCTTGTTTCAAACCAAGACAAGTGCCAGGATCCACCTTGTTTAGTTGCTTCTTGTTGATTTGCAATATTATGAGCCTTCTCGGCTTTCTACTGGAAATGTGGTTACCATTGCAGAAAATATTTAGGGAAACCTTAAAAAAAATCAAAAGGCAACCCTACAGCAAGCCTTTATTCCTGCCCTAGAGAAATTGCATCTCCCTCTACCCCCATCTCCTATACACTCAGAATAGGAAATTGAGAGAAAAATTCTCTTTTGACTGTTTGATATCAAAAGCTCCATAAACATTTCTGTAGAATTGCTATTTAATCTCAGATGCTTTTCTGCTGCTTTAGATATAATCTCCTATTTTCCTTTTCTAATCCAAGTAGGCCTAATTATTTCTACATAGTATAAAAATTTGCATATAAATTATAGATGAGAAAGGAGGATACCCACAGAAAGCAATTGTATATATAGATGGACTTCCCTTACTCTCTCTCCCCCCTTCTCCCCCACCCCCATTCTATTAGTTTAGGTTTCAGGTGATACAATCTTTCTTTAAACTTCTCCCAGGATTACTTTGCATTATTCCTTATTTGCTCTTTGCAAAGCCTGTGCAGATGAAAGGTTATTTACTATAGTCCTTGCACTTGCAAAAACTTAATAGGAAAAAAAATACTTATAAGCAGCACAGTGATATCTGTCACAGTAGCAACAATTTGGTTTCAAAAAGCTGTCTGATCCCCTTTCTTTTCCAGGGAAAATGCCTTGCGGATGTGGAAATTGCATGTGTACAATTCAAATGGACAGAAAGTGACCCCGGGACAGTGAAAAGGGAAGAACTGCAACATATACTTTCAATAACGAGTTATAACCCAAATGCCCAGCAAAGGGGGAGATATCTCCCCTAGGTTTTTCCTTAAGCTACTGAGGAAGAGTGAATTTTTGACTTACTTGGGGATTTAAAATAGTTCTGTTCTGTTTCTGCTTTTTAAGATTCCTTACCATCTAAGTAGTCATTGGCATCACTAGAAATACTGTGGCCACAAGCAAGCTGTCAGAGGAACTCATTTATTCTTTGTTGAGATGTTAGCTATCCTACAAGATAAAGGAAAGTGTAATTACAAAGCCTGAATGGAAAGGATTGGATTGAAATGGGTATTATATGTCAAGGCTCTAAAACCTACAACTTTTACTGGGGCTCTGTTTGTTACATGTCCCTTGGTGAGAACCCTTGTCCAGAAACCTGAGAAACAACATATGCTGCTGAACAGTTGGGTCCTCCCCACTTCACGGTAACTCACGGATGAAGTCATCAAAGCAATCTGCAACACTACTGGTGGCTTCACTAGTGGCAATTGTCATTTTGGCTTCTAACTTCTTTTAGTTTTCCTCAACACCAAAGTGTGAGGCAGCTTCTCACTTCCTGAATTGTAGATTTCCCATAGAAAAAAAGAGTGAGCCTCAGAGACATCCTGTTAAGAATTTGGGCCAACATGGCTGCCCAGCTGCCATATACCTACTTCAGCAAAACCTTGAAGTTTACATCAGATTGAATAATAGTTAAGAATCCGGTGAGAAACTGGAGTAAGTTACTTCTTCCATCCCAGAAGTGCACAAGAGGTCAGCAGGGAAGTAGGAAAAGGGGCCACTGACAAGGCCAGCACCAGTGCAGGGTAGTTTCCCAATGTGATCAGAGATAGATAACAAACACTCATAGCTTGAAAGGCTCTGTGTCCAGCAGCAGCAAGGGTAGAGGATTCCCTAGAGAAAGAACCAGGGTTCCTAGAAAGCCCCAGGGTGGTGACTTTAAAAGCCCTGGGGAGTAGCAGCGGGCAGCAGACAATGCCTATGATTTAAAAATAAATAAACAACAATAATAATAAGAAATCAAGCCTAGACACTATATGAAAATGTCTTAGATCTATTAGAACAAGAAGACAAAGAGATGAGCGTCCTGGGCACCCTTCTTAAATGGAGGTTTAGAGAGGAGCTCTCCACTTCACCAATCAGTCATAAGGGTTCCAGGAGCAGGGTGTACTGAGAAGGTGTGAGGATCAACGGTGATGGGATCTTGCAGAATAATTAGATTTCTGGGGCCAGGATCAGGAGTTCAGAAGAATATACTTGGTTATGTGGTAGGTAAGTTTTATATTGTCTGCCTCGGTATAATAGAGAGCATATTAATCTTAGAATCTAAGGTTCATGTCCTGCTTTTGACACTCAAGGCTCTAGGCAAAGCACCTAACCCTTTTGAGCCTCGATTCAGTTTTCTCACCTGCAAAACGGGGATCCATCATCCTCACATTATATGCCTTTAAGGGTTGCTGTGAGTAAAGTGTATTAGAAGTGCGAGATATTGTCGTTTTCCTTCTTCTTGCTCTGTAAAAGTTGGTATTGTGATGGTCATGTAGAGGCCAAACCAGGATCCACTAGGAGCACCTGCTGTCAGGTGCCACCACATTGGGAACACTGCCTTTTCTGAGTGTGGGGCTCTGACATGGCCCATTCTGTAGCAGTACTGGTGGCAGCCATTTCAATTACCTTGTTGTTTGAAGCACTTTTTGAGGGAAGGTCATTTGTCTTCTTGCTCTGTGTCTTCCCTTATTCAGAGGTTGACACCACTCCCCAGAACCTCTGGGAACAGATAGAGAACTGTCTGAGAGACCCTTCTTGTTCTAGCTCATACTGGCCAAAGGATGTACAGTAGTCTGGCATTGTCTTTTACAAAGACGCTTCTAGGGTCTAACCACCAGGACCAGCTACTGCCACCAGTTGCTAACTCAGGGAGCCAGAGGCTTGACCTTGTACTTGGCACCCGAAAGACAACCTGCTACCTAAGGGAAGCCAGACCTTTCCTTTCCCTAAATAACCCTCATTAATCCATTGCCCAGTTTCCACCAGGTGTAGGATGTGGACTGTCAGTTGAATGTTAACGTCCCAATCTCTGCTGAAGGAATCCCATAACCCCACTCTACCCCTTGGTATGTGTAGTAGGTACCTTCCTGATAGAAGATGCTATCTGTCCTACCTATATGCCCCAAGGTCCTCTGGGCCTTCCCATCTGCCCTACTTCTTTCCTTGACAAAGTATTATGGCTTTTCTATCTTTTTCTTTCTCCCTTATACTCTCCCTTTGCCTAACCCGATTAGAATATGGGCTTCTTGAGGACAGGGACTGTCTCAGTTTTCTATCTGTATCCCCAGCACTTGGCATAGCTCTTTGCATAGAGTAAGCATGATAAATGCTTTTCTATTCCACGCTATTAGCTTTTTCTGCTACTAACTTGGGGGGTAAGGTTAAGGATGTGGGCAGGTAGGTGGCAAAGTGTTGGGCCTGGACTCAGGAAAACTTATTTTCATCAGTTCAAATCTGGCCTCAGATACTAACTCAGACCCTGGGCAAGTCACTTAACTCTTTTTGCCTTAATTTCTTCATCTGTGAAATGAACTGGAGAAGGAAAGGGAAAACTACTCCAGTATCTTTGCTAAGAAAACCCCAAATGAGATCACAAAGGGTTGGATATGACTGAACAACAACAATGATAAAAGGTTAGGGGTATCTATTTCTACCTAGTTTTCAGTTTGTCCATTTCACAGAATGATATAGTAGTTTACTAGTCCGAGGATTTGGATTCTGGTCTAGTTCTGCCTTTAACTAACTAGATGACTTTTGACAATTTGGGTTGTTCCTCTAGTTCTCAGGGGCACAGAGGGATATTGAGTGAAATGACTTGTCCAGCATATTGGACTGGATGGTTTCTAAGGACTTTTCCAATGTCATAGTCTATGATTTTAGAGTGATCTATATCTATAGAGAGAGGGAAGCTAGGTGTCTTGGGTAGAGCACCAGGCCTGGAGTCAGGAAGATCAAAGTTCGAAATTGGCCTTAGGCACTTCCTTTCTGTGTGACCCTGAGCAAGTCACTGATGTGGGACACTGGAGAAGAAAATGACAGGCCATTTTAGAATCTTTCCCAAGAAAACCCCAGAGACAAGTCCGTGGGTTTACAAAGAGCCTGATATGACTGAACAACAGTATCTACATCTACACTTCATTCTTTTTCCAAATTTCCTTGGGCATATGTGGGGTTTTCTTCCCCAGAGAAATAGCCTCTCTAGAATATGTCAAACTGTTCCCAGTGATCCTTAGTTCACTCCCATGAGACACTGGGATAAATTATGAAAATTAAGAGCACACATATACATGCATGTATGAAGCATCAAACAATCCAACTATCAGCATAGGTTGTGTTATTAAAAAAAAAAGCTTGTTGAATATTTAGTCAAAGTGGCACTCTGATAAAGATTAGATAATAGAATTAATTAGGAGCAGCCTCAGATGACAAGTGCTGTTGTCTTTGATTACTGGAAGTGATTCGGGCATTTTTAAAAAAGCTTCTATAATCCCCAGTCACCCTAACTCTGACCAGGGATAATTTTCCTGGCCTTGTGAACAGCTCTCAGGTAAGTCCAGCTTGAATATCACTGAATAAATGGAAGACAGCAAAGGTCCCTATAAAGAAGAAAATGGAATAAAGAATTGGAAGAGAGATCAAATGAGATAGCAGGCCAAGAGAGTATTATATTGAGAAGGGAAGGGAGTGGGAGCAGCAAATGGAAAGGCATGAATGAACAAAGACAGCCAATATCTCTAATGAAGAAAGTGTTTGGTGAAGAAAAATTGGAAAGGTTGGTAATGCAAGAAATTGTTAAACTCACAAAGAAAAGAGCAAGGATTGGATAGGGTTAAGAGGAGAGAATGGAGCTTTCCTATGCTGGAAAAAAGAAAATGGAGAAGGCAAGGTAAAGAGGAGAAAGATGTTAGAAACTAGACTTTTGAATCAGGCCATAAAGCATATGGAGAAGACTGAATCTCTGCACCCAGTATCACTTACCATGCTTTGTGTAGAAGAGAAAGAAAAGGCACTCTCAGCCTGTCTATAATGTGTAAATTGCTTTTAGTCACTCTCCCCAGGAAAGCAAGATAGTGTCAGTTTGGAAGTTGTTAACTTGCCACTTCTATTGTCAACCAACCAGGACATTTGGGCATGGATGTGCTGAAATTCCATTTTGGAGTTTTCAGACATAAATTCCATCCAGAGAAAGACCTCTGTCTGGAAGAGAGGGACATGCTGCATGTTGTAAGCCTTCTTTAACTATCTTTAAAAACTTGTTTTCTTGGAGAATCTTAAGAACAAGTTTTTAATTGACCTGTCTAACAGTGTCTAGGGACAGGTGGGATAGCAAGATCATGTCCAACAGCTAACAGTGATTATTTCGGGAACTAAAAGGTTAAAAGCCTTATGAGGGGCTATATTCATTCCTTTGGTTAGCATTTATTAAGCTCCTTTCATGTACTTAGTGATGTTTTCTGATGTTATCTGATACAAGGATGAATAAAGATGGTTTCTCTCCTCAAGATACTAACAATCTTGTGGGAGAGGAAACATGTACACACACAACAAAAATCATTAAATGAAACATCATGGCATAGCATTGGACTTGGAGGGAGGAAGATTTAGGTTCAAATTCCATCTCTGACACTTATTGGCTGTGTGATCCGGCCAGATCACTGAGATCCTCTGAACTTCCATTTCCTTGTCAGTAAAATGGGACTAAGAATTGTTATAGAAGTTACATCAAGAGACCTGGTGAGGCCCAAATGTGTGGGAAATGCCTTGTGAACTCCAAAGTGCTATATTAATGGCACACTATATAATTGGGTGAGAAACACAGAAAATGTCAGCTCAGAGGTTGGGGGTGGTGGTGATGAGATCATTTCTAGCTAGGGGTTTAGCAGGATAAATATCAAAGAGGAAGTTGAATTTTAGCAGAATTTTATAGGGCAAGTAAAGTTTCAATAAAAGGAAATGAGAGTTGGAAACAGACAGCATTCCTGGTAAAGGAAACCCTAAGGTATAAAAAATGGAAGGTTTTCAGTGAACAGAGAATGGAACAGTTTGGTTGTGGCATAGGTATATGAAGGAAAATAGTGGGAGACAATGAAATCAGAACATGGAAAGTCTTTCATGTAACAGGAAGGAATTTGGACTGAATTCAATTAGCAAAAGGTAGTCTGTGAAGATTTTTCAACTGGAAATGATATAATGATCAGTTATACTTTAGGAAGAAGACTCTATCAGTGGTGTCTAGCATGGATTGGGGAGGGTAGAAACTGAAGTCCAGGCTATTATTTATAGAGGCTATTTTTGATAATCCATAAAAGCTTGAACTAGGGTACTGGCAGTGCATGTGGAAAGGAGGGATAGATTGAAGAGGTATTTTGTAGGCAAAGTCTTAGAAACTAATTGGATGTGATAGAGCAAGAGAAGCAGGAACCAAAGACGACAGTGAAATTTCAAGCATGCTGGATTGGGAGATTATTGGTGCCATCATGGAAATAAGGAATTCAGGGTGAGGAGTACTATTTGACCAGAAAGATTTGTTTTGAACATGTCAGTGGAAAATCTAGATGGAGATTCTGAGGAGCTATTTGGAAATGGACTTCATCTAAAGAAAAGATTTGGGAATCATCTGCATAGTTGTACAATTGAAACCATTAGGATAGTCCAATAAATATTGAATTGACTTGAAATGAATCAAGGAAGAAATCATCAAGGGAAAGAGTGTAGGGAGAGGAAAGAAAAGTACTAAGGACAGAACCTTGAGCAGTGTCAATGTTTAAGAGGGGGAGGAGAGAGATAAAGAAGACGAGAGAATTAAAATTGCTAGGATAGTGGAATGATATGGAAGTCATAATAGGAGAGGATTTTGAAAATGGACAAAAGTGTCAAATATTACAAAAAGGTCAAGGAGGTTGAAGACTGAAGGAAAGGCCACTGTAATTTGGTGATTTAGGAATTCATTAGTGCCCTTTGAAAAGACAGCTGCAATAAAGTGGTAAGAGTAGAAACTAGATTACAATAATAGCTGACATTTGTAGTTCTTTACAAAGTACTTTACATAGATTATCTCATTTGATCCTCCCAGCAACTTTATTAAGGAGGTGCTACTGATATTGCTATCCAGTCTTCTTAGAAAAGAAGCCTGAAACTCAGAGAGGTAAGACAATTTGCACATAATCAGACAGATAGTATGTGTCAGAGGTGGGACCAGAATCATTTCTCTTCTGCCTTCAGGTAGTTCTCTTCACTCCTTCTTTCCAAAAAACTGTCACACCTCATGGACATGGGTTAAAGAGGAAAGTGGGGGATGAAAAAACAAAGGTAGCAAAGGCAGATTGTTTATAATAAATATAATAAAAATTTATAATGAAAGGGAAGATTCCATCTTCAGGAGATGGTAAGACCAAGGGGTGTTTTTCTACTATGAGGAGATGGGTCACTTAATTTAAAGTTTCTTCCTTTCTTCCTTCCTTCCATCCTTCTTTTTTTCTCTCTTTTCCTTTTCTTCTCCCTTTCTCCCTTCTATGGGGAACAAGAAAGAGAAGGTTAAAAATGAAGAAAGGGATTTCTGAATAGTATGCTGACACTGGCTACTGTACTCATCCTACAAAATGTGTTTCCTTCCTGCCACTTTAGGAATTTTTGAAGGGGATTACTAAAATACTTTTTGGGCAGAGGAGAACTCACTACTCTTGAAGGCGCTCTCCTCGTATAGACCTACACCTATTCAATTTGTGGCTTTGTTATGATTGCTGAAAATGTTACTGGTAGTAGTTCAAACTCACACTCCATTTCATACATTCCTGTGTAGTAGCAAGAACAGTTTTCAAAAAGCCTTTCAAAGGCAATTACTTGAAAAGCTATGGCTACACTTATTGCATGAAGCAAAGAATTGAGATAATTATCCAGATAATTCACTTTTTTGAGGTAGAAAGTATATTTAACAAAAAGGAAAGGTACAAATTATCCAGATAATTACTTCAATTCAACACTGTTCATTGTATACACAAAGACAGTCCAGGAGTGGGCCAAAATTGATCTGGTGACCTACAGACAGCTGCCTTTACAACCCATTACTTATCTCCTGAGCCATCTAGTCTCAATACATTAGTTTTCTGTTATGGTAGAATTTTGAGCTCTCTTTCTGCCTGACCTCTCCATTCTTCCCTAGAGGAGGAGGAGGACAACAGAGCTGAATGGGTGTATAAGTGGATGGGTGGGGAAAGAGAGGGACTGAATGGTATTCTAGAAATGGCAAGAAGGTCCTTTACTGTGACAAGTCACACTGCATAAAAATGATTTGTGTGTGCACATGATCGCTTTCTTTCTAGCCTCTTTCTGACACTTGGGAGCTTACTTCATCATAGTTACTCATGTACCTTAGCAGAGAAATTACAAATGAAGCAGAGAAAAATAGTGAGTAAGTGAGAGCATCTCCGAGTTTGACAAGCCGAAGCAAAGTTAAAACAACGCTGACCAGTGCTTGTATGACAGTTCTTGAAGCTGCCATCTGAGGCTTGCAGTGCTTTTGTCAATGAGGTCTTTTAGCAGAAAAACAACAGAATTTAAGTTTCATGACAAAATAAAACACTTTTGTATCTTTGTGTTTTTATCTCTTTGGGGCTAAAATAAGTCTGTTCTTGAGGGCAGCATCTATGACTAAAAATAAACAAGTGAACAACTAATTTCTTTATGTGTGTGACACAAGATACTAAAGTGTGTTAAAATACATTTGTTTTCTGTATTGTTAATCAACTAGGACCTGCTTTTGTCTTCCTTGGTAACTAGGAAAGCATATCAATTTATAAACTGAAGGGCAAGATCATGAATGTATCTAGACCAGTTTGTTAAACCAAAGACTCATGTAGCCATTATATTTGAGGTGCAAGGTCTAATTGTGGGCAATTCATTATTCTAATCCAAATGTGTTGAACTTTAACCTGTAAAGGTAGCAGTTATAGATGAATCTCTAACTTTTGTGTATGAAAGAGAATGCATCTCAAGGCTTCAAAGACTAAAAAAAGCACTTATTAATTGTTTACCATGAGTCAGGCACTGTGCTAGGATGAAGGATATAGATACTCAAGTGAGACAGTTCCTGCCCTCAAGGATTTTGCATTCTAATAGAGGGAGACAGCACCTGTGGAGAAGTGTTCAAGAAAGGGAATTTTGGTCTGGTGTATCAAAGGGATATTGAGAGGAAGCATAAGGAAGTTGATTGGCATACTCTTTCAGTGGCAAGGGCAATTTTAATTTGGTTACTTCTTCCAGAGGAACAATGAGAAGTAGTGTGTGTGTGTGTGTGTGTGTGTGTGTGTGTGTGTGCGCGCGCGCACGCACGCGCATGTGTGTGTAGGGAAGGGAGTTAGAATACAAGAAGGCAAGAATCTAATGAACATATCTTAATGAGCAGAGATATTCAAGGAAAAAAAAAAGCAAAATCTCCATGCTGTGACTTGAATTTAATTCCTAGTTAGGGCATAAAATATACATTTATTTATATGTTTCAAGTAACATTTTTGATGTTATTCAGCAATTTGATTGATCTAAATATTTTAGGCTTCCAAGTGGTTTTTACAATTAGAATTATTGATTTATGTATCTTAGAGTAATAAAAAAGTTATTAGTAGATCCTTTCCATTTACCTGGTATAGACAGCCTCAATATTTGTGTCTTTGAAAACTGGATTTTTAATCTTTTCATGTCCTGGACCCCTTTGGTAGTCTAGTGAAGCCTGTGGGCCACTTCTTATAATGATGTTTTTAAATGCATAAAACAAAACACATAGGATTACCGAGAAAATAATTTATATTGAAATGAAGTTGTAAAATATTTAAAAAAAAAGTTGAAAAATACCAGGTTAAGAGCCCCTGTTTTAAAATAACTTATTATTCAATAATTTTGAAGAACTTCATATTATAGCTACTGACTTCTATATAATTTTGTTTCCTCCCCAAGAATAAAGCAAGCTTCCTTCCCAGTGTACATGGACAGAAGGTTTACAATAAATAATCCATTAATTTGGAATAATTTTTTGAGAACAAAGACTATTGTTACACATACTAAAGAGATTTAGAGTTTATTTTTAACTCCCCATAACAGAAAATAAACTCCTGAGACCTTTTACGTTTGGCAAATAGAGTTGTGCCTGGCTGAATTTAAATATGACGGGTATAACTTTTGCCTGAGAAGAACAGTGGTTTTAGATGAGAACTAGCTAGCACATGGGTTTTCAGGGAAGTTCCTAGCTGAAAATAAAAATGTAAATTGATCAAAACTATAATATATTGAAATTATAATTTTTGGCACTAATCTCAAAGATACATTTAGATTCTTGCAAAAAATGTGGAACTAAAACTTTACATATTTCTATTGAGAACTGAAGAGATTAGGGATTGATTCAAAATCAGAGTATGTGAATGGTCAATCACAAATTATAGGGAGACAGAAAGGGTGAAAGAAGGGTAGAGGGAGAAAAGGAAAGGGGAAAATATCTGTTGTTAGAGAGGGGCTGGGCCAAATGAGTAATAATAACTATCATTTATATAGAGCTTTAAGGCTTGCAAAGAACTTTATATTTTTACATCTATTTCATTTGATCATCATAACAACTTTATAAGGTAGATTTTTGATTTCCATTTTACAGATGAGGAAATTGAGGGAGAGAGAAGTGAAGTAACTTGCCCAGGATCACATGGAAAATATGTCTTAAATAGTGCTTGAACTCAGGTCTTTCTGAGTCCAAATCTAACTTTCTATCTGGTTGTATCATTGAACTGCCTCAGGTGAGGAAAGGATCTATAATCTGATGGCGCAAATTGGGGGTGAGGCATTATTGTAACTTTCTTTTATCTGGCTAGATAGAAGGTAATGAGATGTCATCATTTCCAGATCTGTGTTTCCTCATTAATAAAATCTGACAAAAATTACCTTCCTTTTTGCTGAGGGCTCTAGAGCCTCTTTCAAAGTCAGAGGTAGAATCACACTCTATTTTCAATTCACATTATAACTGATAAATGCTCATATATTTCATTTTGGAGGTAACCCCTTTTAATGTTCAAGCCAGTTTTGAGTTGAGAAGGTCCTCCCTGGCTAGCAACAGCAAGTCACCTTCTCAATCTGGGTCCGTTGATGAACTTTCCTCTAAGACTTATTGTTGGAAAGGCAACTTATTATTGTGGGTATGTTATTGGATTTGGAAGCATGGAATATTTAGATTCAAATGCTCCCTCTTATATTTATTACCTTTTTGGGCAAATAACTCAACCTATTTGTGCTTCAGTTCTTCATCTTTAAAAATAAAGGGTTTGAATTAGTTGGAGAATGAGAGACATTATTGTGAATTCTTCCTATACAGATATATAGAAGGTAATGTACAAAAATCTACAAATGCTACAAAAGAATCTACAAAATCATAATTTACAAAAAGAATATTTCAAAGGACAGATTTAGCAGGAAGTCTATTAACACAGTCAGTCCCCTTTTGTACCTAAGACAGTGCTCAGGACACATAACTGCTCAATAAATATTATTGACTAACTGATCTGTTTTGAGACCCTGTTCTGACTCACTTAGAATCCTTCATGTCAAAGTTGATACATATGCAGAGATGTAACTTAATAAAAGAAATATTGTAGAGTTCTAGGGCAGGTCACTTTTTTTTAAGGGGGGAGTGACAGTGCAGCTGTGTTCTTATCAGCTGGTTCCCTCACTCCTATATTTTTATGGAGCTGGAATCTTAGCCAACAGTGATCAAGATGGGTGGCAAAGACGCTAAGATATTAAGGCAGTAATGAAGAGACAAACACTTAGAGAGCATTTGTCTCAGTGCAAGGTCATTGTTCATTAATATTGCTGTGGAGAGCTTATTAACCACACAGAAAATTCGCTTCAAGTTATCAAGCTACATGATACTCAAAGTCACTACCTGAATATTGAATAGGATGAGCAGCTTTGGCCTCAAGAGCTAAAATATTACTGTAAACACCAAACTTAATTGATTCTGGAGGTGGAATTTGTTTTCACTTTGGCTTTCCCTTCCATCAAGGGCCCTGTGTCTGACTACTGAACTTCTGATTCTTCTATTTGTAAGCTTTTTTTTTTTAATAAATGTTATTGATGTTATTTGTTTTGACACAAAGGTCATTTTCTCATCTATCTCCCCAAAATTAAGCCCTACCTTTTAACAAACAATGAAAACCAAACATACCTGATATAATGACTACCTCTGATGATGTATACAATATTCAGTCCTATTATCCCCTATGTTATGCAGTTCTGCTTATCTGCTTCTGGATCCATTTATTGTTTTTTTGTCATTTTGAAATTTTACTTTAGTAACCCTTTTATTTCTTTTGCTATTGGCATTGTATGTTTTCTTCTTTTAGTTCTGATTATTTCACTCTGTCAGTTCATAAAAATTTTCCTGTGTTTCTTTGAATTCTTCATGTTTGTCATTTCTTACTATAAAATAACGTCATTACATTTATATATCATCGTTTGTGCCACCATTTCCAAACTGATTTCACTTCTTTGCTGACATTAAAAATAACTTGCAAACTTTTTTTAGAGGATTTGAGACCTCTGCAAAAGAAGGTCTTTGCAGACACACACTCACAATATCAGAGGTAGGTATTGCCTTCTGCGAGTGATACTCCCCAAAGAGCAGGAATTATTGTTTTTCCAGTGTCAATGAATCCCAAAGAGCTACAGATTGTGCAGCTTCCACATGTGTTTAGAGATCTGAACATCTAGATTTTTAAGCTTTGCTACAGCATTGAGGTATAGAACACCCTAAACACTGTATGGCACCATGACCTAGTTCTGAAATCAGAAGGTACATGTTTGCAATCCAGATCTGGCACTTTGGATAATCACTTAATATCTCTTGGCATCAGTTTCCTCACCTGCCAAATGGAAAAATTGGACTAGATGGCTTGTATATTCTTTCCAACTCTAAATTCTATGAACTTATGACATAGTGCCTGGAACATGGTAGATACTTAATAATCATTTGCTGAGTGAGTAAGATTTATTCATTCAATAAAATAATGACAGCTTACATTTGCCCTATACAGTACTCAACAGTTTCAATATATCAATTAATCAATTAAGAATCATTAATTAAGAGCTTCCACACTAGGCACAAAATGAAACAGCCCTTTCCTTCAAGGACTGGGCATTCTTTCCCAAGATACAACATATATTTATTTAAGTATATACAGTATAAATATAAAATACATACAAGGTGATTGATTACATACAAGGTGATTACATACAAGGTAGTAAACAAGTGGTACAAACATTATTATTCTCATGTTATGGATTTAGAAATTGAGGTTCAGAGATGTTCAGTGATTAGCTTAGGGTCATATAGCTGGTTGTTGTCCTTCATGCTCAAAGAGGACCAAGGTTCAGTGTGTCTGACTATGGTTGATCAGACAAATAGAAGCTTGGAAGGCTTTATCACAGGTTGGGTACAAATTGTCCATATGAACATTTGGAGTGGAGATGTCTCTAAATTTGCACATCTCATGTTTCTTTCGAACTACTATAATTCTACTTTGCTTATAGAGCACAGTGCCTTCTTTGATACAGGCATGCCAGCCATGCTGGGCAGTCCTGTGCCAGTGTCTCCCATGTCTCACAATCAATTCCAAACTTCTTTAGAGAGACCTTAAGAGTGTGAGAGAGTGCTTCTTCTTACCTCTGTGTGAACATTTGTCTTATGTGAGTTTGTAAAATAGTCTTTTAGGCAAATATATGTTTGGCATTTGAACAATGTGGCCAGCCCATTGGAGTTGCATTCTCTGTAGTAGAATTTGAATGCTTGGCAGTTTAACTTGAGAAAAGACTTCAGTGTCCAGTACCTTATCTTGCCAGGTGATCTTCAGAACCTTCCTAAGACTATTCAAATGGAAGTGTTTCAGTTTCCTGCCATCACCCTTATGACTATGTGTACATCCCTAGAAAGTATACTGCCAAGGTAAGTGAACTTATCCCCAGCATTGAATATTTCTCTAGTTTCTGCAACCAGTGGTAATAGATATGGATGGTGTGGTGCTGATTGGTGGCTGTGCTTTCTTGATGTTAACTGTTAGGCCAAAATTAGCAAAGCAGCAGAGAATTGAGGCATATTTTGTTGTATCTCAGCCACAGAGGCTGCATTGAATGCACAATCATCTGAGAAAAAAAAATCATGCTCCAGTATTCATTTCGCTTTAGTCTTGACCCATAGCCTTTTCAAGTTATACCATTTGCCCTGAGCATGGTAGCTGACTTTGATGCTATTTTCACCGTCATTGAAGGTGTCTGACAACATTGCTGAAAACATCATCCTTCAAAGCATAGGAGCAAGCACACAGCCTTGCTTCAGTCCATTGGTGACTGGGAAAGTGCAAGAAGGGGCAAGAATGCCATCATGAAACTGGAATACAATACCGATGAACTTTTCTGAGCAACCAAATTTTGCCACTATTTTCCACAATCCCTCATGACTGAAAGTATCAAGGGCTTTTGTCAGATGAACATTATATACAGAACTCTGTCCTGCTCTTGAAATTTCTGCTAGAGTTGTCAGGCAGAAAATGCCACATCAACCATTCCTTGGACCTTTCTGAAGCCACACTTGAGCATCTTCCAGGTGAAGGATCAACCAATTAAGGAGGACTCTGGCCAGAATCTTGCCAGCAATGACTAAGAGAGAGATACACCCCCACCCTCATGATTGTCAGAGAACAACCTATTTCCTTTACCTTTATAGAAATAAATAAGTGAAGCATCCTTGAACTTTGTGGGGATAACCTCTTGCCATGTACTCTGGAAAATTTCAGTTAACTTTTGTACGAACAGTGTACCTCCTGCCTTGTAAATCTCGGCTTGAATAGAATCAGCACCAAGCATTATGCCATGTGAGAGGAGCCTGATGGCATTCACAGTCTCTTCTTCAGTTGAAAGTTCAACTCAAGGAATTGATTTCGACCTGAGGTATGTAGTCAGTGGCATGTTGACAGTCTGTTGAAAACACTATGGAAGTGTTCAATCTTTCTCTCCAGGATCGTGTCCTTATCACTAATCAATGTGGCTCCATCAGTCCTGAGTAGTTGAGATGCACCATAGGTCTTTGGCCCATAAAAAGTCTTCAGGGCATCATAGAAGCACTTTGGATTGTTACTACCAGTGTAAAACTGAATTTCATCTGCCTTCTTACTGCGCCAAGAATCCTGCATCTCTTTAAGCTTTGCTTGCACTTTACTTTTGATGGAGTATCCTGCTGGTAAACCCTGTGGAGTTCTCATTTTTGTTTGTTGTCTTCTGAATTTCCCAATCATTTCCACAGTAGGAGGTGAGCAGTGTGGTCCTTCAAATAGGCTGGTCAGACACCCAGGGAACTGTGGAATCCCGCTGCTGCTTCAGTCCAGTGAGAAGACGTCTCTCTCTCTATATATATATATCTATATCTATGTCTATATCTATATCTATATCTATATCTATATCTATATCTATATCTATATCTATATCTATATCTATATCTATATCTATATCTATATCTATATCTATATCTATATCTATCTATCTATCTATCTATCTATCTATCTATCTATCTATCTATCTATCTAAGCTGGGCTGCCTGTGTGCAGGGTTGTGATTACAGCTCCCAGTGTATTTCCACCTGCTGCTTCATTACTTGCCCTTTGCGACAGGACTTTGAGATAGGTAAAATGGTAAAATGGTATGAGTGATGTCTTTGGATTCATGCATAAATTGGATTGAAGTGAGGCAGAATTGTGCAAAGTTCTTGGCTTCACTCTCTCTTTCAGTCATTGGAGTCTAGCAGTAAGACAAAAGTCAAGGTGACTGAGGATGGCTTGAGATGCAGTGGATGACCTGAGTGTCTTTGATATCTAACCAAGCTGTAAGGGCTCCACAACACCTGCTTCCACCATTTTCATGTCCCCTTGGAACAAACTGTTCACATGTGCCTATTTCACTAGGGAAGTTTTCAAATACTTGGGACACCCCAGTAACTCACAGGAAGGTTTGAGGCCCCTCAGTTATTTTTAAACTAGTTTAACCAGTCTGCCAAAACAGTTCACCAGAGTGTGGCCACTGTGCGTGTTAACAGCTTCTTGGAACCACAGGTGAGAGTTGGGTGGCAGATGAACATGAGAGATGGAAAACAGCCCTAAAAAGGGCTTGGCAGCCCTCACACCAGAGGTACTAGTCTTCCCTGAACACTTGTATACCCCATTAAATAGCTAATAAGTTGCAGAGACAGAACCTGAATCCAGAATCCCCACCTCTCTCTCCTGTGGTAAGTAAAAAAGGCTGTCAGAAAATGTTGGAGTGTTGTTTTTTTTTTTCTCTGAGGCTTGAAAGAAAGCTGAGGAACCTCAACCCTCTTCCAGCACTCAGGTGTAAATGAGGAGTGATGGAAATGGCATGGTATCCAAGGATAAATCTGACTTAAATCCTGGAATATGGCATGACTGGGATTCAGGAGACTTAAATTCTAATACCATCCAGTACTACTAAAGTAAATATGTCTACCTGTCTATGCCCAATAGAATAGAGTGTCTTTGAGGACAAAGATCATTGCATTTTTTTTCCATCTCTCATATTCATCTTCCACCCCCATGCCTTTACACAGGCTAGCCCCTATTCCTGGAATGAATCCATTTCTCATGTCTACCTCTTAAAATTCCCATTTTGTCTCAAAGCTCAAATCCAGTACTACCTACTATATACGTTCTTTCCTGAAGTCCCAGGTTCTAGTGCCTCCCTCTCCTCCAAATTTCCTTGTCGTTATTTTGTGTATATACACACACATCCACACATCCACACCCACACCCACACAGACTCACATACATATATGCATATATGTTAAGTATACATACACATATACATATAAATATACACGTACATGTTGTCTCTCCTGGTAAAGTTCCTTAAAGTCAGGGACTGTTTCATTTTTGTCTTTTTATCCCAGGTATCTAACTCAGTGTCTGGCACACAGTAGTCATTTAATAAATCCTTATTGATTGATTAATTGATGATGGATAAATTGTGATATCTTCTTTCCTTTTAGTGTCTTTATCTGTTAAATGATGAAATATCATTAGATCAACTATCATGTCCTAGCTCTTGGATTCTTGTTCTGTAACCTTTTTTTCCCTCTACACTTTTGAGGCTGTATAGAGAAAATAAAACATTCTATATTCCCCTTCTTTCCACCTCTGCCACTTCCTGGGTTCTATTTTCTTCATCAGTATTCCACTTGGTCAGAAGAGGAGAAGTCTGGTGGGGTCACTGTCCCTTCCACCATTTGGATCTCAGCTCATTTTGTTTTGTGCAAACTAACTATATATGGAACCCAGGACCATCCCATAGTGTGTTGCTCCTGGGGAAGACAATAACAAAGAAGGACATTTTCAGTCTCAATCTTCCATGCAGGTAGAGTAGATATAATTTAAGGTACTCAAAAAGAAGCCTTTGTTAAAAAAAAAAAACAATTGCACTGGTCATTCATTTCATTTACTTGATCTTTCAATCATTAATAGTTAGTTCAGGTTGCTTCATTGAAAGCCCTGATTAAAATGCACATATTTTATTTGATGGAAGGACCATATGAAGACATCATCAGTCAATCTCTGTAGGCAGACTTGTTTGTAAGGTGGGATAATAGTAACAGCTATGACATAGTGGAAAGAACATTTGACTTACAGTTAAAGGATCTGGGATCAGTTTTATATTCCAGTAATTACTAACTGTGGGACCAATGGGAAACCAGCTTATATTCTTAAGTTTCAGTTTCCTCATCTGTTGAAAGAGGGAATCAAATTAGATGATTTATATGGTGCCTTCTAGCTCTCGTTGCTAAGTCAGAGTTCCTCAGATGGACCATAAACAATGCTTACTAGGAGAAAAGGTTAAGGGCATAGCTGGGTTGGGGTCCTTGGGAAACTTTAGACTTTGAGTGAGAAAAGTGCCCAAAGACAGAACACATTTTATCTATTTCATAATTTCTCTAAGTTGGGCCAGAAAGAAGTGTTGACTAATTCTTCTTCCCTGGTTTCACATCTTACATAAGATGTCATTGGTGTTGTTGAGTTATTTCATTCATGTCTGACTCTCTGTGATTCCATTTGGGGTTTTCTTCACAAAGATACTGGAGTAGTTCGCAATTTCCTTCTCCAGCTCATTTAACAGATGAGGAAACTGAGGCAAAGAGGGTTAAGTGACTTGCCCAGGGTCACACAGCTAGTAAATGTCTGAGGATGGGTTTGAACTTGGATCCTTCTGACTCCAGGGTTGGCTCTGTATCCACTCTACCACTTACCTATTGCTTGCATACCACATGATCAAATTTAGAGGCCATTTATCCTGAATTTCCCCATTTCACATTGAGGAAATTGAAAAATGAAGAAGTTAAATAACAAATTCAAGGACACAGAGATAGTTAATAATGGGGCTAGGATATAAAACCAGGTCTTCCAATTTCAAATTCAGTATTTTTTTAACCATACCATGCTGTTTCTACCTACCTTCAGAAACAGAGCATTGAAGAGGGATGTTGGGTGGGACATGGATAGAGCTGTAACAATTGGGATAGATAGTGAATTCTGGGATATATCTGTTTTGCAGCAGTTTCTGTCTTTATAAAGTAGGAGTAAAGGAGGTGCTGCTTGCCTCACTCCTAACAGCTCTAGACCAAGGCAGTTGGGATCCAAGCCACTCAATCCCTGCTTCCTCATTTCCTTTCAGTTCTGTTACCAGAGTTGATTCTAACCTTAACTTATTCAAAGCTATGACATTGGAATAACACTTTATTCTAGGATTGCTTTGAAGCATTGAGCTGACAGGAAAAATAAACACCATACTGAACTATATCAGAGTTATTCTGGGTGGCCATGGTTACTACCATCACTAGATTAATCCGTGCCAGAATCTTGGCAAGAAATTACCTGATTCAAGGTTTTGCCACTCAGCCCAGTTTGTTAAACTTTTTTAAAATTTCACATTTTGCAGGGGTTTTAATGCTTTTGGCTTGGAAGATAATTCACACATTGTAAAATAAAAATAAAATAAAGTCAACTTTGGATTTTTTAAGTGATGGGAGGATGTAGAAAGCCCCAGTGGCTTCTAACTCAAACACTTTAATTCCAAGCTGAGACACAAAATTTTGTGGGCCATTAGTCCCTAATAGAGATTAGTGCCTTAGCTATTTTTTTGAAAGTGTATAAATGCACTAAATTGTAAAGATACTGAGATCTGAAACAACAGCACAGTTATGCCTGCTCTGAATGCAGAGTAGGTGTCTGTAGTGATTTGATACACAGGCTCTGAGGGAATATGGAAAGTGTGTTGTGTTGTATGTGTGTGTTGTCCAGGAAGGATATATATAATTAAAGCAAATCATCTGACCTAACTCCTCCCTGGCTTTATCAGCATGCTTGACTCATGTTTCTGCCTATAAGACCCAATTTTGGAGGCTGGTGTCCCAGATCTTGCTGATGAGTCCTAATACCTTGTGTCTGATTTGTGACTAAAAACCAAAAGACAAAGAGATAGTTAGCTTGTTTCTTCTGGAGAAATGAAAGAATGAAATAAATTTTTCCACCCAAAGACAGATGGGCAATCATGATCATTAAGTATCTAGCTTAACTCTTTCATTTTACAGAAAAAAAATTGAGGACCAATGAGGTTAAGTGACTTGCACATAGTTACATAGATTGTAAATAGTCAGGCCAAGATTTGAACCTAAATCTGCTGAAGCTAAATCCATCCCTCTTTCTTCTGTATTGCACTCTCTCTGTGACACAAATAATGGTGGAAAGATGGTGGTATAATTTCCTGACTTTCTGAAAAGAAGTAGGAGGATGTCTCTTCTAGTTTTTGAAGTTGGAAATAACAGGAAGGGGGAAGTTTGTGAAACAGGGATGATTTATCAATAGGTGCAGTTCTTTAAGTGAGCTACACATCTCCTGGTTAAATGAGATTCCATTCTGTCTTCTATCCTACTCAAAGCATAGTAGTTGACTATCTTCAGCAGAAATTGATGAGCCTTCCCTTCAAAGGAGTCCCTTCCACCAACCCATTGTTGGTGAAAAGAGAGACTTCATTGCTTACAATTATTGAATATACATTATGGATAAGTGAGCTATGATAAGCTACTCCTGCCCTTAGGTACCTGAGTCCATTATAGTTGACATTAAATCATTCCTCAACCTGTTTTCTTTCTTCTTTCTCTTTTATTTCTGTTTTTCCTATAATTTCTCCATTCCCTTTGCCATTTAACATCTTTAACAATCATTTTTCCCTTCTCTGTCCAAATCTTATACTAGGCAGTGGTACTACGGTCATAGTTTAGTTCTAGTGACACCAAAGTACTGGTGACTAAAGTAAGACCACATCTGGAAGGACTCATTGAGTTCCGAGTGACATCTTTTATCATAAACAATGACAAATTGAAGTGCATCTAGCATAGGGTGACCAGAATACTAAGGGGACTGGACTGATAACCTTCGAAAGAACCAAAGATGTTTAGTTTGGAGAAGAGAAAAGACTTAGGGAAAACAAAATAAAAGAAGATAAACTGAAAAGCCATTGCCTGGAATAGATTTGTTTTATTTGGCAGAATAATATATAATAACAGTAGAGTGCAAATTGAAGAAATGCAATTCTCAGTTTGATATAAAGGGAAAAAACTCCAACAATTAGAGTTAAGTAAAGTGTAATAGGCTGCCTTACAAGGTAATGAGCTACTTATACCTAGAGGTATTCAAATAGATGGTGGAAGATCACTAGTGAAGAATATTTTAGAGGGTATTTGATGCTCAGGTACACTTTAGACAATTGACCTTTGAGGTTCCTTTTAAATCTGAGAGTCTGAATTTTTGTGATTCTGTATTCTAACTTATGATTCAATAAAGCTCTTCCTTCCTGTCCCCACAGAAACATATTGTAAAAACTCATTGAAGTTCGCAGTCCTCAGAGTTTGTGTAATGTATTAAATCTGCATTAGAGGAAATGCTTAATTGGGCAATGTGCCCTTGCAATATCTGGAGCCATTTGCCAAGATTTTGTTACTATTACTATAACTATTATTACTAATGTTTGGCATTCTGTTTCTGATCAACATAAACTTTTCTTTGCTCAGATAATTGTACTAGTTTTGCTTGGTTTGGAGAATTCACAGTTGCTCCCCGCATTTCCATTCAATTATTGACCTCCTCATTTGCTAGCTTAACATTTTCATTCCTTGTCCTGCTTATTGTCATTACAGTGCTGATCAAGGCACAATGGATTGCACACTGAACATTATGGGAAGAGAAATGTTGAATGACTTGGAACATCAGATTAATAAATACTGTACTATTTAATGGTGATGATGAAATCCCTGCTAAAAAGTTTCGGAAACAAAGATTATTTCCTCTCTCAAGCTGCTTTTTTTTTTTAATGCCAAAAAGTCAGAGTTACTTTTGTTCATTCCACAAATATTTGCTGAGTGCTAGTTATATGTAAGAGGCAGGTTGGCATGGTGGATATATTGCACAAGTCTTAGAATAAGAACTATCTGGGTTCAGGGCCTGCCTCTTATACTTCCTAGCTGGGTGAATATGGTCAAGTCACTTTGAGAATCCAGATGATTCTTTATGACTGTAAATTACAGATTTGCATTTCTCACCCCACCCCCCAGTTCAGGAGTTCATCACAGTATTTCATACAATCATAGATCTAGAATTGCAAGGGGCTTGGAAGCCATCTAAACCAAACCTTCATTTTGCATATGAGGAAACTGAGGCACGGTGAGGTTAAGTGATTTATCCATGATCACACAGATGATAAGATTGTTAGGGATCTTTAAGCCCTTGGACTTGAGGTATTCTGATGTGAACCCTCACATACCATGCCTGCTGATGGGTGGTTTTCCACTGTTTGCTACCACTCTCAGGAATTTTCAAGTCCCCACTTGAGGATTTGTGACCACTCTGGAGCCTTTTGGAGGAGCTCTGTGCTCTTGTCTCAAGGCACAGAAATCTGTAGGCTACTGATCAAGCTGTAAAGCTACCCTGCGCTGCTGTTGGCTTTACTGGGAGGGATGGATTCCTATAATCTGTGGGCTTCTGGTTGACAATTTGTTCAGTTCTTAGGTGAAAGAACTGCAGTCGCTCATTGGATTTCTCAAGCATTATTTGGTTTAGTGAGAACTTCAGGATTTGTTGGAGTTCATGGGAACAGGCTTATCTAAGCACCTATTGCTTTCTATTCAAGCCACATCTTGGCTAGAAGTTCATATTTATTTTGTATATATTTTATGGCCAGGCAGGTGGCACAGTGGATAGAGTGCCAGCCCTGGAGTCAGGAAGACTCATCTTCCTTAGTTCAAATCTGACCTCAGAACCTTAGCAGCTGTGTGACTACAGGCAAGTCACTCAACCCTGTTTGCCTCAGTTTCTTCATCTGTAAAATGAGCTAAAGAAGGAAATGGAAAACATTCCAGTATATCTGCCAAGAAAACACCAAATAGGGTCATGGAAAGTTGTACATGACTGAAAATGACTGAAAAGCAACAAAACCAACAATGTATTTCATATTTAGTTATCTGTGTATATTTGATTTTCTGTCGGTAGAATGAAAGTTCCTTAATGACAAGGACCATTTAAAATGTTATCTTTATATCCTGGGAATGTAACAAACAGTCTGGTATTTTGGAGGTGCTTAATAAATGCTTGTTGAATTGAATTAGGTTCTTAGATTTTCAATGTCAAGCAAAGTATGAAAGAAAGGAGACATCCTCTGTAAATGTATTAATGTGTGTCCTTAATAGTACCCAAATGTCTGGTAAATTCTTTAGAGATTATGAATTTCTCCAGTGGGTCTTGTTTGTGAATGATAGTATCCTGATTATATCACGTGCAAGGCCATCATATAGACTATCCAATGAGATCAAATCCTATTCAAAAGCTGTACATATAAAAACAAAAGAATGAAAAATGCATATTGCTAAAATTATAACATGCAGTTAGATGGCAGCCCACTGAGTTAGTCCATCATACATGCCTATATACACATGCACATGTATATGTTTATATGTGCCCCCAAAATGCATGCTTTGAACATGATCTGAAGACATCAAATAAGCTGGTTCCAGAGCTGAGTAGGAAGTATCAAAGGAACTAGATTGCCTTGGGAGGATTATGTAGCACTTTCTATGATTTCAGGTTGCTGCCTGACATAACACACAAACAAAAAACCTTTTTGGTACCAATATTGTTCCTATTAAGCTATTAGGGCTGAAAATCATAGAATTCCAAGATCTCTGAATAATTGAAATTGTGGATGGAAGAAAGGGCAAAGTAGAGACGCATGGCTGTGTTTCAGTAGGCTACTGGGTATTATCAATAGTGATGAGTGCCATAAATTACATCACTGAGGTCATTTACTGAAGACGTAATCAAGGTCATAATGTTCTGCCCATAGTAAATTCTTAATAGGCTTAAAGATGTAGATGTGGTGAGAAACTTAGAGACCATTTCATTCAACTCTCTTGTTTTAAAGATGAGAAAGCTGAGTTACAGAGAGGTTAAAGTGCCATGTCCAAGGTAATAGGGAGTTAAGCCATGATTAAAATCCCTGTAGTTTAACACAAGATCCAGTGATCTTTCCACTGTTGGAATGATCTTCTTTTTTAATTAATTGAATAGGTACTGAAATGATTTTTATAAAATATTGACAGAACAGAGGATGTTCTCCAGTGTATTTGGTTGATACTCTATGGAAGATTTATGGAAGGACACAGACACAGCTTTCATAGAGTGAGAAACCAAAGAAAGGTCAAGATCTATCACACTGGAGAATGTGCTTATATCAAGAAGATAACTGATTCATGGAAGTATGTTAGATAACAACTTCTAAATTATTAGGAAACCTTTTCTAAGGAGAGATAAAAAAACTAATCTTATCTTTTCTAATTGTTTCAACTACTCTCCTTGTGTCAAGCCTCTAACCTCTCCAATCCATCCTCCATAGAGCTGCCAAAGTGATTTTCCTAAAGTACAAGTCTGATTATATCACTCCTCTACTAAATAAATTCTAGTGGCTCCTTATTAGCTCTAGGATCAAATAGAACTTCTTTTTGGCACTTAAAGCTCTTTACAATTTGAATTCAATTGAACTTTCCCGGCTTATTGTGCATTATTCCTTTTTATATACTACATTCTGGATAAACTGAGGTGGGGAAGAGGAGGGGAGGGGAGAAAAGGGGGGTGGAAGGGAGGGGAGAAAAGGAAAAGAAAGGGGAGGAAAGGAGAGAAAAGAAAAGGGGAGGAGAGGGGAGGGGAAGGAAGGGAAGAGAAGGGAAAAAGAAAGAAAGGGAGGGGAGAGAAGGGAAGGGAAATGGAGAGAAGAGGAAGGAAGGAGATGAGAAGGAAGCAGAGGGAAGAGGAAGAGTCTCACTAAATTATTTAACTTATAAACGTATAACAACTTTATGGTACCAAGAATGTTGTCAAGCTCTGAATAAAGTTTTCTTTATGAAAAATTAATTTCTTATGTGTACTTTTGGGGTGAGCTCTAGAATTTCTGTCATATTGATCAGGGAGTCCAGGAAGGCTACAAACAGCTAAGGTGTGGGAAGCAAAAAATGATTTCCAACCCCTGAGTAAGTGTTAAGGCAGTCTTTGATGATGGACCAAACTGCACTTTGAACCATAATCAAGTCCTAAGATCAGGGATTAGGGCTTCTGGCTTTCTGAATGAAAGAAGAATGAGAAACCTTGTGGCCAAATTTATCTGTTAGTTTATACCCCTGCAATTCTTTTCTGAAGGAGCTGCTAGAAACATTGAGTGGAAAATTACACAGAAAAAGTAATGGAGAGGTTGGTGAAGGCATTAGTTAATAAATTAGAAGTTGTGAACATCTTAATGAGTGGTTTGGAGGAGTAGATGAATAGTCATGATCATTTGAAAACTTTGGCTGAGGCAGCTGCATAAGAACACACAGCAGCAAGTTGGAAAATAATAATAATAACAATAATAATGATACATGAACATGTATGACATAATCCATGTCCTGAATGTAGAGCATCATTCTCAATAATAAACAAAGGTCCTCCCAAGTTGGAATTGGTGTCTGGGGCATTAGCCAAAGAACAAGGAGAACTAGTCAAATTTAAGAAAATTATTCACAATAATTAATCTCAAATAAATTTGGTTGTTTTTATTTTAATTTTTTAAAAACAGGCAACCTAATTTCTGTTGTGACAGTTTTAAAAAAGAAACATTTGGCATTTAAGTTTTGGAGGTGACACTTGGATGGGTGTGAAATCTAACATTAAGCCTATTTTACATAGCACTCCTTCAATATTATTTTTTGTGGTTGTAAGGGTACCTGCATCTTTTCTAGCTTTGAGGGTGGTAGAGGTGGGAGGTGGAGTAGGGAATCATGACAAGAAAGGCATTTGTAAAACAGAAGCTTGGAAATTAGAGATAATAATCATAACAATGATAATGATAATGTACCATGTACTCTTGCATTGCTTATTTTATAGTTTCCAAACCACATGCACTTGCCTAACATCAGTTTGGCTCTTTTCTCTCCTACCTATTTGCTGAGGGACCTCAGAAAAGTTATCTGTCTGTGCTGTGTTTCAAAAGTTCTACTTCTCTAGCAATTGCACTAAGAAAATAAGGACATGAAGGAGGGTGGTGGAGATAACAATTGGTACCTGGTGGGTTTGAGACCCAGCTCTGCCACTTGCAACACCAGTTAGCTTCAGTAAGCCTCCATTTCCTCATCTGTAAAACGGGGATAACAACACTTCCAATGCCTATCTAATACTGTTATTGTGAAGATCATGCTTTCCAAACCTTAAGGCAAAATAGAAATGTGAATTGTTGGTAAGGATAATGGTACGTGTAGAGGTGTTCCTGGGTTAGCTCTAACCGGCCTTGCAAGAGCCAATTATTAAATTTTCAGTGTGAGCATTTACACTTCAGAAATCAATAGCTCCTACAAATCAGGACTTGATTCTTTGTTTTGTTGATTTTATAGACTTAAGAAACTGTCAGTAACGAAGATTAAATATAAAAGTGTGTTTGCACACATGAAACATTTACTAGTACACTCCTGTATTCCTCTAATAGCATTGCTTGAGCTCAGTAGGAGTTCAGTAGAAAGCTCAGTAGAAAGTAGAAAGTAGAAAGGGAATGAAGTTATCACCAGACTGCAGGCCTAGTGACTTTAGAATGATGGCATTGTTATTACAATTGCATTGTTATTATAATTAATAATATTTAATATGAATACCAATTAAGTAAATCAATATTTAAATAAGTAAATTAAATAATCAATATTGTTTGATATATTTTATTTATATGCATATAAATTTATATAACACTTTAAGTTTTGCAAAGGGTTTGATATCTATCATCTCATCTGAGCCTCATACCACTTCTGTGCATGCCTGAAATCCCTGTTATTGGAGGGGCTGAGACTAGTAGATGACTTGAGTTTAATAATTCTGAGCTGATTGGTTGTCTACACTAAATCCAGCACCAATGGTGTACCCCCGAGATCAGAGGGACATCAGGCTGCCTAAAGGAGAGATGAGTTGGCCAAGAATGCAAACAGAGTAGAATGAAGGTCCTATGCTGATCAGCAGTGGGATTGAGTGCAGCATTTTCAGGTTGGGTGAGACAGGATAACAGTTTCCATATCGTCCCCCAAAAGAAAAAAATAGAAATATGGATTGTTATTTAAATAATTATACAAGGACTCAACTGATTTTTAAAATAATCAGTTAATTTTTAGTTTTCAATGTTCACTTCCATAAGATTTTGAGTTTTAAATTTTCTCTCCTTTCCTCTCCTCCCCACCCCACAAGACGGCATGCAATCTGTGTGACATCTACTTATACATTCATATTAAATGTATTTTTACATTAGTCATGATGTAAAGAATTGGAACTGATGTGAAGAACCACGAGAAAGAAGAAACAAAACAGAACAACAAAGGAAAAAGAGAGCAAATAGTATGCTTCCATCTGCATTCAGACTCCATAATTCTTTCTTTGGATGTGGATAGCATTTTCCATCATGAGTCTTTTGGAGTTGTCTATGATCCTTGCATTGCTGAGAAGAACTAAGTTTATCAAAGTCAGTCATCACACAATGTGGCTGTTACTGTGTACATTTTACTCAGCATCAATTTGTATAAAAGTCTTTTCTAGGTTTTTAAACAATATATTTTAGGATTATGTTTCTTACTCCACTCTGCTATCTGCTTCTGTTTTAGGGGAGAGTTCCTCCCTTTCACATTCACAGTTATGATTACTATCTGTGTCTTTCCCTCCATTCTATTTCATTGCCTGTTTATGCTTTTCTCTTTCCTTTTTCCCTTTCCCTCCTCACCAGAGTTTTGCTTTTGACAACTGCCTCTCTCAGTCTGACCTCCCTTCTATCACCTCCCTCCCTTTTCTTCCCCTTTCCCCTCCTACTTCCTATAGGGTAAGTTAGATTTCTATACCTACCTGATTATGTTATTCCCTCTTTGAACCAAATCTGATGAGAATAAGGTTCAAACAATGCTCATCTCCTTTCCTTTTTTCCCCAGGTTTTTGTGCCTTTTCATGTGATGTAATTTACCCTTTTCTGTCTCTTCCTTTCCTCTTCTCCCAGGACAATCCCTTTTCACTACTTAATTAAATTTTTTTATCATCACATCAAAGTCAACTTATACCCATGCCCTCTGTCTATGCATACCCCCTTTTAAATGTCGTAATAACGATATGGTTCTCAAGAGTTATAAGTGTCATCTTCCCTTGTAGGCATGTAAGCAGTTTGCCCTTATTAATAAGATGTTGTTGTATTTTTTTTTCTTTCCTGCTTACCTTTTTATGCCTCTCTTGAGTCTCATACTTGAAGATAAAATTTTTTGTTGAGCTCTGGTCTTTTCATCAGAAAGGTTTGAAAATCCCCTATTTCACTGAATGTCAATCTCCTCCAATGAAAGATTATGCTCAATTTCACTGGGTAGTTGACCCTTGGTTGTAACCCAAGCTCCTTTGCCTTATAGAATATTGTATTCCACACCCTCTGATCTTTTAATGTAGAAGCTGCAAGGTCCTGTGTAATCCCGACTGTGGTTCCATGATATTTACATTGTTTCTTTCTGGCTACTTGCACTATTTTCTCTTTGACCTGGTAATTTTGGAATTTGGCTACAATATTCCTTGGCGTTTTCAATTTGGGATCTCTTTCAGAGGGTGATTGGTGGATTCTTTTGATGACTATTTTACCTTTTGGTTCTAGGACCTCAGGGCAGTTTTCCTTGATTTTCTGAAAGATACTGTCCAGGTTCTTTTTTTTCATCATGGTTTTCAGGTAGACCAATAATTTTTAAATTGTCTCTCGTGGATCTATTCAGTTGTTTAACCAATTTTATGTTTTCTTCTATTTAAAATTTTTTTTTGTTTCTGTTTGACTGATTCTTGATATCTCACAGAGTCATTAATTTGCACTTGCCCAATTCTAATTTTTAACAAATTGTTTCCTTCTATTAGATTTTGTACCTCCTTTTCCATTTGGACCATTTTACTTTTTAAGGAGTTCTCTTCAGTGAGTTTTTGTGCTTCCTTTTCCATTTGGTCAATTCTACTTTATAAGGAGTTGATTTCTTCTGTGTACTTTTTTTTTCCATTTGGCCAATTGTATTTTTTAAGGAGTTGTTTTCTACAGTCAATTTTTGTCCTTCCTTTTCCAAGCTATTAACTCTCTTTTGCATACTTCTCATTTCCTTTCCCCATTTTTCTTCCACCTCTCTTATTTGACTTATGAAATCCTTCTTGGAACTCTTTCAAGAAGGCTTTTTGGGCTTGAGACCAGTTCATATTACCCTTTCAGGTTTCAGATGTTGGTATATTGACAATTTGTCCTCTTTTGAATTTGTGCCTTCATCTTCCCTGTTCCCATAATAAGAATCTATAGTCATTGTTCATTTCTGCTTTGTGCTCATGGTGTTTGCCCATTTCCTGGCTTTTAAAGTTGAGCTCTCTTGCTAGAGTGTAGTGAACACTGACTCAAGCTTCTTATGCTGGGAGCCCGGGACCTGGTCACTGGCTTTGTGTGCTGAGGCCTTAAGTACTGGCACAGCTGGAGGCTAAAGGGATCTAGCAGCTTAGCTAGTTCTGAGCTGGGGTCAGTAGCACTGGGATTTTCAGGGTGGAGGGGGATTCTGGCCCCTGGAGGATGCCTGCTTACCCAGGGTTCTTTAAAGCACTTGAATGTTTGACTGCTGGAGGATGTCTGTCAGCCTGGAGTTTTGCTGAAGAACTGGGAGATTTGGCTGCTAGAGAACACCAGCGCACATAGTGGTTTTCTGAGCTGGTGTTTACTGGTGGAGTCCTGGTGTTGGTGCTTGCTTGCTCCACCATCATGGGGCTCAGGATCTCCCCCTGGTTTGCAGAGGTGGGGCTTGCGGGGATGTTTCTCATCCTGTACTGCTCCTCCTCCCCCAGAGCAAGAAGGGCCTTTCCTGTTGCTCCCCTAAGCTTCCTGGGCTACAAAACTGTTGCACCTTGTTTTCTGCTGGCTCAGCGGTTCCAGAGTTTTTTTCCCTGGGTGATATTTTCTGAGCTTTCAGAGGTCAATAAGAGAGGGTAAGAGTGACTTACTTCTTACCCCACCATCTTGGAACTCAACTCTTAAATGTACAAATTGTTAAAAAATCTTGAGGACACATATATGTGGAAAAATTATTAAAATAAAGGTGCAGTATCATACTCTATATGTTGTACTTTAGGATGATGTAGATGCATTATGATATTAGAATTTTGGGTCAAGTCAAATGGAAATGTTAAACTTATAAAATTGATAAAAAGAATTATTGTAACTGATGATTTCACATGGCAGATCCAAGTATGTTTGAAACATAGAGTAGAATAGAGAAGCTGATCAGTTTTGTCATGAGGTGCCACTGGTAACTTCCATGTTAACTTCGGTCATTAATTCCTCCCCTTCAAAAAATGAAGAGAAGGCAGTTTCTATTTTTCCGTTAAGGAACTATTCAGAGGTTTTGTGGCTCAAATCAGATAACAGCTATAAAAGTGCTTCATGAACCTATATGAATGCCAGTGTATTATTATTTTTGTTGTTGTTAATTAGTGTCTAGTCACCAGGCCTCTAGCCCAGTTATCATTTCATTCTGTGAACTTTCTACAATATTCTTGCTGAGTTCAAGCAATGTTTATAGAATGATAAGGTGGTATACCATTCTGCAATATGTGTGTATGTATATATACATATATGTATATATATATATACAAACTCTCACACACATATATATACCCCCCACATAAATATATATGCATATATACACATACATACATACATACATACATTTACACACACTATTAAGTTTAATCAGCATTATTAACACTTCTTAGGTCTAGGTAATCAACAAAACAATCGAGATCTAACTGCTAGCAAGACAAATAGAGATAGCTCCAGCATACTCCTGATCCTACTCAGCCAATTCATTATGACAAGGAGGTGAATGTGGCTTCTTAAAGGTGATGTGGACAGAGCATGAGATCTGGCAAGTCTAAACAATTTAGGGGAAAATAAACTTTTGAGCATAGACACAGTGGCAGTCTGTATATCTGTCATTGGACTAAGTTCATAGAAGAAGGAAACAAGCATTTGTAAAGCACATACTATGTGCCAGGCACTGGGCTAGGTGCTTTACAAATATTATGTTATTTCATCTTCACAGCAACTACAGAATGTAGGTTCTATTATCACCATTTTATAGTTGTGGAAACTGAGGAAGACAGGTTAAATGACTTGCCCATAGCTAATAAGTTTCTGAGGTTGATTCTGCCTGACTTTAGGCCCAGTGCAGTATCCACTGTGCCATCCATCTGCCTTCTATTAACTGCAAGAAAATCAGTTCAGTAAGGGAAACATTTATTAAGTACCAACTCTGTACAGGACATTATCATCTCTACTTCCTGGCTTCCCTGGTGTCTTACAAGTCCCAGCTAAAATCACTCCTTTGGGAAGTCTTTTCCATTCTACAGCCTTCCTTCTGTTGAGTTTTTCCTACTTACCTTGTAGATTATATAAATCAACCTACATGGTTCTTTGCATGTAGTTGTTTGCATGTTATCTTCCCCATTTAATTGTGAGTTCCTCAAGAACAAAGATATTTTTTTGCTCTTTTTTGGACCCTGAGAGTTTTGCACAGAACCTGGCATTTGGTAGACACTTATTAAATCTATGTTGACCATAAAAAGAAACAATCTCTGGCTTCATTGAGCTTGTGTTTGTCCTTTGTTCTGGAAGAGGACCATGACATCAGGGAGATGATGACATGACTCTCAATTGACTTTGAGTTGAGTGAGGGAGGGCTGTACTAGGTCACCAGCCTCACTTTCTCCTCCAGAGCCATATGGGTACAGTGGTTGGCTATTCATCAGGATGACTGAAGATGGCTCAAGATGCAATGGAAGACCCTGGCCCTTTTAAGCTAAAGTGTTTTCAGGTTCTCACTTTGGATGAGGTAACACCCGTTCAGTAAATAGGCCTCTTTAAGAAGTGGGTCAAGGGATGGCCCCTTCAATAAGAAAAAAAAAGAGTCATATTGGGAGGGGAAGAACCTTGGGGTTGCCGGCCAAAAGAGAAACGGTTACTACTTACGTTCATTCTGAGCCAGGAGGGCCCAAGAAATAACCACTAAGTGGTTCTTGGGCAGGAACCTACTGTTGTCCAATTTATGAGCTCCAGACTGAATTGGGTTTAAGGCTCGGTCTTTAAGAAAGAAATCTAGCAAGTAAACCCCAACTTAGCTTTCTGCCATCAAAAGTTACCTTCTCTTGGGCAGAACACCCTCAGGTACTGGGAGAAGAGAGGGGAGGAGAGGAGAGGATGAGTTGAGTTACCCAAATGGAACTCAAATCAAAGTCAATTGCAAGTCATGTCATCATTTCCCTGATGTCATGATCCTCTTCGAGAATGAAGGACAAACACAATCACTGAGCTTACCTCTTATCACTAGGAATTTAGGCATGAAAAGATTATTTTTCACAAACAGAATCTATAATAATTTCTTATATAGTATGGGGGATTGTAAAATGCATGAGCAGAGAAAGTACCTATCTATATCAATGAAATCATGGGTCTTTGAGGTACTGAAATATATAATCTTCACAGTCTTTTTGAAACAAGACTGCACTGGTAAAATGGTAGGTGGAGACATATAGTTTTGTAAAATGATATAGCAGTACCTGCATTTTTAATACAGGCAGTATGGTATAGAAAGGTAGCATAGGAATGATCAAAAGATAACTAAACTTAGATTAGGTAGGGATTCAGGTCCAAATCCCACATTCTGCACTTACTGGATATACAACCATATTTGAGTCGTTACCTTCTCTAAGGCATATTTTCCTCATCTAAAAACACATGCCTCCAAAGGTTGTTATGAGGATCCAGTGATATAATTGAATAAACTTAAAGTGCTCCATAAATATTAACTATTATCATAAACCCAAGAAACTGATTTTTTACAATTGCTAAAATAAAAAAAGTGGCTGACTATTGTCCAGTAAGAATTGAGTTAAAAAGTTTTGAAACATTTATCTGTTTTACCTTTAGGTAAGAATTTTCATTTAAACATTAAGCTAGGATTCAGGGACTTTGAGTTTTTCATCCAAATTATCAGGGTGACCTTGGACAAGTCACTTAACCTCCATTTTCTCATTTATAAGAAGACCATTATAACAAGTTATCTTACAGGGATATGGTAAGTTCTTAACTAGTAAATAAGTTTACAATGCTCTATAACTGCTTAATGATGATACTGACTAGGCAGGCAGAATAAATTTTGCAAGCCTCAGCAATGAGCTCCACTGATGATACTAAGATGATACAGAAAGAAATTCCTGGTTTTTTTTTTTCAGAGAGAGAGAGAGAGAGAGAAGAGAGAGAGAGAGAGAGAGAGAGAGAGAGAGAGAGAGAGAGAGAGAGAGAGAGAGAGAGAGAGAGAGAGACTATTCATAGTCCTATGGAAAAAGGAAAATTTTAAGTCCTTTGGAGCTAATTGAAGACTAAGTCAAGGAAGAAGAAGATGATGACAAGAATGGATTTATTAAGAAGTCAATTGAGGACTTCCTTGTCAAATATTAGACTCATTAGACTCTCTCCTCTGATTGGCAGGTATACTGGGGAGCTGCTACAAGCAGTCTTGACCAGCAGAATGTTAGCTCATTCTTCCTCCTGTTCAAACACCTCACCTTTTAGCCTCCTGTCCCAATTCTTGCTAAATATTTTACAGGACAGAGACAAAGAACTAGGGCTGTGACTAGCTGAAGAGCAAAGAGAATGAATCAAAGAGAGAAAGCATTTTTATAGACTCAGAGAATCTCAGAGTTCTTAGGGACTGTGAAGGTCATGGAGTGTAACCCCATTCCCAATAGAGAATTCTCTTTGTGACATTGCTGACAAGTGGTCATCCAGGCCCTGCTCATACACCTCCATTGAAAGGGAACGGACAGTTTTAAAAGGCAGTGTATTCTGTTGGAAGAATTCTCTAATTCGTTTTATTCCAATCAAACCTTTATTAATTGCTTATTAATCATAAGGTAATTGTTCTAGACATGGACTATGAATTGGCAGCTAGGGTGTAACATATGGAAATCTCAAGTCCACATTTCTGCATGTAATTGTTGTAGGACCCTGAGCAAGTCAATCATGTAAACTCTCAGTGCGCTAGGCAACTCTCTTAGACTATGAGTTACAGTGGCGGTACCAACCTTAACTTGTAGAGGTAGTTTCTGAGTCTTAAAGTTCCTTTTATCAATGAAATCACAGGTTCAGCCCTTTGGACTGTGCTAAGCTTGGGATATAAGTCGAAGAAAAGTTGATGACCTGAATAGGTAATCATCTGGAGTTCCTTATATCAATAAAACAATAGCTTCAGTCTTAATCTCTATCCCTACAATCTTAAACATGAGCAATGGGTGGAAGTTGAAGCAGCAAATTCTGGCTCAGTACAAGGACAGTTGGGCAGGGTAGATGGTGGGGAATTGATCATGGCTTCCCTGATCAATTGCTTTTCCCTCAACTCAGTTGAAAAAATCATAGAAGATAAGGGACAGATAACAGAGACAACAAGGTACTATCTTTTTAAACAAAATATAAAGAAAGTTTTACACTGCCACCTCTTATGTGGTATGAAAATCTGATAAAAATACTGAAATTAGAAGGTAGCTAAGAATTTGGGGTCCTTTAACAAGTGAAATACACTCCCAAACAGTCAAGGTAGGAAGAGGAAAGCAGAAGAGAGAGCCAGTTCTTAAAAAGGACTAATTTGCTGTCTTCCCATGGGAAAGGCAGTGGGTTTCTCTCTTCTCCCTCACCTAGTTAATAAATCTCATATCTTTTTGGGTAGTTACTCATCCAATTGTCCAATAGGAGACATTGCAGCAAACAGGTAGCAGACCCAGTTAGTACACATTTCAAGAGGAACTTTGGGAGATGAAGGAGACAGTCCTGCCTATCAATGGTTAAATTACAGAGAGGAAAAGGCCAAAGTAGTCCTTTTGAATGACCAGCCCTTGGAGACACTATCCCCAGGGAGGATGACTTGGAGATATTACAAAGGGAAAAAGTGATATTGGGGTCCAACAATGCTCAGTGGTGGGAATTTCCGGGGCCACATATATGACTATATATGCACCACTCTACTACTTTACTCTGTGTGAACTCAACCTTTTTTATTAATGCTATTTGTATTTGTGAAAGAATGTGCTTATAGAGGGAGAAATTTTTGTACTTTTCTGAGATGCCATCTTGGTAAATAATTTTGTTTTGAACTAATTGCATCTATCAACTGTTTATTAAAGGTAAAAGTTCAAGAGCTACAGTTTTAGGATGACAGACCCATAGAGTACCTTGAATGTTGTCACACCACTTGGAACCTAACTTATGAGTTCTAATTGGGAAACATTCCAGGGGAGGAGCTGTACAAAGGAAAAAAAAACTTCCTAAAATTAGATATATTAAAAATAGGATGAGCTGCTTTGGGGTAGGAGCTTAAGGAAATAGTCAATTTCCCATCAGTGCAGGTCTTCAAGTAGTGGCTAGATGGCATTTTTGTCTGGGATGTTATAAAAGGAATTTATATTTAGGTATGTTATACTGAATGTAACTCAGTTACATCCAGCTCAGATATAACTGATCCAACTCAGAGACTCTATAATTCAGCAACAAGTCAGTGAGGCTATTTAGCTACCACTTACCATTATCGTTGTCACGTCTGTATCTTTCTTATTTTCATTTATCTATCTTTTAATATGACAGCTTCAGGATTCTCTTACACAAACCCTCTATTCCACCAAATTTGTTGACTCATCTACATGCCTTTTCTTTCTCTTGTGATTGAGTGCCTTCAATGTTCAATCTAACACTAGATTAGTTTATCAAGATAAACCGTTCCATGTCAAGTTTGGGGCAAGTGGAGAAGATATGAAAAATATATAGGCAGGTTAAATAGGTAGTGTGTGGTGTGGGTAATGAAGAGAACCAGACAGTGTTGTGAGAACGTTTAAGGGAGGAGAGAATATTTCTGGCTAAGCAGAGTAATCAGTGGAAGATAAGGGCAGTCTTTGTTAGGGAGTTGAACTTTGAAGGAAAAGAAAGATTCTTTCTGAAAGATGGAGATGAGGAGGGAGTATATTGCAAGCTTGGATAAAGGCCTCTGTGTCAAGAGATTTGGAAATGGCCTGTCAGGTTCAGGGAATAAGTAACATCCTCTTCTCTGCCTATTGAAGGTTAAAAAAAAAAACAAAACCCAACCCCCAAACAAATAAATTAAAAAAACCAAAAAACCAAAAAACAAAACAAAACACCTTCTCTGTGAAGTCTTCCCTGGGTATGATTTCTCCCACTTTGAAGTACTTTAACACTTTCATCTTTCACTGATCATATGACATACCCTCTATGGTTGTGTACACATAAATTAAAGCACATATTCTTAGAGTATCTCATATGCTTCTTTAGATCCCCTCCTTACAGTGTGAAGTTGGAGCATGGGGGAGGGGTTCAAGGAAGACAAGCACTGCTGGCCTGAGGGCTTGCCAAGTTCTTTTTAGGGTTACTTATCAACCTTTGATATCTACCTGGCTCTCAACTTTCACCTGTGGCTCCAAGAAGCTGCAGTATATACAGCAGCCAAACCACCTCAGCAGATGGGCTAAACCAGGTTGACAGTAATTGATGGGCCTCAAACCTGTTGGTAAATTGGGGGAGGTGTCTACCCCAAACATGTGAAGTCTTTCCCCAGCGGAATGGGAGGATAAGAATGATTTGTTCTAAAGGCCATGAAGGCAGTGGAAGCAGGCTCTGTGGATCGCTTAGAGCTTGGTCAGACATCAAAGATGTCAAGGTCATCCACTGCATCCTGGGCCATCGTCAGTCATCTTGACTTTTTTCTTGCTACTGGAATTTGATGACTCTGGAAGAGAGTGAGGTTGATGACTTTGTTCAACTCTGCCTCACTTGAATCTAGTTCATGCAAGAGTCAGGACATCACCCTGTGATGTGATTGGTCCTCTTTGAGAAGGAAGGACAATCAACAACAATGTCAAGTACGCTGTCTGAGACATAATAGATTATATGCTTAGTGAGAGGAAGGACCTTCCCTTTGATTTTTGTGTCCTCCACAAGAACCTGGCATAATGATTCTGTTCATTCCACATATTATAATGCTTGATCTAGGCTATGTATAGGACAGGGCTAATGAAGCTTCAGTGATAGTTTTGATCTCAGTTAATGAGTTCATTAGCTTTACACAGAGAACAGTTCTACTCCTTAGCCACACACTTTGACCTTAACCCTACTCAGTCCTAGAGCATACACATGCTTTTGACTCCAAGGAGAAGAGCATAGATCCCCTGCTGTTATAAATATGACACACAGCATATATTATGCTGATGGAAAGCGGGCAGCATTATATTTGTAGATGGCATATTTAATTTGAGTGTCCACGGAGACCTGGGTAAGTACGTTCTTCATATCCTTAGCAAGGTGTGCTAAAATATGAACTTGTCCCTTGGACAAGAGCAACTCTTTGATAAGGCCTGGTTAACACCAAATGATAATGAATGACTGGGTGATTGTCCCTGGCTTCCTTCCAGTCTCACCTAAAATCCATCCTTATACAAGAAAGCTTTCCTGGTCCGCCTTAAAGTTAATGCCTTCTCTCAGAGATTTACATTATAGTATATGATGGTGTGCTTAAGCCAGCTTGAATCAGCTTATGAGAGTCAATTGTTAAATTATCAATGTGAGTATTTATGCCTCAAAAATAAATAAATCCTGCAAATCAGGCCTTGATTTATTGTCTTTGATTGTTAGACTTAATTAAGTGGTGGGGAAAATGTTAATAATGCAGAATAAACTTAAAAGCATGTCATATGTAGATGACTCTGGAGAAGAGAGTGAGGCTGATGACTTTGCCCAGCTTTCATCACTTAAATACAATTGACTTGAAAGTCAAGACATCACCCTACTGATATAATTGGCCCTCTTCCAAAACAAAGTTCAAACAACATGCCATGTGTATAATCTTCCTTCCTTCCTTCCTTCCTTCCTTCCTTCCTTCCTTCCTTCCTTCCTTCCTTCCTTCCTTCCTTCCTTCTCTCTCTCTCTCTCTCTCTCTCTCTCTCTCTCTCTCTCTTTCTTCCTTCCTTCCTCCCTTCCTCCCTCCTTCCTTCCTTCATTAAAAAGCTAGCTGTTGTATGCTAGTACTATTAATTTTATACACTTTTAAATACTAATCCTTTACTTTCCTCAAAATCCCAATAAATTTGCTATTCTTAATTCTTTCTTTATTAATATCTAATTTAGGTTTATATGTCAATATTTTACTATGATTCTTTTTTATAATTGGCTTGAATTCTACTTGTAATGAATTATTAGCCTACTTGTAATGAATTATTAGTCTACTGAAAAGGTTTGATTTTAATAAATGCTGGGTTGAGTTTAATTTAATTTGTATTTATATTATTGGTCAAAAACAAAAGAATGAGTACATATAGCTATGCTGTACTACTCATAATTCCTTTTTTATAAATGCTAATGTCACCCTATCAATTACTGGAACCTATTCCTTTACTATTTTTAACTTACTGCCACATACTTTTTAATGCAGCATGCATATAGAATAATATATTTTATACTTTCCTTAAAAAAAGTCATGAGTAAAAATTGTTACTATAACTGTTGAAGGTCACTCTTCACCTATTAAAAGGGAAAGAAAAAGAAAAATGAAATAAAGCTTTATTAGTTATCAAGAAAAAGTAACTGATAATGTCCTTTTGCAAGCTTGCTTACATATAATGAACATGAAACATTTAATTAGATCTTGGGTTGGAAATATCTTTTCCCCCTTATTTGGTAGATTTACTAGTGCTGGTATTGCTGTCTTGAAAAGTAAAAAAAAAAGAAAATGTCAAAATTAATAAGGCAGTCATAAAGTGGGCAGATTTATTATCTTTGAGGGGACTGAACAATCTTCAATAATATTAGCTAACTGGTGTACCCCTCACTTAGAAAAAAGGATCATCTAGCATTGTTTCAGTCTTTGAATGGCAAGTTTTCTATAAACAGCAGAGTCAGTGGAGATTTAAATATAATGTAAGGAAAAAGTAAATAACTTTGGATTTAGCAAATTGTTGCCTGTGTCTGAAATCTCTACGTATCATCAGGTAGGCCACAGAATGATGATTTTTTTGGCAACTTGTCTCATTGGAGGAGAGGACCTTCACCAACAAAAAGACAGATATTTAAAGCATAGAATTGAAGTCTGGCACCCAAATGCAACCTCTTGAGGACAGGGACTATCTTTTGTTTCTTTTAATATCCTTACTCTTAGCACAGTCCCTGTCACATAGTAGGTCCTTAATAGATGTTCATTGATTTGTTGAAAAACTACTAAATGATCACAGATTCCTAAAAAGAAGATGACTGGAAACTTTGGCATTCTTATTCAGGTCATATTTGACATTCCAAGAAATTCCTTGCCAGAACATATCTATTTAGTCAATATATGGAAATATTGTCAGGGGAGATATGTGATAAGGATTTAGTTTCTCTTCTATCCAGAGATCTTATCTTCTCCCCTATCCCTTCCTCAGGAGCTTATTCAAACATTGTTTGGCTCTTGGGTGACTAATTTTGATCTCCTTCCTTTATAGATCTTAATAATATGGTTAGATTAACAAAACAATTCTTGTAGAAACAATTTTTAAAAGTTTAATTTTATCAAATTGGCATGAAATTCCCTTTTACGGATCCATTTTCACTACCAAAGATTTTGATGGGATAAAATGTACTAATTTACAAATTTTATACAATTATTTCCTTTTGGATGCAACATATATGATAGCAGTGATGGGAGAAATACTGACTGAATCAGCATTACACTTATTATAAGTCTTTGAAGAGCCTTCGTCTTTTACATAGTCTTTTGGTCAGAATTTGGTTCCTGAGATTTCATCAGTTTTGGCCATTCTCTTGAAGGGAATTCCTTCTGTCAATGCATGTCACCAACTTCTCTAAAAATCAGTCTGATAGTTGACTATGAATTCATGTCTGGAGACACATAGATTTTAAGTGACTTGCAAGGGCCACATAGGTAGTGTGTTTTAGAGGCAAAACTTGAACCCTGGAATTTCTGACCAAGGCTAGCTTTCTATCTGCTGTACCATGGTATCTCTTATTATTCCTATGGTCTTCAGATTCTCAAGGCTTGGAATGGGCCTATTTGTTTAAAACAATTAGGCACCTATCTAATTTATATTGGTCATTTTATCAGTTATGTGATAATGAAGAAAGAAACTGAGGTTCTAGAAAACTATGTCAGTCCTCTGCTACAAAGTAAATATAATGGAAATAATTGCTTACTTTCCTGAAGTTGAATAGCTTAACCCTGAAAGTCTCCTTCAGTGTTGAAATCTATGATTCTTGAATATTTGATTGCAATGACTAGAATCAATAATGAACATGACCTACGTAATTATGCTGATCATGTCACTTGCTCAGTTTGCTGCTTACAGAAAGTCCTTAGGTTCCCCTTCCTTAAAAAAATGTATAATTTATTCTACAATGTACCTAAGAGCTCATCAAAGAAAGCACTTCTTCCAATTAAGCAGTCATTCAGAGTTAACAAGCATTTATTAAGCATAAGATAAATAAATTGTTTTATTAAATAATGATGTATAATAAAGAATAATTTATTATTATTTTGTGTCAGGCCCTATGCAAAGTGCTGAGACAGATTGTAATCCATCAATACAAGTTGATATCTTGCCACCGTTGTCCATGCCTCCTCCTAAATACACAAAAAGTATTACGCTCAACATACCAGGGCTTTTCCTCATGTTCTTATGATATTATATTGCTGCCAATGGAATACCAGCAATCCATCTGCTATCACTGATTCTTGCTATGTGACTGGCTGATTTTTTTAATAGCCATACATCTCTCTTATAACTTTCTTTACTTTTAAAGATCTTGTTTAATTCCTCATTTGTAATATGCTTTGCTTGTTTTTACCCACCATCTATTTTTCTGTTGTCTCTTTTTGTGATCCTCAACTTTAATTCTCCAGAGACTGTTGTGTTTCATGATTCAGACATCAATGGAAGAATTTTGATGTTAAAAAAAAAAGCCTTTGTTTCAGTTTCTCGAAGGCAATCCGGTTTGCTTCTTTTCTCCTGCTCAAGTTTACGTCTAGCTATTTATCCATTTCAATACCTGTCCAAGATATATGCATTGTAGTGGTGGCAAAGAATCAGAAACTAATGTGATGCGCATCATTTGGGGGAATACCTGACCAAATTATGAAAGTAACACAATATTATTGAGTTGTAAGAAATGACAATATGGATGCCAGATAAACCTGGAAAGACATATTAAAATGATGCAGAATGAAGTGAGCTGAAATATCATTCTCAAACAAAAGTAGCCAGATGACCACCTACTCCATATAGGGAATCCCCTTTTATTTGGACTCTGGGTTGGATATCCCCCCTAACAAATGTAAACATTTGGGGATGAATAGTTCTCTCAATTTTATGACTCAGCCATGTTTATGGTTAAAAGATCTTTGAACAAAGTTATTTGTTATAACTTTGAAGTTACAGCAGCAAACAAATGGAGTAACCTTGTATTTGACAAGTGTAAAGACTTAAGTTTTGGGGATAAGAATTCATTATTTGGAAAAAATTGTCAGAAAAACTAGAAAGCGGTTAAGTTCTCATGTGGATTTGACATAAACTTTTTTTCTCCACTAAATCAAAGGCCTTTTCCTTCAATCAATAAACAAAAAATAGAGCAATATATTGTATATCTTACATCTTTTAGTCAATTTTGTGAGTACTGAGATGCTACCTTCTTGGGGATGGGGGTTCTATACCTATGATTTTATTGATATAAAGAACTACTGGGGAAGAGATTTCCTGAGCCAATACACATTGGCAACTGTTCCACAAGTGACTTGCCTAGCATCACATAGCCAGGATGTCTCAGAGTCAGGACCTGAAACTAATCCTGACTCTAAAGCTGACTCATATCCACTATACCACACTGCCTTTATCATTGTATCTATTGTGAAAGAAAGATTTGTGAAGACCTCTTTATCCTTCACATATTTTAATCAGGAATTCCCTCAATATATGTGAGATGTGTATGTGTATACACACACACACACACACACACACGTATATGTATATGTATGTATATATATATATATATACACACACATACACATAGACACACATATACATATACATATATGTGTAATAAATACACATATACACATATATATGCATATATGTACATATGAATGTATTGATAGCTAGGATAGTAGGGATATGGGCCAATAGTTATTGACATTCTTTTGGGGGCCTCTCCTCCTTTTTTTGGATGATAAAATAAGGAATGTTTTCCATGCATTTGCTATTTTCTTCTGAGAATGAAATGACAATCCATGTAAAATTTGTTCCTTTCAAAAAGTTTGAATTTCTTGGAAACAACTAAGTCCTCTAGTTGAATACATATGATAAAGCCAATGGTTTAAGACAATTGCTGAGTCCCCTAGAAAATTTCTGAAACATAGTTTCATGACATCCTTATGTGAATTAGACAAAGATGACAGAGGATGATTCCCAAAAAGGCATCTGTTAAAATTGTAAGGCAGAATTACATGAGTGTTTAATAAAGCATGGTTATTCTTGATACTAATTAATGAACAAATTTTGAAAAAGAATAACAATCCTGTGATGAAGTGAGTTTAAATCATTGTTCAAAACTTTACTATATTTTGTGAAACATATTCTGTTCTTTGCAAAGATACTGGGCCTTTAAGGAAGTAGTTTTGAAGAAACTTTTCTGACTATCCTAAGCCCCCCGTAGCAAGTTGATTGCTAGTAGTAACAGCCTGTCAGAGTACTTAAATACATCAAGTTACAATTAGGTTCAGCTGATGGGTGTGTGTGTGTGTGTGTGTGTGTGTGTGTGTGTGTAATATTATAAAGAGTAAAATGGGAAAGTCTCTTAACTGTTGGAAAAGAGTCCATGAAGAGTGCTATGCTTCAAGCAAAAACTACACTATATTGCTTTTTCTCTGTTTTCTCTTTTCCCAGATGTAGAGGAAAGAAGCAGAGGCTCTGAGAGCAGGGGGGAAAAGATGAAAAGATAAACTGAGATCTGTCTTGTCTGTGATTAGATTGAGTAGCCTCACATCCTGGACAGAATGCCTAGACTTGCCCATGGCAGAAATAGAAAAGTTTGCTACCAAGTTACAGTTGCCAAGAAGGGCTTTTGGCTCCAAGCTAAGATCACTAAGAATCTTGATGGTGGTGGTGGTAGTGGTGGTGATGTTTATTATTATAAAAGGTGAATTGTTAAAAGAAATTTTGAAGATTAGGAAGAAAGGTACCAAATAATACTCACAAATATATTTTCTTAGTATTGCTGTTAATTGTTGTTAATTACTTTATGGGTTAAAGTTATTTAGTTATTTTGACAAAGATGATTTTGATCATATAATTTGCTGAAAAGTAAGCTAATGTCTTAAGTACAACACAATTTCTTGGCAAACTTTTGCCATTTTTTTTGCCAGTCTGTAAATTACAGTTTCTAGTTTTATCTCTTTTTTTAGATGAATAAAAGGTTGATGGAATTTGCCTAGGTTGATGGAATTATGACTAGGAAGTGACAACAAATGACAGAGATAGAAGTGAAACCAGGATGCCATTTAATAACCACTCACATATAAGAATAAAACTTAGTCTCATTGAAAGTTTAAAGATGGGGTAAAAACTTGGATAAATCAAAGAACTATTTTCAGAATAAAATAGAAAGGTGAATGATTTTTCTGGCTTACTAAATAGAAAGTTTAAAAAAAAATCATTGTAAAACCTAAGGTTATTTCCCATGATATACACCACAGAGAATTTAGTACAATGAAGCTTACCACTCAAGAACTTGGGAAAACATTGGAGATCAGTGTTCTTCTAAATTCAGAGATATAATACTGTTTTAAGAATGATCTAAATTTACACAACTCAGAATTCCTCCCAAAGGGAAAAATGTGATTTCCAGGGGCTATGCAGGAGACAAACATTTGGTTGAACTTAATTACTTTCTATGAATGGGTATCTGTATTCTAAGTTTGAACTACACTTAAAACTGTATATTTGGTTCAGAATGTAGTTATAACAGAACCTTGATGTGGCATGGTGTATTAGAAAAAAAAATGAATAAGGAATTTGGAGACCTGGACTCTAGTATTCTCTCTGTCATTCATTAGCAATACTACGTGATTTGGTGCAAACAAGAAGATTATGGTACTTTGAAGTATAAAGCAAAACAATACTTAGAGTTTATTTAATTCAATATCTTCATTTAGAGACAAAGAAATTGAGGCCCAGAAAATTCAGATAACTAGTTCAAGGTCACACAAATAGTAAGTTGTACAGATAGGATTTGAGCCTATGGCTTTTGACTCCAATGTCTATACTATCCTTGCTGCCCTGTCACCTCTCTGATTTCAGTTTCTTAATCTAAAAAAAAAAAAAGATAAGAATAATTCTGCCTGACTTAATTCTCTCACAGGCAGACCCTACCAGAAAAAGACCAGGTCAAGTAGTATTTTTTCCTCAGTCTTATATTAATTTATTTATTATAATTTTTGAATGTTTTTCATCTTTATAGTATAGTTATTTAAACTTTCTCTTCTTGGAATTGAACTTCTCTTTTGACAAGGCAAAACAATTAAGAAGAAATGTCCACTCATATTATGCAATATATATCATATTCAGTCTGAGTAGCCTTTGAGACCTTGCATTTCTGCTGACTTGGGGATGTTACTGAGGTGGTAGTGATGATGGTAGTGGGGAATATGCTTCTCATCTGTTTCCTGAGACCTTAATTGGTTTTTTATTCACTCAGAGTTCAATGACCATCTAGAGATCTTTACATTTTGATTGTTATAGAGGACTGTATTGTCATGTGGGTTCTGCTCATTTTGTTCTGCATCAGCTTATACAAATCTCCCTATGTGTCTCTGAATTTCTTATATTTGTCATGCAATGCATAATAATATTCTGTCATACTCATATGTCATAGTTTTTTTTTTCAACCCCTTCTCAGTTGATGGGGACCCACTTTGTTTAGTTTTTTACTAACACAGAATGATGTTATGAATAAATACATACACAGACACACATTAACACTACATAGTGGATCTTTGTATTTTTGACTTCTTTGACATATATGAGGAATAAGGTATAGATGCTTTAGTCATTTTCCTTACACAATAACAAACATATTCAATTCGCAGCTTCCACAATATTATGTTAGCATAATTGTCTATCCCATAATTCCTCCAAGATGGAATATTCATGGATTTTGTCATATTTGCTGATTTGAATGTTATATAGTGATACCAGAATTGCTTTAATTTGCATGTCTCTTATTGATCATTTATCTATACAATATATGCAAACACATACACAATTTGTAATAATTATGTATGGAAATTGAGTATTAGAATTTCATTGGTGGTATTTGAGACACATTTTACTAGTTGAATGTTACTTTTCTATTATTATTATTTAATTTATTCATGCAAAAAATGTATGTGCTCCAGCTTATCTATTTTATTTTTTATGATGTCCTCTGACCCTGGTTAAGAATTTTCTCCCTAGTAATTGTTTCCTGGTATCATTCTCATCTTTTTATTTTTTATCCTGTGACCTTGTCGAATGAAATCACATATCCATTTTGAGCTAATGGTGGCATATGGATTAATTTATTGATCCAAATCTAATTCCTGTCAAGTTTTCCAGCAGTTGATGTGCAAAAATTAGTTCCTTTCCCAGTAATTTATGTTCTTCTTTCAGTTATTTTTTCTTATTTAGCCTATGTTACTGATCTACTTTTCTCTTTTGTTTTGTTTATTTTACTATTGCCAAATAATTTTGATGTATCATGCTCTAAATACAGTCTGAGGTCTGGTAATTCTATGTCCCTTTCATTCCTCCTTTTTCTAATAATTTCCCTTGAGATTCTAAGCCTTTTACTCTTCTTAATGAATTTTGTTCTTGTTTCATTTAGATTTTTAAGGTATCCCTTCAGTAATTTGATTGGTATATAACTAAATCTGTAAATTAATTAAGGTAGTATTGTCTTTTTCATTATATTTATATGGCTTAACCAAGAACAGTGACTATCTCACTATTTCTGTAAAGAGTATTTTGTAGTTTGAATTTTGTAATTAAATTTATATAAATCTTGCAGTTGTGTTAATAAATAGCTCAGATATTTAAACATTTTGCTGACATCTTAAATGAAATCACTTGTATTATCCATTCTTCATGATGTTTGTTAATATTGTATAGAAATGCTGATATTTTGTTGATTTATTTTGCATCATTCTACTTTTCTTAACCTATTCATCACCTCAGTTTCTTCCCTAATTTCCCTGGAGTTGTAGAAGTACATAATAATATCTACAAATAAGGATAGTTTGCCTCCTATTTGTTGATATTTATATCTCTAATTTTGTCATCATTGCTAAAGCTAGTATTTCTAGAAGAGCAGTTAAACTTGCTGCATGACTCTTCATACTGGGAAAATTTCATGTACTTCTCTGTTGCTAATAATATTAGGTCTAGGTTTTAAATATGTACTTTACCCAGGCTATGGACTGACCCTACTATGTCTACATTTTTAAAGTTTTTTTTTTAAACATATTTGAAAGTTGAATTTTTTTCAAAGGATTTTTCTGCATCTTTAAATTAATCATATGGTTTCCATATATGTAATTATGTTGATTATTTTTCTAATGGTAAAGCAAATTCATAACTCTGGTATAACTCCAACTTCATTACAATGAATTATTCTCTGGACATATTGTTAAAGTTTCCTGATGAGGATTGTATTTATGATTTTTACATTGATATTTATAAGTGAGTTTGGTCAATAGTTCTTTTTCTCTTCTTTGTCTCTCCCTTAATAGTGTATCAGGACCACATCTGCCTCATAAAAGTTTGGAAATGCATACTGTCTCTATTTTGAAGAATATTTTTTGTAGCATAGACACTAATTTTTAAAAATATTTACTCTATCAAACTTTTGACAAAACTCATAAAGCAATCTGATCCAGTTTTTCTTTCTTTCCTTAGTAGTTACTTTATGGATTGATTGATTGATTTTCCTTAGATTGGGTTGTTTAAGATTTTTATTTCTGCTTTTGTTATTTTAGAGTTTTATATAAATACATATATTTTCCCATTTTCTCTAAATTATCAATTTTCTTTGCATGTATTTGTATGTAGTAGTTTATGAAAATTCTTTTTATTTCTCTCTGGTATCAGTTTACTTTGTTCATTTTTTTATTCTAGTAATTTGATTTTCCTTTTCCTTTTTGTTTATTAGTTTAGCTAATTATTAATCATTCTGCAAGTCTTTGAGAAACAGACTTCTTAGTTTTGTTTTATATTTCTATCATCTTTTTATTTACAAATTTCTTAATTTCTCTAATTTTCAAAAAATTCTTTCTTTGAACTTGCTTTAGAGTTTTTTATTTTAAAATTTTTAGTTTGTTTTGTTTTATGTTCAGTTCATTGACCCTGTCTTTTTCTATTTTATTAAAATTATTTTTTAGGAATGCAAGTTATCCTCTGAGGACTTCCTTAGCTTCATCCCATAAGTTTTAGTATGTTTTCTTATAATTAGTATTGCCTTTAAGACAATTATTTATTATTTATTTGCTCAATTCTTTGAAAATAATTATATATTTCATTACTAGTTTGTTCATATTTCCTTTATTTATTGTTATCTTAATTTTTTTATAATCTGAAAGGAATCAATTTTTTCTTTTATATTTTTCATATTTCCTTTATACTCTACCACATAGTCAATTTTTGTAAAGGTATTGTATGATGTTAAAAATATGTGTATTCAGTGATCACCAAAGTTCAGTCAAATCCAAGTCTGTCAACAGTGCTCCATAGTTTCCTTTTTGCTTATCTTTTTGTTGGATTTATCCTTATCTGAGAAAGGCATATTTAAGTCTTCTACTGTTATTTTTAAAACTATTTCCTATTATAACGGTTTCTAGTATTGTGGTGTTTTCTCTTTGTAATTAGCTTAGTTTTGGTTTTTAAAATGTAGTTGCTATGTCATTTGGAGCACATAACATTTAATAGCCAGTCTTGCTTACTTAGTATCATCTTTGATTTCTGATTTGCACTCATTACACATGTCCAATCTGTCATAAAATCTTGTCATTTCTATCTGCATGATTTTTTGTATCCATCCTCTTCTCTCCACTTACATGGCAACTAACCTAGTTTAGTTCTTCATCACTTCTCATGTAGACTATTTTAATAGCCTTCTAATTGGTCTCCCTGCCTCAAGTGTCTCCTTCCTTCAATCCATCCTCTGGTAAGCTGTCCAAGTAATTTTTCCTAAAGCAGAATTCTATGTCACTTCTCCCTTTACCAATTAACTCCAGTGGTTTCCTATTCCCTCCAGGATCAAATGTAAAATTCTCTTGTTTGGCACTATTTATTTATTTATTTGTTTTTATAATCTGACTTCTTCTTACCCTCCTAGTCCCCTTATATTTTGCTTACTTTTCCTGCATTTTGAGATTCAGTTACACAGATGTTCTTGCTGTTGCTGGCACACAATACTCCATCTTCCATCTCTATGCCTTTCCGCTGGCTATCCCTCATACTTGTAATGTTCTCTCTTCTTTCCCCTGCTTACTAGCTTCCTTTAAGTATAATTTTAAGTTCTACCTTCTGTAAGATGACTTTCCCAGTTTTCCTCCTTTTTTCTTTCTTCCCCACAGTGCCTTTTCTCTGATAATATCTGTTTGCTCTATATTATATAGATGCTTGCAGTTTTTGTCTCCCTCATTAGAATATTCGCTTCTTGAGGGCAGAGGACATATTTTTGCTTCTCTTTGTATCTGTAGTGCTTAGCACAGCATCTGGCACATAACAAATTCTTCATAAATATCTCTTGGCTAATTAATTGACTGACTGAATGATGTAGCTGAGAAAAAAGCTGCCTCTCAATCAAACCTGTTTCCGGGATTTCCAGGGATGGATCTACACTTGGATGCATGCCACTTCCTCTTTCACATGGCAGCCACTGGCATTTTAACTGTTGGTATTAGATATTTGAAACAACAACAACAAAAAGCAACAGCAACAATCATCAGCAGGACATCAGGGGAGTTGTCCTCTTGTTCAAACCACTCTGTCCTTACCTTCCTGCTTCCTCACTTTATTCTGTTCTGAATACCTTAAGACAAGTAGCATATTTTAGAAAAGACTGTTTTTATGCAAAAATCTCCCAAACAATGTTTTTTTTTCCCCTAAAACATAGCCTTAGCAAACAATTTATATATACACTGCAGGTAATTCCCTAAATATTCTGCTCCAGAGCTTACAGCAACATTCACTTCTTTATCTAGTTCTGACCTTTGTGAGCAAACCAGTCTTCAGTTATCTATGCTGTGAAAATCATTACAAATCACTTTTTGCTTTAACTCCTAGAAAGCTCAACACAAGACTCAGGTTTCTGCTGCAAAATCCATTCCTTCTGGTCCTCCGACTTAACATTCCAGGCTGATTGAAAGAAAAGATTCAAAGAATAGCTTTAACATTTTTTTATATCTGCGGTCTGCCTAAGACACTTCAACAAAAAAGAGTTTAATACCAAAACCTGAGGTGGGGTGAAAGTCAAATGAATCTGGAACACAAAGAGTAGGAACTGATAGGGCTGAGAAGTTGTGGTACAAATTTAGCAGTCCATCCTTCCAACTGCTATGGGCTTGTGTTGCCATCATGCCGCCAGTCCCACATCTACAGCAAGCTCTCCTATCTACCTCTCTCACCCAAGCAAACATGGCTTCAGCCTACGAAAATTGGATTTGATCTTGTAAAGTTTTTTTCTTTCCAGATTTAAACTTATGATCCTATATTAGGGGAGATGATTGTCATGCCTTCCACCAAAGTCTCTGCCTCCTTGGGAAGATGGTGATGGAAGCACCAAATGCCCTTAAGGATGACTGGTTGTGCTGTAATTGGAGTGGGCCAGATTGCAAGGGCTGTAGGTCATTTCTTCCCCATTGCAACAACACTCTACCATTTGCCATCATTGTACCACAGGAGGCTTTAAGGCTCCTGTGGTACAATGATGGCAAATGCTTTTGTGCTGCAGAGGTGGGAATCCGAGTCCTTCTTGCACCCCAGGTGAATGCCTCCTCACCTTTTCCCATGATGCCATCTGGCAAAATTTCCACAGCTGGCTTTATGGTGTCTCCCCAAGTTCCTTCCTTTTTCCTAGGTCTGCTCTGCTCACAGGGTTATTGTGAGAATCAAATAAGAGAATATATGTGGAAGTGCTTTGGAAACCATAGTGTTACTAAGGCAAATGCAAAATGTATTATTATTTATAATATGTCAGATGATTTTACTTGCTTTTCAGGTTATCATTTTGAGATGACCTGATGTCAGCTCAATGTCCTCCTCCGCAACATGGGGTTAATATTGACTAGTTTTTCAGGTAAGCTTAAATAAAAAAAAAAAAACCCAGACGCTCATACTTTAATGATCAAAATGAGCCCTGAAATCAAATCAGCAATTTGCTGCATTGGGAGCAAATGGCCCAGTGAGCTCTGCTCATTATTTTGAATTCTCTCTATGGTTTCCATATGATTTTCTCTGGAGTGCATTGCTTTCCACTTCACAGAAATCTTCGATGTAAACATGGATCTAAGCAGAGCAAAGCAAAACAAAAGGCCCTTCTTGAAAGTTATGTTCTTTTACAGCTTTTAAGCTAGCTGCTTTCCCTGTTTCAACCTTAGTGATCCAGGAGGGAGCTGAGGACTGGGCAACCTATCAGAAAACAACAAGCATTGAAAAGTTTGGAACGGATGAATGTTATTACTGCAGCTGCTTACAGGATGCTTTTCCCCTGGCTAACCATTTCTTTAAATAGAAATTGTGAAAAATCTACTTCTAAAGCCATAGCCTTTTCCTTCATCCCTCCCCCCTAATTTAGAAGATAAATATATATTTATAAGAAAACCTTGCTATAATCATTTCTGTCTGAAATACTAATGGACACCCAACAGTTAGGGCCAACAGTGAAACCAGAGGTGTGACTGACCTGAAGTCTTCCAAGACTTGATGAGGAAAGTACTGATATTTTATATAACATAATAACTCACATTTATTATAAAATAATAGTATCACAGCTCCAGTGAGGAAGGATATTAGAGGACATTGAATCCAACTCTCTCATCTTCCAGATAAAAAAACAGGCCTACTTTCTTACAAGCTACCTCCCTGTCTTTTAAGACCTCTTCCCCCTCCTCCACCTTTTCAGTTTGGGGACCATAATCTAATAAATACTTCTACTACTTCCTGAAGGGGTATATTAATATACTATTATTAATATAAATTTCTATTATTTATAGTATTATATATTTATCTAATAATTTATATTATATATAATATTATATATTAATTAATATTAGTAAGTATTAATATTAATACTCTCCTCACCACCCTTGTAACTTTCCAAACCAACATACCAATCTCTGGCTGCCACTTCCCTATATGTGCTTTTGCAGGCATTTTAAGCTCAACATATCTCAAATCTTCCTTCCCTAAATCCTTTCCTTTTCATAATATCCTTATCACTGTGGAGGATGTGACCATCTTCCTGGTTATCCAGGCTCTAAACCTTGGCTCCTCACTCTCATATCCAATCACTTGCCAAGTCTTATCATTTCTACCTTTGTAATATCTCTCATATATATCCCCTTGCCTCGTTTGACACTGCCACCATCCTGGTGTAAGCTCTCATCACCTCACACCTGGACTATTGCAATAGCCTAATAGTGAGTCTAATTGCCTCCAGTCTCTTCCTACTCCAATCAGTTGTCAAATTGGCATTCCTGAAAGATAAGTCTGATTATATCATCTCCACTCAATCCATTCAATCAATCTGAGTGGATCCCTCTTACCTGCAGGGTATATAAATCCTCTGTTTGGTTTTGATAACCTGGTCCCTTCCTACCTTTCCAGTCTTATATCTTACATCTTGACTTCCTGCTTCCTTCCAAGTGCTATGCAATTCAATAACACTTCCCTTCATGATGTTTCTTATATACAACACTTCACCTCCTGGAGAGGTGTTTTCACCGGCTGTCCCCCATGGATGGAACTCTCTCCTTCATTTCTACCTTCTTCCTTCTTTTAAGACTCAGTAAAAGTCCCATCTTCTGCCAGAAGAGTTTCCTGATTCACCCCTTCCTCCCACCAATGCTAGTGCCGTTTTGCTGATTATTTTATGTTAATATTGTATATCTCTTGTTTGTACATATCTGCTTGCATGTGGCCTCACCCATTAGACTGAGCTCCTTCAAAGCAGAGATGGCCTTTTGCCTTTCTTCGTACCTTGAACAGTTAGCACAGCATCTATCAGTAGTGGGTGCTTAATACATGTTAATTAGCTGATTGATTAGTGTTTCCAGCTGTTTAGTGTTATTCTTGGCACATAAAAAGGGCCTAATAAATATTTATTCACCCATCCATCCATCCATCCATCTCATTCATTCATTTGTAGATTAAGTGTTTTGCTGAAGGTAGCAAGGATCAAAAATGGAAGAGGGAGAATTCAAACCAAGGTCCTCTCACTCCAAATCCAATTATCTATTTACTGCCCCAAGCTGCCTCCAGTGCCGCCTCCATCTGTATTATATTGCTGCTGCTGCTGTTCTTCATACTTGAAGAGGACCAAAATGACACTATGTTGGGGTCAATGTACAATTTGTCCAGTTGTGGCTAAGACCAATATGAGCTTAGAAAGGTCTATCACAGATTGGGTACAAATAGCCCTTCAAATTTACAAAGCATTTTAATCACAACAATCCTGCAAGGTAGGTAGTGCAAATATTATTATTATCACTCTATTCCAGATTAGAAAAATAGCCTCAGAGAGGTGAAATAACTTTTGGTGATAATGCAGCTACAAAGATTTGAAGTCAGGTCATCGGGGTATAAATCCAATACTTTTCCCACAATGCCGCTTTGCCCCTCTGCTAAAAGGCGAAGACAAGGAAAGAGGATATTCTGGTTAATTATCTATCTTGATCAATGCTACTGCTAATAACAGTTCATATTTCTCTAACCCTTTACACTTTACACTTTTCCTCATGACAATCCAAGGAAGTACATGTGTGGAACAAATGTGGTTTACTATTTTTTTTCCAGGTGAGGAAGTTGAAACTCAAGGAGATGATTATTTGCTCAATATCATATGGTAAGTGATAGAATCAAGATTTGATTCCAGATCCTCTGATTCTGAAACCCCAAACTTTTCCTCATACACCAAGATCTAAGTTACTCCACTCACCAGGTGTAGATGAAATGATTTTCAAAGAATTTTAGTATGTAAAATATAATCAACACTGCAATTCCACTGAAAATAATTTAATATTTTCTTAATTATTTAGAAGGCACTTCAAGATCTTTCACTGCCTCATCTTGATAATTAGGAAGTTTAATTATCATTGTATTTGAGAAACATGGAATGCCATCTAATTGAGAAGTCTTAGTGATAGATTGTATGTCAGGTAACAGGGTTAATTTTTCCTCCAAATTTCCACATGACGAGAACCATGGTATATCTTATCTTGTTCCATTTCCTAGGTAAGAAAAGTTTGTTATTTAAAAACAAGAATAAGAGAAAGATTAGCTATATTTGTCTTCTGAAATACAGCCCTCAATGTGGAAAGCTTCTCTGAGTTGATATAATGATGTCATTTGTCTTCCCTACTAAATATATATATATATATATATATACATATATATATATCTCAATCATATATATAATTATATATAATATATATATATGTACATTATATATATATATATATATATATATATATATATATATATATATATATATATATATATTCATCCCTTGATTATTTGGAAAGTAACATCTATATTTATATCATTACGTTGAGTCTCTAAAGCCTATTGATTCTATTTCCACATTATTACATACACCTGTCACCTTAGAACTCCAACTGTTACTACCCTAATATTGAGAGCTTCCTCTAACAAATCTCACCATCTCTAGTTTTTCCTTTTGTCCAATCCATTCTACACACTACCTCCAGATTGATATTAAAATGTAGAACTCTCGTTTGAAAACCTTCCCTGGTTCCGCATTTTCTGTTGAATAGAAAAATCCACACTTAGCTATGGAGATTCAAGGATCTCCATAGTCAGTATCCAATCTACCTCTCTAGCCTTTTTTTTTAACCCTGTTCTCTATTGTATACTCCAAGCCCTAGTCAAACTAGTCTACTTGTGACCTGAATATGCCCAGTGATTTCCCCCTTATTTGTTTTTGTTCGTACTATTTGATGTACTTAGTATGTGCTTTCCTTCATCTCTTTTTGCCTATTAACATTCTATCTATTGCCTCAAAGTCCAGCTCAAAGCACCAATCTGCATGAAGGCGTCTCTGATCCTCCTAGCTGTCACTACTCTCTCTCTCTCTCTCTCTCTCTCTCTCTCTCTCTCTCTGTCTCCATCCTAACATTTTGTTCTCTACTTACATAAATCTTGTTACATATAGTTAGTAGTTAATAAATATGTTAAATTATTTTGAATGATTCCCATTCTAATTTTATTATACATTCATCTGTACATGCCTTCTTACCCATACCAGATAGTAAAGTCCTTAAACACAAGTTCTGTGTCTTATCTTGCTGCCCTACATCACCATTCAAAATGTATTACACACAACAGGGTCCTCACACATCTTTGTTGAAAGAATGAATGATTGAATGAAAAAGTTTTTACTATGTTTTTAACAAACTTATTTTTTTAATCATAATGACAACCTGTAGAATCTCAGCTGTTATTATCTCTGTTTTTCAAATGAGGAAAATGAAATTCCCATAGGGTATGGGGTTTGTTCCAGCTCACCCAGAGAGTCAGTGAACTGTATAGGACTAGAATGCAGATTTCCTTCTAGTTCAATGGTTCATTGACCTACTTCTCTGCGTGGCCATTGCTTACTCTGTTGATTATTCATGGTGAATTTTATATGGTGGTTTGCTTGTTCCCACTATCCAACATGGTCCACAGTGGTCACCATCTTTTGCTGAACAGATGGGAAATGTGAGAACTAGTTTCAAGATGACTAAAGTGTAACCTTATGAGGGCAGAGGTTGTCTTATTTTCTGTTTACCTCTTCAGCACCTTGCACAGTATGTTACGCATTCTTGAATAGAAATGAATTAAAAATCAAACATGTGATAATTATGAAAGCAAACCTATGAGAAAAATCACATTTGCATTTCAAAATCAAACATCAATGTTTTTAAGCCTCTCTGCTTGTGGGTGAGTGACAGGTGGCTATATCTGTGTTCTATACCTGGCTTTGGGTATTTTTAGCTGCCTTTAATGGATTAGATTGAAAAGTTCTCATTGGTAAAAGTTATTTTTATTCCATTCGTGTGTTCCTGGGTTGTGCTGATGGGTACCATCATCCTTATAGATTATAAGCTCCTATAGGGTAGCAATTATGTCAGTCTTGTTTGTATCCTCCACAATGCTTAGTAGAATGTTTTGTACTCTATGGGCATACACTCTCTATTTGTTAAGGCAGAATTAGTTAAACTGAATGCAATCTCTTGAAAGTGACATAGTGAGCTTGGGATACAGGTGTATCTGCTTTCTAGAAAGATGCTTTAGAGGTAGTTCCCAGTGTTTTCATCACAGTGTATGTGAATGCTTTTACTGAGGTGTTGTCAGAATTCTAACACATTTTTTTTTTTACCTGAGGCATGTGTAGGCTTCTCAGCTCCTATTACTTACAATAGTAAGTAGCACAAAACCAGACCTCAGACCTGGAGTTCCCACTCTATAAGAAGGAGGGAGATACCTTACAACACTTATCTCTGGGGCAGGAGACTGGTGTTGGAGGGGCCACTGGAGCAGGGAGGAACAAAGTGTAGCTAGCCAGGCCATGGCTTGCTATTTTTAGTTTTTGTTTTTGTTTTAGTTTCAGTTTTAAGGGTTTTTTTGTTTTTGTTTGTTTGTTTGTTTGTTTGTTTTTGCTTTTTTTGGTGAGGCAATCGGGGCTAAGTGACTTGCCCAGGGTCACACAGCTAGTAAGTGCCATGTGTCTGAGGCTGGATTTGAACTCAGGTCTTCCTGACTCCAAGGCTGGAGCTCTATCTACTGTGCCACTTAGCTGCCTCAATGGCTTGCTATTTTTAATAGTCATTTTTGCTACTCTGGCGCTAAAATTTATTTTTTTCAAGTGTCATATGGGGTAAAACCCTGGTTGCCCCATCCCAGCTTCATATCTTTGTGTTATATCATGGTTGAGTTTTTACAGTTTCAACATTACAAATTCTAAATAGAAGTAGCCTGACATTTCAAAGTGTTCCTATTCAACAACCATGTTCCAATGACTTCCTATTGTAATTCATGGGTTGTTATGTTAAAGATTCTGACAAGAACCAAAAAAATCCCTTGTGAAAAGTTGATGCATTTATACATTTTTAAAAAACCCTAAGTGTACTAATTACTTTAGAGATGAGATGTTAAGCAAATCCCTAGGCAGGGAGTATAGTGCCTCTGAAAGTGGGTGTTACCATGTCTACCCAATGGAAAGGGAGGTATTTACCTATGCACAATTACCCTCGGTAATTGTGTCCCCTGTGGAAAACAGGCTTTACACATTCTAGTGAAATAATTGCCCAAGCCAGAGGAAGCATGTTAGCATCAGAATACTGGCCTGGAATAACTCAGCAGGGAGTAGGCACCAAGCTGCATCTGAAGCTATGGGACACTCGTGCAAACATATTGGTTGCCAAACCTGCCACAGGTGTATACTGCATGAACAGGTGCCTAAAAATAAAGCAGGATTATGAGGCAATCCTTCTAGGTTTCAAAATGCACTAGTCCCAAGGCATGTATGTACATCTGTTCTGTGTCTGATGTTTTACCTTTTAAAAATATTTAAAATCAAGCTTTATGGTTATTAGAGTAAATGTGCATAGATATTGGACACTGATTGAAAACACTGAATTTTGAAGGATTTGTATCTTCCACAGTTCCTAGAGTTATGAGTATGATGCAGTAGGAATGCGAGAGCTATTTCTTCATCGATTAGGAGATGTCAGTGTTCAAAAATGAAACGTTTGTGATTGGTTTGGAAATATATGGCAAACTGCTTACTCCTGGATTAGGTTTGCAACTGCATGAAATCTTCAGAAATGCAAATGCATTTAATTTGTTTCACTGTTACTACCTTTCCCACTATCATCACACCTTGAGCATTCTAAAGAAAGGGAGAAAATGCCATAGTCATGCACTTGCTTTCAAAGATTACAATTCAAGGATTTCCTTTTCTCTCTTTGATTTTTCTTCCTTTCTTAAAAACAAAACAAAACAAAACAAAACAGAAAACAAAAAACCACAGTTTATAGTGATTGTCCTTACCTCAGTTGAGGTTTGTTGACCTTTGTACCTTGTAAATTCCCTCTAAGTGTTTCAACAGGGTGGAAGAAGGTTATTGGGGGAAAAATAACCAAACAAACCAAAAACCCAAGAAATTTTATTTCCCTAACTTCATTTTCATCTACCTGTGGAGGCGAAAGTGTACAGCATCTTGTCTTGCTATAAGGGCTATAAGAATGCTTGTTTATGTACAATACTCCTTTTGAACATACACCCGAGCACTTTCGGAAGAATCCTTATGCAGCACCCTCTAAGACATGCCACACACAAGTTTATATTTTGCCAACCACATTCATCAGCAACCTCAATTAGATTTTTTAGGTATCAGAGAAAGGAAAAGAAAAGAAAATGAGTTTGGGCTAATTAGTTCTCCACTGGGAGAAAAAAAGAACGCAGAGACAGAAATGACAGTATGCTTTGCCTTTTTGTCTCAGCTGGGTGGGTTGATGGCCAAACAAAGTTTTGACTGCAAAGTTTCTCTGATGTCCTGGATGCTCAGATTCCATTTCAGTTTCCTCTATTCAAAGCAAGATTGGAGAAAGTCTCTGGGAAGTGTGAGAAGTGATGAACCTGCCCATCCACTGCACTTTAAGGGAAAACGGGAGGGGGGAACCCAGAGCATGCATGTTTTCACAAAAGAATCATTTTCTTTTCAGCTAAGAACACATAATGAGCTGCTTTAATTTTAATGAGTTTTAATCTGTCATTGTCTCTTTTTGCACATATGTTTTCCAAATCAGCTTTCCATTGTCTGTATATAATACTGGGATGCTTTTCACATATTTTTAAAGAGCTATTTTTTAAAAAGGCTTCTTTTGTTTTGAAAACCCTCCTTTGTCCCCTCTCCCCCATGTATTAACTACTCAGGAAAACCCATGCTTGCAATTATCTCTAGGTTTATTCTTTGCCTTCAGCTACATACAGTACTTTAATCAGAAACCTTGGGGTCTTAAAATTATGCTTCCTTGGTGGGCTATGTCTGTGTTGCAATTTGTATTTATTGTGCTGCCTTCAGTTTATTAAGAGGCAGTTTTTTATTATGCCTGAAATCAGTAAAAAGAGATAGCATTGGATAACTTTTTCGCTATTTTTAAAGCTCCTTAATATTTCAATGGAAACTTTATTTATGTGTTTGAGCTATAGCCCTTGGGGTGGTGGTGTAACTTATAAGACAGCAGTTATACAGTGTTTTCCTTGCTTTTTTCTTTTTACCTACAAGAAATTATTTTGTTATATAAATATATACTGTTCAGAACATACCTATCTCATGTACTTCTATGAATTACCTTATGCAGTTTATTGCATTTTCAAAGACGGTGGAAAAAAGAATGATAGTGTAACCCAGGCTTCTCAAATCTTATAAAAATTTACAGGATTACTGCGTGCCAGCACTATGCAAATTGCTTTACAATTATTATTATCATTGATCTTCACACCAAGCCTGGGAGATAGGCTTCTTCTTATTTCCATTTTACAGATCAGGTAACTGAGGCAAACAAAAATCTAAGTAACTTGCCCAGGGTAACACAGGTAGTAAGTGTCTGAGGTTGCATTTGAATTCCTGACTGGTGGCCTCATGCCCTATCTCCTGTTCCACCTCTTCAAAATAACTTCCTTCATTGTCTTTCTTTCTTTTTTTATATGATAAGTTTGATACTGTGAGAAACATGAAAATCTGCTGTCAGTCCAGGATTGATCTCTATCAACGGAATCCCTGAATGAATAAGAGGACTATAATTCTGGAGCTTCTGAAGGGCTACTGATAGGCTGAAAAACAATCCTAGTTCAGAAGGGATAGCAAGGGCCTTTCACAAACTGCTTAGAAGTAGCCATCAGGGAACCCAGAAGAAATTCATGTGCTCAGAGGTCTACTGGGTCATTAGGGATAGTGTATATGTCCCAGGGAAGTGCTACTAGAAAATGGCCAAGCAGGTGGCATGCTGGAGGTTCTGGAACACACTAGATTGCCTCCATTGTTACAAAATATCATCAGTGGGCAAGACAAATGAAAATATTGTCAACTCTAGGTGTTAGAGCTAGAAAGCAATATTAGTGATAGCCAGTCTCACAAATCTCATTTAGCAGTAGAGGAAAATTTGGCTTAGAGAGGTGGAGTCAAGTCACATCAACTAGCAGTAAGTCCTTACCATTGCCATTCACTGGAATACAAATGCAATCAGAAAGACAGCCCCTGCCCTCAAGGAGCTTACATTCTAAAAGTGGAAGGCAACACATAAAAGGAAGCTAAAATGGAAAGGATTGCATGACCCTGAGTAAGTCACTTAACCTTGTTTGCCTCAGTGTCCTCATTTGTAAAATGAGCTGGAGAAGGAAATGGCAAACCATTCCAATATCTGTGTCAAGAAAACCCCAAATGGGATCAGGAAGAGTCAGGCATGACTGAAGAACAACTGAACACAATAAAATGGAAAGGTGCAAGGAGGGAGAGATGAAAATACCTGGCTGGAGCAACACTTGTAGAGAAAGTCGGAGAGAGTGAAGAGCGTACCCCAGACAGGAATGAATACATGGCTGGCCTGGGAGTCTGCCTTAAAATAGAGGTTCTGGGAGGACATAGGCAATCAGAGGGAGAGGATGCAGGAACAGAGGATATTTCCAGTGTGCAAGGTCTAGGGTTTGAGTGAGTTTCAATGGGGAAGAAGTTTCTGGAGCATTGTAGAGAAAGACTGGGAGAATCAGGAGTGCAACCTGGAGCAGGAAGAAGACATCAAGTTAAAATATAACAAGTTAGGAAAGGTGTCCAGAGTTACACAGTTAACACATACTGGAGCTGAGAGATTCAGACTCAAATATTGGGGCCTTTCCACTATATCAAGTACAACTATTTTCATAAGAAGCCAATTATTCCAGGGTTTGGGCCCCATTGAACCATGGTTAAGGCAAGTATATTTCATAGAATTAGTTGGGGAAAAGACCTGCATTAATTTTGCCTTTCATTTCCATAGGCAATTAAATGGCTCAGTTGATAAAACACTGGGCTTGGAATCAGAAATATCTCAGTTCAGATCTGGCCTCAAACACTTATTTACTAGCTATGTGACTTAACCTCTGTCTCCCTCAGTTTCCTTAGCTGTAAAATGGGATTGATAATAGTGCCTCGCTTTCAGAGAGTTGATCTTCCTGTTGTGAGAATCAAATGAGATAATATTTATAAAGTACTTCTCGCAGTTCTTGACACATAGCAGACATCTAATAACATGATTGTTTTTTTTTTTCATTTTTTCCCCCCCAGAGTTCAAACTTGTTGCACATTTTCACTAGGGTTGGAGTTAGAAGACCTAGGTTTGAGTGTTGGCTCAGACATTTACTTGTTGTGTGACTACGGGTAATCACTTCACCTTCCTCTATAAAATAAGAGTGCTTGTACTACTATTTCTGCAGAGAAAAAATACTAATTTCTCATGCATAAAGTACAATAAACATGTGCTATTATTATAGACTAATAATTGCAAATAATACCCAATGCACATTGGTCAGAAAATGTCTACCACTCAGCTGAGGGCCCCCTTCCCTTCTTAATTACCCCTTCTTACTAAGGCTGTTGTTTTCTGATCTAGTTTGAACTCTCTTTTCTCATTCACTTTTGCCATCTTAGATAGATGACCACTACTGGGAAACACATTTACCTGTTCCAACCAAAATCCAAAATGGTGACAATAGACTAGAATGCTGAGAGTAGAAGGTACCATGTCTGACTAGCAGAGAAACAACATCCTGAGGATCAGTGATCAAGTGAATGATTCCTTGGATTCCATGAATCCTCAGGAGTATAGGACTGACTTTTGTTAAAGCCTTTTGTTAGAGCCTTCCTCCCCCTCCCCTCTCCTCTCTTTCCCTTCCCTTTCCTCCCTTTCCCTTCTTTCCATTCCCTTTCCTCCCCTTCCATCCCCTCCCTTTGCCTCTCTTCACCTCCCTTCCCTTATCTCCCCTTCCCTTAGTTTCCCTTTCCTTTCCTTTCCTTTCCTCCTTACATGGTACTTCTAAAACCATTTTTGTTGCATTATTGTTCTCTCTCTCTCTCTCTCTCCCTCTTTCCCCAATGAACTCTCTTCTCAGGAAATGATTGTACAAAGTCATTTATATAGTATGAAAGAAGGTAAGTTGGTAAGTTCCTATACCCGGAGATATTTACATTTTGAACTTATCTCTAATTTTGGAATTAAAACCTGTGGTGCCTAATGGGGATATATTATTTTTCTGTACAGAGAAGAAGCCTTCCATGTTTGTCATGTTGGTACCCATGTGTTCAAGCCTGCTATATTCATGTTCGGAATCAGCAGGCACCTATCTCACATATGAATAAAGTCACCCTACACATTTTGGTACTATTCATGAACTGGTAGTATATTTTAAGTCCACTTTAAACCACTAGATAGCAAGTCATAGGAGATGGAGACCTCACCTTGACACTAGGAGTAGTATGGACCCTGGATAAATCACTTCCCCTCTCAATACTCTAGACAACATTCTGAGATTGTAAATTGACTAGAAGGTGCCAACCTGAATTTTTGGAGGGAATTCCCTCACCTTGGAGTTCCCTACCTGATGAAACCACAGGTCTGGTTCCTATCCCCTTCATGTACAAAAGAAGATGTTTTCTGAGTACTAAGTGGTAACCACCCCCCAACAAAAGAGAGTTATTTAGATAAAAGCCTGGCAAATAGGAAATATAAACAGTGCTTTATTATAAACCTATTTGAGTCTCACAACAACTTTATTGTAGTACTCCTCCTATCCCTAATTTGGAGATGAGGAAAATATTTGTAGAGGCTTGAACCAGTTGTATAACTTGCCCCTGGCCAGAAAGCTAATAAGTACTAGAGGCAAGATTTCAGCTTGGGACTGCTGGACTTGGAGTCCACCACTCTAGCCATTGCGCCATGTTGCCTCTCATGGGGGATTTTTGACATGTTCTAATTTCTTTGCCTGGTATTGACCTTTATTAGTATACCGGCCTGCTTCCCTTTACAGCAAAATGGGAATTAGACCTTAAGCAGAGCTTCCCATTAATGAGGACAGGCACCAGTTCCCCAAAGAGAATACAGAGCAGGAAGGAAAATGTTTCCTGAATTCATTGTAAGCAGATGAAAAACACGTTCACATAAGGGATAGCCAAATAAAAACCAAATTCTCATTTGTTCTTGTGCTTTCTTGTTTTTTTGCACCTGCTCCTTCTCCCTCTGCAGAAACCCCAAGACTCGGAGGAGGATTCTTTAGTGATAGGAAGCAATATTAGAATTTGACCATTGAAAAGGATGAAAATCTTAATGAGTCTTAAGAAAACTTATTTACAAGAGAAAAGACATCTCGTGTGGTTCTTGGGGACCCAATAAAGACCTGAGAAAGCTGGGAAAAGAATGCAGGTGCTAAAAGAAATAAGAATGACAGGAGGTGCTGGGGAAGGGCTGGAGAGACCTCACTTCCCTAAAAGGCAGCTCAGAGATGCTTATACCAATGTAAACTGACTCCCCTTGGGGTTTACCTGATCCCCCAACTGCCTTCAGCCAGGCTGATGGCTTTAGAAGAAAACAAGGTCTGGGTACATACATAACACTGTTAGCACAAAATGTAGTCTCCTCCCAATACTCTTTCATGCCCTTTGACATCCTCACTTGGCCTAGAATTGCTCTCATTCTCATTCAAGATTAGATGCAGGAATTTTGTGTGATTTGGGCCCTAGAAATACTTAGAGGGCATAAGAAACAATGCCGTGCCCCATGACTTGCGGGCTAGAGAATTGGACCTGGAATCTGTCTTGGGTGGACCTCTTGTCTCAAATGCTTACTAGCTGAGTAACTGGCATCAATAACCTCTCTGAACCTAGGAAGAGGGGAATAAAAAGAACCCTGACTCCACATGGTTGGCATGAGGGCCAAATGAGACAGTGTATGTAAAGTGGCTTGAAAGTCTTTTCACCTTCTTTCTTTTTTTTTCTTTTATTTGAGGCTTCTTGTACAAAATAGCTAATATGGAAGTGTTATATATAATTTCACAGGTATAACCTATATCTGATGGCTTACTATCTCAGGGAGGGAAGAAGGGATAGAATTCAGAACTCAAAACTTTAAATAAAAATGTTTAAAAATTTAAAAAAAAGGAAAATCTTTAATCTCTCTAGTAACATGAGCTTGTTTTTTAAAATTCACTGCTGTTGATGCTGCAGATGGTCCTGAAGTCAAGAAGACCTGCTTCAAATGCTGCCTCAGATACTAGCTGTATGATTCTGGACAAGTCACCCTCAGTTTCCTCGTCTCTAAAATGGGAATGACAGCAATAGCACGAAGCTCACAGGGTTGTTGTGAGGATCAAATAAGATTAGATGTAAAGCACTCTGTAAACCTCAAAGTGCTTTCTAAATGTCAGCTGTTATTAACTGGCTTACAGCAGGGTGACTTCATATTACCACCAAGAGGGGCAGCTATGTGGTGCAGTGGATAGAGCAACAGCCCCAAAGTCAGGAGGACCTGAGGTCAAATCTGCCCTCAGACCGAACACTTGACACTTACTAGCTGTATGACCCTGGGCTAGTCACTTAATCCCAATTGCCTAAAAAACAAAAACAAAAACAAAAAACCAACATATTACCACCAAGATTCCTCTGGTGAGCCTTCAAAGTTTTTCACAACCTGGTCCCTTCCTACTTTTCCAGTCTTCCTACACTTTGCTCCTCTTCATCCACCATATGATTCAGCAACACCAGCCTTCTTGATGTCCCCATTTGGGTTCAAGGCCAAGGGTGGAGAGGGGATGGAAATGAAGAGGATGTAATTAGTAATTGTTTCATAATGCTCCATATATTGTTGTATATTGTTATCCTACGTCAAATTCACCTTACATCATATAGAAAAAGATTTGTCTTTTTGGGATGACCAAGGGATTTTGTTATAGTAACTAAGTCTAAGCATGGATGCCCAGAAGAACCTGTACACAGGCTGAAGAGAGGCTGTTCTAACAAATGTTTCCAGAGGACATGCTTTTTGTGGCATTTTGTGTTCAGAAGGGAGAATTAGGGGTTATTATCAAAATATACTTTAAGTATCCATAATTTCATTATTTAGAATAATATAGTTCATAACTTTTTAAGAAGCCTATGGGCAGAGTGCCAAATTTAGAGTGAGAGGACCTGGATTTGAATTCTAGCCCTGCCATTTGATAATTAATTATGTGACCTTGGGCAAGTCACAGCTTTTCTGAGCGTCATCTGTAGAATAGGAAAGTTGTAAAAGACAGAGGCCTTCTAGCTCTCAATCTGTGGTCCTTTGATAAGATTTAGTGATAGTCTTTATGAGTTACTGTGGCTGAAAAAATTCATCAGCTTGCAGCCAAACTTTTGGTGACAAATTTTTCAGAACTTTGGCCATTGAAAAACAGATATGCATTCATTCAGTCTCCAGGCCCGCATTCAGTGTCTTTATAGATTGGCAGAACTAGCCAGAGGTTGTGTTTGACAGGTGCTGCCCTCAAGAATTCAGTACCGTGTCATGGTAAGGCATCAGAGTAGGACTTAAGTGGAGGGCAGATCAATAGATAATGAAACCAAAAACCTAATATAAAATAATGAAATGCAATAAAGTAGGAACGAGCAATAAAACAAAGACGAATAATTTATTGAGAATGAAAGGAGTCAACTTCCCTTTCCTTAGGTGCTAAATTGGACAAACAGTTCAGACAAATATGCAGAGTATGGATGATTTTGGAGATGATTGTTAGGGGTGAAAGGTTCCATTTTTAGAAAACAATTATCGCTAGAAGAGGCCTTCATTGGTGGGTTACAAATGAGCATTTAGGAGGGATTTAAATAAAGTGGTCTAGGAAATGAGGTTCTGTTGGAGGAATAATGAGCTTTGAAAGAAAAAAAATGAGAAAAACTAGGTGATGGTCTTGTTACCCACCATAGCAGAGAGCTTAAGATAGTAGGTTGAAATAGAGAAGATGCTTCTTATCAGAAATATATTAGAGTACACATTATAAAGGTGAGCTCAAGAAATGTTTGTGTACTGGTGTGCTGCTCTAAGAGGTCAGGACAGAGAAAATGGAGATAGGTACACAGTGTTCAGATGAAGAAATTTATTGGTGGAAATAAAACCTTAAACTGCCTGTTTAATGTCAATCTAGTTTACTGTTTTTGGTAATGTAAACTAAAGATGACAAATTCCAAACAGATGGCAAGAAACAAGTTTTATAGGGAGCAAATCGTAAATGCATGTGGAATGGACATCCTGCAGGGATGGTGCTCAAATTCACTTCCAGGGGAGTTCACAACTCTCATTGGTGATTTACCAGTGACAGTCACAGGCAGAAAATACAAGCTAACAAAGTTTCCTCCTGTTCCTCACAACTAAAGCATTGCCTCTGTCTGTTGGCTTGTTTGCAGTGATTTGCTGATTGTGTTTGAGGGGAAACACAATAGTCACACTGATAGGAATGCTGTGGCAAAGGCTTTTAAGGAACAGATGCACAGTAACAGTCTAGTGGCAAATCTTTTTCCTCTCCTCTCCATTTTTTGTTTTCTACTTTGTAGCACAATTAGGAGCATTTGGATCTGTGTGTGTGTGAGCACACATTCTCTGCTTACTGGTTGGTTTCAAATTGGCATTTGGGTGCCAGTCTAGTAGGAGGCTGGATTTCCTTCTCCACCATTCTCATTAAAACTTCACAGGGTACCAGTATGGATGCTGGCTGATGAGTTTAGGCTTGTTCTTTGAGGGAGTGACCATTTTCCTTATGTTTTCTTTTTCTCCTTGTGTTGACATTGCTGGAAGGATTTGGGACTTTCCCCAAACCTTACTTTATTTGTATTAAAATTTTCTTTAAATAAGTTTGTTATCTGCAGTGCCACCAATTCTTCTCCCCAGCTAGGTATTTTGGTATTATCTTTGACTCTTCCCAAACGTTCCCCTCTTGAATCTGATTTATTATCATCTTGTCTCACTAGTTCTATATGTTTCATTGCCCTGTCCCTTATTTCGATCCCCACTGCTACCACTCAAGCTCTGGCCTTTGTCTCCCCATGTCTAGACTAATGCATCAGACTCCGGTGGGTACATTTGTATCTAGCTTCTTGCTCTTCCAATTCATCTTGCCTACTACCACCAGACTAATTTTTCTAAATTCTTACATCATAGCAATCCCCTTTCAAGAATTAATTTTGGCACCTGATTGCAGAAAGCTCTTGATAACCTGGTCTGTCCTATCTTTCCAGGCTTCTTGTACTTTATTCCCCTCCGCACCCTCATGTCTAGGAATGCTGGCTTAGAGATCCTCAAGCATGACACCTCATCTCTCATCTCTGTGCCTTTGTATTGGCTGTGGCCTATTCCTGGGATGCGCTGCCTCTTAGTTTTCCTAGATTTCTTCTAGACTCACTTCAAATCTCACCTTCCGTAGGAGGACTTTCCTGGTCCACTCCGTTGGTAATGCCTTCTTGTCTAAGATTTCCTTCCTTCTACTCTGCATATTTCTTGTATGTACCTAGTTGTTCACATGTTGTCTTTCCCATTATAATGTGAACTTCTTGATGGAAGGGACTATTTTTCCTTTATTTGCATCTCTAGTATGTATCACAGGGCCTGGCACATAGCAATCACTTAATGAATGCTTATCAATTGAACAACTTACTTGATTGGCTTTCAAGGCATTCTGTAATCTCATCCTACCACAACTAGTCAAACATTTCCCACCATTGCCCTGTGTATATTCTACCTTTTATTCCATTCAACTATCTTTTCTTATTTATCTTAGATATATTATACTTGTTGCTGTCTCTGTGCTTTTTGTTATTTTTCCCCACATTTTTGTTGTTCCTTTGTTTCAGTTGTGTACAATTTTTCCTAATCTCATTTGGAGTTTTCTTAGCAAAGACACTGGATTGATTTGCCATTTTCTTCTCCAGTTCATTTTACAGATGAGGAAACTGAGGCAAACAGGGTAAAGTGATTTGCCCTGGGTGACATGCTAGTAAGTGTCTGAGAGCAGATTTGAACTCAGGAAGATGTCTTCCTGCCTCCAGGCCTGACACTCTCTCTACTACAACACCTAGCTGCCTTGTCCCCACTTTTTGTATCCTTTTGTCTAAGATGTAGGTCAGAATCATGAAATTTCCACTTTTTAAAATTTTATAATATAATCCCTTATTATCTTAACTCCATTGCCTTCCTTCTGTTAGTTATTTCCTATTTATTCTCTGTATATATTTGTTTGCATGTTGTCTCCCTCATTAATCTTTTTGAGAGCAGGGATTTTTTTTTTGCCTCTTGTTGTATCCCTAGTACTTATTATAGTGGCTGGGACATAGTAGGTGCTTAATAAGTGTTTATTGATTTAGCATAAGCATCATATCATACCTTTTAAAACATTATATTTGAAAATGAATGAAGCAGCATGGCATAGGATAGGATGGGTAGGGTGTTAGATGTGAAAAATCGGAGACATGAGTTTAAATACTATTTTTGATGCATATGAGTTGTGTTATCCCTAGCAAGTCAAAAAACATAGTCGAGCTTCAATGTCCTTATCTGTAAATTGAGCAAAGGCATGTGTAGAACATGGGCCAAGTATGCTGGCATACCTGAGGAAACATTCCCACTGGCCCTCCCCTTTCTCTTCTTGGAAACGGCCAAAGAGAATAGTTCCCCATGGACTATTATGCCATCAGACTATTACAGTACACCTGTTTTTATTTTGATATGGCCCAGAGGGGAAAAGCCAATGGGAATGTTCCCCCAGAATGCACCTGCACAGCCTGGCCTAAGCTATCTGTATGCCTATGGGAACAGATAATAATGCTTCCGGTATTTACCTCACAGTATTGTCATGAAGATCAAATTAGATAATGTGTATAAAATTGCATGTTAACTTTAAAGCACTCTTTTGATATCAGATACCAAGCATAGTATCTGATCAGCAGCAGGAGGAGAGAGGAGAAAGGAAGAAGTAGGAGGTGATCATTAGGTTGAATTAGTTAGTAGTCAAGGGCAGCTCTTATTTGGATTAGGGTATTAGCAAGGATATGTTAAGTATATGCTGCACTCACTTGGGTATGAAGGGTTGGATATTCATAAAAGTCTGAATGCCTGAAATGCACAACACATACATAACTCATATGGACATGCATGCATACATACATATATATAAATGGGTATTTTGCAAGAGCTTAGCATTTGAACTAGGACTTGAAAGATTGAGGAAAAAAAATAACTAGCATTTATAAAGGTTTATGGTTTGCACAGTACTTTGCACATATTAACTCATTTGAGCTTCATAACTATCCTACATGTGTCATTATCTCTCTCTTAGAGATGAGGGATCTAAGGCTCCAAGGGGTGAAGGACTTTTACTTGGGCTTTCATAACTACTACGTGTCACAGATGAGATTTGAACCCAGCTATCTCCTGCCGTCAGGTGCAGCACATTCTTTGCTACTCTGCTGTGTCTCATCAAGGGTTAGAAAGAAGGGGGGCACATTCCAGGAATGAGAAAAGGCATAAAATTGGGACAACAAAGCACAGAATGATGTTTAAGATTAGGTGTCATAGGCAGGAGCACAGAAGAATGTGACATAAGACTGGAAGAGTAGATGGCACAAGTATTTAGAGGACCTTGTAGATAAGCCTAAGGTATTCAGTCTTCTCTAGGCAACTGAAGGTTTCCTTAGAAGCCTTCAGGAGCAGAGGCCCTGACACAGTGCCAGGGACTTTGATCTGGAAATTATCAGCAGGAGCCTTAAAGAACAGAGAATCTCAATTTTAGCTAGAATGCAATTTGTTAATGAACTAGCCATTTGTCAATTGCCTAAATATCCCTGTTGTAAGGGATGTGAAAGGAAAAGCAAACTTTGTCCCTGCCATCAAAGAGCTTATATTCTAATTGGGAGAAAACACACACATACATACATATACACACATATATGTATGTCTCATTACATATGAGATAAGAGATGGAGAATAGTCTTAGAGTAGAAGGAGCTAGCAGATGAGACAAAGGAGGAAGGGCTTCCTGTAGGAGTGGCATTTGGTCTGAGTCTTAAAAGAAATCAGGGCTATCTATAGCCATATGAAAAACTGCTCTAACTCACTATTAAATTAAATTAATTAAATTAAATTAAAACAATTCTGAGGTACTATCTCACACCTATTTGATTGGCTAATAGGACAGAAAAGATAAATGACAAATGTTGGAGGGATGTTCATGGGAAAAATGAGATATTAATGAGCTGTTTGTTGGTGGAGTTGTGAACTGACTCAACCATTCTATAGAAGAATTTGGAACTATGCACAAAGGGCTAGAAAACCATGCATACCCTTTGACTTACCAATACTACTACTAGGTTTATATCACAAAAGAGATAAAAAACCAAAAAGGAAAACATTTATGGCAGCTTGTTTCTGGGGGCAAATAATTAGAAATTGAGGGAATGCCTATCAATTGGGGAATGGCTGAACAAGTTATGTTGTGTGATTATGATGGAATACTATTGTACTACAAAAAATGATGAGTAGGGTGCTCTCAGAACAACCTGGAAAGACTTGCATGAGCTGATGCAAAGTATACTGCGTACAAAGTAACAGTATTATTGTAAGATGATCAGCTGGGAATAGCTTAGCTGTTCTCAGCAATACAGTCCAAGACAGCTCTGAAGGACTTATGATGATGAATGCTATCTATCCCCAGAGAAAGAACTGATGGTGTTTGAATACAGATTGACTTTTTTTACTTTATTTTTCTTGAGTCTTTTTTTTGTCTATGTTTTCTTTCACAACATGACTATTATGGATATGTTTGCATGCTACACATGCATAATCTATATCAAACTGCCTTCTAAATGGGGGTGGAGAGTGGGGAGGGAGGAAGGGAAAAATTTTGGAACTCAAAGATTTAAAAATGAATGCTAAAATTGTTTTTGCATGTAACTGGGGAAAATTGTTTTTAAATGACTTCACAATTGAAAGAAAAAGAAATCAGGGATTTTAAGAGAAGGTGAGAAAAGAGATCATTGCAAGTATAGGAATCAGTCAGGGTAAAGGTACAAGTATGAGAGAAAGAATTCATGTGAGAAACAGCAAGTAGTCTAATGTCAAGACCTTATAGGATGTGTCAAATGGAATAATGACTTGAAAGATAGGAAGGGGCTAGGTTGTGAAGTGCTTTAAGAGAAATCAGAGGGTTTTGCATTTGATCCTAATGATAATAAGGAGCCATTGGAGTTTATTGATTGAAAAATGGGGTATATGAATATGTGAGAAACGTGGAGAAAGAAATGACAAGATTTGGCAACTGATTAGAAGATAGAATCTAGTGAGGGTTTTTAAGGTTGAAGTATGTTTGGGTGCATTTATAGACAGTAAGGAAGGAAGAAAGAAATAGTGAGAAATTTAAAATTAGAGAGGGACAGTGTTAGTGGGAATAATCTGATGGAGAAACTTGGAGGGAATGGGATTTAGGGTACATACTGGTTAGCCTTGGTAAGCAGAAGGACCACTTTTCTTCAGAGACTAGAGGAAGTGGAAGATGATGTCAAATGGATGGAAGGAGAAGAAAAAGGGAAATGAGAGAGAACTTGGCAGATGGCCTTAATGTTTTTGGTGAAATGAGACAATATCTTCATATGTGGTGGTGGGGTAGAGATGAAGTGGTATCTTGAAAAGAGAAGAGAAGGTTTGAAGTGGTGAGTGGTACAAGGAATTAAGGAATAGCAATAGACTTGCCTTGGTTCAGTAAGTCCCTTAATGAGATTACATACCATAGATTTGCAGCAAATCTAGTCGGCACAATTTTGTAATTTCCTCCAGTTCTGTTCAGCAACATCTTTGTAGGAATGAAGGAGGTGGATGATAGAAGTATTACAGGATTCGGATTTGGCAAGGAACCATCGTGGTTGATGATAGTACCAGGGAACAGTTCATTAGAGAATAGAAGATAGTGTAGAATTAAACTATTTCACCAGGGGTAGAGATTGTGAAGGGAAGAAAGTATAGTTAGGGTAGGGATGATGGTATGAATTATTATTAAGGAACAGAGGTTTTGGTGAAGATGAGGAGTAGGCTTAGGAAGAGCAAGGCATATGTAGAGACAGGAAGACAAAATATTTTGATCTGATAATTTCAGAATTCATGAGCATGGAAGTGGAACACTTGTGGTGATGACAAGATCAAAAGCATCCCTTATTATAGCTGCGGTGGGCTGAAGTAATGGGTCATGGAGGCTGAGCAGACTGAAGAACTGGGGAGTTAAGGTGTTTGAGGAAACATCAACATGTATACGTAAGTCAAGGAGCGCTCAGTACTGGAAAGGCTGCCCATGGACATAGGGCAGCCAGGCATCAGCAAATGCTAAGACATGGATAATGTAAGAGTAGACATAGCATACTATGGAAATAAGTTTGTTAATTATGGAGCAGGCAGTCTGAGGGATACAGTGGAAAGGTGACAGGTCTGGAGTGGGATATTGCTGGGATAGAGTTGAGGTAGACGGGAATGAGGAAGTTGACAGTGGAATTTGGGAGAACAGATTTGTTCTTTGGAAATCAGTATTTTAATTTCATAGGGATAGGGAAAGTAATAGGATGTAGAAGTCTGATGTTAAGCACTGGACAATGAGTCAGGCACAGTATCACTGAGGCACGCTGTTGAAAGCAGGTGATCAACGGGTTGAAGATGACACTCAAAGTTTTGGCACAGCCCTCCACTGGTCTACCTATCACGTTGCTGGGCCCTATGAGGAATGTGGAAGTTCACCTCATGACAGAGGTGGGTAGGTTTCATGTTCTCAGCCAGGAAGATTCTGTGTTAAGTGTTGTACCTCCTCCAGTGCCTAGCAGAGTGCTCCAAACATGGTAGATACTTAATAAATGTTTGTCTAATTGGATTCCTTGCTTTCAATCAATAAACATTTATTAAGTTTTTACTACGTGCCAGACACTATGCTAAGCACTGGGAATACAAAAAGAGGCACAAGATAGTCCCTGTCCTTGAAAAGCTTACAGTCTAATGGAGTACTAGGCACTTTACAAGTAGCATCTCATTTGATTCTCACAACAATCCTGGGGGGTAGGTACTATTATTATCCCCACTTCATAGTTGAGGAGACTGAGGCAGACAGAGGTTTAAGTGACTTGCCTATGGTTGCACAGCTAGTAAGTGTCTAGATTTGAGCTTAGGTCTTCCAAGATCCAGACCCAGTGTGCTCTATTCACTGAGCCATCTGGCTTTCTGTGTGTGTGTGTGTGTGTGTGTGTGTGTGTGTGTGTGTGCATGCACGTGTGTGTAGTGGGGGGCATTGTGGATGTCAGTGTAGTTGTACTCCTTGCCAAATACTTTGCTCTTATGTCTAATCAGTTATAAGTGATTATCATCCAATTATAATTCCCCTCATATAGTGTTATAGTTAAACAGCCTAAGGAATATTGCTAATTTATAGTGAGCTATACTCTGATTAGTTATTAAATGAAGAATCTTTCCTGTATGATCATCCAGAAATGAGAAAATTAGTTATGTGTGAGCATAATCCATTCATTATTTTATGTGCTTGAAGACCTCTAGGGAGTGTCACAAGTCTATAGCACAGCCCCAGAGTTTTAGATTTTGCATTTGATTCTCTTCATTTGCTGAAGGATGAGTAAAATTAGATGGCTCCCTATTGACTATGCATCTGAAGCAGCTCATGTGTGTTGTTTATTTCCCCAGAGAACAAAGATTCTATAATATCCTGCTTTTAGTCACCTCATGCTTCCTTTTTTCCTCAAGATTTGCACATATGAGTAGATGAGATCAACCACAGGAGAGAGTAGGAACACACCTTTGGGAGAACAGAAATAATCCCATACCTTTTTAAATACCTTCTTCAAAACATGGTGTTTCCTGTGTGTTGTTGTTCAGCTGCTGAGTAGTTTTATGATATAAATGCTTTTATAAAACATTTTAAATTATCAAAAACCCTGCATTGTGGAGAAATTTCTTTGAGAACAATGTAGAAATTATTTTTCCTTCTTCCATTCTTACTCCTTTTTACTCCATGTATCACAAGCACTAGAAGAGCAATCTTTATGTACAGGCCAGCCAAATCATGTTACTCCTCCTATGAGAAGGTTTTAGTTGCTACTCAATATATACTGAGTAAAAGAAATCCATAGGATCATCTATCAACCTGAATGGGACTTTATGGGTCACCTAAGCCAACCCCCTCAATTTACAGAGGATGAACCTGAAGCCCAGAGAGCTTGAGTGACTTGCTCAAAGTCACATAGGTTGGTAAGAGGACTAACCTGTATTTGAACTTGGGCCAAGTGACACCAAGTTGGCAACCCAAGTTCTATGCTGCCATTTTACTTCCCATAAATACTCTTGTCTGGAGTTTAAGGCCTTCCACAATCAATTCAGATAGAGGCACAGACATAGACACAGACACAGACACACAGACCCACAGAGACACAGAGATGTACATACATACACACACACATAGAAAGAGAGAGAGAGAGAGAGAGAGAGAGAGAGAGAGAGAGAGAGAGAGAGAGAGAGAAAGAGAGAGAGAGACAGAGACCAAGATAGGGAAGGGGGGAAAGGGAGGGAGATTATTTCTGGGAGGGAGAAGGGAAGCTGAAAGGAACGAAGGAGATGGGGAGGGGAAGAAGAAACTGAGAAAGAGGGGAAGGTCAAAGGGAATGTGGAAGAAGAAGAAAGAGGTGGAAAGAGGAGGAGGGGAAAGGATCCTTGATAGATGGCATCTAATGTCTAATGTTTAGTTCAGAGCACCACGTTTTGGAAAGGACATTGCTAAGCTAGAGCTGAAGTTGTCCAGAGGACACCTGGGATGATGAAGGGCTTTGAGTTTATCCATATGATATTAGTTGATGAAACCAGAGAGATATAGATAAATAGATAGATAGGGATAGATAGATAGATAGATAGATAGATAGATAGATAGATAGATAGATAGACAGATAGATTTCGGTGTGTATATGTATGTGGGCATGTAGGTGTGTATGCTTGTGAGTGTGTGTAAAGCCTGGGGGAAGAGAAAACTTACAGTGGATATGAAAGCTGTCCTTGAGTATGTGTAGAGCTTTTACACGGAAGGGGAATTTGATATGTTTTGATTGCTCTTAAAAGGCAGAATGGAGAGATATCACAGAGAGGCAAACACAATGAAGGAATTTCCTTATCTTTCTTATCCTCTCTCTAGCCTTTGTCACTGATGATCATTTTCTCATTCTGGAGAATCTTTCTTCTCTTGGTTTTTCTCCTACTTCTCTGACCACTCAGCCTTCTCTGCTGAGTTTTTATCTATGTCATGTCCATTAACTAGGGGTGTCCTATGGGGGTGTTCTTTCCTAGACCATTTTCTCTTCTGTATCACCTGGTGGTCTCATCACCTCACATGAATTCAATTATCATTTCTATGCAGATGATTTCCAAATTGATATATCTAGCTATAGTGTTTCTCCTTAGCTCCAGAAGTACATCACTACCTATCTTTTGGACAGCTTGAACTGTCATCCTGTAGACACAGCAAATTTAACATGCTTCAAATACAATTCATTATCTTTCTCCCTGGACCCTCTAGATTCCCAACTTCCCTGTTTCTGGTGAGGGCACAGTAATCCTTCCAGCCACCTCAGCTCACAACTTCAGATCATCCTCAACATATCATTTTCATGAACTGCACAAATCCAAATCCATTGACAAACCTGGATGTTTCTACCTTCAAAACATCTCTCGTATATGTCCTTTTCTCTCTACTCATACAGCCACCATTGACTAAGTGCAGACCCTCATCACTTTTCATTTACACTATTGCAATACCCTTCTAATTGGTCTTCCTGCTTTGAATCTCTCCTTTCTTCAATCCATCCTTCACTCAGCTGCCAAAGTGACTTTCCTAAAGTGTAGGTCTGACCATATCACTTGCCTTACTCAATGAACTCCAAGTGGCTCTCTGTTGCTGCTAGGTTCAAACACAAAGTTCTCTGGCATTTAAGGCTCATCACAATCTGGCCTGTTTTACCTCTCCAGTCATCTTATACTTTAGTACTCTCCATACACTATTCGATCCAGCTGCACTGACCTCACATATAACATTCCATCTCGTCCTCTGTATTGTCTTGTCTTTCATGCTTGGAATGTTCTCCTCTCTCACCTTTGCATCTTAGTTATTCTGTTTTTTTTTCATTTTTTTTTTCTCAGCTCAAATTCTACCTTTGGTAGAAGGCCTTTCCTGGTCCCTCACCCAGATACTAGTATCTTCCTCTCTGAGAATACCTCCTACTTACTCTGTAAATTTTGTATGTACCTAATTATTTACAAGATGGCTTCCCAATTAGCCTTTGAAAGCATGAACTGTGTTTTTACTTTTCTTTGCAGCCCCAGTATTGTGCATATTATCTGGTATATAATCAGTGCTTAGTAAATGCTTGTTGGTTGACTGACTTATTTGGAAGTGTCCAAAAACGGATTCCGTATCCCTTCCCACCTCCCAACACACACCTTGGAAAGTATTTTGGACATTTAGAACTGAAGGTCTTCAAGCAAAGTTTGAAGAACCTCCTAAACAGTGTGGAGAGGATTTATGTTGAGGTGAAGTTTCTCTGAATGGCACTGAGATCCTTTCACTTGTGATTTCATGAGGGCTGACTGGAGCCAAGCTGCACTGATCAGCTATGTAACCACGGGACTTTTCTGTACTTTATGTTTCCAGTCGGCAAAATGAACATGTTGAGAACAGAATTCCTTCCTGTGGCCTGAGACTGATTAAATGATGTGTTAACAGGTAAAAGTAGATTTACCTACCTTGTATTTTGGATAGAATTCTTCTGGCTCGAGGCCACATGTGGCCCTCTAGGTTCTCAAGTGCTGCCCTTAGACTGAATCCAAACTTCACAGAACAAATCCCCTTAATATAAGGATTTGTTCTGTAAAATTTGGGCTGAGCCAAAAGGCCACACCCAAGGACCTAGAAGGCCATATGTGGCCTCGAGGCCACAGGTTCCCCACCCCTGAGAGTCCCTCTGGATTGCTCTCCCATGCTCTGGCCAGGTGTTCATTGCCACCAGGTGGCAGCAGAGAGTCACAGTTATGGAGTTCCAATTTTATCTGTCCTTGGCCGTTGAGAATCAGAATATTACAGCTTTTCTGACTGTCGGTAAAAATACTCTTTATTAGGATAGCTAAAAGTAAATTATTAAGTAAAAACCCTGTTAAATGGCAAGGCAAAACTTTTATGAGAAACAAAAGAAAAGAAACAGATGAATTGGTAACTTGATATTTTTTCCATAATGATCATCCTCTCTGCCACTCAAAACCAGGAGTTCACCGGTTAGTCCACGGTTTGATTCACCCTCACTTGGGATGAGATGTTCTTGGGAATATCTCTATTTATGAGTCTTTAAGGCTACCAGGCCTCTTAATGCTGAGGGAAATAGTGTCATGTATCCCCACCTGACTTTTCCTTTACCCCTCCCCAATTATAGCATGTACTTTCCCAAAAAGAAACTCTTACTATAAACTCTTCACCCTAACCTCTCCTACTCTCCCTCTACCACACCCACAAATCCTGCTTTCTAGGAAGAGAGTGCTGGGTTGTAGAAAAGGCAATGGTCTGAAAATCAGGAGACTTGGGTTATATACATATGTGTGTATGCGTGTGTGTGTGTGTGTGTGTGTGTGTGTGTGTGTGTGTGTGTGTATATGTGTGTGCCCCGGCACATAGCAAGCACCGCATAATTTACATAATGATTAGTGATTAGGCTAAATGGTGAATATTTGCAAAGAAATGTAGCAATATTACTTTCAAGATCACCAGTTGCTAAAACAGAACCAACAGGTATTGATAGAGGTACAAAAAAAGAGTAAAAATGGATTCTAATGAATATATTGATTGGATATGATAATGGATGGATCTAAAATCTGTCCCTTTAAATAGATTAAGAAACTCCTTTTGCATTCTTGTAAACTTTCTCCCTTGTTCCAAACCTGTATTTGCATATATATATATATATATGTTAGCTATAGTGATGATAATGATTAATTCTATATTTACAAATAGATTCAAGTGTCAGGCATGTCACTTGTAATCTGTGGGATGTTGAGCAGGTGAGTTAACCTCTCAGCCTCACTTCCTCATTTTTAAGATAAGGGGTTTGGGTTTGATTACCTCTAAGGATCCATCCAACTGTGATTATACCATCCAAAATTTATCTAGTCCAGTCCCTTTATTTTAAGGATGAGGAAATAGAATCTCAGAGAAGTGAAGGGACTTGTCCAAGGTCATTCAGTTAGAATAACAGCAGAGCTGAAACTATAATCCATGTCTTTTAAGCCCTGATCTCATACCATGCTACCTTGATTTCCCACTTCTCATTGATTAAAGTTTTTAATGATAGGGCTAATTCCAGATTTGTAGTTCTTGACATTTCAACTATGAAAATACACTGCTAAGAAGTAATTTTGAAAATTATAGCTTTAAAAGTCACAGAAACAAAATGTAACTGATGTTTCAAATTAGCTCATCATATGAAGTAAAAATCACCTGATATGATAAAGAAAATGCCCTTTACAAATAATAAATCTAGCAAAGGGAGAGATGGCAGTGGAGGGTCCCATTGAGCTTACTAGAACATCTCTCTTCAGTACCTCTTATTTAAATCTGATCTAGCAAAAGCTCTTATTGACTTGGTATGCCTACTGGCAAACAGAGGGTAGGTAAATGACTCAAAAGGAGATTTACAGATGTCTCACAGAAACACCATTTTGTAAAGGACAAGTCCATAATGTATTTTATGTCTGAAGAAATAGGAGGACATTTTAAGTACTGTACAGCCTGCATTTTAATTGATGATCTGAGACAGATCCATTTTAAGTATGGGCTCTTTTAACTGACAGCAATTTAAGGAAGTTCTAGCCACTCTGTCTTGTCTTCAGAAAATCGAAGCGCTGTGGACCTGCCTTTTGTTGTGGGAGATGCAGAAACAATGTAATCAAGGGAATGCCACTAAGGCTTGGCAATGGAGGATCTGAGTTTTGACCTTCTAATTGGCCTGAAAGCTAAATCAGCTTGTTTCTTGATTCCTAAAGGTTTTCATGTATTAACTTGGATATTCTTTATGAGGCTTTTTGCTGGGACGGACAGAAGGGAAAACTGGTTCAGTGGAAACAAAGCAACAAAACCAATTCTGGGAAAGCACATCTTGGGGTTTTGACTAGAACCTAGCATTCTTACATCCAGGTCATTTGAGCTGTGGTTCTTTAGTTCATAGAATCTGAAAGTTAGATGGCATTTCAGAGACAGTGTCCTCTAATCCATACCTTTACAAGAATCCTAGCTGAAATCTTACTCTTGTAAGATTGTTGAACTACCTCTAGTGAGAGGAAAACCTACTATTTAGAGAAGCAGCTCATTTTACTTTCAGATAACTCCAATTTAAGTCAATTCTATTCAATGTGTATTTTTTAAGCACCTACTGTGTTCTAGTCACTGAGAAGACAAAATAGAAAAGAAATAATCCTGCCAAAAGCATACAAAATATTGGAAGTTTTCCCTTACATCTAGCCTTAAACTATCATTCTATAACTTATACCCATTACTCCAAGTTCTGACCTATCAGCCAAGAAGAACAAATTCAATCACAAGACTTTCCTTCAAATATTTGAAAATAGCTGTCATGTAGGCACATGATACATCTTCCTTTCCTGCATCTAACAATCACAAATGGAAGGGAAAAAGAGTGCTAAACACAGGGTGATGAATTTAGAGTCACAGGACCAGGGTTCAAATACTAGCCCTGTCCCTTACTACTTATGTGACCTTAGGCCAAGTTGCTAAGGACTTTCTGGTCCTCAGTTTCCTCAGCTATAATATAAGGGAGTATGCCTAGTTGGCTTCTAAAATCCCTTTCAGCTCCAGATCTGTGATCATACTTCTTTCATATATTTGAAGGAATTTGAGAGGTCAAATGTGAATCAGTTTGGTGAGAAGAGGATTGGCACAGGGGCTGTTAGGTAGAGAAAAAAAAACAACGGAGGGCAGCCATTAGAAGTTTTTTACCAGAGATGAAGTGTCTGAGACAGACAAAGCCCTGACTACCTGCTAACTTGGGTTTCTGTAGCTTCCTTCTTTAATTTTTATATTCAAACCATATACCACAGAGCCTGTAAATCAGCAGGCTCAGGTAATTTACTGCTCCTATATCTGTTCTCTCCTTTTTCTCTCACACGGAGCAGCTCTGGATTTAAAACCTGCTTTACTGTTTATAAACCTAGTGGTGGGAACAGACTAATTTCCTTTTCAAGCTGCAGAGTAGAAGAATTAAAAAAAAATAAGGACAAATCTGGCTCATTCTCACCCTTAGAACTTTGCAAGAACATTTTTTAGTTTTGTAAGGTGTTACTTGGTCCACATAAACAGTTAGCTTCTCTTTAATAGCTTTTGCATTTGGGCATTTCCTATTCTAAATAGCATTACCCCCTTATGGGGGGCGTTTCCTCTTCATTTATTAATGCCTGTAATGCTTTCATTTTTTTTTAATGTTCAGATATCAGGGGAACTTGCATTTTTCTCATTAATACATCGAATCACGAGGGTGTCTGATTAAATTAACCACAAATTCCCGACCACAAGCATGCTCTGTTTAATCTTCAATTTCCTTATTCATATGAGAGTGATAGAAACACTTTCTTCTTATCCTTTCACACTGTGTACACTCAGCACCAGGGAGACTTCCTGTTGCTGGCTATGACAAGAAATGTGTCTCTTATAAACTGGAGGCAGATGAGATCAATGCTATACATCTTTGAGGACATTTGTTACTTTTTAAATAAGAAATGAGAAGGAGCAGGAATATATTCCGCATAGCAGAGGATGTGTCAAAATTCCTGAATCACCTTTTTCTCCCCACCTCCAGTATTGAAAGCACAGCATTTTGGAATATGTGGTGCTCAAAAAGGAGGACTTGTGCTTTCTTTTACTTTCCTTCTCCTATGTTTGTCCTCGCCCATTTCTTCTTTCACTTCACTGAAGTGTTTTGGCTTGTCCTCCTTGCTTCATCCTCTTTTCACGGAATTTATTAATCAAGTAATCCATCTTTCCCATATAGCCAGTGCCATCTCTGCAAATCCTACAGATGCTCAAGCTGACTATAAAGTAAACCTCTTTTAAGAGCCTTGGGATGGTGATGGGTTACATAAAGTAGATTATTCCTGTCTGGGGTTTCAGGAAAATTGTTGTATTCTTCTTATTACCTGTCTTTGAAATGAAAACATCAAGATAGTTTATCTCTGAAATGCTATTCTGCAGGACTACGAGGCAGAAAACTTAATAGTTTCATGAATTCAGCTTAAAATAACAATCCATTTATTCAAGATACCCTTTCCCCTACTCCACAGGATGAAAATGTCCTCAATAAACCTATATGTCTTAGAATTATTGTTATTATTATAATTTATTAAAGCCAAAAGTATACTTGGTGCTAAGTATAAAAGAGTGGGAGATATGTTACTTTTTGAAAGGGTTTATAGTCTAAATGAGACAGACAAGACTACTTGAAGACAGCAGTATCTCACAAGTCTGATTTGCTTGTTATTTCTTTTCTTTTCGAGTCTGTTCTTCTTTACTTGGCACAGGCCTCTCTCTGAGCTAGGCCACTTTGTATTCTCTGGTGGGAGGGGGCACAGCATTCAATCGCTTCTCACCTCCTCAAGGGAACGTTAATAGTCTGAGCTGGAAACCCAGGTCACCAAAGTGACAGAAAGAGGTGCAGGTTCCTTGAAAAATGGCTCCTGCCCCTCTGCCTGTGGTGCAGTTGGCCAGGGCAATGGCAAGATAAATGACAGTGAGGGAGGAGGAGTGTGGTATTTGTTTAATTGAGTTTCAAAAGAGAAGGCTGGGCTGGAGTTGCAAAGATTCTTCATCTGGGGTTGTACATCATGGTCACTTGATAAAGTAGGTGCTGTATTTTCTCCTTAGTGTAGTGCCTGGCTATTTGTGTATAACACATATATCCTAACTTCAATCTGACTACAGGGGGCAAACAAATCTCTGGCTTGGGATTTTTTTTTTAAATGATTCTGCTTCTGACCATTCCATCAATCACTTCAATCTTCAAATAAAACATATGGATTAACATTTACTAATACAAAACAAAAAAAAAACATGCAGATATGCTGAGGACTAAATAAGTGTACACAATCTTAGGTTGAAGCATGATGGATTTAGGCTACATATGAGTATGATTATTTCCTGGCAAGGAGAATTATTTCATGTGAAATGAGTTATCCAGGTAGGTTGCAGAATTCTTTTCTCTCGAGGTCTTGAGAGACAAGATAAAGCCTCATTTATTGAGATGATTTAGGTGTACCCTTGCCTGAAGTAGAAAGACAGACTAGATGATCTCTCAAGGTCTCTCCTAATGCTAAGATTCTATGATTCATCTATGCTTTCCTTTCCTCACACCATAATTTGTTAGTGAGGGAGAAAGGAGTAAAGAAATAGAGGTTAGATTGTTTCAGACTTGGGGGAAGGGAGAAAGAAAGCAGGGAAAATAGCAGGAAACAACTTCTTACTTAGCAGAGGTGGATGAGAGGAAGAGGAGTTTTATGTGAAAATAAAGGGGAGAGTGATAACCTAAAGGCTATCAAAACTTTGAAGTTATATGGGGAAATTTAAATTGAGGGTGGCTTGGGATGAGGACAATGCAATGAACAAATTTGAGGTAAGTCAGTTCTCCTATAGAGACATAATAACAGTTACGCATTACCTCACAGGTAATGTGCTTTGTAAACCTTAGAAGTGCTACATAAATGTGACATTCTAATAGCCCAAGACTATATAACACTTTCCCTAACAACCCTGTGAAATGGTGCAAGTGGCATTATTCTTACTCTGCATGGGTGTGCCTGGTTCTCCAGCAGGGGTTCAACAGGAGTAAAGTTAGTGAGAAAATGAAATATGATTGAGAAGTCCTTACACACGTAAAGGAAGTATTGCTAAGTTGAAAGGTTGTTGAAGCTTAGAGAGCTCAAATGTGTATGAAAAGACCAGCAAAAACAATGCATTTTCCCTAAAAAAGGGGGAAATAACTGATGCCTCAAATTCCTTGCCCCTACCCACTCCTTTTATGAGACCTAAATGGGAATCTGGGAAATGTAACTGTCTGGTCACCCTAAGCAAAGGTGAGATCCCTCCTTTGAGGCTTCTGGACTATATTTTGAACCTGAAAGAACTGTTGATCTAGAGAACCTAGACCTTGCCTACATCCTTCAGAGAGGTGACATACCTTAGAGTCAAGGCACTGGGGACGAGGAGAGGCTTCTGCTAATCCCAGACTAAGAGTCTCAATCCTTAAAAATGTATAGCAGCATTCTAGCTGACAAGAATACTTTGAAACCTTAGTGGAAAGAATGTAAGAAGTCCCAACCAAGCCCTGTGCTAGAGGTGTTGGATACGGCAGTTGTCCACAGAAGGCCGATCCCAGGGATTTCAGCAGATTGACCCACTGAGCAGAAGCATCCAGAAAGACCAGCCTAGGCGTTGAATAACTCTCAGCCCAATAGTAGCCATGACCAGTGATCAGCTAGCCGAGTGGCCTTTTTGTCTGACCCTGGAAGTGAATTACTGAGTCCTGCAGAGACATTGTGTCCTGCTAAAAGTGGCAGATTCCCTGGGCTCAGTAAGCCCAGATAAGTAATGGAACGGTGCTCAGCCCCACAGTAAATTTCATAGGGAACATTTCTGGAGAGAGAAGACATCGAGGCTCTATAGTTGCAGAGTAGTGACTTAATTTGGCCACATGTGTTCCCTACATACATATTTCACTATCATTCTACTGTAAGTTTGTATCTCTGCCCCATCCTGGTACTCTATATCTGTGGAAAGAACACCCCAATGTTTTGGGAAAGTGCCTAGTGTGTTCTTGCTGTGTAATTTGAGTAAATGCCTTTGCCGAGAACAGACTGAGTTTATGGGCTGATTGTTTATGGGAGGCACACCTATGGGGGATCATGAGCCACAGTATTAAGAAGATAGCCAAACACTGGAATATTCTTAACTCAAGGTAGCAGCAGCTTCTTGAGACCCAATCTCCAAGTATTGGTGCCAAATTACAGAGTGAACCTAAAAGAGTTACTATACACTTATGATGTCTCAGGAAATTAGATGACTTGCCCACTGTCTTATAGATATTAAATGGTAAAAAATGGGACTTAAACCCAGGACTTCTGACTATAAAACTGGTAATCTTTCAGCCATACTGAGAGGCCTTTATAAAGCTGTGCTAATTTAAACTGATAAAAAGGAGAAAAAATTTCTCAAAGTAGTCAAGTGAGGTAATTAAATGCTCTACTTCTCAATTTCTGAATACTCATTCTTCCCAGCTCTACCTCTAAATTACTTTTGTGACCTTGGGGAAGTCACAACCTCTGAATTTCATTTGCTGAGATGGCCTTTGTCTCTGGGACCAATTTCCATGCACACCATTTTGTAGGCCCATGTGTTATGTGGACAGGAAATGAAAGCCTCCCACCGCAGCAATAGACTATAGTTTTTTAAAAAAGTGTCAAGCACTCTCAGGCACAAGGGAACAAAGCTTTTTCTTCAAGGGTCACTCCTCATCATTCTATTGCAACCCCAAATACTGACGGCTTCCAAATCTAGCCTATCTTTCCAGTTTGATTAACCATGACTTACTGACTTCCCCTCAGCACTCTATCCTCCATCCAAAATATCCTATTTACCGTGCTGCACAGGACATCCCATCTTTTGCTTCTTTGCCTTGGTCAGGCTGCCCCTGGGACTGGAATACTCTCCCTCCTCTCTTCCTCCCCTTTGAGCCTCTAATCACTTCAAAGCTTAGTTCTAGAGTCACCTCCTTCAAGGGGACCTTTCCTGATTCCTATTGTTGATTCCTACTGATTCCTACCTCAAGTCACCTATATTTATTTTGTATAAAGGCAATTTTTACTTATCTTGGGCAAGGCATTTAATGTGTCGGAACCAGTTTCTTTGCTTGACGAAATGAGATAATATGTTTATAAGACTTTGGAAACCTTAAGGTGCTATATAAATGTTAGCTATTAAAATAATTATCATGATTATAATTATTCTCCCTTTCTTCTACTCTCTTTTCCCTCCCCTCTCTTCCCTGTCCACTTCATTCCATTCACTTCTCTCTTTTTTTTCCCTCTTTACCTTGATCATGTTTTTTTTTTCTCCAGTGCAGGTATTCCAATGTTTTCTTTGCATTATCTTAGCTTTAGCATTTACCTTAGCTTTGCATTTAACTTAACTAGGTGGCATAATGGAGAGAATGCCCAACTTGGAGTCAAGAAGACTCATTTTCCTAAGTTCAAATCTGGACTCAGACACTTACTAGCTGTGTGACTCTGGGCAAGTCATTTAATCCTGTTTGCCTCAGTTTCCTCATCTGTAATATGAGTTAGAGAAAGAAATGGAAAACTATTGTGTTATCTTTGCCAAGAAAACCCCAAATGGGGTCATGAAGAGTCAGACAAGACTCAAGCAATTGAACAACAAAAACTTTATCACTTAGGTGAACTGAGACCGCCAGCAGTGAGGAAAGTTAGTCCACTTTTGCCTCTGATACTCAATGTGTGAGCCTGAGCAAATCATTTACTCTTACACAATTCTGTAAGACCATAAGATATAAGGTAATATCTGATTACCTTTTCTTTAAGGAATTTCTATTTATATTGGGAATTCCCAGCATTAAAGTGATCATAGGTCTGGGCTAAAACAAAATAAATAAAAAAATAACCCAACCTAACTAACCAACCAAACACAAAGTACCCAAACCTGGTTTTAGCCAAAGGATTTGCAGTCACACTATGTGACTGCATTTGCAGTCACATTATGTGTCATATGATCAATATTGACATCATAATAACCTCTTCTGAAAGTCTCCTTTAATGGCTTGTTGTGCTTCAGAGCTGGCTACAGTTGCTAAAGTCTCTGCCCATGGCACCGGAGCAACACAAACAGATGGGCTTGGGAATGAACTATGTATCTATTGTCTAAGACCAGTCTGGCTAAATACCCAAAGGGGCTCATTGTCAAAGACTGGCCACAAAGTGATGCATATTCTAGGCCAAAACAATTAAGGAAGATAATCCAGTAAGCCTCAGAAGGCTACAGTCTACAGAAATATAAGCAATCCCTTCACCAAAATTAGAGGTCTCTTAAATAACAATAAATAATGCCTTCCATTTGTATGGAACTTTGAAGATGATACATAATAATTGACATCAAAATTACACATACATGCCTACATATATGTGTATATCTGTATCTATTTATATACCTGTATCTCTCCATATCTACCTATCTATGTCTTAGTTGATGATCTGTGAGCTAGAGACAAGGTATTTCTGAGATTTTTGTATACTGATTAGAGGGAGGATTTGAACTAGGGTTTTCTGTTTCAAAATACAAAATTCCTCACTATACTATGCTGCCTATCAAAACACATTTACTTATATATTATCTTTTTTGATGCTTATGACAACTTTGCAAGTGAAGCAGGACAGATATTATGTCAGGAAACTGAGTCTCAGACAGATTGTGTCTTACCCAAGAATAAATTAAAGGCTGACAAAAGTCTGAGACCAAACTCCAACCCATTTTCTGACTTCTCATCCAGTGACCTTTCCTATAACAATAGCTTCTCTCTTTTTATGTCAGCTGTCCTTTTTCCACTTGACGATGAATGAAATATTAAAAAAAAAAAACTTCCCTCTTTTAGGCATAACTTATCCAAGCTAAGCCTTCAGTGTTTGGAAGGGTAAGGGGGAAATGCAGAAAAGAAGAAGATCCTTAAGGGTATAATAGGAGGTTGCTGGGAGGAGAAAAGTGACAGTGTATGTGGAGAGATGTAATATTTTACTTGAGGCCATATAACTTAAACATCCAGTGCTGTTTTAGTTTTTTCTTTGTCTCTCACAATAGGAGACCGAAGCAGACTAATCAATTATAAGTGTTCCCCAAAAGGAATGTAAATCTGAGCTTCTATTTTGACATTTCCCCATCATTGATTAGATAATTTCTGCTGTATTTCATTGTGTAGTAGTAGAGTGTTAAAATATCTGGAGATTGCTTTCTGTTGGTATTCTCTCCTAGAGGGAAAATTCATTGTATATGAACTAGCCCTTATAACATCAAACCAATATTCTTGTGAGATTCATAAATTAAATTTCCTTTCCAACTTTTGTTTAATATATTCAGTGTCACCTTGTAAGGCAACTGAGATAATTTTGTGTACCCTATCAGTTTGTTTCTGGTTTGACATCTGTGTTTGTTTATAGAGCTTTCAAAAGTGGAGAATTCGGTTGCCAATTGATGTTGATGGTTTTGAGTTAGAGAGGAGACAGAGTAAGCTTCTAAATGAAAGTTTGTTTTTACAAGTTCTATTTTGTTGTGGCTGAATGTTTTTCAAACAGATATTCACTGACTATTAAACATTCAAACTGAATCTTTTCATCATTGACTTTAAAAGAATCAAAGCCTGAAACACTGCAAAGTCTTGTCTCTTCTCCTTAACTCAATCAGCAAGCATTCATTATGTATCTACTATGTGCCAAGCACTGTCCTAGGTAGGAGCGATATAAAAACACGATCCAAATGGTCTGTGACCGTAAAGGGTTTATATGCTATCAAGGAAAACAATACAAACACATAACAATATATACAAAATAAGTGTGAAGTAATTTTATGAGGGATGCACTAGCGTCTTAGGGGAATCATTAAAAACTTCATATAAGAGGTGGTGATTGAGCTGAACTTTGAAAGAAATGATGGGTTCTAACAGGCAGAGGCAAGAAGGCAGAACATTTCACACTTGAAAAGCAGTTAATACAAAAGCATGGAAATGGGAAATACGTGTAAGGAAAAGCAAGAAGTCCAGTTTGGCTGGATTGTAGATGCAATGTTATGTAAAGGGGAAGGATATATAAAAAGCCTCAAAGGGGAGTTTGGAGTTAGGTTTCAAATGGTATTAAATGGCAAATAGAAGAAGTGTGTATCTGATGTTAGAGGTAATCAGGAGCCACTGAAATTTACTGAGCAGAAGTAGGACCAATGGAGAGAATCTAGGTGGCACAATAGATAGAATTCTGGGCCTGGAGTCAGGAAGACTCATCTTCCTGAGTTCAAATCTGGCCTCAGACACTTCCAGCTGTGTAACCCTGGGCAAGGGTTTGCCTCAGTCTCCTCATCTGTAAAATCAGCTGGAGAAGGAAATGGCAAACCACTCTAGTATCATTTCAAGAAAATCCCAAATAGGGTCATGAAAAGTCAGACACAACTGAAACTACTGAATAACAACAAAGAACCAATGGAAATTGAAAATATATTAAAGGAATCTTTCCATGTGATTAAGATTCTTCACTTTCATTTTTGTCTTAGTATTGCCAGTGTCTAGGCCAGTGCCTTTCTATAGTAGTCCCTTAATAAATGCTTAGTGATTTGAAATTAATTGAATTTGTACAGTAAATGAAGGGTGGGATTAATGGAGAGAGCCATAGATTTAGTATCAGAAGACTTGGGTTCTGTTCTTTATTGGCTGTGGTGAGCAAATGGTTTAAACTCTGAGCATCAGTTTTTTCATCTCTAAAATGGGGGTTCAAATACTTATACTGCCTATCTCCAGGGTTCTTGTGAACATAACGTTTTGTAAACTCTGAAGCCTCTCCAAAGAGAAGTAATACATGATGGATTTGATATCTAATCACATCTATCAGTTGTTCTAGATAACTTAGATTAAAATTCATCTGGGCCTTGAGCAGGTGACTTGAACTCACACAGACAGTTGGGTGCTCCCTTATTTTCTTCCAGTTTATCTTGGCTATCAAATCCCTATTCTTCTATTTGTGTTCTGTCCTTTCCAGTCCAAAATTGTTTTTGTTTTTTCAAAGAAATCAAAAGCAAAATAATGGTTGAGTAGTTCTGCCTTCTCTCTGTTGTCAGTTATCATTATTTCACCTATTTTATGGTTCAATCTTTCTTTGATCTTCCACTTTCCTTACTACAGCATTCATACCTTTCCCCCCACCCCCACTTTGTTTTCCTTAGCTTTCCTCACTGGTTTCAGCTAATTACGAGCACTAGCACTTTTGACACTCTGCTCCATTTTGGGAATCATACTGTTAGCTGACTTGCTTCCATCTTTTCTATGTGTCTTCTAAAAAATATAAATTATCTGTGAGTTCCCTATGTATCCACATCAATCTCATCTCCTCATCATTAGAATTGCTACTTTGTCTTCAAAATTTCATTTCTGAGAGCTTCTCCTTCTTTCTGAGCTCACTAAGGAATTTTCATCTGTTGAATCAAACCCTTTTCTGTTGATTGAATTCCTATCCATCATTCCAAAATCAGCTCAAATGTCACTTTCTCCAGGAAACCTTCCCTGATGTTCCCATCCTCCCTCTTCAATCTGTAATGACCTTTTCCCATTTTGAATTTCCATCACATTTCATTTGTCTTTTCTTTTTGGCCTGAACTTAGGATTTTATTCGTGTAGGCAGCTCCCCAGTGAGGAAACCTTAGCTACTTCTAGATCTGCAAAATACTTTTACATATATTTTCTCATTTAATCCTCACAATACCCTTGTGAAGTTGATGCTGTTATTATCCCTATTTTATAGATGAGGTAACTAACACTCAGTGAGGTTATGATTTACCCACTTTGGTTTGCCCTTCAAGCCTCCATACTTATCTCTTGTATGTCCTTAATACACTTTCTAGTACTACCTGTCCCCTTTCTTCTTCTCCTCAAGACACCCACTATCCTGATGCTGCCCACAGCTCCTCAGGTGGTACTCTGTGGGCTGTCTTCCAACTTAGGTGCCCCCTTCCCCAAACTCTCTCTCTTCCTTCCTTATAGACCAAACTTGCCCCCCAATTCTGTCTGATCAAAGATTGTATAAGGCAATCTAATCTAATTTCCTCAGTGGAACCAATTTTGTTCAAGGCATTCAGTTCAATAAATGTTTGAGTGCCTAGTATGTGCCAGGTGTGGTGTAGGAGTCCATAACTGCGTACCATCACAACTCCTACAAACTCATTTTAAATAATACTTTATATTTGTGCACCCCTACTAAAGTGCTCTACTCCATAGCAAATTTCCATTGCTTCTATGTTTAGGTCTCCCTGTGTTTTTAAAGGTTGTGCCAGTAAAGCACACGCAATAATAGGTCTTGCCAAACTAGATAGGAAGCAAATATTTGCCCACTGGTGTCTGTTGTCTGAGGGACAGTCTAGTTAAGTTTAGAAAAGCTTATTACCAGGAGGTTGGCCCATCACTGATGGGCCAACAGGTAAAAAATTGCCCTTAGTTCTTTTAGTCTTCTCCTGCTTTGACACTGATAACCATGGCATGTCAGAAATGGGGGTAGAGGTGCCAAGAATCACTGAGTTCTTGGACTATTTTTACAAGCACTGATTTAGTTATTATTACTTTTAAGTATGGGATACTTGTCTAATGAGCAATGAGTTGGTATACTGTTAGAAGACATGGACTATATCTATATTGACATTTTTGACATGAATAAAACCATAAGACGTAATTGAAAGGAGAGCTGACAGATTTTCCTCTAGTTGATTAAAAGAGTTGGGTCAATCATGCTCTCAAGGGACTTGAAAACATCACTTCATGGTCCACTTGGTCATCTTGCCTTTCACTGTTCATGATTAGTTGAAGTAAAACATATCACTTTAAGGATAATGACAGCTGATATATCCACATATATTATAAAAGGATTGTTGTTGAAGGATTTTACATGATTTTGCAAACTAAGTCAACATATATATTCAGTGACTCCAATATTAAGGTGGACATTGGAGGAAAGGAAAGGGATTATCACAAAGCATGGTACAGCATAGGGGAGAAATGACAGAGGTAAAAATGTGGTCAATAACTCAAAAGCCCTATGACAGGAAACTGAAGGATGCTTTCAGAATCATTTGTCTCTGTGCAGTGAGACTACTGATTAGTTACAGAAAAGATTAAAATCAATACACCAGATAAAAAGAAATTGTAATGATGAGAAAGTATAGTATTATAATAGTCTCCATACCTATCAAAATAAGCTGTTAGCTCTGAAAAGTACAGAATTGATCAAATTAAGGATTCAATTTATCACCATTTTAAGGGAAGTTGAGATGATCCTAAGGTGGCCAAAACAAGGAAGCCAACAGAATCCAGGCATTGTCTTAACCAACAAATGCTGTATAATCTATAATTAGCAGAGTCATTGCAAACTGGGGCAACACAATTTTGAAATACAATTTTATTTATAAAACTTTGTGGACACGATGATGGAAGACTAGAAGCCATGTCACTTTGTAAGCCAGCCAAAAGGAATATGCAGAAAGTTTGGCATGAGACCCAACTAACCCTTAAAATCTTAAGATGATAACAAGAGTGTTTATAAGTTAAATTGGGATATATCGACATGGAATTAAAAAGATCTTCCAGGATGTCTAGTTAGCTATTGTCATGGTCAATAAAAGTGGAATTTCTCTAGGTGTTTGTTTGAAGACAGCAGTGTGCTGATAACATTGGGCCTCCTAACATTATGACACCTTGCTGAAATCTTTTGGTCACTCAAAAAAAGTATGCACAAAAGGAGAAAAGTATATGAAGAATTAATGTTTTCCAGTTTAAAACACTCAAATGGATAGGCAGTCTGTTGAGGGTATCCATCAGTACTTATTTCTTGATAGGCACTGTGTATGGACAATGAGTTAGGAGTGGCTCTGAATAGGAAGAAGAAAAGCAGGCAGGACTGTTTTTGTAAAACTATGAATCAACCAAAAGTTTATGAAGAACCTACTATATATCAGATGTTGTGTCAAGTTATGGAAATGCAAATACAAAAGTGAGATAGTCCCTCTTCTCTAGTATCCTACCTTTAACTACGGAGATAGGACACATTTACCGATAAGTACATACGGGACACACAAAAAGAATGCATAGAGATTTTGGCAGGGTGTCTAACAACTGGAAGAATGAAAAAAGAAAAGGCTTCTGGAAGGCAGTGGGACTGAAATAGCCTCAAAGAGTACTGAGAGTTCTAAAAGGGAAAGGTGAGGATGGAGGTATAGACTTTCCATCTCAAGCTTTTTCTTTACAAATAAATGCACATATTTAATATGAAATTCTTACATTGTTGCTATGAATCACAGAGTATCATGAACTCTGAAAAATAAAAATCATAGGTAGTGCAAAGTAAAGTGAAATTATATGTTGTCCTTTCCTGTCCAATCTCTAATCACAGAATTCAATGCCATCAGTGAAAGTTGTAGAGGCATGTGTGTATGTATAAAAAATACATACACACACACCTATATATATACACACACATGTGTGTATGTGTACACATATACATACATGCATAATGCATATATACGTGTGAATGTATATATATATGTGTGTGTGTGTGTATGTGTGTGTATATACATATATATATATATATTTATATATATATATATATTTATATATATATATATATTTATATATATATATATATATTTATATATATATATATGTTCAATGTGAAGAAGACTCTCTTAACAAATTAATGCTATCCAAAAGCATAATTCTATCCCTGAGTGCCTGGGACATGGTAGGTACTTAATAAATGCTTATTGAATTGACTCAACTTGTGGTTTAGTGTGTCTCTCACCCATAGACACCATTAAGTAAAGGCTGGATGTTAGAGATATTGTAGAGGGGATTCCCATATAGGTATGAGTTTTCTCCCAGATTTTATAAATCTATGGTTTTGTGGCGTGGGTATAAATTGTCTGCAATATATTATAACAATGATGTATGTAGAAAGTGCTATGGAAAAGCATCATCAAGGACATGAATGAGCAGAAAAGGAAAAGGGATTGATCAAATAATGAGAGCAAAGGATAACACATGTATGCTCTATTTTCACAGGTACCTTAAAACAGAAAAAAAAAGTTTCAGTGCAAGGCCTCTAAGATACTATGCTTGACTGATTGAAAAATTTATAAAAGAATCATAGACTCATAGGAACATATCTTTAGCACTTAGAGAGGCCATTTAGTCTACCCCCTCATTTGACATATGAGGAAACTGAAGCACAGAGTGGTGAAGTGACTTGCCTAGAATCACACAGCTAATAAGTATCTGTGGCAGGATTCGAACCCAGATCTTTCTGACTCCAAGTCCAGTGACCCCCACAAGATGAGGAAATAGAAAGAACTTACAATTCTCATGTTCGTCAAGATCATGGATCTATTAAATACTGACTAGCTCATGTGGTCTTCACCATAAGTCAGTGAGATAGACAGATAAAATAATTCACACTAAGGTGAAAATGAATAAATCCTGTCTTCTTTGGTATCCTTCTGGAACTTTCTTAAGCAATTATTCTCTGTCTTAGAAATTTTGAATCTTTTCCTTTTTACCCCTCTTTCTCTTATGCTTACAAATATATACATCTCCTCTATTCTTAATTGTTATTTCTATTTACCTTTCTTGGTTATCAAGCTATTTCCCATCTCTCTTCACCCTGCTCCCTCTTAAACTCTTTTACTGATGTTAGGGTGGGATCTGACTCAGACTGGTATCCTGTTCAAATCTGAGACTGAGAGAAAATGAGGCACTGACAGGTCATTAAACAATTAATAAAAGGAGGTTTACTTAGTCATAGCATAGAGAAGATATTCAACAAGGTTACTCCAGCACTTAGTTTGGGTAAATATGGCTCCCCTTATCTCCATATTATAATGCATCTGGTTAACAGGGCCAGAGGTGCTGGAATGAGAGGTCTTGAGACAGCTACCATGTCTAAAGGATCCCAGCTCCATGTGGGTAGGTCTTTATATAACCTTATGTGACTGGGAAGCCATATTAATAAAGTCAGAATCTACTAATAAACTTCATTAAAGGAAGCAAAGCTTAAGCCTTGGCTTCTAGGTCAATCATATTCCAGGGGCAGCTTTCTATAGATTAATAGTCTACAGAAACTCTTCTCTCAAGGTCACCCTTGACCTTGTAAACACCAAATCCAATGACCTATAGTTGATATTTGTTTTGTTTAATTTCTTTGAAGCATTTGTCTCTGTGCTCAAGCTTCCTGGATATCTTTTCTTCCTTAACTTCAAGATACCATACTCTTATGGTTCTCCTTTTGGTCCATGGATGGATTTCAGGAGCATCTATGAACTTGAATGGAAAAAATACCCTTATTTTCACTGTCCTCTAACTGAAAATTAGCATTTCCCTCAATAATTTAAAAACATTATTCTTAGAAGGGGTCCCTGACATAAAAAAGGTCAAGAACCCCTGTTCCAGTTGATTCTTTTTCTGAATTCTTCACTAGTAGTGCCTAATCTTCTATCCTGGACATTCTCCAAAGATCTACCCTTGGCTCCCTTTTAATTCTGTGTATATTCCCTCTCTTCCAAATTTCATTCACTTCCATGACTTTGACTCTTGTTACCTATATACATATTTATATCTCTATTTTTGACAGTCCAGAACCATAGCTCTAAATGGTTCTGAGACATTGCCATCTAGATGTCCCACATGTACTCCCAACTCAAAATATCTAAAACTAAGCTTATTTTCTTTTCCACTAAAGCTGTTCATCTTTTTGATGTCACTATGTCTGTCAGTAGTACATCCATTCATTTACTCTTCTATTTGGAATTTTGGTCTCATGTTTTATTCCCTCTTTGTCCTTCAATTCTTGTATCAAATTAGTCGTTAAGTATTCTGAGTTCCACCTCCATAATAACTTTTATATAAAGTCCCTCTTCTTCCTTACTGTTGGCACCACCCAAGCACCAGACCTCGTTATCACCATTCATACTATTTCAGTACCCTCCTGACAGTTATACCTTCTTCCAATCTCTCTCCATTCTGGTGTCTGGTTAATGTATTTGCCAAATGACTCTTCCATATGTAAAGATAGATAGATAGATAGATAGATAGATAGATAGATAGATAGATAGATAGTTATGGTCACATAAATCTGCTCAAAATCCTTTAATGGCTCTTTCTTGCTTTGAGTTAAGCTCAAAGTCCTTTTCATCCAAGGCTCCACAATCTATTAGTGTCCTACTTATCTTGTAGTATCTAATATTATTCATCTCCAGATAGTCTACACTCTAGCCAACCTCAATTACTTGTTGTCTTTAAAAAACACTTTTGTTGTCATGCCTCTCTGTCTTTGATAACACTTTTTCTTATGCCTGGAAGACACAGAGATGGTGTCTTCCTTTGGTAAAGAAACTTTCTCCTTCTGAAATTTCCCTGTATGAGTGGTGTTAAAAGCAAATAGAAATGGTACCACTAAACCATATATAAGTATTCCTGTGGGCCATATATTAACTTGGAAAACCACATATTACTATTATCTATGTTTTATTACATTCTTATTAATTTTGTTAAATATTTCCCAATTATATTTTAATCTGGTTCTGGATGTATTTGGGAAAGTTGTGGACCCAATATAGCCCTTACCAATGGAATCTCAGGCCTGGTTCTTCTTATCCCTTAAGTACTTATCATTTATAATAGTTATCTTTTGTTGTGTTACTTTTCCCTACTGGACTAAAACTCTTTAATGTCAGGCTTCATATCTTACATAAATTTTTAATTATTCTTAGTACCCAGTACAGTGACTTATATACAGTAGGTGCTTAATAAATGTTATTTATTGAACACTTAGGCTTAACACTTCCTGGAAGCACATGTATTTTAAAAGAGGAATTAGTTAACCTAAATAATTTTTAAAAATTAGTGTAATTTAAAAAGATTAGTATGAATAGGGTGTATGATATTATGAAGATAAGTATGAACAGACCTAATTTGACCACTGTACCATTCTCTCCATCAATCTAGTGTGAAATTTTAACCTTAAAAAAATCACATCTCTAAGACTCTATGATAAAGGCAATAAAAAGAGTGACCTAGAGACCAAGGCTGTCCAATTATCAAGAAAATAAACAACCCTGTTACGTTAAGCAAAGTGGGAAGGTGTGACCGGCATGCTACCAAGGCGCAAAGTATAACATCCAGACCAGACCAAGAGTAGAACAAATTGTGTGTCGCAGATTGTGTTCCCATGTCTTTTCCAGTCTACTTCTATAGCTACAGAACAGCACATTGTAGTGATCATATCTTCTGCTTTGCCCTGAAAAGACTGTTTTTTTTTTTTAACTGCTGGTGAATGACCAGCTTCCCATTACTCTGGCCCATTCCTATCTCTGGTCACTCCTTCCACATGGATCAGGTAGGACAGGACGGATATATTCTGTTACTGCTGAAATTTTCTTGGGAGCAATTCTATGTTGCAAATGAAACACTTCATCAAAGAAACTTGTACAGGAAAGGTAGAAGAGAAACACAAAAAGGGGAGTGGAATGAAACAGCTCTAAGTGATATTGAACTAGAGTTGGTATTATATCACTTGCCTTTATCAAATAAAAATGTTGAAAATAAGAAACACAGGAAACACTTCCTTTTTAATCCACACTATTTTTTTCTTTAAAATAAAAGCAGAGAGACAAGCAAAGTGAAAATAGGAGTGAACTATCGTAAGGGGAAAGAGCTAAAGACAAACTGTCTCCATTTATTTCCTGAGCATTGGAAAACAAAAAAAGTGGATGGATGTTTCCTGTGCCATTAAAAGTTGGTGAGCAAGGTCATCTCTTTCCATGGATGGTCAACTTTTCTGTACTTAAGACAAATTGGCCATTTTACAGAGTTAAGCAGTCACTGTTGGAATAATCAGATGAGTGAAATGCTTCTCTCTTCTTTGGACAAAATACACCAATACCTATTGCTGTTATGCCATTGACTTTAAAGTCTCTCACAGAGATTCTTCCTCTGACCTCTACCTTGATGGAATACAGTGAAATATAGCTTATGATCTTAATGGATATGTGATGCCAGGCATACAACTTTACCTTTTTAGTTTCCTCCCAAGAAAAGCATTGGATTCCTTTCTTTTTTTGGCAATAGTGGGAGGCGACCTCAGAGAACACATAAAATGCAAAATGCTTCATTTTTATAGCAGTTTACATTATTTATATATTTTCTTCTGAAAGTGTGAAATTACATATCTTAAAATGGAATCAACATAGTAGTTTCTTATCTTTTTAAATATTTAGGAGTACCCAGTGTTTACTTTCTGGGTTACATTCTCAAACATTATATTTTATAGTAGAATGTCAGGAAGAGTTTTTTTTTCCTTTTCATTTTTTACTAAACCTTGTATTATTATAGAATTTAGATTATTTTGGTTATCTCCTGTGGCATTTACCTATTCATCTAGGATGAAAGAAACATTTAAAATGAGTTGCTGAATCATAGACTTTTTAGAGAACTATGTCTGAAAGGTATCTCAAGGTCATTCATTCATTCATCCTTCCACTCATTCATCTATCCATTCATTCAATAAATATTATGTAACAGCTATGTGTTTCAGACTAGAAAAGATGTAAAGCTCAATAGGAAATGACCCCTGCCCTTAAGGTGCTTATAATCTAGTAGTACTTCTTGTCCATCCCTCTGCAGTGGTATAAAGCAACTGAAAACAAGTTGCATCTCTTTAGGACACTGTCTAAAGTTTCATTTCCACATGGAAAGTGAAAGAAAGTAAAAGGGATTAAGACACAAGGGATTTTTTTCCTCTAATGCACCTTTAAATTTTTTTTGCTTATTTTATTTCTAATTTATGAAATAAAATAAGCATTTCATAACGTAGTAGAATAAAAAAATGATGAGTGCACATGAAACTTCAAATCTTCATGATTTAAATTAAGATATTAGTGGTAATTATGGAGCCTTCTGTCTGAAGCCTTTCCTAATTCCACTTCCAGCTACTAGAGTGCCCCTTTACAAAACTATTTTGTGTTCATTTTCTATCTATCTATCTATCTATCTATCTATCTATCTATCTATCTATCGTACATACTCAGGTATAAACACATGTCCCCTACTAGAATGCAAGCTCCTTGAGAACATGGATTACTTCAGTGCATTCCTAATGCTTCACATACCACTTGGAACACCATAGGTGCTTAATTAATGCTTGTGGAAATATGAGAGTAATAAGAGATTTATTAAGGTTGAACTGTTTACATTCCTGCAGGGAAAGATGATATTTGTAACTCATGAGTCCTTTGTCAGTATTAGGTTAGTGGGAGGGAAAAAATTATATGTATGTATACATAGACAGATAGAGGGCACATGGTGAGTTTAAGATGAAGGGGTGATATCTGGAAAATAAAATTAAGGGGTGAGAGAGAATTATACTGGAAAAAGGAGAAAAAGAGAAGTAGAATGGGGTAAATTATCTCACATGAAACAGACAAGAAAAGGCTTTTACAGTGGAGGGGGAAGTGGGGGAAGGTGAGATGGAATGAGTGAATCTTATTCTCATAGGATTTAACTTAAGGAGGGAATAACATACTCAATGGGGTATGAAAATCTATCTTACCCTACAGGAGAATAAGGGAGGAAGGGGACAAGAGAGCAGGGGGCAGATTAGGGGACAGGATAATCAAAATCAAACAGTTCTGAGGAGGGACAGGGTCAAAAGAGAGAATAGAATAAATGGGGGGTAGGATAGGATGAAGGGAAATATACTTAGCTTTTCACAACAGGACTACTATGGAAGTATTTTGCATGACCACACATCTATAGCCTGTATTGAGATGTTTGCCTTTTCAATGAGGGTGGGTGGGGAGGGAGGAAGGGAGAAAATTTGTAACACAAAGTTTTAAAAACATGTTAAAATTAAAAAAAAAAATTAAAGAAGAAAAAATTCAATTATAGCAAAAAAAAAAAGAAAAATGAGAGTAAATCCTTTTGGGAATAAGACACGGGATAATCTACTAGAGCCTGAATAGAGGACAGGGGCAGAGGAAAGTACATTTCACAAGAGCAGTTAAGAGAGGAATTGAAGTGAAAGGTAGGATGGGAGATTCTGCTCAATTCACAAATTTCTAACAGAAAGAGCTTATTCCCCTGCTGTACACAGGAAGAATATCTCTCTATTTCCAGAGTATATGCCTTGGGGTAGCATGCACTAGAATTAGAAAAGGTCAATGGATGGGATCCAGTGGAGAATTTCTAGATGCTCCCTAACTACTGTAGAAGAGCCAGGGCCCTTACTCAGATTAAATTGAATGCAGAAACCAAGGGCGTTTTTTAGACTAGCTGGTTATATGCCAGACCATACTAGACAATAGTGGGGTTGGAGTGAAGGATCAAATTCCTTGGGTATTACCAAGGCAGAACATGTCTTGTGTTCCTCTAAGCTTGAATGGAGTTCATAAAGTTTACTCCCTTTGTACTTTTGAGCAAGGTATACCTGCTGAGTGTGGAAGAAGATATCTATTACCCTTCCCCTCTCAGGTAGGCATAATGGGAGGTCAACGTTTGAAAATCTATGATAGGATGCCAATCTACAAATATAAAGAACAGCACTGTGATTAGAAACCCACACTTACCTCTTAAATAAAAATGCAGGCAGGAAGTCATACATATTGAAATTTTACTAACAGCTGTTTTAATTCCTGTCCATGGTCCACTTTGAAACAGTTGGAAACCTTCTTTGCAGCACAAATTGGGCCTGCTGTTGGTAATCTCAACAGTAAGGATGAAGAAAACTGAATAGCTATACAAATTGAAACATACAATTTCCTCTGGATTCTCTCTCTGTCTCTTTTTCTTTCTGTGTGTGTGTATGAACACATATACATACATTAGCACACACATATACATATGTATATATGCATTGCATTTTTGCATGCTTGTATGTAACATAATTAAACCATGTCTGAAATACCTGCAAGGAAGTTTGAAAGGTTGAAGAAAGATGTGAGGATTTCTCTTCATGTTAGACCTACTTATTCAAGACACAAAGTGGCTTTTTATTTTCCTGTCAAGGAGTTTTTTAGGGGGTTAAAAAAATGTACTCATACTTTGAATCACTCTGATCACTAATTGGTTTGTTCTCCCCTCCCCATATGAGTACGTTAGATTTCTAAGAAATATATTGCTCTATTTTAATATATGGTGTTTATTCAAAACCAAAGGAGGTGAAGCTTTGGTTAATAATATTGCTTCATTATTTTGTGGAATAATTTATCTTGCTTATCAATATGTATGTTTTGAGTTTACCAAAAAGCAGCATGATTTGAACAATAACCTCCTCCTCTACATTTTGTAGCTGAATCCGCCCCCCCAAATAAATCCCATTGCCAAGAATCTTTAGGTTCCATGGGGTTCATTGATACTTCTGGGTTTATAAACTCTGGTATGAATGAACTCAATGTTTCTTGAATTATTTGCAAGAATAACATTGTAAAAATGGGAGATAATGAGCACAGTGAAGACGAGAGCCTAGAAAAGTATATATTGATATTCTTAGGCTATCACTTGTTTAATCTTATCTTCATAAAAGTCATCAAGAACCCTTCCATGATAATAATAATAACAATGATAATAATAACAACAATAACTGTATGACCTCCAGAAGGGAGGTAAGAGAAATATAATAGCATCATTTGATTTATAGTAGAGTAAAATTGTGCCAGGTTATTTGCTTGGCAATGAGCCAATTCTTCAGGCTTTATTCACTAGGGAGTAAGATTATTGCCTCATAAAACAAGAGAAACTGCCCAGTTATCCCTTAAGTACAACACTATTAGCTCAGAGTCTCCACTGCAGTTAACACTGTCACCAACCCTTCAAAGATATCTTTCATTTCATTTCATTTCATTTCAAAGGTATCTTCTCTCTTTTTGGGTAGAAAATACATTTGGGTATTGTCAGCTTTACAATTTTACCTACACAAGTTTTGTGATCCAAGGAAAATTCTCTTATATTTAGTATGAATACATACATATTTATATGTGTATAATAATTTTAAAAGTACAAGACAAAAAGAATTTTTCGAATGATGCTTCAAATACCAGGGAAAAAAAGTTTTCGGTGATTTTGTAAGATCTTTTTAATTCCACAGAAAATCTGTTGTTCTGAAAATAATAGTTCTCAAAAAATGAAGGTTGCTTTTCAATGCTTTTCAAGTTTTACAGACAAGTTACATTTATTAGATTTGTTGGAAATTATTTTGTAAAAAATATTAATCAAATATAGACCACTTTTTTTGAAATATCTGTCCTTCCCTTCACCTCATATCCAGCTAGATATTAATTGATGTAGAAATAGCCTCCCATTGTTTTTATCACTTTTGCTTTCACCTGAGCAATAGATTTAGCTACAATCAGCGAAATGCCTTTATTTTTGCTTGTCAACCAACATGGGACAAGAATTCCCTCTGTTCACTTATCCCGAATACATAAGGAAATGTATATCCAAAGGAGAAGAGCTATGATAGTGACTCAGAGAATATGCGATGTCATTCTCTGTTCAATTAAGTCAAATCAGCAAGCATTAATTAAGCACCTAAAATGTGCCACACGGTGTTAGATACCATTCCTACTACAACCTGCCTCAGTTACGACAGTATGTTGAAAGTTGTCATCAATGAAGGAAATATTCATTTGTTAGGCACCTACCATGTGCCAGGACCTATATTAGTGATGTGCTAGTCAAAAATTTATTTGGACTTGCAATCTAGTCATAAACAGAAGCAAAGTTAATGGTATACAGCTTCTTACTCCAGAAATTTCTTTGAGCTTCCTCCTAACTGTACCCTAACTGGGCCCATAGAATCACCTAGGCTAGCTTAGGAATGGCTGGAGAAATTCATACCAAACATTGAATAATATGTGGCTATGCTGTATCTTTGTGAGGTTTCCCCAGCGTGAGGGGGCATGAATTGTTATTCAGTTTCCAGTCTATCAATCAAACTGCATATAGTGAGAGTGTGGCTCAGAGAAAATGCAGTTGAATTGGATTGGCTATTTCAGGAGTCCACAAATCATTCAGAAACGTGAAAAATGTTCTCCAGTCAGTCAGTCTAGTACTGTTGACTATTTTCATAAATATTTGGACATCAATCAATTAGAATGTGTGATGACTTGGTTTGGTCTGGTGATTTCGGTCATAAAGACATAGCCATGATAAGCTATTGATTGCAAAGGGCTTTGACATTTTGAGATAAGATGTGCTCCATGAGTACAAATTAGTAATTATCAAAGAATTTGGAGATAGGAGGAACATGAAGATATTTCTGAAAATAAAGCCAGGATTCAGTAAATCATTAAACGAACAAATGTTCATTGATCATCTACCATGTTAAAAACAACCACCACCACCACCACCACCACCACAACAATGTATTTGGTTTTAAGATAGATACCAAGTGGAATATATTAGTCTCTGCCCTCAAGGATGTTACTGTGTAAGAGCAGGGGGATTCTGACATAAGTAATTATAATGCAAGAAAAATATATTAAAAAAAATTCAATAAAAGTACAAAGTTGTATGGGAATTCCAAACAAAGAAAAAAGTTTCCTGCTGGGAGGATGAGGGAAGGCTTTGTGGAGAAGATTTCTTGACTTAGAATATTGGGTAGGATTTCATCAGACTAAGTTGGGAAAGTGGATCTGCATGCTTCCCTCTGTGTGTGGTAGTTATCTGGTAATTCATAAACTTTGGTTTAATTGATTAGTCCTGTACAGCTAGATAATTTCTTGTCAACAATATTAAGTTTAGAGAGTATGTGTGTGTGTGATTTAGACAGAAATGATTATGTCGGAATGGTCAAGGTGGAAATAATTGCTTTAATAATAGAAAGAGGTTTCCTATGGATTATCAAAGTTCTACAGGCACCAAAGGACAAGTAAGAACTTAGAAACAAAAGACAAACCTCAAGTTGGATTTTCTTCATATATGAATTTGGTCTTTAGTAACACATGCCAACTTCTCCCACAGTTGACTCAAGGCAATTCAAGAAAAGGAGTGGTAAGGAGGAAACAGAAAGGATTTAAAACTTTTTTTGGTATGCCAAAATTGACACCTGTTGATTAATATTCATCAGTGAAACTATTTCTTCTACTTCTGAATGGTGATGTGTTAAAGGCTTAACAAGGAAGAAATGTGAATTTCAGGTAGCCTCTAAAATATATACTTTCTTGGATATTGAATATGAGAAAGATGTATAATTTCATTGGTGTGGAAACCCAATTAAGACCTGGGCAAATGTAATCTATGGGGCATGAATTATCCAAATCATTATCTCAATTCTCTATTTGAATTTCATAATGTGTATCTATCCTTTGGGCCTGCTGATAAAGGGCATAGTGCTGATTCTACATTTGGAAAGATAGGTTTGTTTTGGTTTTTTTTCAAATGTATTCAATTATTTATAGATCTCTTTAAGTCAGTGTTTACATAGCAGAGGTGAAGAACAGATCAAGCTATTATTCAGACTCTTTGATTATTTTAGAGAACCAATCAAAACAATTCAAGTTGATTTCTCCCTATGAAATATGCCAATATCAAGTAGGCTACTACCAAATCACTCTTTCTCTGGGTGCTGTGTAGATTTAGTCATGGGCATTTTAGGTAAATTCAGTCTCTCAGACACTTTTCTCATTGCAATCAGGGTGATTCAGGAATTTTATTTTTTTTATTATGACTTGAATTATATTGTTAAGGGATCCCCTGAACTTGTCCTTTTGAGTTGTCATATTTTCCAGAAATTCTGGACCCAGAGTATGCAAGAGTCCCTAAACACGTCAAGGACAACCTCCCCCCCCACCCTGAACTGACATCATTTGTTGTTTGCACCCCAACCTCAACTCCTTGTGTGTCTTTGGGAGTCAAGATAGGCACCAGTCAGTCTGCACAAGACTGAAAAACTGCTTATGCAGTTGGGACCCTCATAGATAAGCATACCCTCCTATATTCATGGTTTAGCAGTACTCAAGGGAAAAGAATGCAGCATTAGCCATCTTAATTATTCATGATTTCTCCTCCCCTGCCACTTCCATTTAGGAGGAGATTTGTTTCCTCCTCCTTCCTTTGTTGTAATATCATAAATATGCAAGCTTCTGTTTGGATTGTAAACTCTTTGCATTTGCTTAGGGTTCCACATGCATGTTCATTTCTCTTGTAATAAATCTATTTGCAACACAATGCCTCATGGACTTGTGATATCATTTTTGATTAATAATATGAATCATTCTGTTGTAGCTAAAAGATATGAAATTCAGCCTAATAAATACCTTCTTTCAGAATGGCATCTCAAACAAAGATGCTCTAAAAGATGTTCCTGAATCTTCACATTTTTAAATTCCTTTTGCATTTTTTCAAGGATTTTTCACAAATCTATTTTCAAAAATTTCTATCCTAAGCTTCAGCATTAATCAGAAAAAAAATTGTTTTGAATTATGGTTTCCTCTTTATTTTCCTATATACACACTTGTAGGAATTGAAGAGACTATGGTATGGATAGATTTTTACAGGGAAAGGAGTTTTTTCTTGGTTATATTGTGAAAATGAAAATAATGAATTCATTTGGCAGTAGTTCTGCCCAAAATGACCTCACTGAATGGCATTTATGTTTATCTTCTGGTATGTGGATATTATGAAAGGGGCACCCACAGAGTCTGATAAATAGTCATGGTCATAATTCAAATTCAATCTTTTCACTGAGGTCCAATTTCTCTATACTTTAGATTACTGATTTTGGAAATTGAGAGAGAAATATGGCCTGAGAAGTAAGCTCTTTCAACTGGAAATGTGGATTCTTGTACATTTTTGATTAGCTTTCCATAATGATATATATTTTTAAGCAGACAAGCATAAGTACTAATGAAGGAACTGGAGGAGTTGTCAGGTGAGTGGCTGGTGGGGATTTTCTTCACCTCACTTTTTTTTTTCTGAATGTGAACTTAATGCTGATGAAGGGTGTTAGGCAATAAGCCTTTGAACCTATAACCAGTCATTCTGAAACTGGAACGCACTAGAAACATGATACCGATTGCATGGACTTTCATCCTTCTAGTCTGTCTTAAAGGTTCACTACTTTAGTGATTGAAAGAGCAATGTGAGTGACCAGAGAACCTTAATAGAGGCAGTCCAAATTGTTGGTAGGGGTTAATTATGCATAGAGGTGATGGTTTTAATAATGTTGACAGCTGTATTTTATAAGCTGGGAATTTCAAAGAATTATCTTTTATAAATGAATAAATATGGATCCCCTCAACCTGAATACTTCCTTTATTCAAAATATTAATATTAACATGGGTTTATATCTATCTGTGAAAAAAATAATTTGTGAACTTGCAAGAATCCAGTTGAGAAATCATTGACAAAAAATTGAATTTAAAATATTTTCAAATTGTATGCCAAAACCGGTATACCCAGGAGAACTGTGATATAAGAATGCATTAGTTCAGATCAGTTTATTAGACTAGCTAGCTGTCACAATCTCTAATTTACTGTGTCACCTTGAACAAGTCACCTAGCTTCCCTGAGACTCAGTTTCCCCATCTATAAGGTTCAGACTAGATGAGCTCCATAGTCTCTTTGGACTCTAATATTAAACAATCCTATCGGATACGATAGCCCTGAAGGAGTAAGACCTAGGACCAATATGTTCTATTGAGAATAACTATATGATATAGATTTACATGAATAGGAATTTAGTAAGTGATCCAGTCTGAACTGGGGATAGTATGAAAGGTCAGAGAATCTTGGAGGTAAAGGTATACTAAAAAAAAAAAGAGCTAGAGAGTTTCCAAAGTCAACTTAATTTATTTTGCAATTTTTCCCTGACATTTTCCTTTTCTGCTCTGTGGAGGTCTTCCAGGACTGGTCATAGATTATCAGTCAGGGAGCAGACTCAGATTTGGGGCAGCAGGATCAAGAGTTCATTAGAAACAAGGCTTCCAGTTGTCAATTATCTTTCTTTTTGTACTATTTCCTCTGACAATGAGAATCTATCTCATATCATCAAGGAGCTCAGCAAAAGGCCCATGAAAGATTGAAAAAATGCAAAAATAATTTCAGCACAAGGCCTGCTGCAGACTTTTGGGTGGGAGTCTTGGTTAGCAAATTGTCCACAACCCCACAGAAACACCCATGTCTGCTTAACATAAAAGATGTGAGTGTGCGGCGTTGCCCAATCTAGGTTTCAAAGACAAAATAGAAAGCTATACTTCAATAGTCTTTAGATCACTGGGAAGAAGTTCTCACAAATGATATCACAGCTCAGGTCATTATTGGTTCTCTCCCTTCACCTCACATTGCAACCTCCATGTGCAAGCTTCTAATTAGTGTAGCTCAAACAGGATAGACTTCTGATGCCAAAATGTGTGGAAAATTTCCAAAGATTCATTTCCATTTTAAAGGGATTTAAAATCAGTACCTCAATCAGTTGCCCTTTAAAGATTCTATTCCTATGTGTACGTGGGGAGTTGGGGGGGGCGGTTTATAGTTTAGTTATGTATGCCTTTTGTTAAAAACCTTAGCTGATGCTACCTAATCACAAAGTATTTCATTTGCATTATATAATCATAAAATAATAATAGACTTGGTAGTTTTTAGGCCCTAAAACATCCTTTTCTAGAATCCATCTTGTAAATACTTTCTAGGTGATCTTTTAAAAAGTCCTCGTTTAAAAAAAGACATTTTAATACATTCACAAATAAATTTCTTCAAACTACACTTCCAAGTCCTTAGGGAAGGCTTACTCTTTGTTCTATGACTTTTGTACCTTTCACATAATTACTTATTCCACATGTCCAAAATGAATCTGCAAAAACACAGACTTGAAAGATTGTGTATTTCTCCATGTGACTTGCCCTTCAGAGTATGAAGCAGGAGATGGAATCACTCCAAGACATAACAAATGGAACTACTTGGTAACAATTGCTAATGTCTTGAAAAGCTAGTGGGACTTGGAGTGATCCCATTTTTACAAGTGTGGTTATCCATCTGTAACACATACCACTTTCTTCTCATATTGGACTCAGACCTGTCAATCAGTTTAGAAGGATAAAACAAATCTTATTTTCTGCTCTTCTCCAGTCTTTTTTTTTTCTCACCTTCTTCCCTTTCATCATATCACCTGGGGGCAGATAGCACACTCTCACCAGCTTTTTTTATACTCTTTTGGTTTTCAAGGAACAACCTTGAGCTCCCACTGATGATCATGGCATAGATTGTTTTTGTAATTAGTGTGGTTAATGAACTTCCCACTGAAGCTTTAATGGGTAAAGATGAAGCTGGTTGATATCAGCAGGTACTGTATAAAGAGTTGGAGGAATGATAGGCATTATAGATTCCATCCCCATGTCTCGAAGACCAAATCCCAAATGGTTTAATCATCATCAACATCAACCTTTGCCATAGCCTCATTCTGTATGCTATATGGCATAATGTTGCATTTATATTCAAGTCTTACTTTGACATTTGCTCCTTCAGAATAAAAGTGCCTTGATTAGACAAAGCAACTGTCAGGTGAAAGAAAAAAAAATAAAGATATACATACACAATCACATTTCCCTGATAGTGATTCTCCCTGTCCTGGTCTGCCTACATTTGCCTAAAGTTTTTGTCTATCAGGGAGAATTATGATCAAGAAGATTCATAGACAAGGGCTGAATTTGCTAATGGTCTCCTTTTTAAATAGAAGTAGCATGGTGCAGTAATTAAAGAGCTGTCCTCAACATCAGAAAAATCTGGATTTTAGTTCCACCTCTGAAATAGGCTATCTGTGTGACTCTGGGCAAGTTATTGAATCAATGCTCTAGGAAAATCTTTCAGATTATAAGTTGAAAAGAAAGTGCCAACCTCCATTACTTCATTTGAATGTATGGTCCTTGCTATTAGGAATTGTTTAATTTTTTTGAACTTGTATACTCAGCATCTAGCAGAGTGCCTGGAATATAGTCATTGCTTTATAAATCCTTATTGGGTGACTGATTGATTGGTAGAGGGAATTTCTATATGAATGAAATCACAGGTCTAATCCTTACATCTTATCCCTTTCCCCATCCCTATCCCTATCCCTATCCCTATCCCTATCCCTATCCCTATCCCTATCCCTATCCCTATCCCTATCCCTATCCCTATTAACCTTTGTGAAGGGGGCCTTTCTTCAGTAATAGGAAAGAAAGTGAGAGGTAAACTTTCTTTGTGTATATCAAGGAAAGCTCTACCTGTATTACTTCAAAACTGAAAACCCCAAATTCCATCAGGATAGATAATTCTGCCGATATAAATTATTGAATAATGTTTTTAAACTGTTGCCTAGAAAAAAAAAACATTATAATAAGATTACGTTTTGTTATATTATATATTAAAATATGATGCACACTATGTATAATTATATATATATAATATGTGCATATATATGTATATATGTATATATATGTATATATAATATGTGTGTATATATATATATATATATATATATATATATATATATATATATATCTTCAACAGTCAAGTGAATTGCTTTTGTGCACTTAGCTGAAACAGCAGCACCTTCATTAAGAACTGAGGTAGGTCTTACATTGAATCAAACAATTCCACTGATTTCTGCTGTCTTCTGTCATGGATTCACCAAACTGATACTGGGTACCTTATCTTAAGGGGACTCTATCATTCAACCACATTGACAAATATTTACTGAGCACTTGTAGTGATCAAGGTAATGTACAAGGTGGTATGCTGATATTCACGCACTGTGGGGAAAGGAGACTAAGCATTGTAAGAGAAGAGCATACACTGGGAGCAAGAAGGAACCTTAGACACCATCTATTATTACAGCACCCTTATTTTACATATGAGGGAACTTGAGGCCAAGAGAGGTTACATGGATGATTTGCCTAAGGTCACACCGGTAATAAATCTGTTTTTCCTTGCTGTGGTAGGAGCACTAACATTAATTTACTACTTCAAGGATCTTTGGTTTGCTTGGTGTGAGTACTCACTTTATTGGCACAGAGCTCAACGGCATCTATCATTTTCATGAGTTTCTGTGGTTGCAAAAAAATTAATTACCTGCTTATAGCCTTTCCCAGATTAGCTTTTCTAAACTTAGCTATTTTTCAGTCACATCTGACACTTTGTGACCCCATTTGGGGTTTTCTTGGCAAAGAATGGTTTGCCATTTCCTTCTCCAGCTTATTTTACAGATGAAGAAACTGAAGCAAACAGGGTTAAATGACTTGCCTAGGGTCACACAGCTAATAAGTATCTGAGTCCATATTTGAACTCAGGAAGATGGGTCTTTCTCACTCTAGGCTGAGTATTCTATGTACTGTGCCACCTAACTGCCCATAAACTTAGCTAGACTTATAGTCAGATAATGGGCATTCATACTTTTTCCAATTCAGTGCAGGAAGCCTGTCCTTCTACCCTAGTAGTGCCTACCAGAGCTCATACTTTGCTAAAGACCCTAGGTTTGGGGATCAGATGACCTGCATTAAAAACCTGGCTCTTCTAGCCATTACCTATGGGAACTCAGGGAAGTAACTCTACCTTTTTAGGTTTCAATTTCTACATTTATATATTGGAAGAGGTGTGGCTAGATGATCACTAGTGCCCCTCTCTGTTTTAAATCTATTGTCCTGTTATCCTGTGGCATCTTACAAATATTCTATTCCAGGCCACCTTCCTACTGAAGCCAAGACTTTTGCAGTGATCACTTATGTTGGAAAAAATCTATTATTTATGCAAGTTTGAATGTTAGTTCTTTGAAGGTAAGGTGCCGTTTCATTTCTGTTTTTGTACTTGAGCTCAGGGACTTGCAAATAGTATCTGCTGAGTTGCTACTTGAGTTGCTGACTTTTGAACATGTGTGTGTGTGTGATGTGTGTGTGTGTGTGTGTGTTATTGAAGAGACAGCACAGAGACTTGGAGAAGAGAGTTGGCATCAGAGTAAGGAAGACCTGAGTTCAGGTCCTACCCATGTCCCATAATGGCTGTGTTAGCCTAGGCAAGTCATAACTCTCAATTCCACATGTCACCCATGCCCCCAACTCTCTAGACTACAAGTTGCAGAGAAGGTGTAAATCTTCCTTGTTAGAGGAAGTACTTTATCTAAAATAAGTTATACTGATGAAATTACAGGGGCAGTCAAAAATCTATACCATATGGGAGTTGGCTTTTGTTCTCTGTAAAGTCATCAGTGAAGAATTCAAAGAAATATATGAAATAATTCCCCTCCTCAAAATGCTTACAATCTAGCTAGGGAGACATCACATAAACACAAGGAAAGCTAAGGACAAAATACAAAAATCTAACCAAAATTCAAAACGTTGATTTAGGAAATGCTTTTAGGCAGTCTGTGATTAATTGCTCAATGACAGTGTATACAATATGTGCTAAGAGTTCAGGAGACAGAAAAGGTACTATATGCTTCAGTGATCTGGGAAGGCTTCCAAAACAATATTCCTGTCAAAGCCCTCTGTTCCTTGCAGGCTAACCCAGGTTGAACCTGGTATTATATCATGTAGAAAGGCAATAATTTCACTTTTATACATTCTGTATTTTTTAATTTTTAATCTAGATCCATGATTTCGTTATGGTGGTGAATTCTCAGTATGGAAATTCCACTGATGTCAGTGAACAACTCATCTGTAACTTAGTCTTAAAAAGCTGCCTGGGGCTCTTAGAGGTTATAGTCTGACTATAACCTCTTCTATACACTATATGATGATATCTTTCAGTTAATACACTGACTTTTTTCTTTTGATGCCTTTTATTTTTCCATCAAATTCATTTCCAAATAGATTCCTCCCTTCTCTCTTCTGTAACAAGTCTTTTTCTCAGTCAGTCAATAAACATTTGTTAAGAGTTTACTATATGCCAAGCACAATAATAAGAACTTAGGATACAAAGAAATGCAAAAGACAGTCACTTCTCTCAAGAAATTCACAGAGGAAAGGGGAAGACAATGAAAACAACTATGCAACAAACAAGCTATAGGAAAATTAAATTGAAAATAATCAACAGAAGGAAAGCACTAGAATTAAGGGAGTTTGAGAAGGCTTCTTGTAAAAGGTGAGATTTTAGCTGACGGAAATTAGGGAAACCATTAGACAGAGATGATGATGTAGAACAATCTAAGTTTGGTAGAATACCTTGTGTTGGGGTGAAAAAGAAAAAAAAAGCAATTCTGTAAAATCAATGGACACACTGACTTTGTCTGACAGCATATGCAACATTGCATGCCCATAGTCCTTGCCTCTCTAGTGAAAGGAAGAAGCTGTATTTTTTCAGATGAAATAATATTCAGGGCCAAACAGCCATTTAAATTAAGTGGTTGTTGGTATCATTTGAATAATATTTATTTTTACATTGTTATGTTCACTGAATATATTATTTTCCTGGTTCTACTCATTTTACTCTGCATTGATTATTGTCTTCTCATGTTTCTCTGAATTCCTTATATTCATCATTTCTTAAATCTATTACATTCAAGTACCATAATTTGTTTAGCTATTCTCAGTAAGCTATTCTCTTACTATGTTTCCATTTTCTTTTCTGTCACCACAAAAGTGTGCTGCTATGAATGTTTTTAGCCCACTCAATTTTCAAAATAATTTTTCTCCTTACCTTTTTTTTTTTTGGAAGACTGCAGTATGCGTATTACTAGTTTCAATTCAACAAACATTTACTCCATGCCTATTGTGTGCGAAACCTGTGCTGGTAGTGTCCTTACAAAGACAAAAATGGAAGTCACTACCATCAAAATGTTTACACTCTACTAGAGTGTTTTAATCATCCCTTGCCTTTTAATATTGATCCTGTCTCTAGTGAGACTCCCCCATAATTAAAAAGCAAAACCCAACAAAACCATGCATTAGACTCTATCTTCCCCTCTAGTCAACAACTGATTTCTCTTCTTCCTTTCTCAGCCATATACCTGGGGAGGGGGGGAGACTATATTCACTGTCTCTGCTTCCCAGATACTCTAACTGCATTATTCAATTTTAACTATTCTCTTTGAATTTACAAATGATCTCTTAATTGCCAAATTTCATGATATTTTCTCATTCCTCATCTTACTTGACCTCTTTGGTTCATTTAATATTGTTTCATTGGGGAGGATTTTTAAATTTATGGAATAAAACAAGCATTTCTGCAAATTTCTGCAAATCTGCTATGCAGAACTTGCTATTCCTTTCAAATACACAACACAATTATCACATATTTTTTTCCTTTTTTTCTTTTGATCCTATTGATCACCCTCTCTTACTGTTTGCTGTCACCTTCTGGGTTTTTGTAATACTACTTACTCTTATTATTCCCTACTGCATGCCAAGCCCCCTCCTAAGTTAGTCTGCTTTGCTGGCACACCATCTATATCATACCCAAAATTATCAGTGTAACTCAAGATTGTTCTGGGCCCTCTTTTTGCTTCTCTCTATACTTTCTTTTGGTGACCTCCTTGGTTCCCATGAGTATAACTGTCATCTCTTCAGATGATTCACAGGTCTATATATTTAGCTCCATTTCCTCATATGAACTTCAGTCCTGTGATACCAATTTTATATTGGGCATTTTGGACTAGGCATCCTGGTGCTATCCTAAACTCAACGTGTCCAAAAAAACCATTTTTTATCTTTCCCTTAAACCTTCCCCTCTTCTAAGCTTCCCTATTTCTGTCAAAAGCATTGCCATTTGCCATTCTCCAGGTCGTAATCTTGGTATTAGTCTCAACTCCTCACTCTCCCTCATACCACATATCCAATCAGTTGCTAAATCTTGCCTCTACAACATCTCTCCCATCTGACCCCCTCTCAGTAAACATAACCACCATTTTCTTTGAGGCTGTCATTGTTTCTTTTCTAGATTATTTCAATAGCTCCCTAATTGATCATCCTACCTTCAGAGTTTTTTCCCTTTCTAGTCCATCCTTCACATAGTTTCCAAAATAATTTTCCTTCAGACTAGATCTATGTAATGTCACTCCCCTACTCAACAAACTTCAGTGGCTCCCAATAAATGTAAGGTCATTATATACTCTTCTGCTCAGCTTGAAAAGCCCTACTCAACCTTGCCCCAACCTAACTTTCTAGCATCATTACCCATTTCATTGCCTCCCACACTTTTTAATCCAGACAAACTCACTTTTTCTCTGTGCCTCCAACAAGGAAATTCATCTCTCAACTCCATGCCTTTGCATTGGCCATCCCCCATGCCTAGAATGCATTCCCTCTTCACCTCCATCTTATACATTTCCTCTTTTCCTTTAAGATGCAACTAAAGCACCTACATGAAGTCTTTCCCGATTTTTCCTCCCTAACTGCTAGTGCCCTCTCTCCCTAACTTGTTTTTTACCCACCTTACATTTATTTGTATTAATTAACTTTATATTTATTCTTTATGTATATTTATGTATATTATGTAGACACACATAATATACATACATATATGTGTATATATAATTGAATATACATATACACACAGGCAATTCATATTTTATGTAAGTGGATTGTTCTGAAAACCTCTAAGTAAAGTGATTTTTGTGTAATGCTAATTTGCCCTTGGATGTGGAGAAGGGAGGGAGGAAGGGAGGCAAGAAGGGGGCCTTGCCTCTGGAGGAGGGGGATGGCACACAGGTCAAGGACACTTGAGGGCTGGACTTGGACACAGACAGGATGGGCCAATGTGGGAGGGTGGGGCAAGGATAGACATTTGGTACCAAGAATTATGGGTGGGCAAAGTTTTCCTCTCTTGGCACTAAATGTCTCAAGTCAAGTCTGTGATTTGGCAGTAGTAGGGGCAGCAATGGTCTCTTCTCTCCCTGCCTCTACTCTTCTGCTTTTACTTGGAGGTTTTTTTTTTTAATTCTCTCACTTATGATATCCTGAAAGTCCTTCTCATCATCATCATCATAGCATTTATATAATGCTTGTAGGTTTGTAAAGCTCTTACAAACATTATAGCATGTTATTCTCACAACAACCCCAGGAGGTAAGAGTTATTATTATTTCCACCTTACAAATGAGAAATTTGAAGCTGAGAGTAATTTTCCCAGAGTCACATGTTGACTGAGACCAGATTTGAACTTAGGTTTTCTTCTTGCTTCTAGATCTGCTGCTTTACTTATCTCTCTTAGTAAGATAGAGTCAACTGCTTCTATTGCTTCTTCAAATTCAGGTCTCTGAAACTATCAGATGACATAAACCAAACCATTTATACTCAAGAAAAGCTATCCAAAGAAGCTTACATTTTAGTGATTATGTTGTTGTTTCTAGAATGAGATGACTATTAGAACAAATTTCATCAATTGGTAGCTTCTTTTATTTGTCTGTGGTCTGTACACATTCTATAAAATGGATCAAGATATAGAGCCAGAGAGAACCTCAGAGACTGTTACTTCCATTCTTTTTCTTTTTTTGTGTGTGTAGGCAATTAAGTGACTTGCCCAAGGTCACACAACTATCAAGTGTCAAGTGTCTGAGGCTGGATTTGAACTCAGGTCCTCCTGACTCCAGGGCCTGTGCTCTATCCCCTGCACAACCTAGCTGCCCCTGTTCCTTTCTCTTTTACAAAAGGGAAAATTGAGGTCCAATGTAGTGAATCAACTTGTCTACAGTCACAAGAGTAGTAAATATCAGAGCAAGTTGTTTCTTTTGCCCTTACCTAGTTGTTCAGCTTTGGATAAAGCAGGTAATAAGGTTTACTATGGTCCCTGAGATAGGCAACAAGAAATATACAATAGGTGGAACAGGTTTTAGCTCTGAAAAGGCAATAAGAAGAAGCAGACCCAACTCTGTTGCTTTTCTTTTCAAACAAGAGGCTTGTCAGGAGCTACTCTGGGTTGCCCTGTGTACATCTTAACAAAAAGTTCCTCCTTATAAAAAGCCACACAAGGGTTAATACCTTTGGATATTCATCCACTGTGTAGGTGCCCATTAGCTATGGAATTGCTAAATAAGTTGTGGTATGTGAATGTAATGGCATATCACTGTACCATAAGAAATTATGAATATGGACACAAAGAAGCATGGGAAGACTTAGGAACTGATGTAACATGAATGGAAATAAAGAATATGGCAACATAAATGGAAGGAAAAACAAAACATTCTAAACAGTGCTACAAGGCTGTAATGACCGAGCTCAGTTGCAAAGAAGAGATAGGAGAAAATACCTTCCTCCCTTTCTTTGAATTGGTGGAGGACTATGGGTGTGCATCTAACGTCAAAATTTTCAGTGTGGTATTGGTTATTTTGCTGGACTTTTTTTTTTAATCCTCTTTTAAAAAAATGAACTGATGGCTTTCTAAGGGAGTGAGTTGGGAGAGATTTATTAGGAAAGGTAGGCAGTGTTAAAAACAAAAGCTATTAATAGCAGTTTAAGAAAATGAAAATCATCCCTTGCACATTTGATCCTAATCTTCCTGCTTCTTACCTGGCTGGGGATTTCTTTGTGTTCTTATCATTGCCTGGAGGGAGAGTGCAACGGTGAGGAGATATCTAGAGTGCCTTAAGCATCAACTTTTATTTATTCTCAGGCCTGACAGTTTCACTTCTGGTTTGCTTCATCTGGAGTCTGTTCATATTATCAACCACAGGATTTCTCTTATGAAGGGATGAATAGTGTGAAGTTCATTCAGAACAGATGCACCTTAAGTGACAGTTTCTAAATCATTGCCTTTTTTGTGTCAAGCAATTCAGTACAAAGCTGGCTGTCAATTGACACAGTCACATCAGACAGCTTACAAAGGATTAGTGTCCTTCAGTCCCAATAATACCTTCTTAATTTTTACTCTATCTCCTTCCTATAGCTAGTCTACTCTACTCTTCGGAAGGTGCAGCACACAGCACAAAGTATGATTCATTATCATCAAGCCAAGGCTGAGAAAGTATGTCTATCCAATATATTTTTCCTCCTGATGAAAAAGGTGAACTGACAGCAAATTTCTGCTTTATAAAAGTCTGAAAAGCTCTGTTAACTGGTTGGTTCTCAAATTTTATTTTTATTTTAATTGCATGGTGAAAACAATTTTTAGAACTTAGCTACTAACTGGAGATGTTTCAATTCTCAAGTTCACCGATTAATACATCAAAAACTCATAGAGGGAAGAGCATGAAGGTAGACTATTTCTGTCAGAAAAAGCCATTCAGTGCCCAGAAGGAAAAAAAAAAGAGTCTATCACAATATTATCTTTTCTTTACATATCTAAACAATGAAACACAATTCTCATGCCAGTGTACTAAAAATGCTATATACAAATCTTGTGCCACAAAGGAAATGCCTAAAAGCTAAGTAAGGTAGCTTTTGATAAAGGTTCCATTGGAAAGAAGTTTTTATCCTTATCTTCCTTAAAATATGGTATTAAAGGACTCAAATTCCCTTAATTAACTTAAATGAAATTTTTAAAAGTTTGGATTATACTATTAGCTAGTTGTATGACCTTGGGCAAATCATTTTTTCCAGGTCTCAATTTCCTCATTTATAAAATGAGGCAGATAATACGAAAAAAAAGTTCCAGTTCTAGGACCTTATTTTATAGTCCATAACTGTTTAACTCCTTAGAGAAAAACAAAAACAATGGTGAGACAATCAGGGGTGAGTGACTTGCCCAGGGTCAGGCAGCTAGTAAGTGTCAAGTTTCTGAGGTCGGATTTCAACTCAGGTCCTCCTGACTCCAAGGCCAGAGCTCAATCCACTGTGCCACCTACTGGCCCCAAAACAACATTTTTAAAATAGATACTTTGGTGTCATTATCTTTTCTTAATATTTAAGAGTATTCTTCCTTATTTTTCCTTATTCTCAGCTTTTGCTCATGTATATATGAAGACATCATCTACTAATAATAGAACAACCCAAATGTTCTTATTGTGAAGAAGATTAAATCATTCAGTTTTGTCCTTCTCCTTTTCAACAATGTTTCTGTCCATAAATTCTGGGTGTCATTGGGAAACAGTTCCAAGGTATATGAGAGTCTGATGCAGACAGAGTGCTATGCTCAAAAGAGGTACTGAATAAATTTCTTTACAAATATCAGTTATTATTAGTAGTAGTAATACTGAATTAATGAGACAGAGATTTTTGGTTTAAGGAATATTAATAACAAAGAGCTATACATAAGAAAGATAGCACTTGTGACAATATTAGCCAGATCCATCCTCTATAAGTTTATTAGTGAAGACATATATGCCAATGCAACAATACAATTCCCATTTACCAGTATAGGGCTGGTTTTCATTGGAACCATTGTAGGCCGTTGACTGAACTTGGAGAAAAAAAAGGTTCTAAAGATGTTATGGAATATGTGAAAAAAAATTTAGCTTTATTTTCCTTCCAGGCTGTTGGAATCTGTACAGTCTGCTTTTTTTTTTTCACTTTCTAAATCAATAGCTCATGATATGATGTAGGATTCCAGTGCCATAGGAGCAAAAAATGTACAAGTGGGTACAGTTGAAAATGATGGCTTTAGCTTAGAAAGAAGGTGAGTAGGATGTCGAGAATGGGTTTGTTATGAAAACCAAGGCAGAGTTCAGGAACAATAGACTTAAAAAGCAGATTTTCCTCATGCTTTGTCCATCATTCAAAAACATCATTGTTATTATTTTCAGTATTAATAATAATCCTACTCTGGGGATCTGTGGAACAAATCCATGTTGTTAAGCCATATTGACTTAAATTTAATGCAATCACATTTGCCTAGTTAGGAGGGCACTAAGCTGCCTTTATTCTCTAGAAAGTAACATGGGGCCACTTCTGGCAAGGACGTTATAATCTTTCAGTTTTTAACAAATTTGTGTGCCAACGTGTGATTTACCACCACAGAGGGGGGCAAAGAAAAAACCAGCAGCTAGATTCTCAAAACTACAGTTTCCTTCCTTAAGAGGCAGAGGAAATTCAAGTCAAGAGCTAACAAATAAGATCTGTTTCAGGTTATCTTGAAAAATTTCAGACTTATTCATAAATGTGACAAAAGTGCTTTCAGGGAGAAACACTTTGAAAAGATAAAAAGTAAACACTCAATGTGAGACCCAGAGATTTGGATATCTTTCAGAAGGCTGAGCTTGGTGCAGAGAGCAGCCTTGACAATAGGGGATGATGTTAGATCTTCTCTCTTTTATGTTCCTTTTTAAGTTCTGGTGAAAACAGGGGTGGGTGGGAATTATACAGTCAAAGCAAGAATCAGTGTTTTAAAAGCAAGACTGGGAGGGAAAAGAAGATCGATTGGGAAGCAATGAAAGTAAGTTTGTTTTTAAAGGACATGCACAAAAATCCTTAGATTTGAGGGCTGGAAGTGACCTTCGAGGTCATTTAGTCCAAATGCTTCATTTTATAGAAGCAGACATTAAGATCCCAGATGGTAAAGTGACTTGTGCAAATTCACTGATGTAGTAATTGGCAGAGCGAGGATTTGAACTGAGGTCTTCTGACTCTGACTCATTTTTGTTTCCACTGTTTCATTAGGTGGTATAATCAGAACAGAACGTCAAGGGCTTCTAACATAAGAAGGGAAGATGAAATCTATAACATAATGACTGACGTATTGAGCTTACAATCCTCTAGAACCAGTTGGGATTTCTTTTGCTGTATTCTAGCCATGTGTGCCTCCTCTTCCCCATCCTGTGTTATGCAGATGATTAAAAAAAAACAACCCCAAAACAAAACAAATTGCCAGAGTTACAGTTACTACTTATTAAATTTCATCTTGTTAATTTCAGCTCACAGTTCCAATCTGTCAAGGTTATTGTGGACTCAGACTCCACCATCCAATGTATTGACTATTCCTCATAATGTCATGTAATCCAAAAAGATCATAGCATGCCATCTATGACTTCATTCAAATCATTAATTAATCTAGGGTACTGAATTGGGCCAAGGACAGTACCTTGGGACATTCCACTGGGTATCTCTCTCTTTTTGTATGGTCAGCCACCTAATTCTGCATCCACCTAATGGTGCTATTACCCTCTGAAGTTACATCTCTACATTTTGTCCAGTAGAGATTTTGCCACATATTTTGTTGAGATCCAAATATACTAGGTCCACAGTATTTTCCTGTTCTACAGGTCTAGTAACCCTATTAAAAAGGAAATTAGATTAGTCTGGCACCCTGCACAAACCCAAACTGGCTCTTTGTGATCATTTCTTCCATCTACTAATTTTTTAGGAAGAACTGATATCAAACTTACTGGCTTCACCCCCTCTTTTCTGAAAATTGGTTAAAAATTTCCCTATGTTTGATTATTTTCTTAGTGACCTTAGGTTTAAAATTCCTGATAACCACTCTTTTTTGCTTCCCAGTCCAAATACCATATACCTTCATAAAAAACCTCCCCCCCCAAAAAAAAAGGGAAGGAAAAAGAAAAAGAAAGAAATTAGGTAATTAAGGCTAGGCAGTTTTGGCTTTTCTCTATCATTTATTATCTTCTTACTAATACCAGTTTTTGATAAACCTATTGGTCCCACTTTAAAAAAATTAATAAAGTATTTTTACATCAGAAAAAAATAATCTGATGTAAGGATACTAGAGCAGTCAAGTTGTATGGTTTCTAGAAGTTCCTGAAAGCAGAAGCATCTGCAAGTACTTATGATAACAGAGGAAAAACAGACAGGAGGGGCCAATGGGGCAGAAGAGTACGATTCTGAACTATTACTTTTGAAGTATCTAGTGGGTAACACATATAATCATTTCTTCCTTACAAAGAGAAATTGGGTACTAGAGGAAGAGATAATGTGTTGAACTATAGCTACCAAATGGTGTTACTTGTTTGCTTGTATTTAATACACTTTATTTCAGTGAATATGTGATCTCATCAATCAGCTACTTCCATCAACAGTATGAAACACATCCACATTTTCTCATCTTGTACTTCTCTCATCTATGTTCTCCCATAAATCCTCAAATAAGTATTCTTCATGCATTTGGTTTTTCCTATGTGAATAGTTAGATAAAATGCTTTTGAGTGATTATAGATCACATTTGAGAGACTCTATTTAGATGTCTTTGGCAATATCAAAATTATACATGTATACTTCATTTTTTTTCTGGCCACTTAGAATCAAACACATGATAATACACGCCTTCCCCAATTCAGCTCCTATCAGAAATGATAAATCTCACAATGTGGTAATCGATGAGTTGCATGACTGGATTGAGGAAGCAGCTCTCTGTTGCTATCAGGGCAAAACATCCTTAATTCCAAACTGACTTGTCTCTTAAAAGGGTAGCCATCCCCAAATGACTATCAGACATAGCACAGAGGATGGAATACAGATAATGTAATTTCGTCATCTACTTCTTTCAGTTTCTCCTTATTTAATGGCTCCTCTGCTGTCTCTAGACAAATCCAGGTTTAACCCATGCTTGAGAGAACAAAAAAAATCTTAATTTTACTCTACTATCTATCTCAAGCTATTGTTCTATATATCTTCTCTAGGGAAGTCTAAGGCAAAAGCTGTCTATATTTGTTGCCTCTATTCACTTGCTTTTCAATTACTTGTAATCTAGCTCTAAGGTTATATTATTATATATGTATATATATATATGTATATATATGTATATACATATATGTATATAACATAGACATACATATACATACGAATGCATAATCACACACAGAGCTTTAATAGCTTAAAACATCACTAAGACTTTTATACATGTAATTTAATCTACATATATTGCTTGATAAAAACAATAATGCTACAATCTATTTCTCAGTCCTTATCCTCCCTACTTTTCTGCAGTGTTTAACACTGTTGAGTCTTCTTTTCCTCTCTATGCTTTCAGGACACTGATCTTTTCTGTGTCCCCTCCTATCATTATGCCCAAACCTTTTCAGTCTTTTCTGCAGGATCATCACCTATATCTTGCCTCCTCCTCTTCCCCCAGTGTGTGTATACCCCTAAGGTCTGTCCTAGACTCTTTTCTCAATGTTCTTATCAGATCCCTTGGATTTTAACTCTCAGCAACCTGCAAATGATTCTCATACCTATGTATTCATCCCTGATCCCTTTCCTGAGCTCCAGTTTTGCATTTCCAAGTGCTTGCTAGATATCTCATGTAGATGACTTGTAGGCATTTCAAACTCAACATGTCCAAAACAGAACTCAATATCTTTTCTCCTAAACCCATTCTTCCTTCCAAATTTCTATTTCTGTTGAGGGGAAGCACCATTTTTTTTCCAGTCACCCAGATTCACAACCTAGTAGTTCAGCCTTGTTCCTTCACTTTTATTTACCCTTCTATATGGAATCATTTGCCAAATCTTATAAATTTTCTTCCTCCTACCTCCTACTCTTTCATCTGTCCCTCTTTCTCCTCAGATATGGTCTCCAGCTCCTCTTGCTTTGGATTATTACAGTAGTTCACTTACTTATTAGTCTCCTGGCCTCCAATCCACTCCTTCTCAAATCTATCCTCCACATAACTCTTGAAGTTCTATCTTTAAAGCACAATTTCCATTGTGAACGTCCCCTACTCAAAAATATTCAAGGCTTTTTCTTGCCTCTAGGAAAAATACAAACTTCTCCATTTGATATTTAAAGCCCTTCATAATCTAACCATAGACTTTCTTTCCAGGTTGATCATACATCATTCTTCATAAAAAAGCTATATATTTCAATCGAATTGATATATTTGTTGTCCCATGTACAGCCCATGACTTTCTATTTCTTTTCCACTGGTTACACCCTTCCCCCTTAAGTGTAAAAATCTTCTGCCTCAAATCTACTTCTTTAAACCCTAGCTCCCTTTAGGGCTTTGTTCAAGTGCCATTTATTATTGTAAGAGGATGTTCCCTACTACTCAGTTGTTAGTTTTGCTCTCTCTCCAATTTTCTTTTTCTTTTTTTTTGGTATATTTTCTTTTCTGTGTATACTCTCTCTTCTTCTCTCCTCCAGCCAAATGGAAGATTCCTGAAGTCGCCATTTTATTTATGTCTGTGTATTCTTAGCACATAGATGGTACTTAATAAATGCTTTTCTAGTTGAATTGGATCAAACCTTTAGAGTGAGCTAAGGAATAGGCCTTGGAGATACTCTCAAATGGAACATATATTCTCTGGAAGTCACACTTGAATAAAAGATCTGTGTAGTCCTGTGTAAAAGTCAGTCAATGATATTTAGTGAACCCCTACTGGGTATAGAGCAAAGGGCTAAATCATGTGGGGGGAAAAAGAAGGGAGGAGAAATTTAAGGTGACTTTTGCCTTGACTGAGTTTCCAAGTTTACAGAGAGGGCAAGATTAAAACAAATATGTCCATCTATTATGAAAATACTGAAAGCATGGACAGCTATGACAAGAATGTGAGAAAAGAGTTCAGCCTGTCTAAGTCTAACAGAAATGAACCCTTTATCAATAATTATAATTTGATAATCTGGGAACACCTGCTGTAACACCATCTGGATTTTTTGGAAGGGCAGTAGAGTTAAGAAATGAAGCCTGGAGTGTTCTATTGCTCTGCCAGAAGACTTATGTATGTATTTTCCAAATTCCTGGTAAAACTTTTAGTTTTTCTCTACTGAATACAAAAGTATTAAGAGAAATCACCAGATTGGCACCACATTTGGTCAAGAAGTTGAAACATCTTCCATATTGCCTTTCAGCCTGTGGCACACCTCTGAGGGATGGGTTACAAATCTTTGTTCATTCTGACATTTTAATTTTCACTTCTCCCAAGGAGACCTGCCATATTTTCCACAGTGTGCAACAAATAGCATTTAATTTATGCATTTAAGTAAGCAGAACTGACAAAACAATAAAAGCTGCATAAGGTTTACGTGGGCAAATTGCCACTTCTTGAACTTTGAAATTTGCGTGCACAGTAAGTTTGGAGCTTGCTAATTAACTCCATGCACATGCCCAGAAATAGGCTCACAAATATTGTTTCTTGTCACATAGAATGTTTTAAGATACACCAAAAAAAAAAATCCTGTACCTTCAAATGACATACCTAGGCCAAGAATACTGTCTACAATAATATTTTTAGTTCCGCAGTCTGTTTTTAACAATAAAAACCCTTCCCAGCACCCTCAATCCCCAAAGAATGACAACAACAATGACAATAAACTTGGCAGGACTATATTAAGGACAGGTATACTTAGGGTCAGTCTTCTGCAAAGGTACTACGCCCTGGTCAGATCTCTGCTCATTGTATTCTGTGCTGGAAGCCAAGTTTTAGGAAGGATATTGATAAACTGTAATACTTCAAGAGGAAAACAATGAGAATAACAATGGTTCTTTAAACCATGCTAGATTGTTATGGATTGGCATAAGCAATGGGATGTTTAGCTTTAGGAGAGAAGACCTGAGTAGGAGGTGAAGGCGGCATGGTGAGAATAATAATAATAATAATAATGATAGCCGTCTTCAAACGTGAGCAGTTTTAGGTAGATAACAAGCATTTATTAAGCTCTTATTATGTGCCAGGTATTATATTTGGTCCTGAGTATACGCATATGCAAAATGGAAGACAACACCTACATCAAGGAGCTTATATGCCAATGTACACTTACTAGCTATGTCATCCTGGGAAAGTAACTTTACCTCTGTTTGCCTGAGTTTCCTTATCTTTAAAATGGGGAAAATAATAGCACCTACCTCCTAGAGTTATTATGAGAATCAAATGAGAATATTTGTAAAATGCCTAATTATTATTATTATTAATATTAATATTAATATTATAACAGGGACCTGAAAAGCAGAGAGGGGAGACAGTTGGAGAAGAAGGAAAGAAGGTACCCTCTGTGAGGGCGTGAAGGTGAAGTCTAAAGATTTAGAAACACAAGCCTGGGGCTCTTCCCAAAATGGCCAGCCCCAGAGGAAACTCACCCATGGGACAGAAGAGTCACATGATTTCATATAAAAAAAAGGAAATAAACTTAATTCTGCTTTCCTCCAGAGGTGCCAAGTGGAAGAACTGGGAGTAGCTTGTTCAAATTGCAGGTAGGTAGGTTTAAGCTCAATATGACTTTTCTATTCACTCTCTAACAATCAGAGATGTCCAGAGGTTGAATGGGTAGCTTTGAGAGGTAGTGAGTTCTCCTTCAATGGAATTTTTCCAGTGGAGATTGGACAATCACTAGTCTAAGATGTTGTAGAAAGCTTTTCTACATGTAATATGACTTTAGAAGTCCCTTTTAACTCCAAAATTCCTAGTATTTGGGTATTCTCCTGTGACTATATATCTATATCTAATATAGATTATTATATTTATCTATGTAGATATAGATATGGAAATATATAATCTATTCTATCTATCTATCTATCTATCTATCTATCTATCTATCTATCTATCTATCTGTCTGTCTATCTATGGGGCAGCCAGGTGGTGCAGTGGAGAAAGCACCAGGCCTGGAATCAGAAAAACCTGAGTTCAAGTTCGGCTTCAGACACTTATTAGCTTTGTGACCCTGGACAAGTCACTTTACCCTGTTTGCATCAGTTCCTCATCTGTCAAATGATCTGAAGAAGGAAATAGCAAACCACTCCAATACTGTTGCCAAGAAAACCCCAAATGGGATCGTGAAGAATCAGACATGCCTGAAATGACTCAACAATAAATATATATGTATGTGCATAGGTGTTTACACACACATACAGACACATATACATACATATAGATATATACAAGATATACATATACATACATACACATTGATAAATACAAGATTTTATATATATATACATATATATGTGTATATATATATATATATATAGAGAGAGAGAGAGAGAGAGAGAGAGAGAGAGAGCGCAAGTCTTTACATTATTTTAGGTAGTAAAGTTTTAAGTAGTTGTTTAGAGAATATTGCATTATCAAATGACCATTTTTCAGCCTCAGAAGAGATTACTTGCAGATATCTTCTCCTCAAAGGCACTTTATACCCTTTTACTGTTGAATTTGAATTTCTCATAATGGCAATGAATAAAGTGCCTGCCTTTGTTAAGGGCAGGGAGACCTGATGGGGTCAGATGTATTGACCAAGTATTCTACCCTCTATTCTCCTCTGCTCTGTCCCTCATCCTCATTTCCACTGGAGGTGAGAGTTTGAGGCTTCCAAGCCTGCTTGGGGAAGGGTCTCTGAGTAGAACTCAAATCTTAAATCCCCATTAAATGACCACCACTTATTTTAGAGACCTTGACACTTTATGCCAGTTAGTTTACTCGTTTTCCAGTGCAAAGAAATGGAAATGAATAAATCTTATGGTAAATGCAGTCAGATAATGTTTAGTGATTGATGGCAGTTCCTAGTGGTATTGAGTGTATGTTCAAGGTAACCTAATTGCATGGATAACCTGCACCTCACTACTGAGATGGATAGACAGTGCTTTGGTTTATCGTAGAAAGCCACCATCATTTGTTTGGAGGCTCAGTGCCTCTGCATGCTTGGGTAAGAATTCAATAGCATATTTATTTTATTTATGTACTCAGGTGTTAAATTTATATAGCACTTCCCCTCTGAAGAGCTTAGGTCACTGTAAAAAAAATAAATAACTTGCAATGTTTGATGTTATAAACTTGGGAACAGTCCATAGGAAAGGAAAAACAAAAAAATGAAGATGAAAGGAAGGAGTAGAGGAGAAGAAAGGGAAGACAATGACAAAAGTTGAGGCAACCAAACAATGATCCTTCCAAGTTCCTGAAAGTTACTATGGTTTCTATGTTATCAGGGGCTACTTGGTCGGCAGAATAAAAAAGTCCCCAGATTTCCTCAGTTTGACCTCTGTGCTACCTCTGATGGTTCTGAAAGTATCCATTTTTGAATTAAGTTCATGTTCTACTAATAATCCATGATGACCATTAAGGTTCACACAGGGGTCTTTTTTCAACAGGGAAACCAGAGCATGACATTAAGGAGAACATTGAAATAACATCTTAATTAATGATCACCAATGCAAACTGTTGGTCTAGTGGTCACACAGCACTGCTGGAGACAGAAAGAAATATCACTGAAGTGGTGATAGAAAATTAAAGTTTAAGAAGCATCCTATTGGGAGAGACTTATCTGCGTGTATAACACCTGTCCACATAAGTTACTGTTTGGCTGTCTTGATTGTTTGTCAGTGAGTACCCTCTATTCCCCTCTGCTCTTTCCCTTCTTCCTCATTTGCTTTCTCTTTTCTTTTCTTTTTTTTTTTGCTTCCCTGTGGACTCAGTTTATAAATTAATAACACTGCAAATTAACATTTATTTTACACATGCACATGATTGTTAGGTCTAGAAGTTTATTATCATTGTTATGACTTTGAGGTTTGGAAAGCCAGGGCTTACCCCATAGACCAGACTTATTGTTTCTGCTAGGCCACCAAAAGGACGATGGCTAGTATAAAACGATAATAATACTTTGTTTTCATATAGATTCCAAAGGTGATACACTTTGAGAATATGCTTTGTTCTATTACTAAGCTCCGAAGAAATAGCTCAGACCTCTCCCAACTTCTGTTACTCCAAGAGCTCTACAAGGAATTTGTTAGCAAGAATGATTATCCATTTGATAGGGGGAATTGGAGAATTAAGTGAAAGGTAAGTTACTGAGAGTCAAGAGGTTCTCATTTAATCCATTGAAGGTATAGGAACTAGAATCTGAGCAGAATAATTGAAGACCTGGTGTATGGGCTGAAAAGCTGCCCTGACAGAGCTGTGGTAATTAGAAGCAGTCAGTTGACAGAAGGTTTTGACTAAATTAATCTTGATTGATAGAAGAGAAAATTGACTTCATTGGCCAAGGTCTTCAGTAACAACTACTTCTCCTTATTGTCACCTAGAGTTGAGGAAGGCCAAAGCTTCTCATAAGAGCTCTCTGCTGCCACACCTGGCTTGAGAAGGAAAAGCTAAGAGGTGGAGGGGGAAGGGATTATATTGATGTGTTGGCTAGTTTTATTTACCCCAGCTTAAAAAAAAGTCAACCTGATTCATATGTATAACAGTATCTTATTTCTTGCCTTCTCAATAAGAGGTGAGGGGATGGAGGGAGGGAGGGAATTTGGAATTGAAAAATAATAACACTGTATTAAACAAACAAACAAAAAACATAGTCCTACCTGAGCTGTACTGCTGTCAGATCTATGCTAATTGTAAAATGCAGCATTTGGTTGAGTGAATAACTGGCTGGGCTGTATACTCCACAACTGGCCAGGCTGATGAGCTTTGTGGTTCTCTAGGTTAAAGAGCACTGCTATTCCTATGAAGAAGTAATACTTCTAAAGCTAATTGTAAATTAAAAGTTTCTAAATGCTGTGTTTCAGTAGGGAAGATAAGTTTTGCCTAGCTGAAGAGCAGTGAGGATGTACAGACAAGCATTAAGCAGAGAAATAGTTTCATGTAGGGCAGATGTTTCTGAATGGGTTAATGACATAGAACCATAAAGTCCAGAAGAGGGAATTATCCCAAGCACACGGGTTTTTCTCCCTCCTTTGCCTCCCCGACAGGTTCTTGTAAACATGTACTCACTCTTTGCTAAAGATATAAAGTGCATTGGTAGGAGATTGTCATTTATGTTTATATGTAGATTTTGTGCTTATACATTTGCTTTTACATATGAATGTCTACATTATTATTGTTATTTTTCTTTATTGTTAATTAATGGTTATGTTTTAAGATTTTAAAGCATCATTATTGTGACTGACTGGTTGTAGGAAATATATTGATGGGGGCTCAAGATCTAGAGTAGTCGATAAGAAAAGTGTCTGTTCCCTTAAAAGGGAGAATTTGAATGCAACCTTTTGGTATTGGTCTACAACTTGGAACCTAGTCCTGACAGTGTGAGGCTAGGTTGGAGTGAGACCATCAACCTAGAGACTCAGTAGGTCTTCTCACCTGGGTGAGAAGTCTGAGACTCCTTACATATTGTGGCTTGTCTATATGACTGCAGCTGATGGTGTCATCTCTGTTACACAGTTACACATTCTTCCAGCCTTTCATTCTATAAATTTCCCTTTACATCAAGTCCTTTTGTTTCTTCCTTTGAAATGACTTGCAGATTCACTTCTAGTCAAGGCCTTAATTGACTCACTTGGATTATGAAACACTGTGACAATAAAAATAGCACTGAATTTGGAGTTAGAGGATCTGAGACTGAATAGCAGCTCTGCTAATTAATACCTGTGTGACCCTGAGCAAGTCACTAAACTTCCCTGGGCATCATTTCCTCATTTGCAAAATTAGGGGTTTGGACTGGATCAAGAGTTGGCAAACTGTAGCCCTGGGAACAGATCTAGATTGCTGCCTCTTTTTGTACAAATGGGAGCTAAAAATAATTTTTACGTTTTAAAATATAATAACACTTTGTTTTAAAATGTTTTTAAAAACCCATTGTTAGTTCACTGGGCTATAGGCAGCTGATTTTGGCTCTTGGGTCATAGTTGCCAACCCTTGGATTAGATGGCTTCTAAGGTTCCTTCCAGATATAAATCTATGATTCTGAAATCCTTCTTTATTAGCCTCTATCCTAGTGGACATTCCTGTCCAGTCTCTTCTCTCCATAAGTTACTGTCATACTTGTCTTCCTAAAACAGGTCTCTGATCATCTCCAGAAATCCTCCCTGATAAATGACTCATTTCAGTAAACAGAGTCTTTCATTATGTGCCCCCATCCTATATATTCTAGTTTATCTCCAGAATATACCTAGCAAAAGTCCTATATTGTAATCAGACTAATAAATGCTGCTCATTCCTTCCTTTTCCTCTAGTCATGCCATTTAACTCACCTAGAATGGAAAAATCCTTAGAAAGAGGAAACACACAGGCACACAGACACACACACAGACAGAGAATTTAAAATCAGAGGACTCAAATTGGAATCTGGATCTGCTAATTATTTTACTGCATTACTGTAGCCAAGTTAATTCTTCTCTCTGGGCCTTACTTTTCCTATCTGTAAAATAAGATGGTTGAGATTACATTACTTCAGAGTTCTCTACTAGCTTTCTTATGATGCTAATTTTATCCTGCTTATGCCTTTCCTCATGCCACCTGAATCACAAGTGCCCTCTCTCAAACTACTTTCTATCTAACATTTTTAGATATGTGTATTTCTTCAATTTATATTTATGTTGAATATATTTTATGTATGTACTTGTCTCTGCCATTAGAATGTAAGTTCCTTGAGGGAAATGATTATTCTCGTTCTTTGTACTTGTATCCCCAGTACTTAACAGAGTGACTGGAAAATAGTAGGTATTTAATAAATGCTCATTGATTAATTGATGAGTAGGAAGTCAGAAATAGCTAGACAAAATTGGATTCACTTGGGATTCCAGGTACTCAGATAAGGCTTGAGTGATTTGGCAAATATCAGAGGCCAGATGAGGGTCCAGATTTCAGAAGGTTTTGGTATGCTGAGGCAATTGTACTGTCCCTGACCCTAGGGGCTGGGAATGTTTGGCCTCTAGTCTCTTTTATTCTTCTTGCTGGCTATGAGTGGCCATAGGCCTGAAAAATCCTGGAAGGTCAGACAAAAATTCATCCCGAGGAAGTCAGAGGTCCAAGACTGCTGACTTTGACTAAGGTAAAATTAGAAAGACTAAAGTGATAGCAAGACCCATATAAAGTCCTATAACCAGCTCAATTTTCACCTTGTCTTTTCTGAATTTCCTAACCCCCATTCACTTGCTTTTCCTGAATTTCCATTTCATGTAATCAAAACCACCTAGTTTATGACTTTATTGTTCAGTAATTGTCCCATGTATCTTGTCTTTTCATTTGCTTGAGGGCAGAGAACATGCTATGTCTATTTTGCTTCTCTCTCCCATCCAGCCCAGCATCTAAGACAGAAGGAGACATATGCAAGATGATTAACAAATGCACATTTTATGTAATGGTTTACTTACAGCAAGAAATACTGGTCTAGTCTTCCATGCAAGTGATTTCTATGTTTTTAAATTTTTCTCTCTGATCTGCTTTCTCCCAGGTGTCTGATCAGAGCTTGAAGACTTAACCGATTGATTTGTTTTGGTGGCCTCACAGTTGTTGTGCCTTTCCTCAATCTATTTTACAGAACCTTAGTGTTGGAATAGTCCCTGGAGCCCATTTAGACCAATTCATCTCTGAACAATAATCCACTCTATAACCTACTAACCAAGAGGTCATCTAGCCTTTGCTTGCTGACCTCCACTGAAATAAAACTTCTTGCCTCCTGAGGCAGCACATTTTACTTTTTGATAGGTCTTATTACTAGGAATTTCTTCTTTACTTTGAATCTAAAACTAGGCAGCTAGGCAGGCCAATGCATAGAACCCTGGACTCTGGAGTCAGGGAAACCTGATGTCCGATGTGACTTCAGACAATTACCAGCTGCACAACCCTGGTCAAGTCACTTAATCACTGCCTACCTCAGCTTGTTATTTGCTATTCAGTCGTTTTCAGTTGTGTTTGACTCTCTATGACCCCTTTTGGAGTTTTCTTGGCAAAAAGTGGTTTGCTATTTCCTTCTCTAGCTCATTTTACAGATGAGGAAACTGAGGTAAATGGAGTTAAATGACTTGCCTAGTATCATACAGCTAGTAAGTGAGGCCAGATTTGAACTCAGGAAGATGTCTTCCTAACTCCAGGCCTGGTCTTCTATCCACTGCACCAACTACCTGTCCATCATCTGTAAAATGGGGATAATAGCACCTACTACCTAGGGTTGTTATGAGAGAAAAATGAGATGACATTTGTAAACATGAAGTACTATATAAATGCTATACAATGATTTTAATAATATCTACACTTCTGAAATTTCCCTCTGCAACTCTATAACTCTATTGCTTTTTATGCTATGTGGAGCTAAGGAGAGTAAATCTGATCTCCCTTCCATGTTACAACCCTTCAAGTAATTGAAGACTTCTATTATGTGTCCCTGCCACAGGGGATAGATTAGTGGGCTCAGAATGAAGAAGACCTGGGTGAGAATTATGCCTCTGACACGTACTGGTTATATGAACCTTGGCAAGTCACTTATTTTTCTGGGCCTTGGTTTTCTCATCTATGAAATGGGACAATAATACCAACCATCTCACACGGTTATTTTCCTTAGGCTCAAAACATCACCAGTTCTTTCAACAGATCTTAATATTTGACAAACTCAAGGCTCTTTGTCAACCTGCTTGTCTTCTTCAGGATACCCTCTGGCTTATTAATATCCTTCCTATAATGTGATGCCCATAGCTGAAACTGACATTCCATATGGGCTTTTAGCAGGTCTGAATACAGTAGAATATCAGCTGTCTAGTCCTGAATACTCTACTGCTCATTCTACCTAATTCTCAGATGCCCTTTCTAAATTTTTTCAGCAATACCTCCTGGGTTGATGAACCAGCTCCTGTTCCACACATAACATGGACAAGAGCACTGTTGAACCATCAGGTATTTCTTGTTGTTGAGTTAGAAAAAAGAAACATTTGTAAAGCACTTACTGTGTGCAGAACACTGGAAAATTATGAAAGTACTAATAAATCCTAAAAATGATGGTAATTATTCTAATAGAAACAACATTTATCAAAAAAAAATCATCATGTAACTATCAATCATTTAAAACTCTTCTTCTTGCAAGAGAAGTGAACAATTAAAGGACACCCACTTCTTTTTTCCATGCACGAATTGTGGAAAGTGTGAACTTTTCATCACATCTTAATTCATGCTTTTTTTTCCCTTCATCACATTATTACCTGTCAAATATGAACTTTCTAACCAGAGATTCATCAGCATTACATGTCATTGGTGAATATTTTTGCTAGCTTTCTTTCGTCCTGAATATTGTGGAGAGTAAAATAATAAGTGAAACAGCGAATGCCAACTTTCTTTGCTCATTTGATAAATGGAAGTGTGAAAAACTGGAACCAAAAGAGTGATCAGATTCCTCTGGCCAATTTGCAGAGCATATTGCAAATATACAGAAGAGTGTGTGTGTGTGTGTGTGTGTGTGTGTGTGTGTGTGTGTGTGTATGTGTGTGTGACTTCTTTCCCCATTGACAAATTTACACATTGGTCTGCAGTTAAAGTGTTCCCTTGGTATTGATGACATTTTGATCTGAGTAACAGTTCTGGTACTCTGTTGAGGTTACTTTCGCTACACAGCTTCAAAGTTGGAAGCTCAGAAAATCCATTAAAGTGGAGTTAGAGCTGAAGGAAAGGTGATGACACAGCTGTTTGAGGTGAAAAAGGTGAGCGTCTTCAGAGGGCTTCAAGAAAGTGCATAATGAACACAATTTGGGAGCTGTCCCTCTCTCTGCTGCCCAGCTGCCTAACCTACATCTCTTGCAGAAGCTCGAGGATGAAATACAGTGTGACCTGATTAAACCCTTAGAGTGCCCCCCATATGAACAATATTCTTTTAAGTGCTACCCTCGTTTCATGGGTCTGATTGTACCCTTTTATACCTGGGTCCTGTTTTACAAAGTCATTCAGTCAGCAGGATGTTAGCTAGCTATAAGAACTGCCTGTTTCAATGTAAAATTTTTTTCCCCTTAAATCTTCCATAATAGTTATTTCATAATGAGAGAGAGATTACATTTACCTGTAGGGTCACAGCACAAACTATATTAATTTCTAAGCAAATCTCTTAGACGATGCCTTTCCACACTACCATATTCCAGTGATAGGCTGTTTGACATCTTTCACTGAGGGATTTCAGTGCAGCATCTTTTGGTTACCATTGGCCCCAGAGCTTGTACTACTTTGTGTCTTCTAGGCACATTCATTCAATGTCGAGTATTGGTAGTGGTCTTGTCTCTTAGATTTAGGGATAGACAGAGAGATTCTGATAATATCTCATATACTGAACAGGAGCCTTTGTGTGACTTTATTTTCCTGACAAAAACTCATAGAGATCCCTATTTTGTTAAATCCAATTATACTGCAATTACTTTCAAATATTAAATTGAAAAATGCTTACTTCATTAGCAGCTTCTTTCAACCTCCATCTTCTACTCCACTGTGAAAATTTTTATTTATTTTTTAATGTGAAGGTGTTTGGCATTCAGACCTGAGCTCCTTTTTCATCCTTGGATCTTATTGCAATATCTAGGGATTCTCATGTCTCACCTGTTCCCTGGATTATGGTGAGCAAAATCTTGTCCCAGGAGCAGATTTATTGCAGCTTTTTTTCTTAAGAAGTAGAAACTCTCTGATTCACTTGCACCACTAGCAACTCTATCATGAGTAATTCTGCAAGGCCAGCATTTAAACTAATGAATCTTGGCCTCTCCTGGAGGCAACCTATTTCCCCTCCTGATGTTCTAAATTGCTGATAATAACCTGGCAATTTAAAATATCCTCTTGGAGGAAGGCACCCTCAACAGAAAGAATGATCTTTTCTAAGCCTTCCTTCCTTTAGCAATTGGAATGACAGCAAATCTTATTGGAACTGTGGTAGGATTATTTTTCCCACTTTCAGTGCCTTGATGAATTTTTGGAGGAAGAAAAGAAATAACCCTAAACACAAAACACTTCTATTTTATTCTACTACACAGATGTGCTTCTAATGGCTAGTTCTTATGCCTCTCCTTCCGTCTGTGTGGGATCACACCCATTAAACCAGTATAATGCACATATGCCATTAGGGACAGTTCCATCTGTACTCCTAAAATTCTTAGATCCTAGGATTTAGATCTAGAAAGGCCATCAGCTATCATCTATTCTGACTTTGTCTCTTTACAGTTGAGAAAACTGAGGCCCAGATAGATTAAATGATTTCCCCAAGGTCATGCAGGTGGTGAGAAATAGAGCCATATCTGAACCCTGAGTATGATTCTATTTGGTCTAAAAGTATGAGGTACATATGCCATGTGCATTGCATTGAACATGGAATTGGGAGAAAAAAATGCATGGGACACACTTATCCATGTTCTGAGTGCCTTGCTTTCAGTGGGTATAAGGGCATCTCAATTTGGTACACTCATTCCTTCATCATAAGAGAAAGTTTTGCTAGAAGACCCTTTGTGCCAATATCTGATCCCTGGTATTTCTGTGTATGTTTCCAAGAGAAGTAATATGTTGTGAACTCTTGTTTGATAATGGATGTGGCGTAGCAAAGACTGGACTTAAGTAGATGATCTCCATTGCCCTCCGTAGCTGAACCCCAACCCAGCCAATTCATACCTCTAGAAAATAGACTCAGGTGATGTGTTTTATTATATTTATTTTGGTTGGGGGGGAGTCAGAGCTCTGGTCCCAGTGCCTATTATAGCACATGGTTGGTTCTTGACCCCTCCTGAAGGCATCTGTGTGTGCAGTATGATTATGCACTAGTTATTTTTGATGGATTACAGTGTAGCTACAGGGCAGGGAGCTCAAACCTTTTGGGTCCCATTGGCAGAGCTTTGAGAGACATTTAGACCTGAAAAAGTTTCATTATAACTAGACCTGGGGAGAGGTTTTGGCTGCTCTTTTTAGACTCACTTTCTTACTTTCCCCTCTTTTACCTTCAACCTAGATAGAAAGAATCCCACCAAATTATAGTCCTCCCCACCCCCTTCCACACACATATTCACCAACTGAATATGAAAATTGGTCTCTAATTGTTGGATATAAGCTTGACTAGCTTTGAATTAACAGTTAAAGCTGTATTCATTAATCTGAACGTGGAAGAGCAGGCAGACTGTCACAACATAGCTCAGTTCAGTAGTCATGCAGAGCAGGTGAGAGAATGGAAGGCATTTACAAAGCACAGCAGCTGATCTCAATCAGCCTCCATAACCTAGTGATGAAGAAGGCAAAGTAACCTTTTGCAATATCCCTTAAAGACTGATGGCGTATCTCCAGGTCCACGTAGTCCCAGGGGACAGCACACCAGTGATGGGCAGTTATCCAGAAGAATTAATCCTCAAAGACTGCCAATGCTTTCCGGAATGGATTGCTAACAACACACATTCAAAACAAAACAAAACAACAACAAAACATGTCACTGAGCATTTATCCGTTTCAGAGAGCTTTCAAGGAGGGAAGGGGAGGGGAGGGGAGGGGAAGGGAGATTCCTTAGGGAAATAAGTATGAAATTCATAAGTTTTGATTAGGATACCAGGGATGATAGAACCATGGGATAAAATTTAACATCACTGGGGTCTTTCCCTTAGCATTGAAATGAACTTGAGCTGGACCCCTTTAAAAGGAATGAAGAAATCTTAATTTTTTTAAAGTCACTTTCCTTTTTCTTACCGATGGCTCCAAAGTTACTGACATCATGTTTGTAACTAGTCAGAGCTTTCTACCAGAGTTGTCTATAATATTTTTCAAACATGGTCCAGTGGCAAAGAATATCTCCACTTTTTGTTAAGGGAAACACTCAAAGGCAGGTAGAAGAATGGTGAATATTGCCCAATAATATTGTCTCAGTGAGATATCATCACTGTTACAAACCTGCCATGACTAGTATTTCAAACATAGATGCTGGAGTACTATATGAATCCTAACTGTTTGACCTTGGGTCACTTAATCTCCCTCAGCCTTAGTTTCATCATTTGTAAAATGAAAATAGTAATTCTGCTCTACCCACCCAGAATAACTGTTGTTAGGATCAAGCAGATCCTAAATATAGATGTGAAACATTTTACAAATAAAGCTAATACTTATCAAACCCTGTTAAGACCCTACTTTAATATCTTCTTGTGGCATAAAGATGGTGCCAGGCTCTTGAAGGCTGTGCTTTTGGTAGACAAGTTCTTGTACCAAAAGCTTTAAGTATGGATCCCACAGTGGACTATATATTATGCTATTGATTTGAAGATCAGTCTAACTTATTACACTGATTTAAAAAAAAAACCCAGGGCAGGACTTCACATTATTGTTATTAGGTTTCACCTTGTCAACTTCAGCTCATTGTTTCAGCCTGTAGATTTCTATTTCAACTCTAATCTCACTGTCCAGTATATTAGTACTACACCACTTAAATGCGCTCACTTTGAAATTCTCACTGGTTACTCAGTTGAATATGAGTAAATTGCAAGGCTTTGAGTCTAATGAACTCAGCACCTAATCCATTAATAAATAAGGTAGAAATCGTCAAATGTGAAAATATTTAATTGGGACAGATGAGCAATATAATAATTCCTAGCTGTCCATACAGAAATGAAGACCATCTTCCATATATTCATCAATGAAGATGGGCTTAGGGCCTCCTTCCTTAATAACTCTCTAAAACACTGATGATCTAGGTTAACGAACAGTTTAGATTTTATTACTATCTGGGACTAGCAGACTTTTCCTGCCTTTGTCTTTCTAGTTCCATACCTTGAAAGCCAACTGCAACTCATTATTTGTGGGTTCTGTCTCCTACAGGTACATAGTATGGTTCTTGGGTTGCACATGAACTCCCTCACCTCTATTACTCTACCCTGCATCTGCTACTTTTGTGCAGAAGCTGTCTCCTGTGCTATGGCACTCTGCCTCTGTAGCTATCATCTGCTGAAGCTCCACATGATGCTGTCTTTGTTTCCATAAATGTCATACAATGAAGCTCTTCCTGAATCTGTTGCTTCCTTGGGGAAGTATTATTACTGTTCTAGAATATCACCATTGAGGACCAACATGCCTTAGGCCTAGTCAACACATTTTCAGCAGTTTGTCAATAAGTTTCACAGCTCTATTTTGCTAATGCAAAATAAACAAATACATTAACAAGCAAAGAAAAGTGTTACTCAAGTAGCTATAAGACTTAAATTCAAGTGGAAGGACCCCAGCCTTTATTTGTAGCTGAGTTGCATCTTCCCTGTCCAAAATAGAGGTGGAAAGGAGATACAATGGGATAGAACATTGGAGTTTGTATCAGGAATACCTGTCTTAGGCCCTTATTAACTGTATAACCCAGGGCAAATCACTTACCCTATTTGTAAAATGAGGATAATGACATGCATTTTACAGTGTTGTTGTGAGGACCAAATGAAGTAACGTTTGCTTTGGAAATCTTAAACCAATATATGAAATTATTATAATTAAGCATGTTTCTATTGGGCTTGTATATAGATACATGTATTCTTTTCCATTTCTCTTTCTATAGTTCCATCTATCTCCTGCTTTTACCCCTGGTATCTTAAGCTAGATAATTAAAATTACCTTAAAGCTCCAATAAAATTCAAGAAGGTATTCAAAGTCCTGGAAGGGGCGAGGTAAAAGGTGTCAGCCTGTAGCAGCACTCTTTTCATCACAGTAAAGCCCACACCCTACCACTTTTACAAGTTATGCCTTAAAGGTTATATCACCTTCATATTTTATAAATACATCAGTTATACCTTCATCCAAGTCATTACTAAAACATGTTAAATAGAAAAGAGCTAAAGGCTGAGCCATGTGGGATTCCATTAGTCATCTTCTTCCCATTTGACACCAACACATTGTTCATAACTCTTTGACTTTAGTCAGCCAGGCAGTGCAGAATCTGCTTAATGATATCATACAGTTGGCATCTCCGTTTTCTACAGTAGAAAATCATAAGACCCTTTATCAAATTCTTTGCGGAGATCTAGGTATAATATGTCCACATCATTTCTCTGATGTTCTAGTCCATTAACTGAGTCAAAAAAGGAAATGACATTACTCTAGCATGCCTTGGTCTTAAGCAACCCATCCTGGCTCATAGTCTATGCTTCTTCCTGTCTTGTTGAGGACTAAGGATTCCATCATCTACTATGGAGAAAGGCAGCATTTCCCCATATCTGAAACTGATGTTGGTAGGAGAAAAGCCCACAGGGTTTATGTTCCTGACCCAGCCCTGGCATTCTACTTTTCCTAAATCAAGACTCATGAGACAGGTGTGGCTGCTGAGATTAATTGATCCTGTACAAAAGGCTAATGCTTCTAAAGAGAAAACTGGCATGGCTGAGAGGTGGGACAGCACTAGATAAAATGTAGCACAACGTAGAAGAAAGTGCAGCAAGCAAGCCTGATTGAAATGAGATACTCACCAAACAAAGGGACAATCAGGGAGGATGGACAAAGGATAGTCTGCTGGGGTTGGGGTCCTGAATGGAGTTAGGCACCCCACACAGATGAAACAAAGTGGGTTTTTATCTATCAAGCTGGTCAATAACCATTTATTAAGTGCCTGCAATGTGCCAGACAGTGTGATAAAAGCTAGGGTTATAAAAAAGAGGCAAAAGGTCTTTACCCTAAAGGAGATCACAATCTAATGAATCAAATAAGACCAATTATTGGGGGCAGGAAGTTGTAAGATTGGATCTGGGGTACAGGTCAAGGTTCAGGATTCATGCTGACTCATGCTGAAGGGACAGGGGAGAAAAAGGAACACCATCGGTGGCTAATTGATATTCAGACTCACCATCAGCAGGATAAAAAGGCTTCCACCATTAGAGAAATTCTTACTCTGCCAGGGTGATTTGGAACTTTTGAGCTTCCTTGGGGATTTTTTATTTAGCAGGGCAGAGAGGCTGTTATATTCCTTTTTCTTCCTTTTCTAAATCTTCATAAAACAGCATTTTAATGATGCATTTTTTAATTTTGTCTGGACCTGACTTCAAGGTCATTGGCCTATAGTTGAAAGTACTCACCTTCTTCTTTCTGAAAAATGGAATAGCAGCCCAATTTGAATTTCTTGACACTAATTTATCATAATTTTTCAAGAATGGAGAGACACTGTGGTATAGCAGGTAGAGTACTGGACTTGGAGAAATGGGTTTGAATTCCACTTTACATATTTACTTCCTTTGTGATCTAGGACAAGTCTCTCCCTGAATTTCAGTTTCATCATCTGTAAAATGGGGATACTAATAGTTTCTATCTCCTAGGGTTGTTATAAGGATCAAATGAAAATAAGGTATTGTAAGCCATTTAAAAAACTTTAAAGCACTATGTAAATTTGAGATATTGTGGGAAGATATAAAGAAAAGGCAATTTTAGATTGTGGAGAAGCCATTTCTCTAGAGGGGGCAAATAGGAAAAAGTCTTGTGTAAGGTGTAGTTTGAACAAGATTTTAGGTAGGGGTTAAAAAAAAAGAAATAGGATTCTGTCTCCAGAATTTGGAACTATGCCCAAAGGGCTATATTCTTTGACACAACAATACCACTACAAGGTTTAAATCCCAAAGGAATCAAAGAAAAGGGAAAAGGGCCTATTTGTACAAAAAAAAATTAGCAGTGATGACAAAGAATTAGAATTTAAGGAGATGCTCATCAATTGGGGAATGGCCAAATAAGTTATGGTATATTATTTTGATGGAATAAATATTCTTGCTCTGTGAGAAATAATGAGCAGGATGGATTCAGAAAAAAAAAACCAATGATGCAAAGTGCCGTGAACAGAACCAGGAAAACACTGTACCCAATTAAAGAATTATTGTAATGATGATCAAATGTGGAAGACTTAGTTACTCTGATCATTAAAATGATCCAAGACAATTTCAAAGGAACCATTGTGAAAAATATTATCCACCTCTGGAAACAGATCTGATGAGCTCTAAGTGCAGATTACGCATGTTTTTTTTCACTTTCTTTATGTTTCTTGCTTTTTTTTTCCGCAATATTGCTAATATGGAAATATGTTTCACATGACTTTACATGTGTAATAGATGTCATATTGTTTGCCTTCTTAATGGGTGAGTGAGGGGTAGGTGGGAGAAAAAAATTGGAACTCAAAATTTTAAAAATAATCAGTTTTAAAAATAAATTTTAAAAGATGGAGCCAAGATGGCTGGTAGAGGAAGGAAACTCACTTTTGCTCTCCCCAACTCTCCTCTAAACAATGTTCAAATAATGCCAGGAATGCAGGGCTGGTTCGATATTAGGAAAACTAATAGCATAACTAACCATCTCAGTAATAAAACCCACAGAAATCATATGAATATCTCAATAGATACAGAAAAAGCCTTTGATAAAATACAACATTCATTCCTATTAAAAATACTAAAAACATGGAAAGATCCTTTGTCTCCCATCCCCACCTATGACTGAAGGAAGACCTTACAAACTTTGAAAGACTGAAAGATGTTGGACTTCCAATCAGTGACAGTAAGAGTGTTTCTGCAGCAGTGGCAGCTTATAGAAGCATTTGGATTAGTGGTTGAGGGACACACTGAAGATTAACTAGACACCCTTAAAAACAAACAAACAAATTTATAAAGACTCTATAAAGAATCAAAAGAGAGCTTCATGAATACTCAATGAAGTGGAAAGGTCTTCCAGGACCCAGAAGGTATAAGATAACTTTTACCAATATGCTCTCAAAGCTCTAGCCCACTTTCTTCTGGACTCTATCTTTCACTTGTAGAAGAATGTAGCTTCATTTTGGTAGGATATTTTATAACAGTTGTTCTTACTACACCATAAATACTTGAGAGAGAGAGAGAGAGAGAGAGAGAGAGAGAGAGAGAGAGAGAGAGAGAGAGAAGTTATTCCAGAAGAAAAGGAATACCAAGATATAAAGTGGAGGAAATTGTCATGGAATACAAAATAGTCAAATTTGACTTTAGTGTAGGCACATGTAAGAAGATAGTGGGAAATAAGATTGCTTTTTGGAATAAGAACATGCATGGCATTGAACACCAAATTATGGCATTTAGAATGAATTTGGTCAACAATGGTGGACAATGGAACTTTTTGAACCAGGAAATTTATGCTCTAGAACCATACATTAGGAAGAGGACTATTAGTAGGCATATAATACCTATTTCACAGAGGTTTCATGAGGATCAAGTGAAACAAAACATACAAAGTGCCCTGAAAATCTTAAAGTGCTGCATGAATGTCAGCTATTATTCAAATATCACTGAAAGCAATTCTGTGATAACATGTTTGAATTCTCTCAGTAACCTGGGCTGTAATTTTTCTGTGTCAATTGACTTGAACCTACTGAAGACATCAAGGGTCTCTCTTAGCATTCTTTCACTTATCTTGGTTTTCAATTTTCTATTAACCACTGAGATTTTGTCCTTCCTAGTCAGAAGGTCTTTATCTTTGGCCATTCATCTTCAATGAAAAAAGTAAGGAAATTGTTTCCTTTCTCTTCTTTCATTGCTTATCGTTTTTCATACTCACCCTGACCAGGAGGCCCTCTCCATTAATACAAAGCTAACCAAGTCATTTTGGTTATCTTTAGTAGTGATGACAATCTTTAGCACTAATGGACTTTAATCTTTCTCTGCTCTTTTTGTAAGACCTCACAATTCTTGCATTCTTCTGCAGAAAGGCAATGTCAGGGAGTGGAAAGGACACTAGATTTAGAATCAGAATAGTTGGGTTCAAATCCCACCTCTCCTGATTGTTACCTTGGTCAAGTAGATTTCTACAGGCTTTGATTTACTGATTTGTAAAATAAGGATGTTGAGCCAAATATCTACTCCAGTTCTAAATCCTGTAAAATATCTGCCCTCTCTTCCAATATACGTCCTTGTTAAGTCTGAATGTCATCTGTGTCCTTGTTAAATTATATATGTTAAACCATACGTGTCTTTGTTAAATCTGAATTCCTCCATGATATTCTTATACAGCCTCATCTGTCTCTTCAGACATATACCTCTTTCTATCCCCATTACAATCAATTGAATGTGTGTGACCAGGATATTATTTTTGAAAGCTTCCCATCCCACTTAATTTCTTTTTTAGAGTATCAAGTTATAGGATCCTTACTACACAATTTCTGAACACTTTGAAATCTAGTCTTCTAAAGTCTAGAATGTGCATCTGACTATGCATAGCATTCCCCTCTTTATCTGTCATGAACTCGAAGATGGCACGATCATATCCTTTCTCTTTCAAGCAGTCCTTCCTTACTGTTCAAAATAAGAGAACTCTCACTTTTTTCCCTACCTTCTGAAAGACGAAATTATCATCAAGTGGAAGCAAGAGTTTATCAGCTCCTCTCCCTCAAGCAGAGGGAAATGGCCAATAGATGTCTGGAGAGCTGAAGTCCTTTATCAAAACTGGATCCTATTTTTGCTCTAGTTTTGTGATCTCTTCCAGGAGCTCATTACAATTTCTTCCTTTTGCCTAGTTTCACCTCTGTCTCTCCCTCCTTTGATCATCAGATGAATTGCTATCTACCATGCCTTCCCCTATGGAGTTCATAGATTTCCCCACAGGTGAATATTTTCTTGATGTACATTGTTACCCCATTTCTGCTTCTATTTAGTTATCCCATTACCTATTTCTCTTCACATTTCAGTGAGTTATTATACTGCCTTTATTTTAGCTATATAGCACTCTTTTAAAAATATCCCTATACTATATAGTCATATATAGACACCTGAGTCCATAAGCATCACTTACGTCTTTCTCATCTTGCCTACTGGACATACTAAGCATCTTGGTTGTTATCCTTTTCCTTAGGTCATACCCTTTGCTCTCTCTTGTGACTGAGTTGTTACTAGGCAATTTCTCATTCCCATTCCTTTATGCATTTCTTAGTAAAAGTAATTAAAACAATAATTAATTATACTACAGTGAAGTGATATGCTATATATACATATACATATACATATACATACTATAATAAGTTAATTATACTATATTTAACAAGGATATATGCGTAGTCTTGCATAATTATCTTGGCTTTTGCTCATTCCTGCAAACATGGCACCAAAAAGTGCAGAAAATAATTTATGGTGTAAACATTTGGTGTAGACTTATCTTACCTCTTGGTCTGTGGCTCACTGAAGGAAAAAAAAGAAATGATGCCTTCACCAAGACCAATTCAGGTTTGTTGATGATGCATTCAGGGATCTATCAATTGAGATGCCACTACAGAAAGAGCGGCAAATATAGGAGAAAATACAGCTTCATTTCCCTACCTCATCCTGGCCACATTATTTCCTTTTTCGTTCTTTTCATTTATTTATTTATCTATCTATCTATCTATCTATCTATTCACTCATTCATTCATTTATTCATTTATTTATTCATTTATTCATTTATTTATTTACTTACCTATTTATTTATTTATTTATTTATCTATCTATTCATTCATTCATCTATTTATTAATTTATTAATTTATTAATTTATTAATTTATTATTTGTTTATTTATTATTTGTTTGTTTGTGTCAATTTCCTTTCCAAAGGTCTAGTCAGTAGCTAATCAGTATGTACCACTCATATAGCTGATATACTCTAAATACTCTTTGTCATTATTGCTCAGTCATTTGGTTGTGCCCCACTTTCCATGATCCCAGATGGAGTCTTCTTGGCAAAGATACTGGAGTAGTTTGTCATTTCCTTCTCCACTGGATTAAGGCAAATAAAGGTTAAGTGACTTGCCCAGGGTCACATAGCTAGTGAATGTCTGAGACTGGATTTGAACTCAGGTCAACAAAACTTCCTGAGCTTCAAACTCAGCCACCTAGCTGCCTCCATTTCCTACTTAAGTGTCCTTAAAATTAAGCTTCTTTGCACACTTCTGGTTGTCAGCCGTTAAGGGATAGTACTTCTCACAGAATCATAAAGTTAAAGAATCTTAGGGGCCATCTAGTATAACACTCTCGTTTTGTAGATGAGGACACGGAGGCTAAGAGAAGCTAAATAATGTCCCCCAAGTCCCCTGAGATATATTGTTTAAAAACCTGTAAGCCTTATACAGTCTTGGTTTTGTTCCAATAGATTAGACTATTGGTGGGAAGTCAGTGGAGTATTAAATTACAATATCATGGCATCGCTGGTACCAGACTGTATTCTGAGAATTATTTCTCAGAGCCTTCATTTTGGAATGGTGCACTAACAAGAGAAGTGAACTGTGCAAGCTGATTCCGTTAGCAAGAGAAGGGTCCTAATCCATTTCTCGAGCCAAAATACAGGACCCACTTCACCTTATTCATCACTTCATTAGTCTGATTTCAAGAGAGGAGGACTAGATTGAAAAGAGAGGTTATTCAAATCTCAGATGTACTTCTTAGGCATAATGAGTGAGCAAAGCATTCACGGCTCAGCTTTGTTTCCACCAACTGGAGACAAGTACAATGAGGGTCATGCTACTTAGCCACACATAAGGATAGATGTACAATGTCAGGCCTGGATACTGAATTATTTAGAAAAAATAGTAAAGGATGACACTGTTACTAGTTGGATGTCTGCATGTAGCTTGAAAGTCCATGAAGCAGTTCAAAAGAATATGGTCTCATTTTCTTTCATTCTACAGAATAAGTGGTAGTACTGGATGACAAATTCCACAAGGAAGTTGAAGATCCTTCTCAGTCCTGTGGCACACCATGAGAAATGACAGTCCCAATGTATCAGCCACATTTCTGTCACATAATGGAGCGGTCTGGAGGAACTGGAAACACTACCACCCCAGGAATTTCCAGGACATCTGGTAAGTCAACAACATTATCACAAATATTATGGCCAAGAATATGAGTTTTTGCAACAATGGATTCATTTTCCAAATGTTCCAGCTGAGAAAGCCACACAGAACATTCCCACCATTGAGCAGATGGCTGATGGAGAAGCCAATATTTTCTATAGAAACTGAAATTTACTCTTACATTAGACACTTTCTGCGTAGGGGAGCAAATAGGTGCCTGGTTTATATTCCATCCTTCCATACTGGGGAAATGTGTTTGAAGCATTATATACATTTATGGAGTGCCTAGGAAAATATGGCTTTCCATAAGGTAATATAATATAGGCTTTCAAATCCAGAAACTTTTTGTTTGTGAAAGGGACAAGTTCAAAGTCTGCTTAGTTAGTATGACATGTCAGTTGAGAATGGGATTCTGTATCTTGATTAGCAAATCAAGTAAAGATTGTGGAAAACTTGTAGGCACTGATCCAGTTGGATTACCAGTATGCATACAGGATATGTATGCCTCGGGATGGGGTTTCATTTTCAAAGAATATGAAACAAAATGCAGCCTGGCACTTTCCTGCTTGCAGTATTTACTTTGTTGGTAGAGTGGGACAAGGTGGCAGGTGGAGGATAAAACATGTTATTTGACTAACATGAAGTTAATATATCCAGTTGCCCAGAGTGCATTTACTGTGACAGGAAAGTGGGTCGATTCTGCTTAAAAAATATTTTACCTTCACAAGCAATATGCCAGGCAATCAAGACAGGGTGTGGAAAAAAAATGTGTCTGCAGAACTAAACAATAAATCAAATAGGAGGGACTTGTTGTTGCAAATACAGACCTTATTTTATCCTAAGTGGTGGTAGGCATCTAGGTTGGACCCTTCACTTCCCCTGTAGATAACCATAACTGACTGTTTCTGAATTCTTAGATGTCTGATAAAATTATTCTTTCCTTCCACTGTAGCTATTGGTGATTATATTAAAACAAGAGCAGGATTTTAAAGAATGCTTTTTTTTCTATTCTGATTGTAATGCTTTTCCCACTGGATCAAATATATACTCTTTTCTTTGGAATTTAAAGCCCTTCCTAATATTGTTCCAACTTACCTTTGCAGTCTTATTTCGTACTATTCCCCCCTTGACAATAAACTTCATGTTTCATCCAAACTGGCCTCCCTGGCTATTTCTCATGACCTGACATTTCTTCCATTCATGCCTTTGTGCATGCATACTTTTTCCTCCATATGTGGAATGCCCAAATTGCTTACCTTTATTTATTGGAATCCCAAGCTCCATTTGACACTTATTAAAGGCTCAGCTCAAGTTCAATATCTAAACAAGAACTTTCTTAACCCTGACTTCTCTCCTTAATTGCTTGGGCCCTCCCACTGACATTGCTTTCTATCTATTTTAATATATTTATTGTTTTTCTTCAGCAGAATGAGAGCTTCTTGAGGGAGAATCTGTGTTTATTTGTGTGTCTATATTTCCAGTGTCTTGCACAATGCTACACACTGAGCAAGTGTTCATAAATACTTAGTTAATTATACTGAATGGACTTTATAATCTACCAGTTTTTATAATAGGCCAGTTTGTGGTGACATCATCATAGTTATAGTTAGTGAGTAAGGTAGTGTTAATGCCAATAACAGTTTCCATTTAGAAGAGGGAAGTGGCCTAATATAGTAGGCATGGAGTCAGGACATCCCAGGTCCAGTATTAGTTCTGTCCACCAAGTTGTGTGACCTTAACCAAATAGTGTTACTTCTCTGTACCTTAGTTTACTTATTGGCCAAATGTGAAGAATGAATCAGGTTACTTCTAATATCCCTTCCAGTTTTAGGACTCCTTGATTCTATAACTTTAGAGGCTCATTTGAGAGTTGCAGAGCTCAGATTGTTGCTTGGAGTAACAGGCTTTAAAATCATTTTATTGATATCTTTTATTTTTTATATCATCTATATCTCCCTTCTCACTAAAGTTCTAGTCAGTTATTATGGTGTTTTTATCTCTAGCTTCAATGTAACCGGTTTTGAATTAGCTTAAAGTTAATATTACCTTAAGCCTTTTTTTTTCTCTTAATGCAATTCCAGTTGTTGATCACCATCCTGGAAGGTTAAAAGTGTTAGGCAGGAACAGCTGATCTCTTGAGGTCTCAGTGGTTTAGAATTCTATAATCCGTCAGTGTGAGCTCTGTGCTTTCTTTGAAAATGTTCTAGAAATCTGTATTATTTCATAATTTAGCACTTTTTTGCATCTTCTGCATAATGGATAATTATCAAAGAGATCAAAGACAGGAAAAAAAACTAGCTGTGTTTGTTTAAGAAGTAAAGTGGATAGAATACTGTACTTGGAATCAGAAGACCTGATTTCAAATCTTGATTCAGCTATTTATTTTTTAAAATTAATTTATTTATAGTTTTCAACATTCACTTCCACAAGATTTTGAGTTCCACATTTTCTCCCCATATCATCCCTCCCCCACCCCAAGATGGCATGCATTCTGAGTACCCATTCTTCTAATCTGCCCTCCTTTCCATCTCCACCCCCCCTTCTCTTATCCCCTTCCCCTTCAATTTTCCTGTAAGGCAGGATAGATTTCTATACCTCATTTCCTGTGCATCTTATTTCCCAATTGCATGGGAAAACAATTTCTTTTAACTTTTGTTTTTAAAATTTTGGGTTCCAAATTTTCTCTCTTCCTCCCTCCCCACCCACCCTCATTGAGAGGACAAGCAACTCGATACAGGTTAAACATGTGTAGTCATGCAAAACACTTCCACAGTATTCATGTTTAGAAAAACTAAGTATATTTCCCTTCATCCTATCCCACCCCCAATTTATTCTATTCTCTCTTTTGAACCTGTCCCTCCTTGGAAGTGTTTGCTTCTGATTACTCCCTCCCCCAATTTGCCCTCCCCTCTATCATACTCCTGCTCTCTTGTCCCCTCCCCCACCTATTTTCCTGTAGGGTAAGATAGATTTCCATACCCAATTGAGCGTGCATGTTATTTTCTACTTAAGCCAAATCAGATGAGAATAAGATTCACTCATTCCCTCTCACCTTCCCCCATTTCCCCTCAACCGTAAAAGCCTTTTTTGTCTGTTTTATGTGAAATAATTTACTCCATTTTACCTCTTCCTTTCTCCTTCTCACCGTATAATTCTCTCTCACTCCTTAATTTTGTTCTCCAGATATCACCCCTTCATATTCAATTTACCCTGTGCTCTCTCTCTCTCTCTCTCTCTCTCTCTCTCTCCCCTCTCTCTATTTGTCTGTCTATCTATGTGTGTGTATATATATTTTATATATATATATATATATATATATATATATATATATATATATATATATATAATATATATATATATATAATATATATATATATATGTATATAGGTATATATACACACACATAACATATAATTTTTTCCCTCCAACTACTCTAATACTGACAAAGGACTCATGAGTTATAAGTATCATCTTTCCACGCAAAATATAAACAGTTCAACCGTAATAAGTCTCTTATGATTTCTCTTTCCTGTTTACCTCTTCATGTTTCTCTTCAGTCTTGTATCTGAAAGTCAATTTTTTCTATTCAGCTCTGGTCTTTTCATAAAGATTGCTTTAAAGTCCTCTATTTCACTGAATGTCCATTTTTTCCCCTGAAGGATTATGCTCAGTTTTTCTGGGTAGGTGATTCTTGGTTGTAATCCTATCTCCTTTGCCCTCTGGAATATTATGTTCCATGCCCTGCAGTCCCTTAATGTAGAAGCTGCTAAATCTTGTGTTATTCTGATTGTGTTTCCACTATACTTGAATTGTTTCTTTCTGGAGGCTTGCAATATTTTCTCCTTGACCTGGGAACTCTGGAATGTGGCTACAATATTCCTAGGAGTTTTCTTTTGGGGATCTCTTTCAGGAGGTGGTGATCAGTGGATCAATTTCTATTTGGCCCTCTGGTTCTAAAATATCAGGGCAGTTTTCATTGATAATTTCTTGAAAGATGATGCCTAGGCTCTTTTTTTGATCATGGCTTTCAGATAGTCCAACAATTTTTAAATTCTCTCTCCTGGATCTATTTTCTAGGTCAGTTGTTTTTCCAATGAGATATTTCACATTGTTTTCTATTTTTTTTCATTCTTTTGGATTTTTTTTTTTACAGTGTCTTGATTTCTCATAAAGTCACTAGCTTCCAATTGCTCCATTCTAATTTTTAAGGAAGTATTTTCTTCAGTAAGCTTTTGGACTTCCTTTTCCATTTGGCCAATTTTGCTTTTCATGGCATTCTTGTCCTCATTGGCTTTTTTGGACCTCTTTTGCTATTTGGGTTATGCTATTTTTTAAGGTGTTATTTTCTTCAGTATTTTTTTGGGTCTCCTTTAGCAAGCTGTTGACTTGTTTTTCATTATTTTCTTGCATCACTCTCAGTTTTTCCTTTACTTCTCTTACTTGCTTCTCAAAATCCTTTCCTGAGCTCTTCCATGGCCTGGGACCAATTAATATTTTTCTTGGAGGCTTTGGATGTAGGAGCTTTGACTTTGTTGTCTTCTTCTGGTTGTATATTTTGATCTTCTTTGTCACCAAAGTAAGATTCTATGGTCTGACTCTTTTTGCACTGCTTATTCATGATCCCAGTCAATTACTTGAATTATAAACTCTTTGTTAAGGTAGGGGTCTGCTTCCAGTGTGGAGAATGTACTGTCCCAAGCTTAGCGGGTTTTGTGCAGTTGTTTTCAGAGATACTTCTAGGGACTTGCATATTTTTAGTTCTTCCAAGGTGCTATGATCAAGGGCAAGGTGTTTACTCCTTTCCTGGCCTGTGCTCTGGTCTGTGAGTGACCCCAAGCACTCTTTTTTGCCTTGGAACTGTGAAGATGATTTTATCTCCCCAGCCACTGCAAGCTCCACCATGCCAGCATTCTTACTTGCCCCAGGACTGCCACCCAGAACTGTGACCCAGATCCAAGCAAGGAAATCCTGCCCCAGTAGAGAGATCCCTGCAATCACCCTCTGATCAGCCACTTGATTCCCCTTCAGTCTGTGAGCCAGAAGCTCTGGAGGCAGCTGCTGCCATGGGGCTGTGCTTGGGGACTGGGGCTAGAACTGTGAGCTTCTCTATCACCACAGGCACAGACTTTTCCTACTGACCTTCTAAGTTGTCTTTAGTGTTCATGGGTTGAGAAGTCTAGAAACAACCACAGATGCCTGTGATTCAGTCCTCTGAGGCCTGCTCCAGGTTTGTGGAGGCCTGTGCTCCCACACCAAACTGTGTTCCTCTCCCAGCCTGGCGCAATATACCTTTCCAATCAACCATCCAGGTTGTCTTGGGCTGGAAATTTGTTTCACTCTGTTTTTTTGTGGGTTCTGCTGCTTCAGAATTTGTTTAGAGCCATTTTTTTACAGGTATTTGGAGGGGTTTGGGGGAGAACTCAAGCAAGTCACTGCTTTTACTCCACCATCTTGGCTCTGCACCCCCCCCACCTTGATTCAGCTATTTAATGACTTCATGATCTGGCCAAATCATTCTTCTCCAATTCTCAGTTTTTCATCTATAAAATGGAGCTTTTAGGATTTTAATAACTGTATCATCTATTTCACAAGGTTATTGTAAAGGTCAAATGATAAAATGTATGTAAAGCACTTCACAAGTATTGAGGTGATATAGAAATGTCAGCTACAACATGATAAAAAAGAGGCATTGGCTTTTCTAGTTTGCCATTTCTCCTCTATATCTATATTCCTCCATTACACAGTAGAAGCCCACTTTGTTTTGTGTGTGTGGTTAAGAAGGTCTAGAATTGAAGGTTTGGGTCCCACCTCTACTTTATATTAATCTGGTAGACCTGGCTACAGATAAATGGAACCCATTTGCAGCCATGACCTCTCCCTTGAGTTGCAGTCCTTTGTCATCAATTACTTCCTGGCTTGCTTTCCCTAGATGTCCTGCTCTCACCTGAAACTCAACATGTCTAAGACCAAATTCATCACCATTCCTTGAAAACCAGTTTCTTTTTAAACCTTGCCTATTTCTGTCAATGACAGTATCTTTCTCCAAACTGTTCAGACCTAAATTCTTGAAGCCATCCTTGATCTGCGCCTACCCTGCTTGCTCTGACATTCAACCAGAAAATCAAGACCTTGGATTCTTTCTTCCTAATGCCCTCCACTTATATCTCAAGAGAGCCTAAATGACAATACATCTTTATCACATATTCTTGCATGTTAGCTCAAAGTAAACCTCTTTGTATTAAATATTCAATGACTTCCCAGTGCCTTATTTTATCTCAACATCTAACTTGAACTGAGAAGGTGCTAATGTTAGAGATACACCTCCAACAAACACTCTAATTCCTTTCCCTCTGTTTCCTTGAAGGACCAGCTAATTTCAAATTCTGCAAATTGAGGCCTTTTCTCTAGCCTTTAGTCTCTAGCTTTTAGTTCTGAACTCCTGGGTTCTTGCTATCTGTTTCACTCCATGCTTAGCATGTCTTATCTTTTTATGCAGGTTTCAATTTCCCCCCAAAAGATTTCGTGTCCTCCACTGGGAAGGGTAGACTGTTTCTCATATCACTTTATACCTTCCCTGTCCTGTACAGTGTACTATGTATGTAGAAATTCAATAAATGTTAGCTTCTTTCCATCATGATGATACAAAATCTGAAGAAGTATGAAGAAGGATTAGTATGAGTGCTATAAACAATTCAAATGTAAAGCCCAATTTTCAGCAATGCCAGGTAAACTTTGCTGCCAGCCCCAGATGCACTAAAAGAAAAGCAATAGTGCAGGAAAGTATTGACTGAACACTAAAATGTCTTTCCGAGGCCATTCCACACTCATCAAACCTGGCCTGCCTCATGAACACCTTGAGAAATGCCAACACGCTTGTGGCTTGCTCCAAACCTAATTCTTTTCCTTAAGGCAAGGGAGAACTCCATGAACTGAGATTCTGCCTAGCCTTTTAGACAAAGTTTTCTAGGTTGTAGAGCTAGAAATGGGAACTGAAATTTCTGATAAAAATGGGAAGCCAGAGCTCTTGACTTCCCATTTACATTTACAGGAGATCCCTGTACTTCATCTCCATCCTGAAGGCTTAGTCAGGTGAGAACTTTTTACCCAAGACAACTGTCAGGATGTGAAAATGAGCCTTAACACAATCTATCAACTTCTATACAGCTCAGGCATGCATATAAAATGGAAGGGGGAATGAGAATCTGTTAATAACAAAGAGTTTTTTTAAGACATCTGAGAACATCCATCTAGCACCAAACATATTCTATGATTGATACTTAGATTGTTTTTAATTATCTACATAAGCAACAGCAAAATGTAGGAGCTGAAAGAAATGCCTGGAAATTCAATGGCTTGGAGATAGGCACACTGGCCTCAGGGAGAGCTTCTCAGGGCCACATTGGGGATGTTGCAGTAACAACTGTGGAGTGGTAGACAATAACTGACAAGTCCCTATTACACCAGAGAAAAAGCATTAACATACTAAAGGACAATCCATTCATCTTAAAGCCAAATTTGCAAATTGTAGGCCTCGATTTGTGCTCACCAAAATTATCCAAGTAACATTTTCAGTTACGTTGTTTATTAAGAGGCCGAATGACACAATAGGAAGCCACTTGACCCTTTATATTAAATAAGTTAGTTTAGAAATAGGGCCAGCAAAGTAGCCAACACATATGGACTCAAAATACAATTTAGAAATGGAGTTTTGGTGAGGAGAGAGTGGGAATGTTATGGCATCATGACTATTTGGTTTAGGAAAGTAGCAATGTGACTTTGGGCAAAATCATTTCCTCTCCTTTGGCTTCAGTTTCCCCATCTGTAAAATGAGAGAACTTGGACTCAATGGCCACTAAAGCACCTTCTTGATTTGACTTTCTAAGATGCTTCTTGCTTCATAGTATAATGCTTGGTATAGCCAAGAGGCTGGAGGGCTGCAAACACCCTACAGATAACATAAGTGCAGCTGATGAATTTCTCAGTGCTTGGCTGACTCTTCACAATGATTTGACTATTCTGATGATTGAAGAAAATTAGGTTGATAGCAATACATACTCAAGTCCTCTGTGACACAAATTTATTGTTTGGTTGGTTGTACTTTATTCTCAAAGAGGACCAAAATATCACTATGCTAGAGTCAAGTTATGGTGTGTCCAACTGGGGCTGATCAGACCAATACAAGCTTGGAATGTTCTACCACACGTCAGGTACAAATAGTCCATGTGAACAATTGGGGTAGATTCTCTAAATTTGTGCATCTCAAATTCTTTTGAGCTACTTCAATTCTGCTTTGCTTGTAGAGCACAGCACCTTCTCTGATGTGAATATGCCATACTAAGCGGTCCTGTGCTAGTATCTCCCATGTCATACAATCAATTCCAAAGTTTTTAAGAGAGACCTTGAGAGTGTCCTTGTATCACTTCTTCTGACCACCATGTGAACACTTGCCCATCTGTAGATCTATCCAATGGCTCTGATACTGTCAGTTGCAAGGGCTTATGGAAAATTATGTCAAAATTTGGTTGCCTGGAGCAGTTCATCAGCATTGTGCATCAATTTCATGACAGCATGCTTGCCTGGATTCTAGATAAAAAGACAATGCTCTGGTTCTTATCCAGTCACCAATGGAGTAAAATATAAATTTGTAGCAGGAGGCCAGAGTTCTTCTTTTCTCATCTGCTGAAATTGCTCATGATATGTGAGAATTTCATGAGAAAATCATAGAACTTAAGAGTTGAAATGACCTTTAGAGATCATCTTATCTTAAGCTCTCATTTTACAGAGGAAGAAACTAAGGTTCACAGGTTCATGGAAGGGACCTTAGAAATCATATAGTCCCTCTTCTTCATTTTTTAGATGAGGAACTTGAGGCTTACAGAGGTTAGGTGACTTAGACAATGCCAAATAGTAATTGCCAGAGGCTAGCATTGAAGCCAGTTCTTCATGACTCCAAGTATACTGTTTTATTCAAGTCTATCCACTCTAATACGTGTTGCCTCTGGATGAAATGTGTATTCAAAGTGACAAGGCTAGTTTGTAATGGAACTAAGTTTAGAATCCAGGTCTCCTGAATTTAGTCCTTTTCTCTACTTAGCTGCAGAGAGGCATGCTGTCTTCTTCCTAGAGTGATTCCATCCCATCCTGTCTTCTCCAGAATTCTTCTTCCTTCATCATCTCTACTCTCTCATTAATCTTCAACTGCTGTCTGTTTATTGGCTGCTTCCTACTCTCAACAAACATAGCCAAATCTCTCTCATCCTCAAAAAACAAATAGCCCCCCCCCAAAAAAACCCTCTCACTTCTTCCATCCATCTCCATTAGCTATTGTCCTATATCTCTCCTTCCTTTTGTGGCTAACCTCCTTGATGAGACCACTTAACATAGATGTACCCCTTCTCTTCCTTTCCTCTCACTCTCATCTTAACTCTTTGCAGGTTGACTTCTGAATACTTTATTCAACTGAAACTGCTCTCTCCCAAGTTACTGAAGATCTCTTAATCACCAAGTTTAATGGCCTTTTCTCAATCTTCTAATTTTTTTAACTTCTCTGAAGACTTTGACACTGTCATTCATCCTTTTCTTTTTGATACCCTCCTTTCTTTGTTAAAAAATTTATTTATTTATATTTTAGTTTTCCACATTCACTTTTATAAGATTTTGAGTTCTAAATTTCCCTTCTCCCTTCCCTCCCTCCTCCCCAAGACATCATGCAATCTGATATAGACTATATGTGTACAAACATATTAAACATATTTTCACATTAGTCACGTTGTGAAAGAAGAATCAGAACAAAAGGGGGAAAAAAGCATGAGATAGAAAAAATGACAACAAAGAAAGAGAAAATAGTATGCTTCAATCTGCATTCAGAATCCATAGTTCTTTCTCTAGATGTGGATAGCATTTTCCATTATGAGTCTTTTGGAATTGTCTTAGATCATTGCATAGCTCAGAACAGCTAAGTCTAACAAAGTAAGTTATTGCACGATGTTGCTGTTACTATGTACAATGTTTTCCTGATTCTGCTTACTTCACTCATAATGAGTGAATGTTTTTCTTTCCGGGTTTTACAGGTTTTTCTGAAGTTCACCTGCTCACCCTTTCTTACAAAATAATAATATTCCATTATGTTTATATACCACAACTTGTTTAGCCATTCCCTAATTGATGGGCATCCCTTCAGTTTCCACTTCTTTGCCACCACAAAAAGAGCTGCTATAAATATTTTTGTACATGTGGCTCCTTTTCCTTTTTTTTATGCTCTCTTTGATATCCTCTTTTTTCTAGGTTTTCATGTAACTACTCTCTCTTCTACTTTTATCTGCCTGATGCCTCCTCTTCTTTGCTGGATCATCATCTGCTTCATGCCCCAAACAGTGAGGGTTCCCCAAGGTTCCATATTGGGCCTTCGTTTCTTCTTCATCTATATTATTTCACTTGGGTGATCTCAGTTCTCTTGGTTTCCATCATCATCCCTATGCAGAGGGCTGACTGATTTACTTGTCCATCCCTAACCTTTCTCCTGATGTCCAATCTCACATGTCCAACTGTTTTTTAGACATTTCAAACTGGATGTTCTGTAGACATCTTAAACTCACCATGCCAAAATTGAACTTATTATCTTCCTCCTCAAACTCTCCCTTCCTCCTAACTTCCCTATTATTATTAGGGTACAGGGACATATGCCACTGTTCGGTCTGGCTTTGAAATGTTTGCAAACAGATTCTCTTTTTGGTCAGTAGGCTCCTCCTATCAGTGTCCAATTAAGTTATAAGATGGAAAAAGAAAGTCAACTCATGAAGTAAAGGCTGGTCACGTGGCAGTTCTTGTCGTTGTCTATATTTCAGGGATGTTATTGTTTGTATAGTGCTACAACTGTGTGGATGGAAATAAAGATTAAGGTCATTATCACACTTAACATGATCTGATTTGCATTTTTCATGAGTGAAGGTACCCAAAATCATATACAGGACAAGTAAAGTATGATGAGGATAATAATGATAGCTAAACACTTATATAGCACTTACAATATGCCATGCAGTTTACAATTATTAGCTCATTGGATCATCATAACAATTAATATCTCCATTTTACAGATGAGGAAACTGAAGCAAACCAGGTTTAGGTGATTTGCCCAGGGTAAAACAGCTTGTGTCTGAGGCTGGATTTGAACTCAGGTCTTCATGACTCTGGGCCTGGTGCTCTATCCACTACACCAACTAGCTGCTCCCATAATAATACTCTATCCACAACCATTCTCTCCTCCCAACTGAAAGACTGGTATGCAAGAAAAATTCAGACTCTAACCACAAGCTCACTTGAGATGCCTAATCAAATTTCCTTTTGTTGTTAGGAAAGGAAATCATTACTTCCCAGTGAGGAAAGGACTCAGAATTGGCAAAGCAGAGGCGGGGATTCTGGAGTTATAAGAATGTTGCAGGAAGAAAAAATAAAAGTTAAAGAATGAACTAATTTTAAAGAGGAACCCAGTGATTCCAGAAGGCTTTAGGGGATATATTTTTGAGGACTTAAAATACCTTGGAGTCATGACAACTCAAACACAGCTTTTTTATGAGTAATAGATATGGTTCTTTCTATCATAAGGTAAAATGTCTATGCCCAAAGCACAGATTCATTTTCACGTTCACTCTTATCTTCGAAAAACAGTCCACTCATAGCAACCCCCTTTGTCTGGGATGGGCTCCTAAATTCTCTAGCACGTTTAAACAAGAAAAAGAGAGGAGGGTATTGAAGATGTTCTCCCAGCCAGGGGCATCCTGTTAACTTCACTCTGTGAGTAATTGACTGATTTTTCTTTTGATAAAACTAAACATAGGTTTTTAAAAAATGGCTTCAAAATAAACTTTGGATCCATAAATCCCTTTCTCTTCCTCACTTTTTCTCCCCCATTACTTGACAGAGACTTTGAGAATTAAAAAAACCAACCAAGCAAACAAAAAAAACCTTCTGGTAATAAGATGCACTTAAAGAGGTGGGGAAAAGGTAAGATTCCATTTTTTGACACTCAGCTGATAGGAAGCATTGTCTCTGGAGGGCCTATTCAATCAAAAGCCTGAAATGGTGAAACAAACAGTGAGCAGGAGCCGGGGAAAAGATTTTCATCGGAGCGCAATCCTCTGGGTGAGCTACTAGACTAGATTTCTTTTGAATGCAGGTAATGTCCGTTTCTATAGGAACCACGGTGTCTCTTAAGATATGTCCATTTCATTTGGTTCAGGTCCCAAAGATATTTATGTTGAGGGGTTCTTAACCTTGAATCTATGAACTTCTTTAAAATTTTTTTTTTGCTAACTATATTTTAGTATAGTTGGTTTTCTTTCTAATTCTGCATATTTTCACTTTATGCCTTTAAAATATGTGATTCTAAGAATTTCATAGGCTTTGCCAAATTGTAAAAGGGGTCTATGGTGCCAAAAAGGTTATGAACCTCTTATGTACAGGGGAAGGTGGAGCCCTCAGGAACTGTATTAACATGATGAGCTGAGATTAGTTTTGGAAGGGAGGGATTGCTAACAGTAGCTTTGGTGATAGCAAGTAGTGAGTGTTTGATTAAGAGGAAGAATGAGCAGTAGATAGAGTCTCTGATTTGTAATCAGAAGAATGGGGTTCAAATTCCCATTCTATCACCACCTGCTATGTCTTTGACCTTAGAAAAGTCACCAATCCTATCCGGGCCTCAGTGACCTCACTTTAAAAATAAGGGCACTAGGCAACATGACTTCTGAGATTTCTTCTCAGTTTAAATTTATCATTCTGTGAATTTGGCCTGCCTTTGAAATAGTATGTTGAGCTAGCTAGAGAAATAATCTCAAAGCTAGAGCAAATTGGGTTCAAGTCTCACTTCTGACATGTATTGGCTATGTAAACTTAATAGGAGAGAAACATGGGTCATTGCCATCCAAAACAGCCAATCCTGGAGTATGTAGCCTAAACAGCTATGCCAGTCCCCTCCTTCCATTATGCAAGCTCTGGGCCTCTCCAGGAGTACTAGCCCTACAGGGCAGTTATAGATAAATCCTAGCTGCTACTACTGCAGCACCTGAGCTCCATAGGAGCAACTGAACAAGTGATTAGGAAAATCTGAATATGTGTCCCTATACCACCCCTCCCTCCACTGCCAGCCCATATATTTGACTCCTGCCCCTCAAATAACTTCATGGTTGCTGCACCAAAGGACAACATGCGAATGATTGATTAATAAGAGCTCTGGATTCCTCTTTTTGTAGGCCTTATTAGATTATATCCTTCTCTAAAACTCCTCTTTCAAGCTTCTCTGTTACTGTCAACGGTATCCAATATTTCCAGGTATGAAACATGTTAACCTCAAAGTCATCCTCTGTTCCTCAGTCTTATTTACTCCACATGTTATTTTATCAAATGAGATGATATTTGTAAAGTGCTGAACACAGTTCCTGGCACACATAGGTGTTATATAAATGTTTATTCCCTTCCTTTACCCTTTCCCCCTACATAGCTGAATCATCTTGCTTCTACCTCTACAATATTTCTTCAGTCTGATCTCTTCTTTTTACAGCCATCACCCTTATTTAGGCCCTCATCAAGAAACTGTGTGGTGTACTTCCTGTCTGTGTCTTCCTCAGAAGGCAGTGTGTCATAGGGAAGGAGAACTGTATTCAAATCTGATTCTGACATATACTGGCTATGTGACCCTGGAGAAGTCACTTAATCTCTCAGTGGCCTAGGAGAGTCTCTAAGACTATAAATTGGAGGGACAGCTAGGTGGCGCAGTGGATAGAGCCTTGGCCCTGAAGTCAGGAGGACCTGAGTTCAAATTTGGCCTCAGACCAAACACTTGACACTTACTAGCTGTATGACCCTGGGCAAGTCACTTAACCCCAATTGCCTAAAAAAAAAAGAATATAAATTGCAGAGAAAATGAAGTTTTCTCATCTAGAAATTCCCTATACCAGTGAAATCAGAGGTCCAGTTCCTATTCCTTATGGATTTTGTAAAATTGTGGTAAGGATTAAATGAAATATTATGTGTAAGACATAATGCAATATTATAATAGCCTATATAGCATTTCACTTATGTTCTATTATTAAAGTAGATTGTAGCATGACAGCTCCAACTGTTACTCCATTGAAAAATCCAAAATGATCTCAAAATTGTTACAACACACAAAGTCTATTTCACCTGTATGGCATGAATGAATCTGAGACCCACTGGTATAGTTGAGATAGGCTCTGTTCTCCTTTTTGACATATCATATATTTATACCCTTCACATGACTAATGATCTAGCCAAACTCACTTATAATAATCAATCAATGGATTAACAAGTATTTATAGAGCACTTACTATGTCAAAGTAGACCTTGGGGTGGCTTTAGAGTTAAGAAGACCTGGGTTCCAAAGACATCAAAGAAAAGAGAAAAAAACTCATTTGTACAAAAATATTTACAGCAGCCCTATAGCAGCCTCACTTATCTTCCCACCTTTCTCAGTCGGGGTGAGAGCAAGATGATGGTTTGGAGAAGGAGGCTAAAACCTTTTACCAACCCATCCACTAGGTTGGAGGGTGGTGGTATCGAACTAGATAAATACAGTATATCCTCATTAATACTGGCCTGGGCAAAAGTTGACCTTTTCTTACTATTTCTGATATTGTTCTTGTTTGCCAGGGGCTCTCATTCTGATGGGGGAGACAATATAAAAAAAATTGTGGTGGCAAAGATTTGGAAATTGAAGGGATATCCATCAATTGAGAAATGACTGAACAAGTTGTGGTATATGATTGTGATGGAATACTATTGTTCTATAAGAAATGATGAGCAAGATGGCTTCAGAAAAAACTGGGATGACATATATGGACTGATTCAAAGTGAAGTGAGCAGAACCAGTGGAATGTTGTATACAGTAGCACTATTGTAATGATGAGCAACTGTGAAAAACTTAGCAATTGTGATCAAGACAATGATCTATGGCAATTTCAAAGGACTCATGATGAAAAATGCTATCCATCTCTAGAGAGAGAACTGATGAAATATGCATGAAGATTGAAATATGCTTTTTAAACTTTATCTTTCTTTTTGTGTGTGTGTGGGGTTTTTTTTTTGCAGCTTGGCTGATAAGGAAATATGTTTTTCATAGCTTCACATGTAGAGTTGATATCATATTACTTGCCTTCTCAAGAGGTGGAGAAGGAGTGAAAGGGAGAAAAAGAATTTAGAACTCAAAGTTTGAAAAAAATTAATGTTAAAAAAATTTACATGTAATTGAGAAATATTTAACAGCAAAAAAAATATGACTGTCTTTCTGTATCCTTGTCCATGTCTGTAACCAAACAAGCATTCAAGAAGAATCAGACACATCAATGGATGCAGCATATTTTTATAATTTTATATAATTTAATATAAATTTTCCTTTCTATGCAAATGCACTTTATAAATAATTATAAGCAGATAATATAACTTTATTTTGAAATAAAAATTTTATTCTACTACCTTTATTTTCTTTACTTTGTGAATTAAAAAAAATGCATTGCCTCAATTGATATAACTTTGTCTTTTAAGGTATTCTTAAATTCTAGTCCTTCTATTAAGTACTCATTGCATGCTAGAAACTCTTTTAAACACTGGTGATATGAGAAATATTGTTCTTATTTGCCAGGAGCTCACATTTTAATGAGGAAGACAATAAAAAAAATTGTACATACAAATACATATACATGTATACGTGTATGCATATGTGTGTGTATACACACACATATAAATTTGTAGTCTAAATGGAAGAAAATATGAAAGAGAACCCATCAGAAGCCTCCTTCCTTCTTTTCATAGGATACACCACCAAAAGTACTGTTCTTTTTTTATACTCACTTATCTTCCCAGCTTTGTCAGTCAGGGGTGAGAGCAAGATGGTGGTTTGCAGCAGAAGGCTAAAACCTTTTACCAATCCATTCACCAGGTTTGGGGGGGGGGTGGTATCAAACTAGATAAATGCAGTATATCCTCATTAATGCTGGCCTGGGCAAAAGTTGACCTTTTCTCACTGTCTCTGAAAAAAATAAAATGAGCAGTCTAATAGTGTAAACTGAATAGCAGAGTGGTGTGTTTAACCAAGTTAATGGAACAAGTGTTTTTTAAGGGCTTTGACACATTAATTTGCTCCTAATTATAAAAGCTGCTGGATTTCACCTCAGAAAGCCATTTTAAGCAGTTGTCACACTAAGATCCTATTATCCTAAGTAATAAAACTGTACTTCTCTTAAGATATTCCATAATTCAGACTGACTTCCCTTCTGATTAATGAGAATAAGTGAGGTCATACTGATTACCCCAATGTGATTAAAAGAGAATAAAACCAAGATCAATGTCATTCGGCAAGCACTTATCAAGTGCCTCCTAGATGCCAGAAACAGTTCTAGACACTGGGGATCCAAAGGAAAAAATGTAATGGCCCCTGTCCTCAAGGAGTTTATATACAATAAGAGAATAGCAAGTTCCAGCCATTAAATCAAATGAGGTTGAAGGATAATCTATAGCCTTACTTAGAGAGACTAGATCTATATAGCTCTTAGAAAAGTTTTCTGGTGATAATTCAACTTGAAATAATGCCAAGGAAGTTTATATTGGTATCCCCCTATTTGTAGCTGAGAAAACTGAAAATAGTGCACAGAATGAATCCTAACTATAAGGCAAACTGACATAAACCAAATGTTCTTGATAGGTCCACCTACTCTTCACAAATGGAACCAGACTAGGAACAGTAGGATACTTGCCCATCGCTAATTTTAATCTGCTTTATTGACGTTCATCCTGATTCGATTGGAGATGGCAGAAAAGGCTCATTTAGCATTAACATTAAACACTACAGGATAGATTACAAGGGCCAGGGACCTCTAGGGGAAAACAAACAGTGGATTGTTTAGTTTAACAGATGCTATGATGGATGGTTAAATTTATCATACAAGTTGTACACAGGAACACCTCAAAATATAAACACATACACACATTTTATTCATATATTCATAATATATGAATAAAATTCACTCTAAGAGGTGGAATTAGTAGTGTGTCCTTCAGGCATTTCACAAAGTGATTCGGTAAAATTGACTTCTACCTAATCCACACTATGCTCATTTCTTCAGCAACATTTTATCTGTGGGCTGTTGTTGAGACATTTTTACTGTTTACCAGATGGGACAAGACTTTACATAACTTAAAACATCTGCTCTCCTAGCAGTCCAATATGATAATGTATTTATGTTCCAGAATTACCCTATTCATTTCTTTTTAAATGATCATTTAAAAATGTTGTAGTATGGACAAGTTTACATGTTAATTGCCAGAGACATTTAACTCTTTTCCCCCTTTTTATTATTTTTTCATCTTTGTCTTAATTCTGGATAAGACATATTGTGAATCATGACTAGTGTGAAATATTTGGATATTCCTCCCACTTTTGGAATGTTTGATTTGGCAAATTAGTTGTTGTTTATGTCACCCCTGCCTTCATATAGATACCTATTTACATTCATCCAAATGTAAACATAAAATATAAGAAATCATTTTAGATAATATCATGGATCTGAATAAGCTATAGGAAAGAGTTTTTGTGGAACAGTGACCATCATAGTCATGATTCATTGAAAAGTGATATCCATAACAGCATTTACTCTTTAAAAAATGTTAAATGGATAGACTTACCTTGAAAGAACATGGGACTTCTTAGTTTTTGCTCAGGTGCCACTTGCAAAGAGCCTGGGAAATTAATGTCCTTCTGAATAGCTAATGGAGATGTCATAAATAATAGCATTGCTCTATAGGTTTCAGAAAAGTCTGATCCGTGATAAACAAAGGTTCTGGATGTTTTATTATCTCATGTCATTCAATTTAGTCATGGGAATATGAAGTGTTGTGTATTCACAATGTAATTAAAATTCCAAAAGCCATTACAGGACTCTTCTTGACCTCTTCTGTCTGACATTCAAGGCCCTTTGTGATCTAGTGCTTGTCTATCTTTCAAGACGTGAAAAAGGCCGAGGTTTCCCACTGCATCCAGGGCCATCTCCAGTCATCTTGATCGATATCTTCCCACTGGACCCAGATGGCTCTGGAGAAGAGAGTGAGGTTGGTGACTTTGCACAGCCCTCCTTCACTTAAATCCAATTCACTTGAAAGTCATGACGTCAACTTCCTGATATCACGGTCTTCTTCAGGAACGTAGGACGAACAATAATTTTTTGACTTATTAAATATTTCTCTTATTTACATACTCTATGGTGCAAGCAAACTGGGCCTGTCTCAATCAATCAACTGATCAACAAGGATGGAAGTATCTGTCATGTGCTTGGCTCCTTCTGCACCCGCTACTTGCAGTTCCTCACTCACATGTTCCATCTTCCATCTCTGTGACATGATATCTGCATGCCTACAATGCACTTCGCTTCTCTACTTCTCAAGTTTTCTGATTTGCTTCAAATCTCTGCTCAAATTCCCGTACCTACATCTGGCTTTTCCTGATAATGCTTGCTACTAATGCCTCTCCCACCTGCAACTACCTTGTATCTATTTTTTTTATATATTTTGAATATGCATTTATGTGTGCATATTGTCTTCCCCAATAGGATATAGATTCTTTGAATTTAAGAACTGTTTCATTTTCGTCTTTCATCTCTATTGTTTATCACTGCACTTGGCACTGTTGATCACCCTTTCCTCTTGGGTGTTTCTCCTCTTTATATTTTTTTATGAAACTGCTCTCTCCTGGTCTCCTCCCTATTAAGCTTTCTCTCAGTCTCCTTTGCTGGATCTTCATCCATATCATCCATATTTATTGTGGATGTCTCCCAAGGCTCTGTCCTAGCCTTCTCTTTTTCCTCTATACTGTCTCACTTGGTGTTCTCATCAGCTCCCCTGGGCTCAATTATTATTTTAATATAGTTGATTTCCATATTCATGTATATAGCTCTTGTCTTCATCTGAGTTCATTTTGTATGACCAACTTTTTCATCTCAAATTGGATTTCTCACAGCCATCTCAAACACATAATGTCAAAAACAAAATTCATCTTTGCTCCCAAAACCTCTGCTCTTCCCAGTTTGTTTGTTACCATCAAAGGTAGTACAATCTTCCCAATCACTCATGATTGCAACCTCATTGCCATCCTTGACTGTTAACTTGCATTCACCCCAGATAGACAATTTGTTGCCAAATCTTGTATCTCCCTTCATAACATTCCTTGTATGCTGTATGCACCGCTCCTTTTGTGTAGGTCCCCTTGACCTCTCTCCTTGATTATTCCAAGAGCCTTTTAGCCTCCCTTCCTCATGTTGCTCTCCTCTCCAATTCATCTTCAGCTACCAATGTGATTTTTCCCCCTAAAGTGTAGATGGGACCATGTTACAACTCTCCTCCCCCATTAATAAATTCCACTGATTCCCTTTTCATTCCTTAATAAAATATGAAGATCCGGTTTTGAATTGAAAGTTCACTACAACCTAGAACTCTTCCTAATTTTTGAGCCTTCTAACTTTTTGCTCTTCCTCCCAGTATACAATCCAGCCTCACTGGCCAACTTGCTATTATTCCTTGTACACAACATCTCCCATTTCTGTGCCTTTGAACTGGCTTTTCCACACGCTTGGAAGGCTCCTCCTCTTCATCTCCATCTCTTAATTTCTCTAGCTTCTTCCTTCAAGTTTCAGCTCAAATCACAAATTTTACCAGAGGCTTTTTCTGGCCTCACCAGTGACTAGGGCTTTCCTCTCTCCTTCCATATACTTTATTTATATCTTATGAGTACCAAGTTATTTTCACATTTGTCTCCCTCATTAGAATGAGAACTCTTTGAATACAAGGAATGTTTCTGCATTTCTTAGGGTCTTCAGCAATTAGCACAGTGCCTGGCACTTAAGAATGCTGGATTTTTTGTTTAATGATTGCGTTACTGGCACATAGTGGGTGCTTAATGAGTGCTTGCTGATTACTTTGCTAGGCACACAAACACCATCTTAACTTTTTCCTTTCAGAATTATTCCTCCATCTTACTTGCTAATGCCCACAAATCCTGACTACAATGTGGGGGTGGCATCAATGACCACAGGTGTAATGTCTTAATATATATTACTGTAGTAAATCTTAATATATATTACTATATATATATTAAGCAAATTTATGATTTGCTCTGCTCCCCCTATATTTCAACCTCTTCTTATCTCTTAGCAGCAGCTATAATTCTTCATTGTCTTTTTCTTCTTATTTCTCCTCCTTTCCTAGTTCATTCCACTTCTCATATGACAAGTAAATAATTCTTAGAATCCTGCTACCTTTCCAAGCAAAGACTGGAGATACAATGAAAAGACAGTTCTTGGAGATACCAGATCCATTTCCATATTTTTCATCCTTGGACTTTGGTTAGTTCTTGTTCAGGCCTGTTCCTCTCATGCTAGCCCTTTGTCAATTTGCCTTCTAGGCCACTGTGAATATGAATTATCAGAGGAAACTAACAGGTAATATGTTCAGCTGTGATCTCCTAGAAATGACACCCTGTATGTATTTTTGCTATTTATTTGTTATTTATATTTGCTTTTATTTGTTATTGCTATTTACTGTTGGCAGAAATGTCAAGTTACATAGAATGGGATGGAAGCTTTGTAGCAATTGCCTGGGAAATGTTTTTATTGAGACAGGTTATTCAGCACTCTTCAATTAGCCTATGAGCAGGCCATGGGATACTTTGGGTTCTGACCACCAAAGAACAGTTATTGTAGTAATGATGAGGTCTAGAGGTTAGAGTTCCTCGAATCCTAAAATCACAACATGCGGATCTGCCTGAAACAATTCAACCCAAACCTTCTTTCAGCCAAAAACAAGGTTTATTGAAGATTCACCATATTGCCAGACTCTTCAAGAATCTGAGCATCTGTGGGCTATTGGCTAGATTGTGAAAATATGAGCAGTGGCTAGGTTATAAGAATCCAAGCAGTGGTTAGATTTTAGGAATCCCAGCATCTTAAAGGAAACAAGATGGGCCTTATATACATAAAGCCTGTGGGAGGGGTCTAGGAGTGGCCAAGTAATTTGGGGTAATGGGAAGAAGGGCCTAAGGAGATCTGGATGGAAGTGGCCAGTAAATTGGGGTGAACAGAATCCTGGGACCTGGACAATGGAGCCTAGCTAGGATTAAGTGTGGGAAACCACCAGGAGCCATAGGGAGGTAAGACAATAGAGGGGAGATTGAGTGTAGCCACAATGAAAGGCCAGTTGATGGGATAATAACTTCAGACAAATGCCAGAGATTTGGCCATGTGGGAAAGTCCAGGGTTTTTCCTTTCTGGGGTCTAGATCCCATCCTCATCAGTAATAGCAGTTTGACATAACAGATATGAAGTTGAAAGAAACTTTTCACTACACTAACTTACACTGTAAGATTTGAAAGTGGAAAAGATATTTAATTTTAGCTCCTTTCACCTTATCTTGGCCACATTTGTTCAAGACAAATAGGAACAAGAAACAGAATGTTCCATTGAAAGTTTTCCACATTTGACAGCTTTGTTATACCAACTTTGACAAGGACTTTATGCACCATTGATAGATGTAGCATATAACAGTGGTTATCTGTAGCTAGGAGTGGTTCTCCATTTTAGTCAGTTTTCTTAGGGAAGCATCGTAGGGGAAGGTTCAATTGTTTGCACCTTCCAATCGATGTAGAAAAGGGACAAGGGAAATAATATGTGTCTATCACATAGATTCAATGCACTTTGAGACCCTGGCATTTTCTAAAGGGAAAACCAAAAGTGAATAAGAAGAGAGAAGGTGAAAAGGAGGCAAATGAATACCCTACAAATATTTTATAGTACACATATTTTAGAAGACATCATTGCTGTTCATTCTGATTCCAACCTTATAGAGCAATGCAACCATTTGAAATGAATCAATACAAATTTAAAACTATCCAGACCACAAATAGAAATGATGAGCATAGTGAACAGTAGATTTTTCTAAGAGAAAAACTTATTAAAAATTCTCATTTTCTATGGGTCAAATTAAGCTCGATTTTGGGTGCCATTACTTAAACACATCTTTCAAAGGTCAATCTTTGTATGGGAAAACCAGAGGGTTAAAAGGCTTATATTTCTTGAAAATTGAGTAGGGTAAGATTCTTATTCTATTCTCAATGAAAAAACAATCTACTCTCTCATTGTAGCCAGATATGTCAGATTATATTTATTATATATTGCAAAGTTATTAAATATACAAGCATCTTCTTGTACACAGGTTCTGACTAGAACAATTCTTTGTACTAAATCTTCCAAAATGCTTACACAATTGTCATTCTCTAAGTTGTACCAGTCATTATTTTCAGAACCTTTTTTTCTTTCATTAATACTAGGTGACACGGAATCTCTTAGACTGAATTTCCCTGGATTTAATTAAAAATAAAATAAAGTTCAGAAAAAATCTGGGGTTTTATAATACTTTACCTACCCAGAAATAGATCTTTTTGGATGCATTCTTGCTCCTATTTATCAACCTATGCAAATACCAACTGGTGACACTCTCTTTCATAGGCATTTTGTAATTTATTTATTGAACTGAAGGAAAGCTAGCTCTGGAGAAGAAAGGGACATTCTCTTTGAAACAAAGCCCCTTCTTTTTATTGCTGATAGTTTTCTAGTGATTTTGCATGACAGCAAATCATAGAACACTATAGTCTCTGAAGAAATCAAGTTGAGATTACCCAAAGGGAAATGGAGAGGCCCTTGGTGGGCATGAGCAGGCTGTATTACGTTATAAACAAGAAACTGAATGGCAGAAATGGCATGAGGGATGTCATAAAAGAAGAGTCTGACTAGGAGAAATAAAAGTGGGCTGGTCATGTATCAATTATAAGATTTTTGTTATTGTTATTGTTGTTTGTCCTTTATTCTCAAAGAGGACCATGACATCAGGAAGGTGATGTCATGACTTGTGAGTGAATTGAGTTAAGTGAGGCATGGCTGTGCAAAGTCACCAGCCTCACTCTCCTCTGGAACCATCTGGGTCCAGTGGCAAGATATAGATCAAGATGATTGTGGATGGCCCAGAATGCAGTGGAGACCTTGGCCCTTTTAAACTAAGGTATTTCCCAGTTCTCAGTTTGACTAAGGCAACAGCCCATTCAGTGATTAAGTCTAGGCAATGAATGAGGCAAAGAATGGCCTCTTTTACCAAGTTAAAAGAAATCAATTTGGGAGGGAAAGACCCTTAGAGTTTTAGGCCAAAACAGAAACAATTGCTATTTGCACTCACTCCGAGCCATCAGGGCCCAAACAATGATCAAGTGAGCCATGGGCTGGTACTTATTGTTGGCCAATCAAAGAGAGCTGGAGTGATTTGGGTTTAAGTCATTGGCATTAAGAAAGAAATCTAGCCTGTAAACCCCAAGATATCCTGCAAGGTGTCAGTGATCAAAATTTACATTTTTTTGGGCAGAATACCAGTTAAGGGTATGATATCCTATGTGGAGAGAAGGAGAGGAGGGAGGGAGGGAGGAAGGGAGAGAAGGAAGGAAGGAAAGAAGGAAGGAAAGAAGAAAGGAAGGAAGGAAGAAAGGAAGGAGCTGTGTTGCCCAACTGGAACTGGCCAGTTGTTTGTCCTTCATTCTTGAAGAGAACTGTGACCTCAGGAAGGTGATGCCATGATTTGCAAGTGAATTTTTTAAAATACTGAGCAGAAAAATCTGGACCTGAACAAAAATCTCCTAACTTGCAGTCCCATGTTCTAGCCACTAAACCATACTCCAATAGACTTGTTCCTTAAAAGCTGGACTTTCCTGAAGAATTAATAAGAAAATTCCTTTCTTTGCAGAGTTGAGGTGGTGGTGGTCTATGAATGTGAACAACGTATATACTGTCAGGTTTGATCAGTTGTGTTGTGGGGTTCCAATGAGATAATGTAAAGCATTCACCAACCTTAGAGTTCTATGTAAATGCATTTTATTATTATTATTATTATTATTATTGTTAGCCTATAGTCACTAGAACTCCAGTCTAATGATGACTTCATTTTCTGAGCTTTCTATGCTAAAGAGAATTAATGAAGAGACTAAATACTTAATTGGTGTCTATATGACATTAATATCACATGAACAAGGCTCCAGCATATTGGGCAGATACGCTGTAGTAAATTCATGAAATAAAATGAAGGCGGCATAGATGAAATGCAACCTATATCATCGATGGGAATTCCATATCAATGAAATACCAAATCCACTGGTGTATTTCAAAGTAGGGAAGGGAAACAGGAGAACATTGTAGAACAAGGCAGGTGAGGGGAGACCTATTCTTCCTTAGCAAATTTTGCCTTAAAAATAGAAATGAAATTTCAGAACTTCAGTGGCAGCCAGAATCAAGTCATGGATGCTCATTGTTTTTGAAAGCACAAATAGAGAGGAAAATGAATGCATCAATCTTTCGATATCAGTGCATCTCTTCAAAAATAGAGCTAATCTTTCACTTCAATCTCCTTCTCCACTCATCCGCATAAAAGAGAAATCAGAATTAAGACCCTAGAGTTGAAATCTGTTGTATGTCCCACAAAAGTGTAATTGATCCCTAGATTCAGAGCAAAATGCTAGCCACATTTCCACCTTCAGAAAATAGAGCATAAGATTTTTTTGGAGCAGCCAACTAAATAGAACTGTGGCAAGCAGCTGTGAACTGTCTCTTTCAGCACCTGACCTCCTCAGTGTCTTAATAAAGTAACCCAGAAAGTATTATTCTCTCATCAGTGCCCAGATTTATCTGTAGAGTGATAAATAAAGCTATTTTCCAAAATGGGCGATATTGTGCATTGCTCTTCTTGGAATGACAGTTCTGTTATTGGGGCAGGAGATGGGTAGGAAAACACTACCCTGTTACTTCCCCCTGTGACCACCACTAGTAGAAGAGATGTAATGAGATTCCAAATTAGATTACTGAACCTCACAGAAAAGGTGCTTCACATCTGTGAGATGTTCAGTTTGACTTTATAATGAGTTCACCTAACAGAGTGAGTCACACTTGAAATCAAATACTTTGCATGCAGGATGAAATAAGTGGGGATCAATCACAGTCAGGGAAGTAGCAATTGCTCTGAATATAATGATAGCTTAAAAGGGGGTTGGGGTTAGTGTGGCAAATGGAGTTCAAGAAGGACCAGTTCAGAAACCGGGATATTAGACAGAGGCAGTGAGGTTCACACTAACAACCTGCTGCCAGGAAAGCACTGAATGTGTTAGCCTGAGCTAAAACATCTGGAATATGAGGATGAGTGAGAACAAGGCTCACTGGATTCAGCCAAACAAACAGACAAACAAAAGCAGCTATCACCTTTACCTCTCATATCACAATTTCCTGCCCGCTTTTTCCTGGGCTTACTTTTGTCCTGCGGCAGCCCTGGGGGAACGCAAAGGCAACAAACTTTGACAATGAAATTGTTTTGTTGTTATATGCCTCCTCCATCCTTCCATAATACTAAACACAGCTCCCCTTCCCCCAGCCCCATACCATGACTGACTGTCTCCTGCAGGTACTCAGTGTCTGCCTTAGAAGTAACTTCAGCCCAGCAAGTATCTGAAGAGCAGCAGAAGATGGCAGAGGTATCTGGAATCTTTAATTGAATAGCCATTTATCTCACAGAAAACAAAGAAGCCAGCCAACTGAAGGATGGCTTGCTAGGTAGGACTGCATGGATAGACAAGGCTATCCCCTCCAGCTTCTCTTATCCCAGCCACTCTGCCACGATTAGGACACCTGCCAGGGTTAGGGTATGGCCCTAAGGAAGAAATCAGCTGCTGGAAATAATCACAGATGCCCCAGGAGTGACCCACTGCCTTTCCCCCCAGAACCAACATCATTACCTGTTTCACTGTCTAGCGGGGAAGTGTCACTGGTGGCCTCATTAACAGTGGATAGTACAGAAAGCCATAGTACAACTTTTGGCCTTTCAGAAGTATTTGAAGCTTGTATTAAGGAGGGGAAAAAAAGGAAACAGATGTCATGACTCACCTTTTTCTTTTTTTAATCCTGAAGCTGTCACTCATAGAATTCTGAACAGAATAAAACAGAGCCAATGGGAAACTGTCTAAAACCTAATCTAAGTGTGGAAGCTGGTCTGCGAGAATCATTGCTTTTGTAGGTAAGGACTGAGACCCTGATGACCTTCTTTTCTACTTTCCCTTTAAAAATCTGTTTTTGATTTGATGTAGCTTTCTGGCTAAGGCCAGCTCCAGCTGCCATCCACCATTCTTCTAGGCTAGCTGCTGGCATGGCTTTGTTTTTTGGCCTGAGGCTGCCTTCAGGAATTCTAATACAGTCACAGAAAAGCAAAAAGCTAGTTTTCAACCTAACCATTCTTATCTGTGTCTAATGATTGAAATGCTTTGCTTCAGGGTAGAGAATAGTTATGGCCCCACCCAATATTCTTCTCCTCCTCCAGAGTATAGGAATGAATTGCTATAAAGATTTTTGGAGGGGCAATGTGATGTTGTGGAAAGAACACTAGATTTGGAGTCAGGAAGACTAGCTTAAATACTGCTTTAAACACCCAAATAGGTGATTTTGGGGAAGTCTGCTTGCCTCAGTTTTCTCATTTGTAAAATGGGGATGCTATTTCCTACTTAGGAGGTCTGTTGTGAAGATAAAATGAGATAACATTCACAAAACAGTGTGCAAACTTTAAAAGCTCTATATAAATGCTAGCTATTGTTATTGTAAAATGAGAGGGTTGGATTTGATGTCTTAAAAAGTTCATTCCAACTTCATTTACAATCCCATGATTCCTTAAATTAGACCCACACAACTGCCTCAAGGTGTTACTCCACATGTTAATAGTTATACTCTCCCCAAAGCCTTAAAATAATAATAACCTCATTTGATTATTCATTTGTGATTAGTAATCAATCAATATGCTTTGATTGAATGCATGACACATCAGATATCATGCTAGGTATTGATGATAGAAATGAAACCACACCTGCCCCCAAGGAACCTACATCTATCACAAATCATTTTTCACTTAAACCTCATAATAGCCCTGTGATCAAATGAGATCATATACTGCTTAGCACAGTGCTTGGCACATGGTATGTGTTATATAAATGCTCTTAGACTTCCTCCTTCCCTTCCCGATGATGTAGGTTATTCAAGGACTCTCATACCCATTTACACAGATAAGAAAATTCACACTCAAAGAAGTGATTTAAGATTACCAATCGGCCAGTCACTTAATAAGCACTTATTAAATACTTACTATGTGCCTTATAAGCACTTCCTTAACACTTACTTGTGCCCAGCATGACAAAGCCAGCGCTATAGCCAAAGTCTCCTGATATCAGACCCACCACATTCACTGCCCTACATCATGCTAACCAATGCTTAGCATATTAAACAATGAAAAATACTATTACATTTCATATATGCTCTAAATTAGTAGGCACTCCACTATGCTACTCTATAGTCACTGTTCTTAGGAAGTTTGTATTTTCCATCAGACATACAGAAATGAGTTCAGAGGTTGATACTGAGTAAAAATGGATGAATGCTTAAAGTGGTGATTTTCTTTTCTCATTGCTTTTTTGTTCTTTCCCTGATTTGCTTTTCATTTACTTTTCTTGCACTCCTTGAATCTCTTTGTCTCATTCTTTGACTGTCTTAGGGGAGATGGTGTACACTTTTCCAACTTGAATCTCATTTTGTTATTCACTGCCCATGTTTTTTATTCCTAAGGGCAAAGGCAAGGCTGGCATTCTTGTGTGCATGGCTGATAAAGGCTTTAGAAAAAGAAATAATGAGACAGAGACCAACAGAGACCCACAAAATACCCAGCATAGAAGTAACAGAAAAATGATGTTGTCTTAAAAAAAAAAAGCTCATCATTGTATATACTTAGGATGTGGTTCTGTGTCTGAGTAGCCAGGCAGACAGGCAGGGAACATTTATTGAGCACCCATGGTGTGCAGAGAGGATTGTCCTAGGCACTAAGGAGAATTAAATGGAATACAGGCATTTACTATTTAATAGGAGATGTGGGACAAAAACTAATGAAAAGACATAAAATCACAGAAAGTGAAACATATGCACAACCAATTACAGATCTATGTAGCACAAAGTCAGTTGCTAGAGCAGCAAGAAGAATCTGGTGAGATTTTTCCAGGAACCCACCATAGGCGACGTGAGTCTTGAAAAATAAATTGAAATTCAACTTGCAAAAGTGTACCTCTTAGAGAAAAATGTAAAATGCAGAGATGTAGTGAATTGGGAGTCTGGGATAAAGATGCTTGAAACCCTTTCTGTTGTATTACTCCTACTTCTTTGGTTCATAGGTCTAGGCAGGGGTGGGGAACCTGTGGCCTCATGGTCACATGTGGCCATATAGGTGCTCAAGTACAGCCCTTTGACTGAATCCAAACTTCAGAGAACAAATCCATTTATAAAAGGATTTGTTCTGTGGAACTTGGACTCAATCAACAGGCTGCACTTGAGGATGTAGAGGGCCACATGTGGCCTTGAGGCCTCAGGTTCTCTGCCCCTGGTTGGACCAGCAGCCCTAGTTCTAATCCATCCATCCCTCCCATTTTCAGTTAAGAAAATTAAGGCCTAGAGAAGAGAAATGACTTGGTCAAAGCAACAAAGGTAGAATAAGTTGTAGATCCAGGATTTTGACTCAGGTCCTATAGCACCAGGGTCATTACTCTTTCTAGTCACTCTTACTTTATATTTGCTTCTATTTCTCTAATCTCAGCTTTTGAGAGGGGTGTGTGTGTGTGTGTGTGTGTGTGTGTGTGTGTGTGTGTGTGTGTGTTTGTGTCTGTATTTGTGGATATAACTATGAGTGATGGAGAAGCAGGTTAATGCAAAAATCCCTCTCATTTTCTACCCTCTTGTCCTTGGTGTCTCTGCATATTATTCTTCCATTCTCGAAGGCTAATAAACTTGAAGCCATCTTGGAAGTTTCAGTTTCCCTCAGCTCCTGTGCCCACCCAACCCACTGACAAATTTTGCTTAATCTTCCTGTAAAAAAAAATCTTTTGGATTCAGTCCTTTCTTTCTATTGTAATAATCCACATTCTGACTAAGGTCTTTATTACATCACATCTGGGTTACTGCAATAGTCTTGTAACTAATATAGCTGGCTCCTGTTTTCATGCTTTCTGTCTTCCCATCCTACACACTGCTGCTGCCACTTTTTTTGGGGGGGGAGTTAAAGTAGGGTGGGAATTAGAATTTCATAGGTATAAGTAATTTCTAGTTAGGAAACTTCTGTCATCAATGCAGATTGATGCTTACTATGAAACTTACATTCTTAGAAAGTTGCCTAGGCATGCTGAAAAGTAGGAACTTCTGAGGGGTCACACAGCCAATATGTGCCAGAGGGGAGTTATGAGCCCAGGTCTTCTCACCTATAAGGCCAACTCCATTGACTGAGCAATGCTGCCTCTTATTTGGTGATGGATTAGTGGTTCTAAAACATCACTTTCAACATATCTCTGCTATTAGTTCATTAAAAAAAAGAAAGAAAAGAAAAAAAAACAACAAATTGCTGACTCATAGGGTGGGAAAGGAATATGTGTGGCTGCTTTGATAGGGGAGGGCATTAGGACTGACTTGTTGACATATTTCAGTAGCAAGGAATACTGAAATGAATGCAGATGATTTTAGCTCATCCTTTAGAAACCTGCAACTACAAGTGGTCAGTTATGAGTAAAGAGAGGAAAGAGCCAGGTAAAACTTTCATTGTTTTGAGATAGCTGGGTTAGACTAGTAAGGGGCTCCTGGGTATTTCCACTCCATCTACTGTAGTGTATGATCCTACAGGTACACTGATTAACCTAGGAAGTGTGTGCTGTGTTCATTTCCCTAGGAATGAGTCTCTTCCCACAGAGTCACTGCTTCAGAGAATGATGATGAAACACCCCAGGTGCCATGAGAAGTAGCAGTATACTACATGAGAATTCGTGTAGTGGTGTAGTGGAGAGAGCTCAGGACCTGGGTTTAAATTTGTACCCTGACTTTCCTAGGTTGTGAGTCCCTGAGCAAGTAACCCTGCCTTTCCTCCTCTGTGAATGGAGATTACATTATTACCTACTTCAGCATTGTTTTGAGGGAAGAACTTTAAAAAAAAATCTCATGAGTTGTTGTTGCTTTTCAGAAGAAGAAGAGATGGGACATGGTGTTTGGCAACTCACTGCTGGAGGGTATCAAGGCAGTGGATAAACTAAGCTGACCAGTAGGGGGGTATCCTATGGCTCTGGATATATTTCAGAGATGTAATGGAGATTGCTTTGAGAATTGTCGAAACTGATGGCCATTACTTGCTTCCAGTACTTCACAGAGGGACAGATTATTTTGGCAGAAGAAACCTAGGAGAAGTTTTAAGGAATGAAGAAGGCCTAAGAAAAATGCTGGAGAATGTATGGTTGCAATTAATATTTTCACCACCATTACTAATTGTCAAGGGGGCTCCAGAAGAGAAAAGCAGAATTAGAAAGTGAACAGCTGGGTAAAGAAGATAGTTTCTGAGAATTAGATTTAAATTTCTGGCTCATGGCTTAAGATATGGGAACAAGGATAACAATAATTGTTATCACTTATATAGTGCTTCCTATGTGCCATGCCCTGCACCAAGTGATTTATAATTATTTCATTTGAGCCTCCTAACAACCCTGAGAGGTAGGGAGCTATTATTATCCCCATTATACAAATGAGGAAACTGAGGCAAACAAAGGGTAAGTAACTTGCCTAGGGTCACTCAGGCAGTAAGTGTGTGAGGCCAGATTTGAACTCAATTCTTCCTGGCTCTAGGTCCAGTGTTCTCTCCTATGCACCATTTAGATGCCTCATTGACTCATGATCATGGAGAGAGTTTGTTTAAAGAAAGCTTAAACCAACATTTTTGCCTGGATATTAGTAAATTGAGTCAAGAGGACATTAAAATGAAAATGGAAGTTGGGGGAAAAATTGTCTATGTTTACTTGTCAAGCCAGTTGCCACAGAGATTAGTATGCGGAACATGAGAAGAAGAGTCAGTAATTCTGACTAAAAAATGTAATTTTCAGGAAAGTATAACCAAGAAAATGGGAAGTAATAATGTATATTTGTAAATGTGCAAAGCATGGGTAATAAATGAGATAATTTTTAGATTTTAATCCAGGAAGGTAAATTTCTCCCCACATGTATCATCAAGATATTTCAGGATATAATTCATACACTTTATCCAAAAGGAATAGTTATGAGAGGAAAAATAGTTCAGGGAAGCTAAACTCATAAACAAGAGGTGAGAGGTTTGATAAAAACAAAACAGAGCGAAACAAAAACCATTTAGTTGAAAACCAAGGAGAGGAAAAACATCTAGCATCTCTCATCATCTACTTTTTGATTCTGGTCTCTAGTAAAATAACCCTTTGGTTCATCAAGTCTAACCCTGCTATATACACCCTCAATCCTCTTCTCTCCCCTCTTCTTCAGTAGGTAGCTTCCACCATCATTCCCTCTTTCTCTATCATCTTCAATCTATCACTATCTAACCATGTCTATGATGCCTATGAACATGTTAAATAACTGGGTCCTTATTGCCTCTGAAAACATCTCTATCTCCTTTATTCTTAAAACAAACATTAAAACAACCAAACCAAAACCAAAAACAGCAACAATGATAAAAAACAAAACAAAGAAAAACACCAAACACCTTGTTATATCCTACCATGTCTGTTTGATATTGTCCTATGTTTCTCCTCCCATTTTCAAACAAACTTCTTAAAAGAGGCATAAACCATGCTTTCACATTCTCTAGTCTCACTCTCTTCTAACCTTTTGCAATATGGCTTTTGACCTCATCCATCAATTGAAATACCTCTTTCCAAAGTTATTAATAATATTTTAATTGTGAATTCTAATGACATTTTTTTCAATTCTTATCTTCTTGACCTCTTTATGTGATTTAAAACCATAGATCATCACCTCCTGGAGATCCTCTCCTGCTCTTTCATGGTTCTCCTTTTGTTGCACTGCTCCTTCTCTGTATTCTTTGCTCAATTTACGATCCTATCATGCCCATTAACTGTAGGTGTCCCACCAAGGTACTCTCCAAAACTCTCCTCTTTTTTATATACTTTCTCATTTGGATACCTTATTAACTCCCACAGGTTCAAACATTATCTCTGCATTGATTATTTCTAAATCTATATATCTAGTCCTAGCATCCAGAGCTACAGTCCTGCTTACCAACTGCCTAGACAGTTCATTACTAGACATTCTGTAAACATCTATAATTCCATATATCCAAAACAAAACCAATGATCTTTCCTGGAAAACCCACCTTTCTTCTGAATTTTATTCTTACTGTGTAGGCACCACTATTTCCCCATTCACCTGGGATTGCAACCTTGGCACCATCCTTGAGTTCTCAATCTTACTCAACCCATATATCCAATTAATCAACAAATTTTACCGTTCCTAACTCCATGGTATCTCCCATGCAAGTTTTCTCTCCATAAAGGAAACTACATCCTACTAAAAGGCACCATAGATAATGAAGCAATATCATTCCTAAACATATATGCACCAAGTGGTATAGCATCAGATACTTAGAGGAGAAGTTCAGGGAGTTACAGGAAGAAATAGACAGCAAAACTATACCAGTGGGGGATCTCAAACTCCCCCTTTCTGAACTAGATAAATCCAACCACAAAATAAACAAGAAAGAAGTGAAGAAGGTGAATAGAATTTTAGAAAAGTTAGATATGGTAGACCTCTGAAGAAAATTGAATGGAGATAGAAAGGAACATGGTTCTTTCTCGGCGGTACATGGCACATACATAAAAATTGACCATGTATGAGGGCATAAAAACCTCACAATCCAACGCAGGGAGGCAGAAATATTAAATGCATCCTTTTCAGATCATGATGCAATAAAATTATATGTAATAAGAGTCTTCTGTCCATAAACATAACTACCACTCTCACCTATACTATTGGAATAACCTCTTAATTTGGTTCCCTCCGTCAAGTAACTCCCCTCTCCAAGCCAATCTCCACATATCTACCAAAATGATTTTTATGAAGTATAGGATTTATGTGTTTCAAGTATATGTATCAGAGCCAGGAAAATTTTGACTTCTACAACGCTTCAATAATGTCTGGCTTCTATATTGCTATACCCTTTTCTTATGAAAAGTATGAGGATATGGGTTTCTTCTTAGAATGTTTTAAATATGAGTTCTGTTTTTCCCCCCTCCAAGGAATATAAATACATTATTATTTCTTGATGTAGGAGATATATATATATATATATATATATATATGTATGTATTTGTGTGTATATATATGTATATATAATATATATGTATATATAATATATATGTATATATAATATATATATACACAAATATACACACATATGCATATATAGACATATACACACACATACCCAAATATGTATATATACAGATATATACATACATATGTGTGTATATTTGTATATATATATGTGTATATACATATATGCACACACAAGGTGGTGGAACAGTGGATAGAGCACTGGACTTGGAATTAAGAAAGCCTGAGTTAAAATCTGGCCTCAAATCCTTACTACTGATGTGACACTGGGCAAGTCATATAACCCTCTTTGCCTCAGTTTCCTCATCTGTAAAAGGAGCTGGAGAAGAAAATGGCAAACCTGTCTAGTATCTTTGCCAAGGAAAACCCCGAATGGGGTCATGGTGAGTTAGACATGACTGAACAACAACATATATAATCCCTATATGTATTTATACATATGTAATTATATATTTATACCTATATGTATAAACACATACATATGTACACATTGCTGTATTGATTAGTGAGTGTTTTATCTCACTGTTGTTGGTCAGTTCAGTAATGTCTGACTCTTTGTGACTCTGTGGACCTCTGTCCACAGGGTTTTCTTGGCAAAGATATTGGGGTAGCTTGCCATTTCCTTCTACAGTGACTCATTGATCCATTGGCAAATGGAGGTTAAGGAACTTGTTGAATGTCACATGGCTAGGAAGTTCCTGAAGCTAGATTTGAACTCAGGTCTTCCTAACTTGAGGCCTAGCACTCTCTCCACTGTACCACCTAGCTGCCTCCTATCCTTCTGTCAGCGTCTTTTAAATGGGAAGTTTGTTCTCCCTCTCTTCTTGAATCTGAGGTACCATTTCACATATAGAATTCCAAGTAAGAAAAAACAACTAAACAACAAATGAAACATGAGAACTTCTATTAGACCTTGCATCCTTTTGCTTAAGAGAAACATCCAAAGCTGTTCTCCCAGTACTTGTTGGATAATTAGTACATATCTGGTAAGCTTTAATTTTCTCTTGCTTTTTTTTTTTGTTTTCACCCCTAAAACCAGATGGAGAACTTTACTTAAAAATAGATCATTTACTCAAAATTAGAAAATTTACTCAATAATCGGTAACATATCTATCTTGTCCCAGACTGCCCCTTGGTTTTTGACAACCTTGATTAAAATGACCCCTTCATATCCCTCTTATTAGCTACGGGTAATTAAAGAACATTTTACTTACATACTCTTACTTTTCTCCTCTCACCTTAACCAATTACTGTTGCAAAAGATCCTAAGACATACATCAGGAAGCAGAGGTACCATATAACCTCTTCTTCCCCACCGGTAATTATCCTGGAATCTCTGAAAAAAAAAGGGAGCATTTCTAACACACTTTTGAAATAAGACTTCTACTATTCAATAGGGATATCTGGGAAGCCAAGGAAAATCTCTGGAGCTGCTACACCAACACACCATCACCCCAATCTATGCCCAAATTTAGATGACTGTAGTATCATCCCACTTCTATCTGTCTCTAGTCACCCATAAAGGATATTCTTCAACAAATCTTCACACACATAAAGCTTGTGTTCCTTTTCCTGTCCCTAGTGAAGACACTTGTGTTACCACTAAATCATTCCTGTGCAGAGATATTTATTGCCAAATGAAAGAATTGAAATGGGCAGGGAGAACTCATCAAAACTCCTCATCTCCAAATTTCTCAAACTCAGGAAATCCTCATTCCAATTATTGTAGTGATAGTCCCTAATGGCCCTAATTTATCAAGTCATCAATCTACTCATTAAACTCCTGTGGCTCCTTGTTATTCAAGGATTAAATATAAATGCCTGAGCTTGGCTTTTGGGAGCCTTCACCACATGGCCCTTTCCTAACTTATTGCACATTCCTTCCCTCCATGGTTTTTACAGCCCAGTTATGCTGGTCTATGTGTTGTTTTTCACATATCATGCTCCATCTTCCATCTCCATACCTTTGCTCTGGCTGTCCCCAGTTCTTAGAATCCTCTTTTTTCTTGTTTCCAATTCTTAGAATCCCTGGCATCCTTCAGTTTCCATTCCACTTAATGCAGGAGACTTTTCTTGGTTCCCTTCCCTATCTCTGTGCAAGCTGCTAATGTCTTCCCCTCCATAGTCACTTTCCTTCTATATTGTTTATATCTATTATGAATTTAATTTAATACGTATTATTTCTGCCTTTAGAATGGGAGCTTCTTTTGGAAAGGAACTGTTTTTGCTTTTTCTTGTATCCTCAATTAATCATTGTGTAAAAGTATACCTTGCACAGAAGAGTCAGTGTAGGTTTCATACATGCTTGTTGATTGATAGATCTAACCCTCATTTTGGTTCTGCACCTGTGATTTTGTTGGTGTGCTCCATCAAAGGACTCTGTATTAAAGTAAATCTACAATTGACCTGCAGCTTAAGATCCTAAGATTTTTGTTGGGATTGAGAGGTTAAATGACTTATCTGTCACAAATTTAATATGTTTCAGAGGCAGTACTTGAACCCATATCTTGATTTCATAATTAGCTTTCTATCCATTATCACATAATGCTTACTAATTTTACAAATGAGAAAACTGAGGAAAAAAAGGTTACATGATTGTGCAATGCCACATGGGTAGTGAATGCCAGACCTGGGATTTTAGTTCAGGATATCTAATTCCAAGCCTTCTGTTATTTGTGCTGGACTACCCAACTTGGAGTCTGTGCTAGACCATCTCCATGATTATGGTGAAGAGTTTTGGTGAGCATGTCTTTCCTTTCATATCTCAAGCAATATGAACAATCAGAGGACTTCCAAATAGAGCCATCACTGTTGTTATATCTCTCAAGGAAATCTTGTATGATGATACCAGTATAAGTACTGAAGGCCCTTTGTTGGAGGACAGTGTCTATAGCAGCATTCCTTCTACTGAATCAAATACTTCTCTAGAGTGAATCAATGATAAGGCCAGTGGAATGTTGCATCCTCTATACCATTTGGTTGATTGTATGATGGAGACAATGGGATCTATTATGAAATATTGCTTTCAAAAATCTGTGTATTTCTTTCTCCTATGTTCATTAACAATGACCTAAATATATATATATATATATATATATATATATATATATATATATATATATATATATATATATGTATGCTATTCTCCTAAATATCATTTATGGATAGACAAGTAGGCAAATAGGTTGAGTTACTGATATTGTCAGGTTTTTTTTGGGGGGGGGAGGGAAGGCAGTGGAGAACAATAACTTCTGAGACTTATTTTTTCTTCCTGTGCCATGAGATTACCAATGGATGGTGAGATGATTTTTGGAAAAATATTGCACTGTTTATACCAAGCCCTAAAATGATACAGATCCTCCTAGATGAAGTCTATCCTCACTCAAAAGAGTCTGGTTTGACTACTCACACAGGTATAATTAAACAGTTAAATAATGACTATAATTCAGGCTATGATATACAGTTGTGCGTACAATCTATAGTGTTTCTATCTATCTTCCTTCCTTCCTTCCTTCCTTCCTTCCTTCCTTCCTTCTTTCTTTTTCTTTCTTTCTTTCTTTCTTTCTTTCTTTCTTTCTTTCTTTCTTTCTTTCTTTCTTTCTTTCTTTCTTTCTTTCTTTCTCAGTCAAACTGTAGAGTTTTCTATCTACCACAAGTAGCACATACTCCGATATGTGGCAAATACATATATACACACACATATATACACACACACACACACACACACACACACACATATATATATATATATATATATATATATATATATATATATATATATATACACACACATACATACGTACATACACACACATATATACATATACCTTTTGCAAACTATGTATGTGTATACACACATGAACATCTATCTATCTACCTATGATTTCATGTTCTTGGGTAAAATAGGCTGTCTATTGGTTGTCCTTTGTTCTTACTACCTCTCTGGCCCTGTTCTTTCCTATTATACATTTTCTCCAGTGGTATCTTTTATATAATTTTTCCTGTGTAATCCATCACTTGCCATGCATTTTAGTCCACTCATACATGTCATGTCCCTCTCCACTGGAGAGGCCTACACTTTCTCTTGATATCCACAAAATTAAAAAATAAAACATACTAAGAAAACCTTTAACTCATTAGGTGGGTCTCCTGAAGTGAATTTATGGGAGGATATTAATGAAAACAACATAGTTTGAGTAAGCAGGGATGGATTCCAATTGTAATCTGTTTCATTGGCTATAATACCCACATGAATGTGACTATCATCTAATTGCAACACTCCTAGAGTATTGGGGTATCATTTCCTTTCATCTAAGAACATGAAATTTTTCCCTTTCACTCCTGGTTGCCTTTTCAGCTTCTTATCTATTGTAATGCATGCTTTAATCCAAAGTTTCCACTATCCTCAATACTCATCTTCCTGCTGAGTCTAATGGGAATGGATCTCCAGTTTCACTGTGTTTTTCTATGTCAATGTCTAATACTGAAAAAAAAATCAATCAACAAGTGCCCAAGTTCTTCTTTATGTTACACACACACACACACGCACACACACATACACACACACACAGACACACACACACACATTTCTATCTATCTATGATTTCATGTTCTTGGGTAAAGTAGGCTGTCTATTGGTTGTCCTTTGTTCTTACTACCTTCCTGGCCCTGTTCTTTCACATTATACATTTTCTCCAGTGACATCCTTGACACCATTTTCCCTATGTAATCTATAACTTGCAATGCTGTGTTAAGTGCTGGGGATGCAAATAAAAAGCAAAAATTAATCCCCAGTCTCAAGAAATTTGCATTCTAAGGGGGTGAAATGTGAAACAAATACGGAATAGCAGATAGATTGCATTAGCAGAATCAATTCTAGCAGCTGGGAAAACCAAGAAAGAGTCCTAAAGGAGGTGGCGTTTACACTGCTTCTTGAAGAGACCCAGGGAAGTGGAAGTGAGCTTTCTAGGCATGATGGAGAGCCAGTTCAAAGGCATAGAGATGTGAAATTCAGCTTCTATCATGTTGTGAGGAACAGTAAGTAGGTCAGCATGGCTGTACCAGAGAAATCACGGAGGAGAGTAATGTTTAAAGACATTAGAAAGCTGGGAATGGAGCAGTTTGTGAAGAGTTTTTAAAACCACACAGAATAGTTTATATTTCATCTTAGAGACTATAGGGAGACATGGGGGTTTACTGAGTAGGGTAAGTGGCTTGGTTGAAACTCAATTGCAGAAAAATCACTTTGGCAACTGTGTGGTAGATTGAATGGAGTGGAAAGATACTTAAGTCAGGGAGATCAATTAGGAGATCATTGTAATAGACCAGGTGACAGGTGAAGGGGTACTGAACTAAGGTAGCTATAGGGACTATCTCCTGTATCTTTTAGTATGCCTAGTGCTTAGCATAGTGCTTGGCACATAGTAGGTTCTTAATAAAGGCTCATTAACTGACTACATGAATAGAGAGAAGGGCATAGATGTGAGAAATATTGCTGAGATAGAAACAATATTTGGCAAATGATTGAAAGGAGTCTACGATGACTCTATGGCCATGAACCTTGTTGACTAGAAGGCTGGTGGTACAATATTTTTGATAGAAATAGGGAAATTTGGAAAAGAGGCTGACTTGGAGGAAAAATAGAACATTCAGTTTTGGACATGCTGGGTTTGAGACATTGCTGAGACATTCAGTCTGAAATATTTTATAAGCAATTGGAGATGCCATGAGACTGAAACTCAAGGAAGAGACTAGATCTGGATATATAGATCTTGGCATTATATGCAGGGAGATGGTGATTGAACCCATGGAAGCTGATGAGATCATGTGAGAGTATGGACAGAAAAGAGAAGAGAGCTCAGGACAGAATTTTGAAATCTGTGATTTAATCAATACGGGTATTCTTTTAACTAATATGAATCACAAGTACCCATTGTCTTAATAAAAGATTTCATGAAATGCTGTGACCAAAAATTTCACTATAAAGTGGTTAGCTATTTAGTGATGACCTTACTGGACTAAACTTAGCTAGGCTTTCTTGAGTGGCAGAATGTTACTGGTTTCCTACCCAAAGCCTTTGCATATTAGTAGGACTTGTTAAAACGTGCTCTCTGCTGTCATGGCCATTGAAAATCCAAGGTCACTTTCATGCCATATTGGGGTACTGAAGTAATATTTTGGTAGAGATGCCACATAATATTAATGATAATAGCTCATTTCATTTAGGGCTTTAAAGTATACACATCTTTTTGTTTTCATTATCTTATTTGATCTTTCCAATGACCTTCTGTAGGTAGATAGTACATATATCATTATTTTTAAGTAGGGGAATTAGTGATTTGGGGGATGGATAGGTGTGGCTGTGGGTCAGACTTAGAAAAAATTTCTGCCAGCCAACCAAACTATCTTAGGTCAAATCCACTTCTTAGCTGCTTTGCTTTTCTCCCAGTTGCCACTCCTTTCAGTCTCCCATTATTTCAGCTGGGTTTGAGAAAATTCCTTTCCTATCACGCCCATGGCCACTAATCTTGGGTCCTTTGAAATTGTCCTAAAATTTTACTTAGCTAAACAGTGTGGTGGAGTGAAGCTGCTGACTTTTGTTCTACATTTCTAGAAGTACCAAAATTGCAGACTTCCCTACTTTTACATTTTACAAAGGAGGAAAATGAATCTGTGAGGTTTAATTAACATTACTAAATTTACAAACAACTGGAATTAACCAAGACTTTTACAGTAGTTTAGTCATTTTTTAGTTTTGTCTGACTCTTTGTGGCCCTATTTGAAGTTTTCTTGGCAAAGATACTACAATGTTTACCATTTTCTTCTCCAGCTCATTTTACAGATGAGGAAACTGAGGTAAACAGAGTGAAGTGACTTTCCCAGGGTCATACAACTAGTAAGTATCTGAAGCCAGATTTTAACTCAGGAAGATGAGTCTTTCTGACTGCAGGCCTGGCACTCCATCCATTGCACCACCTAGCTTCCCTGAGCCAGGACTTTGGCCCTGGTATTCAAACAACAAACCCGCAACACTACACTGCTCACACATGTGTTATTTCTGATCCTTTCCCTTATCCATATAACATGTACTATTTGACAGCTACTATATGGAAGATGTACAATACCTACTCTTGAATTTGAAATAGTTTTGTGATACCAGTTCTCATGACACATGCAGATTCAACCCCAGACCAATAAACCTAGTGATTTGCATCTACTATAGTCACTAAGATAAAAACATTATTGTTGGAGGAGCTGTCCTGATATAATGAAGTCATTTTTAGAACAATAAAATACTAATGAAAGAGAAAAACAGGTTTGTTACCTTTTAATTACCCCAACCATGAAAAAGGACATGCAGTTTTAGTTTAATAGGTTAATTTGCCTAAGAAGAAAATCTTACATAAGTTAGAGTTCCTCTAGTGAGGTGATTTTCTCTGGCTCAGCTCTTATTTCTTGACACTTTCTTTCATTCAACTTCCAAAAAATGACTTACTCAATATCTTTAACATCCTACAATTTAACCACTTCCCCTGAGCGAAATCCCCAGTGGGCTTGGGAACACCTAGTCCCAACAGGCTCTATCTTTAGGAGTGAAAGATAAAGGAAGGAAATTCCACTAGTAAAAAGTAAAGAGAGCAGCTCAACACCATTAGAGGAAGCTCTTCTCAAATATAGTGGGATATACCCCTTCTTAGGGATCATTGCCCAGAGCTTCAGCTAGAAGGGTGGCAGGTGCATGTAACACCTCATTGACTGTCTGTGAAGGGATGTGGTGAGGTGCTGTTGATATGTAATTAATCCTCTTTGAATTTTGGCAGCACCCTGTTATAAGACAGTCAGACTTAATATACAACTATTGAAGAGGTGCCTTATTCAAAGATGATCATTACAATTTGTGCCTTCATCTATTTCTTCTTCATTACAGCTAAAGATTCGTTTGAAAAGGACATCAATGAATAAAATTTGGAAAGAAATATGATATAGCATCTACAACAACTGCCTATGAGCCAGAAGATGTGGATTCTGTGTTCATTCTGTGTGGAACTTTTTGCTTAGAGATGAATTATGATTGAATGTGTGTCTTTATGCATCAAAGGCATAAAATAATGAGACTAGCTGGTGGTCAAAGGCACTGAGTATAATGAGGATGAGGCTGAGGTACTACTCCAAAGAGTGGATATGTATTTAAAAAAAGAGATTAACATTGTGATGATAGAGATTTACCTTTCAAAAATATTATTAATTTTTGTTTTTACCTTTTAAAAATGTGCAGTTTGGTTTAGAAGGAGTGTTTGGAAAGATTATCAGCAAGTCATATCAATCCTGTATTCAAAAATGTTCAGACTCCCCTTGTCTCTTACATAAAATTTAATGTTCTTTGTCTGACATTCAAGGTCCTTCATATCTGGTACCAACCTACATTTCCAATCTATGAACAAACATTTATTAATCACTTATGGACAAGATACAAAGATAGAAATGAAATGGTTCCTGATCACAAGTAGCTTATGTTGTATTTGATAGAAACATATATCTCTAGTTAAACACAATAAATATGAGGATTCTCTCTTTTTTTGGAGGCAGGCAGAATGGGAGGAAGTTTCCTGAGGAATAGATAAGAAAAAGTCTCCATGTAGAAGGTGGCTTGAGTTTAGCTTTGCCTTAAAATTACTTCCATCCATGCACTGCATACTTCAACCAAACCAGATGTCTCTCTGCTCTCTGAATATATCCTGTGCTCTGTTACTTCTAGGCTATTGCTTATGCTTTTTCTTGTCCCTGTAGAGTACTTCCTCCTTCATTTTCTATTGAATTCATTCATACCCATTCTTCATGGCCCAATTCAAATATCACCTCACCTCTAAAGCCTCCTCTTTGCCTGGGGTGAATAATGTGATTTCCCCTTGTACCTTACATAGCAGCCTGCTGTTCTACAACAGTAATGGACTCATAATTTAATATTGTATATTCCAGTTATCTGAAGTTAGTTCTCATTCCTCTCCTAGATTGTATGCTCCATATCTTAAAAGTTTTTCTTTCAGTACTAGGTACAGTATTCTGCAAACTGTAGGAGCTAAATAAAGGCTTTTTAAACCATCACAGGATAAGTGTAGCAGAGCAAATGTTAATTTCTTAAATGTACCCACCATCTGGTTGTTTTTGAGATAAGGTGAGATGACCATTGCTTTTTGACATTCTAATCTTATCTTGAGTCCTATACTGGAGATGATAGCAGTGATACCATTGTAGAGGAAGAGTTGTGTTGCTAAATGAAATTGATGGATCTCCTAGGAATTGGGCAGAATCCAAGAGCTACTTTTTAAAATAGTACCCAAACAGCTGTTTGCTGTCACTGGATTTTGGACAGGACTCCACTGCTCTATTCCATTTTAAAATAAATCACCTTGGGCTTTGAAATTTTGCTGCTGAAACAAAAATGAGGAACTTTGTGCATCTCTTATTAATTGCATATTTAAAGAACAAAACACTTTTCTTCCTTTTAAAAAAAATGGATTTTTCATTTCAAGTTGGAGCCAAATATTGATTTGGGTAAAACTGGTAGTTCCCAGAACTGATGAGAATTCACAGAGCTTAATAAAATGAATGCATGGCTTGCTTTTGCAGCAACATATCTAGGGGAAAAAGAAAATATTGATTAGTTCATTTTATAAGAGCATCCGTAAATTACTGTTGTTTGAAATAATCTTATTGCTAAAAAATTTTATAGAAGCTGTATCTCCCCTCACTGTAAGGAAAGTCAGTGAGTTTGAGAAATTGCCTGGTTTAGGGGCTTGTGGAAGAATTTATTCCCATATGCAATCCATTAATATGAACTTTGGATGCATATCCTATCTTAGCTGCTGAATCTAGAGTGATCTTGAATGAGACACCTTCTTCAATTCAATTCAATATTTAGTAAGGTCCAACCATATGCAACGCTCTGTACTACATGTTGAAAAATTTGTACGTCACAACTCCCAAGGAACTTGCAAATTCTCAGGGGATGAAGACATATAATATACATGATATAAAAAATGATGATTATATACAGGAAAGTTCAAATGAAGTACTATGACAGATTTTATGAAGGTGAAATCAGTAATAGCTGGAGGGAAGGATTCATGGAGAAATTGACACTTGACATAGACGTTAAAGGAACGGATGCATTCCAACAGGTGAATATGTAGGGAATGTTAGTTCCAGGCACGGTGGAAGGCATAGAAGCAAAAGAAGACAGTATAATACCAATCAATGGTGAATCATCCAGCTTGGTTAGAATGTAGATTATAATTAGGGAAGAAATGAAAGATAAGGCCGTAAAGGTAGGTCAGGGTCAGACTGTAGACATTCTTAGATCAGGAATTTTTGGCAATGGAGACTTGACAATGGAGAGGCATTGAAGGTATTTGAGCATCAGAGTTACTTGATCTAGAGTGGGTAATTAGGAAAACTATTCTGGAAGCAGTACACTTGGCTAACAAAGAATAAAGTGGTTGGAATGCGTGTCCTTCCTAAGAATAGAATTATTGTTACAATGACTACATCCTTCTCCCCACCTTTGATTTCCTTTTGAGCCTTGTACTGTTTGCTCTTTTGAATCACAACTCACAAAAACAGCATGCAGCTAAAACAACTGTCTAAAAGGATTCACGCTTTAATTGCAGCACATATAGGATTTAGTAATTACTTAGTTGACACACTTCATTTATCTAAATTTTCCCAGCTGTAAGGAAAGCTGCCCACACGATTTTCTATTGTGAATAACAAACCTACAGCTATATCATAATTCTGCCTATCCTGGAATGACACCAAAAGAAATCATCTGTTTCTTAATCTACATTGTGACCCAGTACAACTTGACCCTATATCCTAACCTAGCCCTCTTTCCATTGTGGAATGATGATGATTGAAATAGCAACAGACTGTCTGGATTTCAATTTGTCAAGGAGAAAAAGAAGACACACCTTCTTAGTCATAAGAATGTTGTCTCTAAAGTTGTGATTTTTTTTTTTTGCTTAAGTAGTGTGGGCATTATTTGCAAAGCCAAACACATTTTCTCTAAATTTTGAGCTTTTCCTTTTCTTTTTATGTTTTAGCACAGGTCCTCCTGACTGCAGGGCCAGTGCTCTTTCCACTGTACTGCCTAGCTACTCTGAACTTTTCCTTTTCAATATCTAAAAGAAAAGCCAGAGAAAATTTGACATGTGGATGATGAAGTTCCAGAATTTGTTTTTAGACATAGAGAACTAGGGATCTGGTATGATGAAAACAAATTGTAAACTATATCATTGTGAATTATTGTCATTCAATTAGTAAAAAAATCATTGATTAAATACCTACCAGGCTAAGTGCTGCAGTTACCAAAAACCTCCACCAATTTGAAAACAACTATTTGCAAACAAGATTTACGGAGTATAAATTTGGAATAGCCTCAAAGAAAAGCCATTAATATTAAAGAAGCCTAAGAAAGTCTTTTTGCCAAAGATGGGATGTTAGCTGATACTTGAAGGAAGCTAAGTGAATCTAGGATGTGAAGAGAGTTCCAGAGTGGGGTATTTATGATTTGGAGTTGGAAGATGGAATGTCATGTACAAGGAGTAGTAAGGAGTCCAGTATCCCTGGATTGCAAGAGTATATGGAGGGAAGAAAAGTAGAAAAGATTGGAAAGGTTGGAAGGGCCCAGGTTATGAAGGGCTTTTGGGGAAAGATAATGAATTCAGTTTTGGACATATTGAGTTTAAGCCATGGATGAGACATCCAATTTAAGATTTCAGTAGACAGAGATGCAAAATGGGAGAGAGGTTAGGGCTGTTATGGCTATTGCTACGTAGCAATCAATAAGATATTTACAGTGTGGATAGGCCCTTTTGGGTAGGTAAGGTACAACTCAGGATTGTGAATTCAAGGCTGTGACATTATAATTGATGAGATTAAAAAAATAACAATAAATGATAGCATGTGATTAAGTGACAGATGAATGATAAAGAGAAAGTAAATGTAAGAATGCCAAAGTCCCTGGGATGAAGTGATCAATGAGGAAGTGTTTCATAAAAGAAAATCTTTTTTTGGGGGGGGCAATTGGGGTTAAGTGACCTGCCCAGGGTCACACAGCTAATAAGTGTCAAGGTTTTGGTCTGAGACCACATTTGAACTCAAGTCCTCTTGACTTGACTCTATCCACTATCCACTGTGCCACCTAGCTGCCCCCAAGAAAAGAAAGTCTTGAGGTAGGCCTTGAAGGATGGATAGAGTGTGGATAAATGGACAGGATGATATTTTATCATAGGAGTTGGGGGAAAGTATCAGTATGATGACTGAGTGCATGAAGGCAGAAATTAGTTAAGAAATGTTTGGCTAAAAGTCAAGAGATAAGCCATCTGGACTAAAGGGTTCAAGATGGGAAATAGTGGCAGGTAAGACTGGAAACATAGGTTTTGCCCCCATTTTGGGGAATTTTAAATGTCAGGTTGAAGATTCTGATTTCCAAATAGGCAGTGGAGAGTAACTAAAATTATTTGTAGCAAAAGATTGATGTGTTTAAAGAAGATTGATCTGGAAGTGGTGCATAGGATGGATTGGAGAAAGATTAGGTTGGAGGTTGAAGGGAAAGTGTAGGTAGAAGGCTATTTTACAACTCCAAGTATGAAATAATGAAAATAGGAATAGAAAGGAAGGGGTAGATGGTAGCAAGAGCAAGCAAAAGGTGATTTACTTGATATGTGTGAAAGATGCAAATGATTCAAAGATGATGCCCAAGCTTTCAAACCTAGGACAAAGTTTGTCAAGCTGACAGAAATAAGGAACTTAGGAAGGAAGTTGATTTAAAAGGGAGAATAATTAATCCCTTTTTAGATAGAAATACTGAATTTGCTGTGATGTCAGGGCATCCATGTATGAAGATCCAGTAGATAACTAGAAATGTGAGACTCTGCTTTGGAAAACAGGTCATGACCTAAGACATATCTTCAGAAACAATTCATGCAGAAATAATAACTGATACAAAAAAAAAAATAGAAGAGGGAAAAAAAAGGAAGTAGAAGTGGTTGGGGAGAGAGCCAAGGGAATAAAGTGATAAATGTGGCTGTAGACTTGTTGAATTAATGTCAAGATAACTTATCGAAGGCAGTCCAAAGGTGGTTTGAAGTATTGAATAAGAGCTAGAATGAGAGGTTAGGGTAAGAGATGAAGACTTGGTTACCATCCTGATTGAAGTGACAATTGAAGCCAAAAGAGTGGATGAGTTCTCTCAGAGAAAATATAGATAGGGAAGTAAAAAGAGAGTTGGGTAGCATGGTGTTAGGGGATTCAAAGGTGAAAAATTGGAAGGAGGGAGTTGTTCACAGTATATGATGCTTTAAAAAGGTTAAGGGGGGCTAAAGAATGAGAAAAAGCCACTAGATTTGTCATTTAAGAGGCAATCTCAATAATATGGTGGGGATAGAAGCCAGATCATATGTAGTTAGGGAGAAAATTTGAAAGTGAGGACTTTTTACAGTAAAAGGAAGGAAAGAAATATGTTAACTAGGGAGGACATCAGGTTCAATGAAAGATCTGCCCAAAATAAGGGAAACATGAAAGTAGAATGTAAGTGAAGAGGAGAGATGGAAGAAGCTATCCACAAGGGTGGTAATTTATAAAGTAAGGTCTTGAAAAGGTGGGAAGAGATATCAAGGGTTCAGGTATAGAGGTAACCCTTGGATAGGAGAAACACATCTTACTCTGAGGTAAGAGAGAAAAAGTACAGATGTTGATATAGGGTTACAACATACTGAGAGGATGATAGAGGAGGAATCATATCAGTTAAATAGAAGGTTGTTCATTTGCATAATCCCAGGATATTGATAACAGTGCATAACATTTATATTGCAAAATACATAATGACAAATCATGTACTTTCTGGCAAGCCTTTCCTTGCAATATTCTTATCAAATAAGTAGTACAATTAGTTTTAACACCATTTTACAGATAAGGAAAATAATGCTTAAAGAGGTTAAATCACTTGCCCAAAGTTACACAGCTATTATATATCACATTTGGTATTTGAATCCAGATGTCCCAAATCCAGGTCTGGTCACTGGCCAGCTATAATCAATTAAAAATCACTTAACAAGTGTTTATTAATTGCCTCTTAGATACCATGTTCTGTGCTGTGTGCTAAAGACACAAATATATACATACATATATGTGTGCATGTGTGTATGTGTATATACATACACATATACACACACACACACACACACACACACACTCGCATGAAACAGTTCTGCCCTCAAGGAACTTATATTCTCTTGGAGATATGTTTATATATACACATATATAGAATAAACAATTCTAACATTTGTGGACATCAGTAAAGAGTTCATATAGAAGGTGGTGCTTGAGCTTCATCTTGAAGAAAATGAGAAGTTCTGTGAGGAAGAGGTAAGGTGAAGGTACATTCCAGGCATAAGGGCTGGCCAATAAAAAGGCATGGATAAGGGAGTCCTGTGTGAGAAGCAGAGATGAGAGCACTTTGTGTGGACTGTGAGGAGCAGAAAGAGGAATAATTTATAATGAAACTGAAACTATAGATTGGGGCTAGGTTGCAGTAGGCTTTAAAAGGCAAGAAGAAATTCATATTTTGTCCTAGGTAAAAACCAAAACCAAAAACACTGTGTTGCCTCACTAATAGTAATAGTGCTTTGGGGCTTGAGGAGATTTTTGTTGTTGTTGTTGAGTTGTTTTTCAGTCTTGCCTGACTCTTTGTGACTCCATTTGGGATTTTCTTGGTAAAGATATTGGAAGGGTTTGCCATTTCCTTCTCCAGTTCATTTTATAGATGAGGGAACTGAGGTAAACAGGTCATATAGCTACCAAGCATCTGAAGCCAGATTTGAACTCAGGAAGAAGATAAGTCTTCTTAACTCCAGGTGTGGCTCTCTATCCACTGTGCCACCTACCTGCCCTTGAGGAGAGCAGAGAAGGCTTTATGATTTCCATATAATTCCATATACATTGTTGCATTTGATCTGCCCAATAAAAAGGGAAGGAAGGATTGAGTAAACCAAGTAAGAGTGATTAGAGCATTATCAATAAATTAATAAACATTTATTAAGCATCTTCTATGTGCCAGGCACTATTCTAAGTGCTATGGATATAAATAAAAATAAATGAAACAGTTGTTGTCATCAAGGAGCTCTCAATTTATTGGGGAAAACAATGTGGAAACATATAAATAGATATTATGGATGGATAGATAGATAGATAGATAGATAGATAGATAGATAAGGAAATTTCTGTCCAAGAAGCATTCACTTCTTGGGCATGAAAGGGATATGGAAAGGCCCCTTTTAGGGAGTAGTACTTAAGATGAGGTTTAAAGGAAACTGGAGATCCAAAGATGCAGAGGTGAGGAGAACATGTACCCAAGGCCTAGGGAGCAGCGATATGTGGAGACAGAAGATTAAATATCATAAATGAGAAAGAGAAAGAAGGCCAATATGACTGGAATGAAGAGTGCATTTGAGGGAGTGATGTATCAGAAATAGCTAATGTCATATGTGAAGAGCTTTGCATGCCAAAAACAGAAATCAATATCTGATCCTAGAGGCAGTAGGTGACTGTAAGAAATTTTTGAGCGTTGGAGTAATATAGCCAAACTTTTGCATTAGTATGACCATGTTGGCAACTGTGTGGAGGATGGACTGCGGAGGCAAGAGACTAGAAGCATGGAAAGAAATTAAATGGCTACTACAGTAGTCCAGTTGAGAATTGTTAAGAGCCTGAATTATGGTAGTGCCTAGGTAAGTGGAGAGAAGGCGACAGATGTAAAAAATGTCATTAAGGTGGAACTGACAAGATTAAGCAGAAATTACAGGATATAAGAGGATGGAGGAGAATAAGTGGTCAAAAATGACTGAGATTGTGAGCAGAAATGATTAGGAAGGTGCTATTGCCCTTGTGGCAAAAGGGAAGTTAGGAAATGGGCTGAGGAAAAGAAAATGAGTTGTGTTTTGGAAATGTAGAAATGCCTATGGAATATCTGATTGGATGTTCTTACTACGTAGTTGGTAATGTGTACTAGTGCCTAGGAGTGAGACTAATGCTAGGTTGGAAGGTGCACAAATGTACATTGCTTGCATTTTTAGACTTTTTTTTTTCTATGTAGTCATTATCTGTACTGATTATTTACTCTTTTTTTTTTCAAAATTAGTATATATTATGGATCTCTGGGAGAGAGAGGGACAGGGATGGTTGGGAAAATTATGCTAATCTGAAAAAATAAAATCTTAAAGACAAGAAAGAGAATAGAAGGAATGTAGAGTTAGAAGAGGTCATCTGCTCTTGGGAAAAGGAGGGGACTAAAAAAAATTAATTTTTAAAGTCAGAAAGTATTTTGAGGTTTAATTACAACATGTATATCTGAATCTCAGTTTCCTCATCTGTAAAGAAAGGCAAGCAATAATATTTGGTTTAGTTAAAGAAATATAAAGAAAAACTCCTAAGTTTCATAATATTTCTCCAGTTTGGCTAACTAAATCCACAGTTAGTCTATATAGTCCTGGTGTTACCAGCCAGACGCATGATAGGAATTAGAAGGAATTTACTCATCTTGATCCAGTGTTTCAAGCAGGCCTAGCAATTTCCACTGAGAGGGATTCATAATTGTTAGCATGATACATTGGATCTAAATAGTTCTTGTGCTGGCTGGATACAGTTGGTTGTACTTTTGACTCATAAAAGAGCTGAAATAGGCCAGAGTCTATGGGGTAGCTCAAAAAGAACAGTAAATATTTTCCTGTGGGGAAGAAGCCACAAAGCACCTATGTTTCATTGTAGAAGCAGAGGAAAGTAGCTCAGTGGTGAAGCAAATAAGCAAGTGATTTTAGTAGACAAATAAAAACATTATCCGTGCTTTGAGGAAGCACTAAATGTTAGCTTTTGGTAAGAGTGAAGCATTCCAGCTGGAATGCAATCCCAGGAGTGTGAATTTATTCAGACTATCTATGTTTCTTCTCTCATTTGTGGGGTGGAAATCTATGGGAGAATGGGCCTCTGTATGTAAGTGGATTTTCCCTTGCTGTTTACCTTGTTATTAGAAATAATGAAATGTCTTTGCTTTGAATTAATATATCCTCTGAATAGTCCAATAAAAGGGAAACACTGGATGGAAATTTGTGAACTATGGGTTTTGAATGAATATTGATTCTAAAGCACCTTGACTATACATGGGAGGAGGGTATATTGAGGAAGCTAGGGTCTGGCTACAGTAAAATTGGGATAATAATGCCTAAAGTATGTATTTCATAAGATTATTGTAAAAACATTTTTAAATCAAAAGATGTTATTGAAATATCTTTATTATTATAATAGCACATTGCATTGACATATTTAGAAATACAAAGAAAGGAAAGGATATGATAAAGGTCACACTTCTGGATTTTATTAACAAAAGGTCTGCAAGATTTGGTGTCAGGATAACTTGGCTTCAGATCTTGACTGTTATTTACTTACTGTGTGATTTTGTTCAAATCACTTTTCATCACTGGTTGTTAGTTTCTTTATTTCTAAAATGAGTTTGGACTGTTTTCTTCCTTCTATAAATTATTGTCTTGTATATTTTCCACTTCAACACCATTACTCTTGGTTCCTAGTCACATCTACTGTGTAGGTTCCTTCTTTCTTTCTTTATTTTTAGGCAATTTGGGTTAAGTGACTTGCCCAGGGTCATACAGCCAGTAAGTGTCAAATGTTTGGTCTGAGGCCACATTTGAACTCAGGTCTTCTAGACTCCAGGGTTGGTGCTCTATCTACTGTGCCACTTAGCTGCCCCCAGACTCTCTCTTTAAATAGTAATGGATGCAAGAATCCTTTTGCCTTAGTTATTCTCTGGCTGTGATTAGAATGCAACTTTCAATGACAAAGATTCATCTCCATTTACCCACATGTAATTTATTAAAAGAACTTGGATTATTGGGAGCCTGATATAATGGATGCCCTTATATAAAAAATGATTATACTTGTTTTAAAGCAAGATAAATTTTTTTAACATGGTGAAGAGTGCTTCAATGCATATCTAAATAAATATTGATGGACTGGAAATCTAAATTTCTATTTGAAGTATTAGAATGGAAACTTGTTCAGTCTCTGATGTTCTTTAGACACATATCCTGCTGCTGTCATGAATGACAGCTCTTTTGAGCAAGATGGCAGATATCATGTAATATCTTTAGGAATTCCTATTATAAGTCAAAAAAATTTCCCACTGCATGATGTCACCTTTTAAAATTATTGTCCTTAGCGAGCTTTTTACATCTTTCAAGTCCTTCTACTACTGAGCAGAACAACATAGAAATAGTTTCCTTTAAATCAGAAATTTGGATAACATTAAACCCATGAAAGGAAAGCAGATTTACCAGCCTTCCTTAGAAATAAACAGGAAAGCAAATGAAATGTGCTAATGTGTTCCCAATTAACACAATCATTAAGGACTGTTTTGAATGAACTAAAGAACTTTTTGCTTCTTAGTAAAGATAGAACTCACAATGGTAAATTAGTAATCATATCATATTAAAAGTACAGGTCTGAGTGAATGGTTCTAATAAAAGCATTCACCACCCACATTCTGATGATAGATTGAAATCTGCCAAACCTCAAGAATATGTCTAACAACAGCACAGGCCTTGGTCCTGTAAAATGTCAAATAGAAATTAATCTTTAACACCAGTGGGGCTTTACCTGGGTGACTGGCCTGCCTGAGAGTTGCCTTGAGCCATTAGGTTTCCTGTGCTCAGACAAGGGTGACTCCTATCAAACACAGAGTGAATGAGGGGGTACCTTATTTTGAGTTTGTCAGGCTCTGCTTAATGCCACAGAAATTGTAAAGGACTAGTCATCTTAACTGGTAAAAACTGCCCTTTGAGACTGAAAAAACAAACACCCTGAATTCAGCTCCAATTCCAGCAGACTGCCAGGAACCTTATAGTGAATCAATATAGAAAGTGCCTAACCTCAGGCACTTTGCCTTATTCTACAAATAATCAGTACACCTTCATTTAGAAGGTTTAAAAAAAAAGAGCGCTGGATTTATAGACATATAATGTACATAATAATATAATGGACATAATTTTGGAAGGCGGTTTAGAGATCATCTGGTCCAACTTCCCTAATTTAACTGATGAGGAAACTGAGGCACAGAGACATTAAATAATCTGTCCAATGTACTCAATTGTGCCAGAGTCACTATTGATACTCAAGTTCTTTGACTCCAAATCTGGTACTCTTTCAGCTGTGCTATACTGTCTTTTGAGGACAATTAGTTAATTCCCCTGCCTCTCACCTGTAATCTTTTTCCAGAACTTCTTCCCTTCTTCTTTCTGCCAATCTCCCTTTATGTTTTCAAACCCACTTCAAAGCCTTTAGAAAGCCTCCCTGATCACCCCTGGTCAACTCTACCAGTAACTCCATGGAGATGGTGCAATGTTGGGTTGGTAATGTGCATTGTTATTCCCTCTCACTGGCTTCCACCATTGTATGAGTTGGCTTTACTTCTTTCCAATCATGCCTTTGACTTTTATTTTTCTGGAGGATTTGGTTTTCCTTTCAAACCTTGGACTAAAAAAGAAATACGGTGGGAAATGGAAGCGGCCAAGGCCATTGCATTCATTGCAGTTTCATCTCATCAATGTCTGCCACCCAAGTTTGCTGAATTATTGTTTAGAAAGGTCTGAGTATGTTTCTCCCTTTGCTCTTGGAAGTTGTAAAATCAAATATTTTTTTACAGTTATGAGCCCCCAGCCAGGTATGCTTCCCTACCAATTATATATCACAATTGCAAAATCTATTTATTTTCCTCTTCCTAAGCTTCCGCTCCCTGCATTGTTTGTTTTCTGAATAATTTGAGCAATGAAACACATATATGAGTAATGCGACAGCCACAGTTATCTTAAATTGAGTTTTAAAGACAAGATGAACAGGAAGGTAAATAAATGCAAAAGAAGTTTTTATGAGAAGGGAAAGGCTGAGGGAAAAGGAAGGAAAGGAGAGAAATGACAAGGTTTGGATCTTTCCCTCTTGATGCATTCATCAAAACATCACCCATCCTGAGAATGCCTCCAGGAGTCCTGTACTATTGTGACCTTGTTGCTGAATGTGCCACTCCTGATTTGAGGGCAGTTACACTTTGGGGCTTCTAGTCTCTCAGACTCCTGCTCTGTTGCTCTCCCACTTTCTAGCACGGTTCCCCAGTGTACCTTCATCTCTATAATGTCTTGTCTACATTCTTATTTCTCTTCTGGAATTTACAATCTTTCTGTAGCTTGTGTCCTCCCTTTTCCTTAAGATGGTAAGGGATAAGCTGTAAGCCTATGTCTGATCCCAATCAGCCATAGGGTCAGGGCAGCTAGTTAGGGGACATAGGGGTGGAAGAAACCCTAGTTAGGACTTATGTCTGAATCAGCAAACATTTTTTCAGTACCTAAATCTCCTTGACAACACCAAGATAGTGCTATGTTCAAATTGGGGGTTGCCCAGCACCCAAGTTCCTCCTAGGTGACCTCTCCTAAACTTCTTCATTCTATAAATTTTTGGTCAATAAAAGAAATAAATGTAATCTTCACTGTGCAAAACCCTTCCAATTCTATCCAGGAAAGCTATCTCTTCATCCCTACAAAATATTTTTTCCCCTTAGAAAACATAACCTATGGCTATAAAGACAGATTTTCTTGTGGCAGTAGATAGAGGAATTATGCTATATTTTGTATTGTATTTTACCCCAAAACACCCTGATCCTAATCCTTGATCTGAACTATTCCTTTTGGTGTCACATTGCAAAATTAATCTTCTCATTTGCTTCAAGCCATACCGTTTAATATTCCTTGACTCCACATAAAGCACCATGATATAAGTATTAAATAAAAGTGGGTCAGGTCTAACTTGGTGTGCATATTGTACTCAAGATTAGGAAACCAAATTCAATAGGTATAGAGTAGGATTTAACTGCGCCTGAATCAGTAAACTATGAGCTGTCATGTCAATCACTGGTCATGAAAATGTGATGTGTAAAAGGTAGGTGAGAACATATTTGAGATGACTGATCACACAGGCAAAACTATCAAAACTGCATATCTCAGCATTTCCAAATTTGCTCTGACAGCATGTCAGAAGTGTGTTTTGCTCCTCCCATAGTCACTTGGAGTATACCTATATTGGATCCATTTCTAGCCTTAATAGCTTGAGGTATATGGGAAAACCAAAAAGAACACTAAAGATGAAAAATAACTACCTAGTTACCTCATTTCATTCTCACAACAACCTTGGGAGGCAGGTGTTATAATCATCTCCAATTTGTAGATGAGGAAACTGAGGCTAACAGGAGCTAAGTGATTAGCCCAAGGTCACAGAGTAAGTATATAAGGTGAGTTTCAAACTCAGGTCTTGCTGAATCTAAGGACCACCTATGCATTTAATACAAGCAACAAATTAGAAAGGTTATATGGGTAAAAGTTAAAGCTTTTTGTTAACCAGTGGAAGTGAGTTCTACTACCTTGAATCTCTCTTGATACTCTTTGACTTCTAGACACTTCTTTTCTTTTCTTTTCTTTTCTTTTCTTTTCTTTTCTTTTCTTTTCTTTTCTTTTCTTTTCTTTTCTTTTCTTTTCTTTTCTTTTCTTTTCTTTTCTTTTCTTTTCTTTCTTTTCTTTCTTTTCTTTTCTTTTTTCTTTTTCTTTTCTTTTCTTTTCTTTTCTTTTCTTTTCTTTTCTTTTCTTTTCTTTTCTTTTCTTTTCTTTTCTTTTCTTTTCTTTTCTTATTTTTTTCATCAATACCAAGTCACTTTATTGGGATGTAAATGGTGGTAGTCTTTTGGTACAGATTATGAAAAGGTCAGATAACCAAAATATGCATGCACTGAAAGACAGTAGGAGTCATGCCACAGTCCCCAAGTGTGAGGGAAATGAGGTGTGGCTTAGCTCTCCTTGTCATTGTCTCCAAGGGTGTGCTTCTCAAAATGATATTTTGCCATACCAGAATTGGGGGGCCCTCATTTTGTGATCACCCAGTTGTTTGATGGACTTTATCTGTTTGTCCAGGTAGTGGGTTTCGATGAAATCACATAAATGGGGGTCGTGCTTGTCAGTTGACAGCTTGCACAATTCCAGTAAAGACTGATTTTTTTTCCAAGTACAGAACACACTCCATTTTATAGATGAAACAAAATAAAACAAAAAATGCAGCCTAAAAGATCCCATGTCCATGATCCCAGGGCTAGAAAGCTCTTGGGTTGAAATTCAAGCCCATATGACTCAACTCTGCCATCTAGGTAAACACTTAATAAATGTCAAATGAATTGAATTTAGAAGAACTGAATTAAATAAAATGAAGTTATTCTCAAGCCAGATGAAAAGAATCTTTAAAAAATGATTAATGTTGCTGAAATTTATAAAAGAAGAGGATGTAGAAGATGAGAATAAATGCTTTCTATCACAAGTGAACATGCTTTAGTCTTATGTAAGTGACTGAAATCAGGATGACTAGCAGGAGCATCGTAGGACTACAACTTACATGTACTGGGTACTTAATTGACATTTACTTATTAATTTTTTCATTTGCAAAATGGGAATAATAATATAGTATCTATTGTTGGTTTGAACAAGATACACTGTAACATTGATTTTAGCTTTAAGATTCATGATTTTTAAAGACTAATTTAACATTGGACTAATGATAGGCAAAGGTGTGAAGTCAGGAAGGTCTGTTTTAGATTTTCTCTAATTATTTTCAGTGAGCCCTTCCCCCACTATTTTGTGAGGCACCATTCCCTCCAAGGTGTGTTTTACCATCACATAGCCCCCTCACTACTTCAAGCTCCCTATTTAGCATATCTTCTCATTTGTAATTAGAATTAGTCCCTGGCAGTACCCCAGATTCTCAAAAGAATAATGTGATCAAAGGAGGGGGCTATTGAGCAATAGTTATAGAAATCTGGAAATGGCAGCAAAAATTAAGAAACACTTTGGTCTCTCTTCCTGGCTCTGATTGCTTCAAAGGATGGGTGTCCCATAAGACCAATCAAATTTACTAACTTCAAGCAAGCACTTGAAAGTGACTTTCACAGGAATGCTATAATGCTGTCTAGAAAGACAATCAAAACCAAAAACTTTTCTTCTTACTCATTCAAGTTTAATATTAGATCATAAGATCATAGATGCAGAGCTGGAAGGGACATTAGAGGCCACATTAGACAGATGAGGTAACAGAGGGCCAGATAAAGTCAAGTATTGTAAATCCTCAAATAGGAAGGGTTCTCTGCTTATTTGGTGTGGGAAGTATGGTGGAATGAACTGGAATATTGGACACCATGGTCATGCTTTATCAGATGGCTCAAAACATCAGCAACTTCATCAAATAAGAGTATCCATTTGTCTGTCTATCTCTAGGTGTCTATCTCTGTGTTTCCATTTTTCTACTTATCTGTATCTATCTACTTATCTATATGTATTCCTCTCTATCCATCCATCTTTCTATTTATCTGTATGATTATTTCTCTCTATGTATCTCTCCATCTCCATTTCTATCTATCTCTATCTGTGTCTCTTTCTGTGTGTATATATGTGTGTTTATTACTATCTATCTATCTATCTGTCTATCTATCTATCTATCTCTATGTGTCTGTGTGTCTGTCCATCTATCTATTTTATCTATCTATCTGTCTGTCTGTCTATCTATCTATCTATCTCTATCTATCTATCTATCTATCTATCTATCTATCTATCTATCTATCTATCATCTATATATCTATCTCTACCTGTCTATTTATAAGCATTCATTAAAAGCCTTTTATGTACTAGGCGCTGAACTAGGTGCTAAGAATATTACCCTGTACTCTATAAGGGGAAATAGCATGCAAATAGATAAAAAATGTACAAATACAGTAAGTGTAAAATAAATTGAGTGTGGGTAGAGGTAGGAGTAGCTTGGGGAATCAGGAAAGGACTCTTGTAGGAGATAACCCTTGAAGGAAACTAGAGAGCTTAAGAAGTTCAGGTGAGGAGGAAGTATATTCTAGGTGTATGAGAGAGCCTATACAAAAGGTGTGGTGATGGGTGATAGAATGTCATGTGTGAGGAGCAACCAGTAAACCATTTTAGCAGCAATGTAGCATATTTGAAGTGAGTACTATGTAATATAATAAAGATAATATATTATACATAATATATTATTATATAATAAATGAGTACTGTATAATATGGTAGGTTGGAATAATATCATCAAGGACTTTATATGCCAAACAGAAGAGTTTGTGTTTGATCTTAGAAGCAACAGAAAATCACTAAAATGCCTTAATAGGGAAGGGTCATGGCTAGACGAGTTTTAGGAAAGTCGTCTTGGTAATTGTATGAAGGACAGATTAGACATGGGTGAAACTTGAGGCAGGGAGACCAATCATATACTATAGCAATAGTTGAAGGATAATACAATAATGGCCTGAAGTAGGGTGGTGACTGTGAATAGGGTGAAAGGGACAGATAAAAGAGATTTCATGAAGGTAGAATGGATTAGACTTGGCAACAAACTGGATATATGGCATGCAGGAGAGTGTGAAATTGAGGATAAGTTTGTGATTGTGAACTTGGTGACTAGAAAGGTAGTGATGCCCCTGACAGAAATAGAGAAATTAGGAAGAGGGGTGCTTTCCAGAGAAAGAGAGGGCAAGATAAGACATCTGTTATGAACATGTTGATTTTTGAAAAATCTGTGGGTCATCCAGTTGAAATCTGTCTACAGAATCTAATTATTTCTCTATCTGCAGTGACATAAATAGGACTTGAAATTGAATTGCTGAAGTGCATTATTATACATTTAGTCCATAGTCTCAACTTGATGTGGAGTGCTTTTACTGTGCATTCCCCATTAACACTGATTGTCCAATTTAGTGCTTCATTAGTAAGCTGCAGACCACTTGCAAACTTCTGGCTTACCAAATCAACCACATTTGAAGTTTTGTTCAAATGCAAATTTGTACACTCTGGGTGAGACTAATTTCAACCTCTTACTCAAATATGGACATTTATTATGTGTATCTAGGTTCTATTGAAGCAGTTGATACATTCATGGCTCTAGGAAGTATTTATATCCAGCAAGTATTGGAGTGTTTCAAATATAAACAAATGGATTGGTTGACAGAACTCAAAATAGGGTACAACAATCAACCTAGAAGCTCCCACTTTTTGATTTCCAGGTAAAATACTGTCATCTTTAAGAGCAGAGACAGAGCTAGGAATCATCTTTCCTAGAACTAATTAATTGTGTCAGGGAGTGTCTTGAACTTCAGAGAAGAAGTATACCCTATCCCCAATAGGCAAACTCTTAGTAATCCTATACCATATTACTTATGCCTCTTCTGCAAGAATAATCAGAGGAATCAATCCATGTTGTGAGTTTGACATCAATGTGATGAATTTATAAGATGGGGCCCTTTGTTTGGTGGCATCTAACAGGCACTTTTCCATTAAAGGTGGACATGCTATTGACACCTGGTTGATAACACATAGGGATGATTAGCTGCCTGAAACTCAGAAGGACAGGTTACTGTTTTAAAAGCTCTTTCAGGAGCAGGTTGGTTGGGCAGTGGGCAGAGCACTGGCTCTGGAGTCAGGAGGACCTGAGTTCAAATCCAGCCTCAGAAACATAACACTCACTAGCTATGTGACTCTCACAAGTCACTTAACCCCATTGCCTAGCAAAAAACAAAAACAAAAACAAACTTTTCCACCCCTGGTATATAAAAGTGAGCTGTGACACATTTGGCTTTTTTTTTTCTCTCTCTCTGTATCTCTCGGCCTCTAAGAAGCTAGACGTGACCTGAACAATGCAAAGTAGACCTGGGATCTTGAAGGGTGGCAGGAACCAGAGTCCATGAATAGTTTTCTTCCCTCCAGAAAAAGTTGATACAGACTTGCAGCAGAAACACAAGGCAGAAATAGATGCAATCTTGCATGTAACCTAATAAGAAAAAACCTGATGATGGACTTTTTTAACTCAGTGGATCATAACATTCAAGGCACTGATAGAGTTCCTGCAGAAACACATGGCAGATGGTCAGCTCAAGAGGATGTTTCATGGATGATATTAATGACATACTAAACCTATGCAAAGGAGGCTTAGAGATTTTGAATTCCCTAGCCAGCATGATTCATGGAATCTAATTTTCTAACCAGAAAAGATTTTCAGGGTAGCTTAAGTGTTCCCTTGTGGATAATCTGAACTTCAGTTGTTTTAAAGTTCAAGAACTTGGGAATGAGGACTTCCAGAGAATGATTTCATGAAATAGTATGCTTCTTGAAGAAAGGAGGGGATGGTCTGCATAATTCCTACTTGGTGTTCTAGTTGGAGAGCAAAGCCAGTGAATTATTCTGACAGTTCAGATCTGATGAAAAGGTAATTCCTTATTTAGCAGTCTCCACAGTATGTTTATCTTTCTGTGACTGTCTAAAAAGTCACGGGGTGATACTATAAGTCTTGGGTAGATAGAGGGACTATGACTTTTGTCTATGACTTTTGTGGGAAAGAAGAACTGACTGGAATGCCAAAGAATGATTCTTGTTCTGTTCCATTCCAGAGAGAAGTAATAGATTTTTCGAGAGTTTTGTGTTCTCTTGTACTTGTTTCTGTGTTTGTGTGAGCCCTCTAGATTTTATTCATTTTCCTTTTTTAATTAATTTATTTTAATTTATCAACAATCACTTCCATAAGCTTTTGAGTTTTAAATTTTTCTCCTCCTCCCTCCCTCCCTTCCTCCCCAAGATGGCATGCAATCTAATATAGGCTATACATACACATTCCTATTAAACATATTTTCACATTAGTGATGTTGTAAGTAAGAATTAGAACTAATAGGAGGAACCACCAGAAAGAGGAAACAAAACACAACAGAAGAAAAAGAATAGCAAATAGTATGCTTCGATCTGCATTCAAACTCTATAGTTCTTTCTTTGGATGTGCATAGCATTTTCTATCATGAAGCTTTTGGAGATGGCTTAGATCCTTGTATTGCTGAGAGGGGTTAAGTCTGTCAAAGTCAGTCACCATTCAATGTGGCTGTTACTCTGTACAACATTCTCCTGGTTCTGCTCACCTCACTCAGCATCAAACCATACAAGTCTTTCCAGGTTTATCTGAAGTCTGCCTGTTCATCATTTCTTATAGCACAATAGTATTCCATTACATTCATATATCACATTCACAATTATGATTACTATTTGTGTCTTTCTCTCCATCCCTCCCCCTCCCCCATTTATGTTTTTTTTCTCCTTTCCCCTTTTCCCTCCTCACTAATATTTTTCTTTTGACCACTGCCTCCCTCAGTCCCACCTCCCTTCTATTAGCCCTCCCTTTTCTTTCCCCTTTTCCCTCCTACTGCCTATAGGGCATGTTAGATTTCTATACCTAACTGATTATGTTATTCCCTTCTTGAGCCAAATCTGATGAGAGTAAGGTTCAAACAATGCTCATCTCCCCCTCTTCTTTCCCTCTGTTGTAATAAGTTTTTGTGCTTTTTCCTGTGATGTAATTTACCCTTGTCTGCCTCCTCCTTTCCTTTTCTCTCAGTACATTTTCTTAGTTAGATCAGATTAATTCACTTACTTGGATCCATTTAACCCACTTGATTAGATTTTTTTCATCATTACATCAAAGTCAATTTATACCCACCCCCTTTATGTATACCCCTTTAACATGGTGTAATAACAATACAGTTCTCAAGAGTTACAAGTGTCATCTTCCCTTGTAGGAATGTAAACTGTTTGCTCTTATTAATAACATGCTGTTTCTTTCTGTCCCATTTACCTTTTTATGTTTCTCTTGAGTCTTGTATTTGAAGATCAAATTTTCTGTTGAGCTCTGGTCTTTTTATCAGGAAGGTATGGAAGTCCCCTTTTTCATTGAATATCCATCTCCTCCCCTGAAAGATCATGCTCATTTTCACTGGGTAGTTGATCCTTGGTTGTAATCCAAGCTCCTTTGCCTTATGGAATATCATATTCCACATCCTATGGTCTTTTAATGTAGAAGCTGCAAGGTCCTGTGTAATCTGGACTGTGGTTCCATGATATTTAAGTTTTTTTTTTCTGGCTGTTTCCAGTATTTTCTCTTTGACCTGGTAATTTTGGAATTTGGCTTGGTGTTTCAATTTTGGGATCTCTTTCGGAGGTGATTGGTGGATTCTTTCTATGGCTATTTTACCCTCTGGCTCTAGGACCTCAGGGCAGTTTTCCTTTATAATTTCCTGAAAGATACTGTCCAGGCTCTTTTTTTCATCGTGATTTTCAGGTGGACCAATAATTTTTAAATTGTCTCTCCTGGATAGATTTTCCAGGTCAGTTGTTTTACCAATGAGGTATTTTACATTTTCATCTATTTTTTCATTCTTTTGTTTTTGTTTGACTGATTCTTGCTCTCTCATAGAGTCATTAGTTTCCATTTGCTCAATTCTAATTTTTAACAAATTGTTTTCTTCTATTAGATTTTGTACCTCCTTTTCCATTTGGCCAATTGTATTTTTTAGGGACTTGTTTTCTTCAGTGCACTTTTTTTCCCAGTTGGCCAATTGCATTTTTTAAGGACTTAATTTTTGTCCTTCCTTTTCCAAGCTATTGCCTCTCTCTTGCATACCTCTCATTTCTTTTCCCATTTTTTCTTCTACCTCTCTCATTTGACTTTTAAAATCCTTCTTGAGCTCTTCTAAGAAGGCTTTTTGGGCTTCAGACCAGTTCATATTCCCTTTTGAGGTTCCAGGTATGGGTTTGTTGACAATGTTGTCCTCTTCAGAATTTCTGCCTTGATCTTCACTCTTCCCATAATAAGAATCTATTGTATGTTTCTTTTTGCTCACGGTATTTGCTTATTTCCTGGCCCTTAAAGAGATTGGCTTCTCCTGCTGGGGAGCAGAGGGCACTGACCCAAGCTTCTTGTGTTAGGAGCCTAGGGCCTGGTTGATGGCTTTGTGTGCTGGGGCCTCCAATGTTGGCAGTTGGAGGCTGTAGGATTCTGGCAGCTTACCTGGTGTTGGGCTGGAATCAGCAACACTGGAACTCTAGAGGTAGGACTGGGTAGTGTGGCTCCTGGAGATTTCCTGCTTACCTAGGCCTTTCCTTCCCTTTGCTTTCTTTAGCTCCTTTCAGATGGTTGTCATAGGTTTTTTATCCACCTGGGACCCTTTAGAGTTCTGCTTCCCTTAGTTTTGCTGAGGCACTGAGAGAACCGTTGCTGTAGAACGCCAAGGCACCTGGTGGTTTTTCTGAGCTCGTTACAACCAGTTCCCCCACCCTTAATGAGGCACTCGGGGTCCAGGTGTTGTTGTTTGCTTGCTCCACCACCTGGGACTCAGGATCTCTTCCTGGGATGCTGAGGTGGGGCTTTCCACTAGCTTGCTGGGATGCCTCCCGTTCTGTACTGCTCCCCTTCCCCCAAGGTAAGAGGGGCCTTTCTAGTTAATGCCTCAAGCTACCTAGGCTACTGGAGTGCTGTACCCCATCTTTCTTCTGGTTCAGCTGTTTCAGGGTTTTTCCTGGGGTGATATTTTCTGGGTTTTCAGGGGTTAATAAGGGAGGGTAAGAGAGACTCACCTCTTACTCCACTATCTTGGCTCCTGGAGATTTTATTCATTTTCTGTGGGGTGAAATAAAGGCTAAAATAAAACCGTGTTGGTTCATTGGTTCATAGGTTTGGGAAAAGTGTAGCTTCACCCACAAGATGTACAAAGAAGCCAGTTGTTAAACCTTAATATAGAGGACTCAGAGTGGGAAGGAAAAGGAAAATACACCTGTAAAGAGCCCTGATCAGGTGCAAGCTTCTCCACCTCCATAAACAGCTCTTAAAGACACTTGTTTTTATCTGTTTCTCATGTAGGCTTATCAGAGAATATTATAATTTTAAAGTTTGCACACAATTTACATATGTTATCTTTCGTGAACTCCTGCTCCCCCTGGCAACCTAGTGAGTTAGGTACAATAGATATTATTGTCCCCTTGGTACAGATGATGAAACTCAAGCCCATAGGGGTCATGATTTTCCTGCAGTCAAAAATTCAACTCTCTAGGCATTTATTAAGTACTTACTATGTTCAAGAAAATCTGCTTACCTCCACCCCCACAGCCACCTCCTCAGACCACATCACATCATCAGTGGCAACTGCAAATAATCACTTAATTTGTCTCCATACCTAAAGTATCTCCCTTACTGAATCCATCTTCAACTTAAGTACCAAAAGGTTATTCCTAAAGCACATATCTCACCATGTCTCCATTGATCAAAAAGCCCTCATGTCTCTCTGTTACCTCTAGGATTAAATATAAACTTCTTTGTTTGGCATTCAAAGCTCTTCACAATCTGATTCCAGCCTGGCTTTCCAGATTTATTTATTTTAAATTATTATTCATTTTTAACTTTTTAAAAAAATTTTGAGTTCCAAAATCTCTTCCTCCTTCCAGCCCTTCCCTCATCCACTGAAAAGGCAAGCAATATGACATAAATTATACATGTGAAATCATGCAAAACATATTTCCATATTAACTATATTTCCCCCAAAAGTAAGAAAAAAAGTGAGAAAATTACACTTTAATTTGCTCTCAGAATTCATCAGTTCTCTCTCTCAAGTTGGATAACATCTTCCATCATCAGTCCTTTGGAATTGTCTTGGATCTTTGTACTGATAAGAGTAGCCAAATCTTTCATGCTTCATCATTATTGTAATATTATTGTTACTGTGTATGATGATCTGGTTCTGATCATTTCACTTTGCATTCATTCATATAGGTCTTCCTATGTTTTCCTGAAACCATCCCCCCGGTCATTTTTTATAGCACAATAGTACTCCATCACAATCATATGCTACAACTTGTTCAGTCATTCCCCAATTGATGGGCATCTGCTCAATTTCCAATTCTTTACCACCACAAAAAGAGCTTCTATAAATATTTTTGTGCATGTAGCTTCTTTTTCTTTTTATTTGATCTCTTTGGTGTTTAGAGCTAGTAGTGGTATAGCTGGGTCAAAGGGTACATACAGTTTTATAGCCCTTTGGGCGTAGTTCTATATTGTTCTCCAGAATGGTTGGACATGTTCACAACTATAATAATAGTCCATTAGTGTCCCTATTTTTCCCCATCCTCTCCAGCATTTGTAATTTCTGATCTACATGAGAAGGTATCTTAGAATTGTTTTAATTTACTTTTCTTTAGTCAATGGAGATGTAGAACATTTTTTAATATGACTATAGAAAGATTTGATTTCTTCTGAAAACTGCCTATTCAAATTTTTCAACCATTTATCAATTGAAGAAGGGCTTTTATTTTTACAAATTCAATTCAGTTCTCTATATATTTGAGAAATGGGGCCTTTACCAGAAAAAGTTGCTATAAAATTTTTGATAGCACCTCATTGTCTATGGTTCCTTCTTTTTTAATTAGGTCTATTTTTGCTTTAACTTTGTCTGAAATCATGATTGCTATCCCTGCTCTTTTTAGTTGAATTGAAGCATAATACTGCTCCAGTCCCCCATCCTCACCCCGATTTTTGTAGCTCTCTGTGTGTCTTTCTGATTCAAATGTGTTTCTTTTAAAAAACATAATGTTAGATCTAATTCAGTCTACTATTTGCTTCTATTTCCTGGGTATCCTCATCTCATTCTCATTCACAGTTATGATTACTATTTCCCTCTATCCTACTGTCTTTTGTTTATCCTTTTTTCTCTCTTTTTATTCTGTCCTTCCTCAAAAGTTTATTTTGCTTCTGATACTACCTTTTCTTCCTTTTACCATGTTACTTTCCCTTTTCCCTATTTTCCCATTGAGTAAGATAGCTTTCTGGGCAACTAGGTGGCACAGTGGATAGAATGCTGGAGGACATGAATTCAAATGTAGCCTTACACACTTACTAGCTGTGTGACACTGGGCAAGTCACTTAACCACATTTGCCTCAGTTTTTCATTTGTAAAATAAGCTGAACAAAGAAATGACAAACCACTCTAGTATCTTTGCCAAGAAAATCCCAACTGGGGTCACAGAGAGTTGGACATGGTTGAAACAACTCAGCAACAATAAGCTAGATTTCTGTATCTGAGTGTGTGCATGTGTGTGTGTGTGTGTGTGTGTGTGTGTGTATCTCCTTCCCTCTTTGAAGCAATTCCAATGAGAGTGAGGTTCAAGCATTTCCCACCACTCCTCCACTGTAAAAGCTCTTCCTTGTACTCCTCTTTGATGTGTTTTCCCTATTCTACCTATCCTTACGCACTTTTCTTAGTACATTACTCATACCTTTTCTTCTTCTTCTTCTTCTTCTTCTTCTTCTTCTTCTTCTTCTTCTTCTTCTTCTTCTTCTTCTTCTTTCTTCTCCTCCTTCTCCTCCTTCTGCTTATCCTCCTTCTCCTCCTCCTCCTCCTCCTCTTCTTCTTCTTCTTCTTTCTTCTCCTCCTCCTCCTCCTCCTCTTCTTCTTCTTCTTCTTCTTCTTCTTCTTCTTCTTCTTCTTCTTCTTCTTCTTCTTCTTTCTTCTCCTCCTCCTCCTCCTTCTTCTTCTTCTTCAGAGGGATCATTCCAAGAAAATTGCCTCACACCCATACCCTCTGTCTATGTGGATTCCTTCTAACTGTTCTAATAATGATAAAATTCTTAGGAGTTACATGTATCATCTTCCCATAAAGGAATGTTAAAAGTTTAACTTTATTGAGTACCTTATGGTTTCTCTTTCATGTTCACCTTTTTATGCTTCTCTTGAATCTTGAATATCACATTTTCTAGCCAGCTCTAATTTTCATCAGGAATGCTTAAAATCCCTCTGTTTCATTAAATATCCATTTTCCCCTGAAGAATTACACTAAAAATTTTTTTCTGGGTGGGTTATTCTTGGTTGTAATCCTAGCTCCTTTGCCTTCCAGAATATCACATTCCAAGCCCTCTGATCCTTTATGTAGAACCTACTAAATCTTGTGTAATTCTTGCTATGGTTTCCAATATTTGAATTGTTTCTTTCTGGCTGCTTGCAGTATTTTCTCCTTCACCTGAAAACTCTGGAATTTGGTTATAATATCCCTGGGAGTCTTCATTTTGGAATCTCTTTTGGGAAGTGATCAGTGGATTTTTTCAATTTCTATTACACCTTCTGAATCTAAGGCAAGGCAATTTTCCTTAATAATTTCTTGAAATATGATGTCTAGGCTCTTTATCTTTATCACGGATTTCATGTAGCTAAATTATCTCTCCTCAATCTATTTTCTTGGTCGTTTTTTTTTTTGATGTGTCTCTTTTCTCTTTCAGCTGGCAGGTTATGATGATGGAAGGTCACTGAGTCTTTTCAGAAAAGGAAGGTATTTTCCTGCTGAACTGAAACATTATAGCCCTGTTCAACAGAGCTGCTTTCATTTCTTTTCCCAATTTCCCTTCCACCTTTCCTATTTTTTTGTTTAAATACTCCAGGAATTTTTTGTTGGACTTTGATTCAATTAGCATTTTTCTTTGAGGTTTTGCTTGCAGCTGTTTTAACATTGTTGTCTTCTTCTGAGTTTATGTTTTGGTCTTACCTGTCACCACAATAACTTCCTATGATTAGATTATTTTGTTGTTTTTGTTTGCTCATTTTTCTGGCCCATTTCTTTACTTTGAACTTCATGTTAAAGTTGGGCTCTGCTCCTAAGGACAAGAGGGCACTTCCCCAAGCTTGAGGTGTTTCATGCTGCTATTTTCAGAGCTAGTTCTGGGGGTCTATAAGTTTTCAGTTCTTCCAAGGTGATATGATTTAAAGAGAGGTGTGGTCACTACTCTCCAGACCTGTGTTCTGATCTGTAGCTACCACATGAACTTTTTTCTACCATGGAATTGTGGCCAAGGTCCCTGATTCCCCATAGCCCCAAGCTCTAGTAGTGCCTGTCCTTGCCCTGAGACTTTAACCTGAAATTGCAAATGGGCACTACAACAAAGTCCTACTACCAGTGCCAGCAAAAAGGTCCCCTGTAATCATCTCACAAGTTGTTCTACCCCCTCACCGTCTGTGCATTAATACCTCTGGAAGCCTCTGCCACTGACATCTATTTAATGGCTCCCAAGGCCTGCTGTTGGCTTGCTTAGACATGACCTGTGCTGGATTGTGCTCTATTCTCACCTCGGTGAAACAGACCATTTCTTCTGGCCTTCTAAGTTGTCTTGGGTTGGAATATTGTTTCACCCTGTCCTTTTGTTGGTTATGCTACTCCAGAATTCATTTTGAGCTGTTATTTTAAAGTTGTTTGAAGCTAATTTTGGGGTAATTCAGGAAAAGCCCCTGCCTTTACTCTACCATCTGAGCTCTGGCCTCTCTTCTTCCAGGAATTTTTGTTTGTCTTGCATCCAATTACCATTTTTTTTTTGGCTTTGTTTGTAGCTGTTTTCACATTGCTGTTTTTTATGAGTTTATGTCTTTGTCTTCCCTGCCACGATCGTAGCTTTTTTTTAAATGGTTAAGTTCATTTTTAAATGTTGTTGTTGTTTACTTATTTTCCCAGTTCATTTCTTGAATTTGAACTTTATGTTAAAGTTGAACTTTGCTCACCTGGGGCTGGGAAAGCATCAGGACTTTTCATGCTGCTCTTTTCAGAACTAGTTCTTGGGGTCTGCAAGTTTTTGGTGCTTCTGAGGTGATATGATTTGAAGAGAGGTGTGGTCACTGCCCTTCTCATCTGCTCTCTGGTCTTTACTCAGGAAGGGTCCCTGTGCTCCTGCAGGTGCAAGTGCTAGTGCTAATGCTTTGTCTGCCTTGGACCTATAACTAGGGCCTCTGCTCCCTTGTGACTGACCACACTCTATTCTCTTAGCCTTGGAACTGAGACCTAGAACTGGGTGTGGGCAATAGAATTGCAATCTGCACCAGGTACATCCAGTGTCGGGAAAGAGTACCCCATAATCTCTTTCTGACCAGTTGTATGATCCCCTTACCATCTCTAGGCTAGAATTCTAGATTCTGCTGTTGTTGTGGCTGCCTCCAAGGCCTGCTGCTGGTGCTGCTACTGTGTACGCTCTGAGCTGGCCTCCATCCTAGTGTCACAGACTTGTCCAGCCAAACTTCAGTGCTCTCTTAGGTTGGAAAAGCATCTCAACCCAACCTTTTATTGGCTCTGCTGCTCTAGAATTTGATTTGAAACATTATGTTAAAGTTATTTGGAAGGGAATGTTGGGAGAATTCTAATGGATTGCTACCTCTATTCTGCCATCTTGACTCTACCCACTTTCAAACACACACATACGCACACACACATGCATGCACACACTCCCATATATACGCATACACACATACACATATCTATCTATCTACATATATACACATGTATATATGTATATACATATATATGTAACTCTGCCTTCACATGCTGTCTATTTCAGCCAAGTTGACCATCCTGTGCCTCACAAAGGAATAAAGGGGTGTGTGTGTGGGTAAATATGGAAAGATATTCAAGGGAATTATTTTAAATAAAGTGAATTAAAGGTCAAAATTAGCTTTGATCAGCAGCAAGAAACTGGAGAAACTTCAGAGTTTGTAAAAATCTTCACTGAATTCTACTGTTATGGAAGAACCCGTAAAGATGCTACATTGGAGCTATTAGACTTTGGACTGGGAATGTGATTTACACAGCCAACATTCTGTTTATTGAGTTATAAACCCTTTGGGAATAAATTGGATGCCAAGGAGAATGTGTAACTTAGAAACAAAAAAATATACATTTCCTCCCTAGGATAGATGGATGGAAATAGAGAATGTTTTTTAAAGTGTTTTTTTTTTTTGCATTTACAACCAAAGGGGAAAAAAGAACAAAAAAAATGGTCCAATTCTCTTGCCTTTTTCATTAATCATATTAGCTATGTTTTGGGAAAACAGAAACAAAACATGATATAACCAAATGCAATTCCAACTGGCACAGGGCAATGTTTAGAATCTTTAGGATACAGCATATAGTGCTGCAAAGAAATTCCAAGGAAGAGCAAACTTAATATGTTCTATAACTTGCTTCATTAGGAAAAAAAAATGAAAAAGTGAAAACACATGGGTATTTAATTGGAAAAAATACAGAATTTTGTAAGTATGTACAATCTATCACAGAACATTCTGGATTTGTTGAGGAAATTATAAGTAACAAATTGGAGGCAACTGGTGATGCTATATATAGCCAAGAACAAGTGTGATTAATGGTGAAAGAGCCCATCCATTCTCATGGTTTCAGTCTTCAGCACTGTGTAGATGGCTCCCAAATCTAATTCTCTATCCTGGAGTCTCTCCCAGGATTCAGTTCCATATCTTCAAGTGCTTACTGGACATTTCCATTGGGATGAATAGTCTATAGTCACTTCAAACTCAACATGTCTCCAAGTGAACTCACCTTCCCTACTACCCAACTGGCTTTTATACCTGACATCTTTTTGTTTTTCTTTCTATTAATCAAGTCACCATTTGAAGACCTCCAAGTAATGGAGAAACTTACTCTGGAGGTAGCCTCTTCCTTTTTGAAAGAATTCCATTGTTGGGGAAATATCTTTTAAAGCAAGGTGAACTCTGAGGTTCTCAGATTCCATGATTCTATGCGTAAGGAAGAATACAAGCATCATATAGAGACTTCTGTAGCATACACACTGAAAAAAAAAAGCTAGGAAAAAAAGCAGTAAGGGAAAACGTACCCCTCAAGAGCCACCTAAAGAAAAGTCTCAAGTAAGGATTGTAGAGTAAGTGTCTCTAACATCAGCTCCCATAGATTTAATTACCATCTCTATGCAGATGATTCTCATTTATCTATCCTGTCCTAGTCTCTTTAATGATCTCCAATCCTACATTTCCAACTGCCTTTCGGACACATTTTATTACTGTTTTACATTAAAAATAAGTATTATATATTAGATATTGTATATATCTTGTTTGTACATAATGCTTTGGATATTATCTCTCCCATTAAACTATGGGCAGAGATTATTTTTTTCTTTTACTTTTTCTGTACCCCTAGCACTTAGTACAGTTCCTGACACATAGTAGGTGCTTAGTAAATATTTATTCACTGATTGACTGACATAGACCTAGTTTCTTCCTTCAAATTGCTTCCATTGCCAATATCACACACACAATATATGGACACATACACACAAACTGAGAAGAGTGGGCTGTGGGGATAGATATTGAGAAGGTGAGACTCAAGGGAAATGTGAAAGGGGGAATATTTATGAATTACAGAGGAGAGTATAAGAGGATCACTTCTGACCTTAGTGTAAATTGGGGAGTGGAAAGTCTCTTGTATCACTTTTTTAAAGGATCATAAAGCTTTAAATTACCTAATCTGTGTTACATTGAGAGAGTTAAATAGGGGGAAGGGATTCATTACATGTCTACTTAGCAGTTCGTGTACATCCTAATACCCAATTTGGGTGTTTAAATGGGCTGCACAAAATGACTCTGGATGCCGACATCAGGGACCATCCGGAATAATGGCTTGCAGAACAATATCTTTATCCCTTGCTTTTAAAATCGGAGACTTCCCCGACTCAAGGGACTACAAGAGGACATCTAATTTGGCTCTCTGATTTGCAGGAAAGGCGGCACCTAATCATTTTGGACAGATGGGTCTCTCTATCCTGTTATTAAAGATTTCCTGAGGGAGTTCCCTTTTATTGAAAGAATTCTTGAGGTAAACTGCCAAGTCATGGGAAAGCGGCTTGAGCCAAAGTTCATTGTAATTGAGGATAAAGTCACCGCTTCCCTAGAACTCAAGGGAAGATCCCGGGAGAGTGACTGAGCTGAACTGTAGCTACTTCTTTTACTTGTCCTAAGGGATTGTGATGGATTTGCTTGTCATCTTCTTTGATGCAAATTTATTGAACACCCACCCATTAGGTGAGTGGCTCAGAACCAGGTAATCTTTTTGGACTAGAGGAGACCTGTGGCTTTCTGCAAAGAGGGAAATTAATTCCCTACCTCAGGCTAACTATATACCAAGGAGCAAGTCATCTGTCTTATTTATGCCTTGAACCCTGCTCTCTGCTGGCATAACTCACCATCTACTGGCATAGCCCTCCCGGTTAGTTTTTGCTAGTGAAGGGAGTCAGACTTGGCTCCACAATAGCATTCAGAGGTTTTAGTCCATGATTGTGAATGGTGCTGAAATGTGCAATAATACTAATAACTGTTTCATGAGTCATATCATTGGAGAGAGGTAGCAATATGGATGTGATCATAAGATCACAGATTTGGAACGAAAAGGAAACTCCGAGGTCATCTAGGCAAAATCTAACACTTTACAGATGAAGAAACTGAGGCTTAGAGAGGTGAATTTACTTGCTCAAGAAATCATAGGTTCAACTTTTGAGCCCAATTTGTCTGCCTCCAAATCAAACACTACTTTCAGGGCATTACTCTGCCTCTTGTCACAGACCCATTGGAGCAGTAACTGCTGACATTTACATAGCTAACATTTATATAGCACTTTAAGGTTAGCAAACTACTTAACATGCATTACTTCAATTGAGGTAATGATTTACTACTATCTATCCTCCAACATTTAAGGCAAAGGGAAACACTTTTTATGTTTCAAAGCTAAAAGTAGAGGTATAGCAACATCCTTTAGATAGGGTTTGCTAAGATATTCCAGTGGACCTGTGATTTCATTATCCTGCATCTTCCTCCAACCACATAAAGAACATGTATCCTGACCTACTGGTCCATTCCATCCCATAGGTTCATTAACAGGGATCTACTTGACATGCTGAAGGTCTTACTTTTTTTTTTTCTTGTCATTGATCTTATGGGTTAGAGTGGAGTGGAGTGCTTTAAGGTTTGCAAAGTGCATTACATATTTTACCTTATTTGATCCTCTCAATAACCTCTATTGCTATTATTATCCATTTTACAAAGGAGAAAGCAGAGGCAAAGAGAGTTTAAGTGATTTGCCCAGGTTCACACTGATAATAAGTAATGAGGTAGATTTGAACTCACAACTTCCTGACTCCAAGTTCAGCACTCTCTGCTCTGTCATCTTGTCCTTCTTTCTTATCACATGACCCTCATTTTTTTTCTAGTCAGACATTTCCATGAAGATACCCTTACAGTACTTCTGCATAATTCTTGGTAGCCTTTTGCAGGATACTCACCTTCTTTACATTTCTCCATTTACATTTTGATGATCACTCACTTCTTTAGTGAGTCAGTCAATAAACATTTACTGTTATTGTTGAGTTGTTTCAGTCATACCCAATTCTTCATGACCCCATTTAGGGTTTTCTGTGGCAAAGTTACTGGAGTAGTTTGCTATTGCCTTTCCCAACCCATTTTACTGATGAGGAAACTGAGGCAAACAGGCTTAAAAAACTTGCCCAGGGTCACACAGCTCTAAGTGTCTGTGGCCTTATTTAAACCCAGGAAGATAGATTTTCCTGGTTTCAAGCCCAGTGTTTTATCCACTATATCACCTACTATGTGCCTGAAAGGCAGCTAGGTGGCACAGTGGATAGAGTCCTGACCCGGGTGTGAGGAAGATTCTTTTTTGTGAATTCAACTCTGGCCTCAGACACTTACTAGCTGTGTGACCATGGGCAAGCAACTTATCCCTGTTTTCTTCAGTTTCCTCTGTAAAGTGAACCGGAGAAAGAAATGGAAAACCACTCAAGCATCTTTGCCCAAAAAATCCCAAATGGGGTCATGGAGTCGGACATGACTGGAAAATGATTAAACAGCAACACTATGTGTCAGGCCCTATGCTAAGCTCTAGGGCTTCAAAGAAAAGCAAAGGATAAAATCTGCCCTTAAAGAGCTTATAATCTAATGGGGATGCAAAATGCAAACAACTATGTACAAACGTGCTATAATTAGGATTAATTTCAGATAGTCTCAGAGAGACAGAAGTAGATTTAAGGGGGAATCAGGAAAGGCTTCCAGTAGAAGATAGGATTTTGGCTGGGACTTGAAGGAAACCAGGAAACTCATATTCTATTTTTATTCCACTTTCTACCACTCTGTAGCTCTACAAACTTCCCAGAAGGATACTAGTGTTAAAAAACAACACTAGAAACAAAACAAAGCAAACAACAGAAAGGGTTCTTTTGTTGCAAGATATTTGATGTTTTTCAAATAACTTCATAATTCCCAAATTCCCAAAGGCAATCCATAAATTTGCATAGATAGTCTTTGCAAAAGGCAACTTAATAAGCTACATATATATTTTTAAGTTTAATTTGCTTTAGAAACTTTTTGGAAGAAATGTTGAGAGATCAAGTTTATTCCTGTATCTTTAGACAGATCACGCCATTGCAGATAAGAATCTATATCTCGTTTCAGAGATCACTAGAATAAGTCTGTTTTGCAGTTCTTTCCAATGTTCATGAATCTCCATTTTTCTTAAAAATTCTGCCTTAAATCTAACTTTGGTGGTTCAACAAATGGTGACACTTTTGTGTAATGACCTTTTTTCAGGCAGAGTAGGCATATAGATTCATATACAGATAACACATAAGTATATCTCATATTGGCTCACAATAAAGCCAAGGTAAAGAAAGGCTAACTGGTAAAATCTTTGTTTATTGTTGTTATTCTTCCTTCATTCTTGAAGAAGAGTAATGACAATAGGAGGGTAATTTCTTAACTTGCAAGTCCATTGAATTTAAGTAAAGCAGAATGATTGGTGATGGCCCGGATGCAGTGGGAGACCCTTGCCTTTTTAAGCTAAGGTCTTTCCCCAGACTCAGGTTGTCTGAGGCAACACTCATTCAGTCATTCAAGGCTAGGTAAGAATTGAGGCAAAAGATGGCCTAGTTTGACTGCACAAAAGAATCAATCTAGGTAACATCCTAAAATACCAAAGGAAATGTTTATTAATGCTTTAATAAGTAAATAATATAATAAATAATATAGTAATAAGGAAATAAGTATTTATTAAGTATCTACTATGTGCCAGGTACTGTGCTAAGAGCTTAACAAATGTTATCATAGCTGATTCTCACAATCCCCATTTTACAGTTGAGGAAACTGAGGCAGGCAGAGGTTAAGTGACTTGCCCAAAGTTACAGAGCTAGTAAGAGTCTGAGGCCAGAGTAGAACTCAGGTCTTCCTGACTCCAGCCCTAATCCTCTATCCACTGGGCCACTAACCTGTTATAGGAACTTGAAGTCTATTAGACAAGGGGATAATGAAATCACTGGATCCTCCCCACCTCTCCCTTAAACTGCTTAGGTGAAATCCTGGTAATTGAGCTAAAAATAGGATTGTCACAATAGTATTCCATGGAGACACTGGAGAGTGTGTGGTCATCATAGATCATTATGAGAAACCTGAAAATGTGGTGAGAAAGTAGACCAAATGGAGAGAAACGGGGAGCATAGTAGTGGAAAGAATGAGTTATTGAGAATGAAAATAACTAGAGTGTAAATCTAAAGGATCCCAGCTCAAACTTTCCAAATTTGGGAATGCTCTCAAAAGTAGTTTTTTTTTTTTAATTACTAAGACTAGTTAGCTAGACAAAAGAAAAAGTAAATCCAAAAAAAAATTGTGTGAGTTTTGGTGACCTTTTCTCTGCTCCTTGCACAAAATTCATGTTATTTCCCATCTCCACACTTATGTTTCAGTTGCTCCTTGCCCCCACATGCCCTGGTAGGAAGTCCCTCCTCTCTATCTCCTAGAATCCCTCATTTTTCAGCTGAAACATCTCCTTGGACATAAAGCCTTCCTGATTCCTCAAACTTCTGTTGTATTCTTTCCCAACTATTGTGTATTTTATCTGCCTTGAATTTGCTTTTTCATTTACTCTCTAAAAATTTATCCTACATATATTTATATAAATGCACATTGTTTTGTGTTTGCTTTAGTTTTAGAAAGTTCTTTGAGAACAAGAATTGTGGTTTTGTTTGTTTTTGCACCCAGAATATCATTTAATAAATGTTTGTTAATTGAATTACTGTACAATAGAAAAATCACTGGAATTGGCATCAGAAGGTACTTTTATTCAGATTCCAGCTCTGACATTTTCTAGCTGTATGATTCTGGGCAAGTCGTTTAACCTTTTGAGTCTCAGTTTACTCATCTGTAAAATGGGGATAATATTGCTAACATTATTTAACTCTCAGTGTTATTATAGGAGGTAAAAAGGATAATTCACCAACCTTAAAGCATTATGGAAATAGCTCACAAGCTATTTCTAAAGAAAGAAATTTGAATCTGTACCTTAATCATGCCTAGAGCTTCTATGTACTCTTTCCTGACAGCAAGTAACTGAGGTCCCCTGCCCCAGTCAGCTCTCAATGGAGACTGGCACATTGCTAAACCACAATAAGATTGCAGAGAAACCCACTTGAAAATAAATCATACTGGAAGTATAGTTAAAATGCAGACCCAGGCCTGAGGTGACTTACAGGCCACTTGCACTGCCCATCAGAGCTTCAAATAATAAACGCCATTTGAGGGAGTATAAGCATTTGCTCTAAGAGCTAGATGTTTATCACAAAGTGATTAAATGAGCATAGAAATAATCAAATAATTAATCAGGCTGCTCTTAATTAGTAGAAGCACTAAATTCCGTTTCTGCTTGGCTTATCCTATTCATCTCAATTTTTAAAATCCAATCTTCATGGATTTAGTATGACCCCATTACCTACTCTTTAAGGTATGTATTTAAGCACTATCCTGTAGTCCTTGGAGTCACAAGGCCTGGATTCAAATTCCATTTCCACAATTTTATTTTCTGAAAATGAGAGAGTTGAACAAGAAGATTTCTAACATTCCTTCCATCTCTGACAGTTTTTGCCTATGATTTCTTCTTTCTGGGGCATCATTCAGTTCCCACCCAATTACAATTTCTGTGGACTGGGTTTTCTACATTTATTGAGGTCAAGTTCTTTGAGTCCAGTTCTTATGATCATCACTATTACTGTTATAATAAGTACATAAAGTATACATTGAGTCCATTGAGTTTTACAGCCATCTTTTTAGGGAGCTATTTTCTTCTTTTATTGACTCTTTTCTGAAGGAAGTTCTATTAGGAACATAAGACTAGTTATAGAAGGGAAGATTCGATTATAGAAAGGAAGAAAAGAGATTCAAAAAGAAATAGAAAAGCATGTAAGTGGAAAAGAAATTGACTGACACTATCACCAAATAGTCTTTAATCAGAAATTATTTCTCACTGCCTCCAAGCACGTTTTGCATGTTTCTAGCTGGCAGCTCCAAAGCCTAATTTTAATAGTTTTTTTCCCCCCATAAAAGGAGACAGCATGATTCAGTGGCTTTACAACTGGGGTGGAAAATCAGGGACCTAGTTTCGAGTCCTAGCATTGCCACTAATTTGCATTATGACTCTAGTCATGTGACAGCCTTTCTCAGTCTCCATTTCTTCAAATGCAAGGTCTGGATTAGACAATCTTCTAAGGTTCCTTCCAGCTTTAACATGCTATGAAATACATACAAATACAATCAGAAATATTTTCTTCATTGTATAAATAACCTCCTCTCTTGCTCTTTAGCATTCTGCCAAACTAGGCCTCTTTATCTTCAACTTTGCAATGGAAAGGCTTTTTGATTTCTAAATTACCTGAAAATAACTTGTGTAATAGGCACCAACAATCTTCTTATAGTTTTGTTGAACTGGATATGTGTGAGACTCTTGAAGGCATGTCCTTGTCTTAATTATTCTGGCATTTCTCTCAGTATGCACTATGTAGTAGCTCCAAGAAGCTGTAGCATGTGCAAGGGCCATGCTCCAGTAAACCTATTTGGCGGAAGGGCCAAACCAGGTTAAGGGTAACCCATTGGTGAGTTAGGGGAATGTCTTCCCTAAGCACACGAAGCCTTCCTCTGACAAAATGGGCAGAAGAGAACAGTTTGTTCCAATGGCCATGAAGGCTGAAGCAGGTGATTTGGAGTGCTTACAGCTTGGTCAGACGTTGAAGATGCCAAGGTCATCCACTGCATCCTGGGCCATCTCTAGTCATCTTGATTTTTGTCTTGCCTCTGGACTTTGATGACTCTGGAAGAGAAAGTGAGGCTGATGACTTTGTACAACTCTGCCTCACTTATATGCAATTAACCCACAAGTCAAGCCCTTAACCCATGATGTTACTGGTCCTTTTCAAAGTGAAGGACAAGCAACATCAGCATGTAGTAGGCGCTTGACAATTATGTCACATTTACATGGCGCTGAGAGGCTTACAAAGTATTTTCTTCACAACAATCTATTGTAATTATTATCCCCATTTTAGGAACTGCAGACTCAGAGCAGTTTAGGGTCTTGCCCATGGTCACACAGCCCGTATCTATCAGAGCTGAAATTCCAACTCAGACTTCCTGACACCAAGTCCAGCATGCTTTTCATTATGCTGTTCCTACTCACTTTGTTGAATGAATAAATGGATGGACAGATAGATGGATAGATGGATGGGTGGGTGGATGAATAATGAATGTCTCAGGAATCATTTTGTAACCTATACAAAACTGGGAAGTCACAACAGGATCATTAGTAGAAATTCATATTAACTGTAACAGAGAAATGCTTTCTTACCTTCTTACAAGATGTGAGAAGTCATGGTTTTTCTGAATCCAGGAAGAAAAGAAACCCATGTTAGCTTAGAATTGGAAGGGTACAGTTTTTCCTCTATAGTTTTAAGAATATCTTTACTTCTTTGTTTATCTCTGTCTCTCTGTCTCTGTGTCTTTGTCTCTCTGTCTCTTTGTCTGTCTCACTACCTATCTGTCTGTATTTCTCTCTCTCTCTCTCTCTCTCTCTCTCTCTCTCTCTCTCTCTCTCTCTCTCTCTCATTTCACTCCCAGAGGAGGGAGAAGGCGAAGGGGAAGGGAAAAGAATGGGGAAGAGGGAGAGACAGAAGGAAGAAGAGAGAAAGAGACAGAAGAAAAAGAAAAAAGGAGAAGAAGAAGGAGAAAGAGAAAGAGAGAGAGAGAGAGAGAGAGAGAGAGAGAGAGAGAGAGAGAGAGAGAGAGAGAAAGATTATCCTGGGTGCTTGCTTTCTCAAGTGGCTGGAACATTGATGAAAAAAATACAGACAAGGAAGAACTGGTGGTCCCTGTTTCTGCCCCTTGCCTTATTTCTGTTGAGTATGACTAGGACTCATTTCCAAGTGTGTCGTTTAGTCTGCTAGAGACTACATTGGACTGATCTAATTTTATTTCTCATAAACTCTTGAGGTTGACCCTTTCCTTTGCATTTTCTTGAGTCCCTTTATTTGGGCATTAGGGAGGGTGACTGCTCTGGGAATCATACAAGAGAGTCATCTTTCCTAGTGCAAGGTTGGGATCCGAACTCCCAGTCCATTGTTAGAGAGCTTTCTTTCTCTAACAGGGGGCATCACCACAAATCATTTGTGTTTCCTAAGTGCATAACCAAAGGCAGACATACTATAAACAGTGGAATTTAATTCTGCCTTTTGAGACCACCAGCCTATTCTGGTGCCTCTTTGGTTTATATACTACAAAGAGAAGGGCTCAGGAAACCTGGTACCCTGAAAGCACTGATGAAATTTGTGTAGTACTATTCAAAATGGTAGGTACATGGAAAAAATGAATAAGGCATTGCTGCCTCCCTGGTATCTCCCAGGCAAACCACTTTTCTCCGGTGGAAAATCAAACACCTCCCCTATTACAAGAAGAGACTGTGTTTATCTTGATTGATAGCCTCCCAAGTATTTTATGCAGTCTTTAGTTATTTTGAATAATTGCTTTTTCTATATCTTCCTGGTAGGTTTTGTTGGAAATATATAGAAATGGTGATGATTTATGTGGGTTTATTTTATATGGAGCAACTTTGCCCAAGTTATTAACTGTTTCCATTAATTTTAGTTGACCCTTTTAGGGGGTGGGAAGTTTGGAGTAGGATTTTAAAGAGCTCTTTTCTTCAGAGGAGCCATATGAGGCAGCTAATGAAAGTATTATCATCATCTTGATTTTACAGATAAGGAAACAGGGTCAGAGTGTGAATTTCCAAAGGTGCGCAACTCATAGGTGTTAATTTAAACCCAGTACTTGAACTCAGGTTTCCTGATTCCAACCTGGTACATTCTCTACTACATAACAAATGACACCCTATTTTGCAGCTGAATATTAACTAAGTGCTTTAAATATATTTCATATTGTACTCAACATGTACTCAGATGTTGGACTAGATTCTTATTCTTATCTGTTGACGTTTCTGTGTGAAATATTTGAAGTTATTACAACTTTATATTTACATCCTACTCTGCTGACATTCCCATTACATTTTTTGGTCTTTTACTTTATTTCTGATTCCTAGGAGGTCTTTAACTGCTCTCAGAATTGAGTTGTTTGATAAATCTGCATAGCCTGGAAACTCAATAGGGCTTAAATCCTATTTCTTTTAATAACACTTGTAGTCAGGGGGTCTTCTTTTTATTGAAGCTTTATTGAAATTTTTAACAAATGGCATCTAACATAGCAGTATGCTTCCTTCTATTTTTTTCAATCTTAAATTATAGGGAAATAGCTGGAAGAAGGGAAAGTTATAATGTTCATGTTATGTAGCTCTCTTCTTAAAGAACACCCCATAACTTATGGGGTGAAGCCTATCTTAATTTAGTGTGCTATCAGACAATAATCTTATGGCCTCCCTTTGTGTATCTGAAAAGACAAAGCATTTAATTTTAAATACAATTTCAAACCACTGATTCTTTTTTACATTTAGTACTATATTGCCAATAAGATCTAATTATAGTGAGATGCACCTTTATTATATAGACATGGAAGAGAATAAGAAATTAGTGACTGGAATTCTAAAGCTGAGATAAATTCCACCAAAGATTGCATGAATTAGTAGAAAATTCCATAAATCACCAGGCTGGGACTGATGATTTTTATCAGTTTCTTTGGTAAATTTAATTCAACACAAAAAGAAGCTGTAACTAAAAATGCCCTGATATTTTCAGACTTCAGTTTCTCTAGGAAGCTAAATGCAACCTTTAGCCTTTTCCCTCTCATAAAATTAGAAAATCGTTCATTGTCCTCCAAGTATATTTATGGAAGAGAGGAAAATGAAGGACTTAGCTGTGAGATCATAGGATTATAGGATTTAGTTCTGAAGGGGACTTCAGTGGGCACTTATTCAAACTCTTCTGTCTATAGATGAGGAAAACGCTGCCTAGTATAGTTGACTTGACCATGTGATACATGTAATAAATAGCAGAGCTATTATTTGCCTCCAGGTCCTCTGACTCAACTCCAGTATTTCTTCTACTATACAGATGCCCAATATGTGTTATCGGGATTTCTTTGCTGTGGAGAACCCATATTCCTTTTATCCTAAATAACCAGAACCAGTTGAGAAGGTTAAGTATTCCATCCTGAAACCCATTAGGAATTTTAAGAGGGATGGGAAAGATCAGATGTCCCTTAACCATTTTGATAAAAGACAAATGTCACAGGAATGCTTATGCATCATCATCATCATCATTATCATCATCGCTGTTATTTGAAAATTATTTCATGATGTTGATATACACAAGGTGCTGTGTAAGACCCTACACAAAGAAAGCAGCACAAACATACTTCTTGCCTTGGAAGGTGAGATATTGTCCTGGAGAGAATACTGAGTTTAGCATTAGAAGAGTTGGTTCAAATCCCAGGACTGGTTGCACACTTGAGAGTTGTATTATTCTCACCAAGTTACTTAAATTCTCTAAGCCTTGGTTTCTTCATTTGTAAAAAAAAAAAAGATGTAATCACACTTGTGCTCTCCAGCACTAGGGTTCTTGTGAAGAGAGTGCTTTATAAACCCTAAAGCACTATACAAAGGTGCATTGCGATTATTGACTCTCTCGGAGCTTACGATCGAAAACTAGTGTCAGTATTCTCAAATATGAAACAATAGAACTCCTCCTCCTGGCTGTTTGTGTTAAGTTTGTAGAGAAAAGAGTATATTTAAAGTTGGCATTCAATTGGCATTGCAGTGAGAAGACCTGATCTGTTGACATTTGAACTCTGTGCCACTCACTAGTATAGACCTGCGATCTTGGGAAGATCAACTCAATCTTAGTGAGTCTCAGTTTCCTTATCTATAAAATGAAGATGATACTTTCCTCCCCTACCTCTTATTGAGAGGGAATAATGCATTGTGTAGCACATTGTAACTCTAAAGAATTGAACAAATGTAACGTACTATTTTTATATGCCTTCCATCTTTTACCTTTCCTGTCTTTTGCTGTGGTGTAGGATCAAAGAGTGAAATCTATAGGTTAAATAATTTATCCAGGAGGCCTTGATATTCTGAATTTAATTAATTAATCCATTGAAATTGATGGATTAAAAAAATTAGTATAGAGGCATAATAGCTTAACAGAGCTGACTCTACATGAACAATTTGGAATTTTTGCTTCTAGACAAATCTGTCTTTCTCTGAGGGACAGTGTGGCATATTGGCTAAAAACCTGTCCTTGAAGTTGGAAAGACATGGAATCAAGTCCTGCCTTTGACACATAATGACCGTGTGTCCTTGGGAAAATCACTTAACTTCTCAGTGCCCTAGGCAATTCTTGTAGATTATACATTTCAGAGAAGTTGCTAACTTGCCACCATTGAGGAATTTTCCTTTCTGTGAAAGAATTTTATACCAATGAAACCACAGGCCCAGCCAGCCCCTATCCTCATCTTTATTTAGACAAATATTTCTTTAACAAATATCAGTTCCCCTGTTTTGGTTTCTAATGTCCTTCAAAACCTGGGCACAGGTTACCTTCTCAATCTATTATTTAGGACTTCCCTTCCTGAATAGTACCATCTAGCCAAACCTGACTTCTTGCTGCCCTTTACACAAGACACTCCAGCCCCTGATCCCATGCCTTTGTGTGGGAAGGGGGAGGGCGGGATGCATGCCTTCCTTATCACTCCCTCTTAGAATGTCTTGTCTCCTTCAAGCACTACCTTCTATATGAAGATTCTCCTAATCCCCTCAGTTGTGAATGCTGGCCCTTCCCACCTGAATTTCCTTTAATTTATTTTATATACCTTTTGTCCAACTGTTTCCTCATTCAAGAGACTATCAGCATCATGAGGGCAGGGATTGTTTCGCCTCTGCCTTTGTACCACAATTCCTAGTATAGTGTCCGGCCCATATCAGGTCATTAATAAAACACTCTTTGATCACTACACTCCTAATTGAAACATTTCATATCTTGGGGATCACTGGGGAGACAAAGGACTATTTTTCTCCCAGGGGATAGGAAGAACATTCCAAAAAATATTAAAATAACTAGCAAATTGAGTAATTCCTTTATGGAGGATTTACATGAAGACATTGACAAAAATTACACAGAGCAAAAAAAGTTTTGGTTGGGCTGTTATCTGTACTGGTGAAGGTAGGACCCATAGAGCCACCACAGAACTGAAAGGAGAGAAGATTGATATAGGGGGAAGAGTGAGTCTGACCCTTGAACTATTAGGATAATAAAAGACTTTTTTTTAAACCTCTGTTAAAGGAGGCAGACAAACAAGGCTCAGACCTCAACTCTGGATTAGTGTAGACAGAAACAAAAGTGAAGAAACTTTTATCCCCTTTTCAAATCATGTTCTGACTGATGTGGAAAGATACAGTGTTAATTGAAGGATACATACAGACACACGCACAGATAAATATAGATATCTATATAAAGATGTATACAGACATATATACATATATGTGCATATATCTCTGTCTGTCTGTCTATCTATGTCCCTGATTCTCCATTTTATACTTTTATGAGTGAATAGTAATTTTATAGCTTGTTCTTGACATTCATATGCAGAGTTCAACTAGAGAAGATATTACTAAGCTTCTTTGTTAGTTTTGTTTGTGACTGTTTGATTTTTGTGCCTGAATCCCTATTACTATTGACTGTAATTGCTTTGGTCAGCTTAAAGACAAAAAAAAAGTTACATCTAGAAGCTATATCAGGCAACCAAAACAACTGACATCTAATCCTGACATACGCACATTCTTCAGCTTCTTCATGTTGACTTCTAAATCGTAGGGCAGTTAAGTAGGTGTAAGGTGGAGGAACCAAAGACACCCATAAAACTTGAAGTGTGGTTGCCTGCATAGAAGGCACAATGACACTACAAATATGAAAATGCCATGAAATAACTATTTTGAGCTCTTACTTTATTTCTATGTTTTAGATTTGTGTCTGTCTAATATAGGCACCACTAATTCAAATTAAATTATTAGGACCAAACACTTATGGACGAGCAAAGGTAAATAATCCAGCCTCTTCACAGAGACTACATATATACAAACCACAATAATACAGTGTAGAATGATAATTTCACAAGAGTAGAGCAGACAAAAGGCAATGAGAATTCTGAGAAATCTCCCTACTTTGGGGTAAACTGAGTGACTGCTAAACGGATAACTTGGCATTTAAAGCAAGACAGGATAGGATTTCCGTAGTTGGATAGATAGGAGAGAGACTATCTCTGGCATAAGGCAAAATGTGAACAAAGGTTCAGAAGTGGGAAAATATGAGACTTATTTAGGGATGTCCAAGTATTATTTTTTGCTGGAAAGCAAGATACTTAGGAAGTTGTTCAGTCATTTCAATTGTGTCCTACTCTTCATGACTCCATTTGGGATTTTCTTGCCAGAGATACTGTAGCATTGTGCCATTTCCTTCTTCAGCTCACTTTAGAGATGAAAAAATTGAGGTAAACAAGGTTAAGTGACTTGCTTAGAGTCTCATAGCTAGTAGCTGAGACCAAATTTGAACTCAAGTCTTCTGACTCCAGGCCAAGTGCTCTATCAACTCTGCCATCTTAGCTGTAAGACAGAGCTTGAAAGGTAGGTTAGTTTGAATGTCACCTAAAGGAAGTTGGACTTTATTTCCTCAGAATGGAGATCCATTGAAAGTTTTTGAGCAAGAGAGTAGTGTAGGCAGAGCCAACATGGCAGAGTAAAAGCAGTGACCCATTTGAGCTCTCCCCTAAACCCCTCCAAATACCTATAAAATGGCTCTAAACAAATTCTAGAGCAGCAGAACCCAAAAAAAGACAGAGTGAAACAAATTTCCAGCCCAAGACAACCTAGATGGTTGATTGGAAAGGTCTATTGTGTGGGGCTGGGAGAGGAGAACAGGCAAAGACAGGGCCTCACCAAACCTGGAGCTGGCCTTGGGGGACTAAATCAAGGGAAGTTGTGGCAGTTTCCAGACATCTCAACCCACAAATGCCAAAGAAAACTTAGAATGTCAGTAGGAAAGGTCTGTCAGACCTGGGTAAGACAGAAGCTCAGTCTGGCCCCAGTCCTGGTGCAGCCCCAGGGTGGTGGCTGCTTTCAGAGCTTGTGGCCCACAGACTGTGGGGGATTGAGTGGCTGACCAGAGAGAGATTGAAGGGATCTCTTTGCTGATGCTGAAGCAAGATTCTCTTCTTTTGCTCTACTTGGATCTGAGTCGCAGTCCTGGGTGGTGGTCCTGGGGTGAGGAGGAGTGCTGGCATGGTGGAGCTTGTGGCAATGGTGGAGAAAGAATCTTCCTCACAGTTCCAAGGCAGAAAAGAGTGCTTGTGGTCACTCATAAACCAGAGCACAGGCCAGGAAAGGAGTAAGCACCTTCCCTTTGATCATACCATATTGGAAGAACTGAAAACTTATAAGCTCCTAGAAGTATCTTTGAAAACAGCTGCACAAAACCCCTAAAGCTTGGAACAGTACATTCTCTACACTGGAAGCAGACCCCTACTTTAACAAAGAGTTTAATAGTCAAGTAATTGGCTGGGAACATGAGCAAACAGCACAAAAAAGCCAAACCATAGAATCTTACTTTGGTGACAAAGAAGATCAAAACACATAACCACAAGAAGGTATGCTCTATATCTAAAGCCTCCAAGAAAAATATGAATTGGTACCAGGCCACGGAAGAGCTCAAAAAGGATTTTGAGAAGCAAGTAAGAGAAATAGAGAAAAAACTGGGAAGAGAAATGAGAGTGATGCAAGAAAATCATGAAAAACAAGTCAACAGCTTGCTAAAGGAGACCCCCCCAAAAAAATACTGAAGAAAATAACACCTTAAAAAATAGCCTAACTCAAATGGCAAAAGAGGTCCAAAAAACCAATGAGGAAAAGAATTCCTTAAGAAGCAGAATTGGCCAAATGGAAAAGGAAGTCCAAAAGCTCACTGAAGAAAATAAGTCCTTAAAAATTAGAATGGAGCAAATGGAAGCTAGTGACTTAATGAAAAATTGAGACATTGTAAAATCAAACCAAAAGAATTAAAAAATAGAAGAGAATGTAAAATATCTCATTGGAAAAACAAGTGACCTAGAAAATAGATCCAGGAGAGATAACTTAAAAATTATTAGGGTACCTGGAAGCCATGATCTGTAAAAGAACCTAAACATCATTTTAAAAGAAATTATCAAGGAAAACTGCCCTCATATTCTAGAACCAGAGGGTAAAACAGAAATTGAAAGAATCCACCAATCACCTCCTGAAAGACAGCCCAAAAGGAAAATTCCTAGGAATATTATAGCCAAATTCCAGAGTTCCCAGGTCAAGGAGAAAATATTGCAAGCAGCCAAAAATAAACAATTCAAGTATTGTGGAAACACAATCAGGATAACACAAGATTTAGCAGCTTCTACATTAAGGGATCACAGGGTTTGGAATATGATATTCCAGAGGTCAAAGGAACTGGGATTACAACCATGAATCATCTATCCATCATAACTGAGTATAATCCTTTAGGGGAAAAAATGGATATTCAGTGAAATACAGGACTTTCAAGCATTCTTGACGAAAAGACCAGAGCTGAATAGAAAATAGACTTTCAAATACAAGACTCAAGAGAAGTATGAAAAGGTAAATAGGAAAGAGAAATCATAAGGAACTTATTAAAGTTGAACTGTTTACATTACTACATGGAAAGATGATATTTGTAACTCATGAGACTTTTCTCAGTATTAGGGTAGTAGGAGGGAATATATATATATATATATATATATATATATATATATATATATATATATATATATAGACAGAGGTCACAGGGTGAGTTGAATATGAAAGGATGATATCAAAAAAATAAAATTGAGAGGTGAGAGAGGATTGTACAGGGAGAAGGATAAAAAGAAAGGTAGAATGGGGTAAATTATCTCACACAAAAGAGGGAAGTAAAAGCTTTTACCATGGAGGGGAAAGGGGGGAGCAGTGAGAGGGAATGAATGAATGAATGAATGAATGAATGAATGAATGAATGAATGAATCTTACTCTCCTGCTAAGATGATAGAAGGGAGGACAGATTAGGGGAGGGGGTAATCAGAAACAAACACTTCTGAGGAGGGACAGAGTCAAAGGAGAGAATAGAATAAATGGGGAGTGGGATTAGGATGAAGGGAAATATAGTTAGTTTTTAACAACATGGCTATTATGGAAGTGTTTTGGATGACTACACATGTATAACCTGTATCAAGTTGCTTACTTGGGAGGAAGGTAGAGAATTTGGAACCCGTTTTAAAAACAAATGTTAAAAATTGTTTTTACAGGCAGCTAGGAAATAAGACATAAAGGCAATGGGGTATAGAACTCTATCCTGCCCTACAGGAAAATGGAAATGGGAGGGGATAAGAGAAGGGGGGGGATGGTAGAAGGGAAGGCAGATTAGGGGAAGGGGAATACAGAATACACTCTGTCATGGAAGGAGAGGGGAGAGATGGGGAGAAAATTTGGAACTCAAGATCTTGTGGAAGTGAATGTTGAAAACAAAAAATTAATAAATTAATTTAAGAAAAAGGAGAGTAGTGTGATAATTGTGTTCTGGGAAGATGAGTCCAGTAGTACTGTCCAGGACAGAATGGAGAGAGGGTAAGGTTTCAAGCATGAAACTTTGTAGAAGGTTGTGGAATGTTTTAGGAAAGAGATAGAGTTTAAAATAGGGTGTTAGTGGTCGAAATGAAAAGGAAGGGAGAGACTGACGATTTTTAAAAGGCCAAATCCACAGAATTTAGAAACACCGCAAGTGGGAGGTAACAGAGAGAAGGAAATGTCAAAGATATCAACAAGGTTTCAAGGATGGTTACTAGAAAAAGAGTGTTTTGGGGAGGAAATTGAAGATTTAGTTTTAGGCATGTTGAGTTTGAAATGCCAGCGGATGTTCCATGTAAAGATGTACAGCAATCAATGGGAAATGCAGGCCCAGAGAGCTGGAGATATAGTCATTTTACAGAGATATTAACTGGACAGTGGCTCTTCTTCTAAACTCCATAAAATCTTTGTGATTTCTTTAGGGTGGGTAATCTTTCAACCCATGTGGGGCTGGGGTCAGGAGTGACGGTGATGTGGAGGCACAATTATGGGTAATGCTGCCAAAATGAAAGGCATAAGGTATAACCTACAGTATGGAGAATGATACAGAACATTGGAGCAAAAAATAATGAGCAAAAAGTATGCCTCAGATTAGAGGATTCTGTAAAGCTGCCAGTGAAGAACTTTATTTTAAAAAAAGAAAACAAGATTTCAAATTAACATAACAAATCTCAGTACATTTAAGGCTCTTTCTTAAGCAGAAAATGCAGACCAGAGAGGCTTCCCTCTTTGCACTGCTGTTTATTTCTAGATTCTCAATGGGGGTCTGATCTTATCCTACCTTCCTGCTAAGAGCATTTAAGTACTCTGTGGAAACAGAGCAACTTGGCAGAGACTTAGGAAAGTTTAACCTCCGGAGTATCACAAGCGTGCTACAAGGGGGGGGGGATAAGCATTTCTTCATAATGCCTATTATGCAACATGAACATTTTTAAAAACTGCCAACTCTAACTCCGTCTTGGAGGACACAAAAGACTGCAGGGGCGTACCAAAACCACTTTGATGCTTGTGCCTGGCCTGGCTGTGCAGTGGAGAGGTTAAACTTTGAAAATGCAGAAATATGAAGCAGCTCTTATCTCCATTTTTGTCTCATGTTCAGTAATAGGAGCGTTGGGGGTGTGTTTGTGAGAATTTAGGCCAATGAATTTTTTAAAAACTGTCTATTCTTCGTAAATAATTCTTTAATTTCCTTAGAACTTTCCTATTGGAAATTAAGTTTTTGTATATAGCAAGAAGGAGACCTTATAGATCATTTGAAAGAAAATCTCTCTGGCCAAACTCTTTCCATCTTATTTTTAATTTCACCCCCTCTTTTCTTGGGCCTCTTTTATCTCCCTTCTATTCTCCCAAAAAATAAGAACAAAAAACCATTCAACCCAAACAAAGCAAAAGACCTCCTCACCCCAATGGAAACAAAAGAAAGGAAACTACAGATGTTCCTCAATTTCTATAAAGGTTATGTTTGAAATGTTCGTTTTAAAACAGGTTTGGAATTTGGAGTACAATATCTCCTCAAAAGAACTTTGTAAATAATGGTTAGGTATCTACCCCGAACAGTGATGTAGCTGAATGACTTTACTCTTCAGATCATAGAAAAAAATGAAGTGTTCCTCACAATGAAGAAGGGCTTTAATGAGAAAACCAAGAAGATGAAGATTTGAAGAGGCAGAAAGGAATCTTGATGTGGATCAAGACTTGATCCTATGGAAGAATACGATGCAGAAGAGAAAGAGGAGGACAAGGAAACACTTCTAGGTAAGTAAAAGATGGGAGACTGAAGAGGAGAAAGCTGAACACACTGAATTCACAGCAGCTGCTTAACCTTTTGGGAATGACGATGTGGATCTATAGGTTCTCTCAGATGAGGTCATCCAGTAAAGGACAGAGAAAGAAAAGAGAGGTAGTGATGGATGACGAAATTCTGTTGAGAGTTACAGAGGCACGGTATTTGTTAACCTGATAACAATGGCAGTGTCTAAGTATTTACTGTGCTCAAGACACAATGCTAAGATTGAGGATAAAAGGAAAAAAAAATGAGTCTTTGCTTTCTTATATTGTATCATGAGAGAGAACATCTGCATATGTAAGTATATACAAATGCATATAACAGACATTTAAGGCAATTTTGGGGGCTGCTAGAGGAATGAGGAAAGACTTCATGTAAAAATGGTGCTTCCGCTAGGCTTTGAAGGAAACTAGGTATTCCAAGATGCTGACATAAAGAGAAACTGCACCCGGGCAGAATGTGGAAAGACATATTCTGAAGTACTACATGTGAGAAACAGCAAGAAGGCAAGTTTGTCTGGACCCTAGGGTGCAAGATAGGAACTTCTTGGAGTTTAATGAGTAGGGAAATGACATTCAGACCTCTGATGGCTCACCTGGGGCACCATCCTTGGCATATGGGTCTCCCAGAAAAATTACCTTAGATTCAAGATAGTATGAGGGACTATATTTACTCAAAATCATAGCACATATGTTAAAAGTATTTACCTTTACTAGTCATCAAGGAGACAGGATTAGTTAAAAGCAAAGGCATTTAATAAAATAACATGAGATAAGTACTAATGAAATACATAAACCTGGGACATGTTCTTTCAGAAATACACACACCATCAGAAGAAAGGGACCACAAATGGGTGTGACTTTAGGGTATACCTAAGAAAATATTCAGATGTTGACAGGGATCAAATTTCTACATAGGACCACCTCTCCCTAACTCACACTTGGATGAATAGGTTGGGTCCTAAGAGAGCAGCTGCTAACTCAGGTCGTAGGGACATATTTCTTCATATTCCTTTCTACAATTCTTGGCCCCCTAATGTGCTCCCCACTACTAGTGATGCAGTAAACAAAATTTTCTCTTAGTAAACATATTAACTAAGATGGCATAGTAAAAACAGTAGCTATAAACATTCCACCTAATAAATCTCGAGTATATTTTGCCATAAATACACATGGTGTTTATGGGAAAAGTGGGCGAGTTAAAAAAAAAGAGTACAATTACAGTGGAAAACATATGTAGGGAAAACATAGCAAAGGCAACTCAAAACTTGGTGGATTGCTCAGCTCAAATTCCCAAGCTTGGCTTTTGATTGTCCTGGGCTCATTTGATTCTATAGCTAACCCCCTTCTCTGTTGCCAGGAGTACTGAACCTTGAAGTTGCTTATGGTCATGGTTGTAGCTCTGTCGGGAGATTGTGTGTCTATCGCTCCCAACTGGTTACAGAGATACTAGTTGAGTATCCCTCTTTCAAATGGTCATGTCTGATAAGTGAAGGGAAGAAAAATCCCCTCTTCTCCCAAAGGTCCCCTCCATTGGCTACTCCTGCTCTCTACTCCTTTGAAATTCCTAACTTAATGGTCTGCAAAGGTGCATTGCTTTCTTTAATTTTTTTTTTTTTAGGTAATTGGGGTGTGTGACTTGCCTTGGTTCACACAGATAGTGACAAGTGTTTGGTCTGAGGTCGGATTTGAACTCAGGTCCTCCTGACTTCAGGGCCAGTGCTCTATCCACCTAGCTGCTCCTGCTTTCTTTAATTCTTTGAGGGAAAGGTGTTTACTTAACTACCTAAAAGAATTGATGGATATTAACACCTTGTTAAATTAACTCCCTTTGTTAACTACTTTATTATCCCTCCTCTCTTCTATGTATTTAACCACTTACACATCGAAGAAACTTTGAAATCATTCACCTTATGGAGAACTGAATTTGAATGTATAATTTACATCCTTCTGTAGTGATGCTGAATTATCCTAGGACACCATGTTTTTTGGCAGTTCTAACTTTTCAGATTCAGAATATAGTTTTGTTTGTTTTATAGTCATGTTGCTTTCCAACTGGAAGACACTCAGGATAAAGCTTATGTACTAATCAGTGTGACAACATTGTACGTGAAGCAAGATCATGTTGAAGAATGCGTGAAGTTGGATAAGCTTTTATGATTCCATAATTTTGTAGCTAGTTTTAAGGTATTAATTTCTGAGATGCTAAAATCAAGTAGTTATAGGTCTAATGTCTTTATTTAAATGTCAATATACCCAGGATTTTCTTCTCTAATGGAGCTGACAATATTTTTGAAACTTTTAGCATACTGAGAATGTTGTGGGAATAAAACATCTTTCACATTTTAATCCTTTAAATCTACCACTTTTTCCAATATGAAGCAATTAAAAAATGAACATACAAGTATTTTTAAATACATCTAAAAGTTATCATGTACTTAATGCTTGGTTGATAATCTTTTAGGGGAATGACAACCAAAACTATTGCCTTTGGCAGAATCTGCCATGGCTTATCACATGGAAGTCCTGATTTCTTTGCCAAAGAAGTATGCAAATGCGCATTTGTTGAAATAAGATTAACACTTTATTGCTGAGATAGATGTCTTTTTTTCACATTTCTACTGTTACTCTACTCTCACTCAGTGAAGCAAACATAACTAAGATCTAAAGTGACTTTGCTGCAGGACAGTCATCCTCTCCTTTTTAAAGGCACTCACATGGTCCTACAACCTGCCTGATGGACCTCAAAAAAAAAAGCATAGGATACTAGTGTCAAGATTTCCTTTCCTTTTCTGGTAGAGATGGAATGATAGAGAGAGGAGGCAGTAATGGGGGAGTGAATGGAAAAGGGTAAGGGGAGTATAAAGAGACAACCTAGAAAAATCCATTCTGTCAAATTGCATGCCCTGATGCTTCATCACCATTATTATACTGAAGTTTTACATTAAAGTACCCTGGGTTTTAAATTGAAAGTCAAATATAATTTGCTACTAGAAGCTTGAAGAGAGTGACTAGAAAAGCTGATAGCAAGGCACAGCATGTCAAATTGGTGTCTCTCTCATAATGAGCCTTGCAAGGTCATGGGTCACAATCAAGTGCTCAGTGTGATGTGAGTACAACTAGACTACCTTGAGTCGATACTGTTATCTGAGGTGAAAGGGCAATGCAGTTTAGATTGGCCCATATATTTTGATAGCTGAATCTAGACAGCTGTAGTATGGATGTTTTCTTGTTGTGGAAAACTGGCAATATTTTAACACCTACACAAGTGAGCAAGCTTTGGGGGAATGAAATGCCAAAATCAAAAGGAAAAATAGACTTTGGGGAGTTATACTTTAGGGTTTGGGCAGACAGTTTTGCTATCTATTAGTAAGCTATGGGATGAACAGATTTTCAAATTGTCAAAGTAGGAAGGTGGTACCAACCTTCAGGGTCAGTCTAAGACTGTTTATTCCCTTTCATCATGTCTTCAAAAATACAATGATATCCCTGTTTAATTCTGGTTGGTAGGGATAGGACTAACATCAAAAATAGAAGCTAACCATGTCATAATCAAGATTTTCCTGTTTGTAACAGCCACAAATTGACCAAAGGCATTTCTTCCAATCTGTCAAAAGCCATGTGGCTATGGGTTTGCTTTATTAGCATTTTCTCAAGTCACCTTGGAAGCCAGACTTGAAGTGTCATTTTTGCAATTTTTTTTCTCATTGCTGTGGCTGTCTTACCGCAGTCCCATCTGGCAACCCACAAAACGATGTTGCCTAAAGCGGTCCTGTCCTGGGGCAGTCAAGCCACTCCTGAATGTCCTAGGAGGATTTGGGAAGTCTTGTGATTAGTGCTGGAGAAATGGGGCATATAGTCACCTCAGTCCTGACGCAGCTCATTTGAAGGGCTTGGTTATGTTTCAGTAAGTATGAATGCATTCTATTTGTTGTATGCCTTGCAGTATGCCATCTGGGAACTGTATACATAAACAAAAAAAGCTTCTCTAATTCTGGAAGCATCTTAGTGGGATTTGGCCTAATGCAGACACAGACAGGTTTGTCTTCTTCCCTTGTGGATAACAATGTCAGCAGCAGTGTCTTTCCTGAGAGTTAGAACGATGTATAATGACAATACAGAAATCAAATCATAGAAGAAGCAATAAGATGGGCAAACTTTTTCACTACCATTGTCTCTTAGGCTTAAGAAGACCTTTGCACATAACCTATACTAAATTACTCTCCTCCTGTCTTTCCATGAAGTTTTACGTGAGACCTCAACACCTTTACAATCCTTTCTTGATTGAAGGGGCATAACTCTTAGAGGTTTACAATCAGAGCAAAATTATCACTCAGAAGGATGATAGCAGTTTTGTTTGATTGGAGCATAGATTGCATGAAAGAGAGTAATATGGAATAGCACTGGAAAGCAAGGTTAGAAACATATTCTTGAGGGCCAGATGTCCAGTCTGTACTAAGTTTAGGGGTCTGTATTTTATTTTAGGTCAGGGGCTTTTAATCTTTTTACATGTGTGTCATGGACACCTATGGCAGTCTGGGAAAAGCCTATTACCTCTTGTTAGAATAATGTTTTAAAATTCATAACACACATAGGATTTCAAAAGAAACCCAATATACTGAAATAACTTTATGAAAATATTAAGAGACAAGTTTATAGGCTTTAGGTTAAATAACCTTTTTCTAGAGGAAAAAAGGAGACACTCAAGGTTTCTAAGCCAAAGAGTTATATAGTCTTATGAAGATTATTTTAGGAATTGTGAAGAGGATGAATTTGAGAGAGGAGATACTGAAAGCAGGAACACCAATTAAGAGACTATAATAGTCAGGCAAGAGGTGATGGGCATCTAAACTAGAAGGGTGAACTTTGTTGTTTTTGCTGTTTGGTTGTTTTCAGCCGTGTCCAACTATTTGTGACCCCTTTTGGGGTTTTCTTGGCAAAGATACTGGAGTGGTTTGCCATTTCCTTCTCCAGCTCATTTTACAGATGAGGAAACTAAGGCAAAAAGGGTTAAGTGACTTGCTCAGGGTCACACAGTTAGTAAGTGTTTGAGGCCAGATTTGAATTGACAAAGATGAGTCCTCCTGACTCCAGGCCTGGCACTCCATCCACTGTGCCACCTAACTGCCCTGTTATGGGGCTTCAATTCAATAAAAAAGAAGGATAATCAGAGAGAGAGAGAGAGAGAAAGAGAGAGAGAGATGGAGGGGAGGGAGGGAGGGAGGGAGAAGGAAGGAGGGAGGGAGGGAGAGAGAGAGAGGGAGGGAGGGAGAGACAGAGAGAAACAGGGAGAAAGAGAGACAGAGAGAATTGAGGGCATTGCAGATGTGAAAGAACCAGATAATCAGATATGAGGAGGCAGGCACATATGTGCTATATTTAATGAATCCTTGTCTTGAGTAGAAAAAAAAACCCAACCTCATAGCATGGTAGGAATTCAAAATCACTATTGGTTAATACCCAGAGAATAATGGGCAACACCATGGCATTAGGCTTAGAAAAAACTTCATCAGAAATTAGCAGTACAATAAAATGATATTGATAACATCTGATTAAGTAGATTATCAGAGGTTATAAAGAAAATTTATGATTGTAAACTGAGAACAGTTTACCTGTCTACTAATTAGTGTAAAAGAGATAGCATATTATGAATTGGTTTTTCATTCACATTTACATGTATGGATAAAAAAATAAAGTAGCTTTCCAGATTTTTATATTTGTATACATGTGAAGATTTGTTGAATAAGTGAGACTTCCCAAATACTCATGACAACATCCAACAGTTGACCTGAATAATATAGTATAGTTTGCTATAACAAAACTTTTGCCCTTGTCTCAGTATTGGTGATTTTCCACAAGTCACCTGTTGATTGATTCATTAGTTCTATTTTCTCTCTCTTTTATTTAAATGTAAGAATATTTCATTCTATATGAGCTGTAAATGCTCAGTTTCTAGTTTAATACCAATTTCTTTTTCCTTTTTGTAGGAGAAATCAATTTAATCATGACATTACTGTTCCTGAATAAAATAAAATTAATTCAATTTGGCAAACATTTATTATCTAATATATGCTAGGATCTGTGCTAGTCATTGGGGATACAGCTGGAAAAAAAAATATTTCTTAACCTTGAGGAGCTTACAATCTATTGGGAAAAACTGACAAATATACACAATATAATATATGCACCAAAATATAATATATGAACCAAGTAAATGTAAAATCATTTCCCTTAGAGAAGGAGACTAATTACTAGGGGAATCAGGATGAACTTCCTTCAAGAGGGGCCACTTGAATTCAGCTATGTTTCAAAGTTCACGTGAATCTGAAGGAATACATTATAAAAAATCTATATGAGTCATTCTTGTTCTTACTTCTTTGACAGAAAGTTCTGTCTAGTAATCCCAGAGATCCAGCCACTTGTCTTTCTTAAAAGAATGATTATCTGATTATCCTTGGCCATACTTTTTAGCAGTTCAGGCTTTGGAAATTGGTATCATACAGAATAGTGTGATGAGGTAGCTGGGGGGAGTAGTGGACCAAGTACTATATTTGATGTCAGAAAGACCTGGATTAAAACCCAATCACAGGCACTTATACTGTAGGTGACCCTGGGAAAGTCAGTTAACCTATATCTGCCTCAGTTTTTTCATCTGTAAAATAAGACAGTAGGGGTACTATATAAGGAACAAATTATATACACATATAACTTTATAAAATGTAAAGCAATATGGCAGCACTTATTATTTTTGTCATCATCATTGTCACTATTATTATTCTTTGTAAGATATTTATTTTATTAGCTGTGACTCTAGGAATCCCATTTCACTTATACTAGAGGAGCTGCCTACACATGGACCTCAAGCAAAGTCTGGAATGGGGATATTTGGTGAAGCCTGCAGAACATATTCACATCCCTAGCCCTCTTCTATGATTAGGAAATGTTGTTAGCAGCCAGAATCACAGGTGTATCCAACCCCATTCAAATGCATATGATTTCAAATTCCACATTAATATTTTACACTAGTTGGTCAGTCGATAAACATTTATTAAGTACTTACTATGTGCCAGGGAGTGTGCTAAGTGCTCGGGACAGACACACAAAGATAAAAAGGTGAAAGACAGTCCTTGATCTCAAGGAAGTCACAATCTAACGGGGGAGACAACATGCAAAGCACTATGTACAAACAGGATATTTTCAGGATAAATCATAGATCATCAACAGAGAGGAAGGTTTAGCATTAAAGGCTTCTTGTAGAAGGTGGGTCTTTAGCTGGTACATAAAGAAAGGCAGGGAAGGCAGGAGGCAAAGATGACAAGGGAGAGAATACCAGGCACTGGAGATAACCAGGGAATATACCCAGCATCAGAAGATGAATGAGAAGGAGGCCAGCGTCAGTGGATCACAGGGTATGTGGAGCAAAGGGTAGGGTAAGAAGGCTATAAAGGTAAAAGGGATCAAGATGTGAAGGGCTCTGACTGGCAAACAGAGGGTTTCATTTTGTCCTAGAAGCAATAAGGAGTCTCTGGAGTTGAACAAATAGGGAAGTGAAATGGTGTGAAGAACAATTTGACAACTGAATTGAATATGGAATAAAGTAGGGAGAGACTTGATGCAGGGACACCAATCATCAGGCTACTTTAATACTCTAGACATGAGGTGATGAAGACCTACACCAGGGTGTTAGCAGGGTCAGAGGAGAGAAATGTTACCAAGGTAAACTGTTTTCTTGCCTATGTAAAACAGTGACTCTCTACTGTACACATTTCTTTATTTTGAGCTTTTCCACTTTTTCTGGCAAATTCTTCTCAGAGACAACATTCCTCCTTCTTTTCCATTAAATTCTTCCCATAATCTGATGTTGGATTTGTATGATTGTGTAAGAAATGAATAGACACTTGACATCCCCCTTCCTCATCTTGTTTTTTTTTTTTCCCCAGTATCTGTAGAGCTGGGGTGTATGGAGTGTTCAAGAAGGTCTAGCACCTTTGGTGTGAGGGCTTGCTGAGCTTTTTTCAGGGCTGCTCATCCACCTTTGGTGTTTGCTTGGCCCTTAACTGTTACCTGTAGCTTTAAAAAGCTGTGGCATGCACAGCTGATAAAACTGTCTCAGCAGATAGGGTAAAACAGATTAAGGATAACCAGCAGGCCTAAAACCCATTGGTGAGTTGGGGGGGTGTCAAACCCAAGCGTGTGAAGACTTTCACGTGGATGGAGGAGAACAATTTGTTTCAATGTCCATGAAGGCAGCTGAAACAGGCTCTGTGGAGTGCTTAGAGCTTGGTCAAAAACTGAAGATGCCAAGGTCATCGACAGCATCCTGAGCTGTTTCTAGTAATTCTGACTTCTGTCTTGCCACTTGACTCTGATGACTCTAGGGAAAAAAAAAAAGTGAGGCTGACAACTATGTACAACTCTGCTTCACTTAAGTCCAGTTCAAGTGTGAATCAAGACATCACCCTGTAAGGTCAGCATTGGTCCTTTTCAGAAGATAAACAGCATCTATCGAACTGGTTGGTTTGACCGGAGACTAGACAAGGGACGCATGACTAGCTAAAACCTCTTTGCCGAAAGAGCCTGGTGAAAGTGTTCTTGAGCTCTCATTAACAGATCTGGGCATATTCCTGTGAAATCAGCTCGAAGATTTTCAGTCTTTTTGATTGTGGAACACTGGTAATCCTACCTGCCTTCAGGCCTGAAGTTGAAGAAACAATGTGTGCCTTTGTTCAGTTCACTCTGACTTGCCGGGTGGATCTTTGGCTGGCCCGCTTGGTGTTTAGCCGGCATTCTTCTCAGCGCCCTTGTTCTGTGGGCATGAACGCGGTTTGGGTTTGAAAACAAGAACTGCGCCCTGATGTTCCTCTTTGGAAGAGAACCTGTGTTTCTCGTTTTCTCAGCCCTCCCGCATGAAGTCCAGTAGCTCTATTACACTCCCTCAACAAGGTTGTTTTCTTTGGTTCTTTTCGGTTTTTAGATCACTGCCTTCGTGTTGCTTGCACATACTAGACACTCCCAAATCATACAGAATACGTGTTCCCTCTTAGAAGCCGTCGTCTTTTAATGCGATCGGTTCCTGATTAGTTCTTTTTTATGTGCTCCGTCTGCTGAATTTTCACAGAATCATGAAAGAAGCAATTGTCTCCATTGAATTTGACACTTATTTTCTTCCAAGATGATTGTAGGGAGATGTCGGAGCTTACACAAACTCAGTCCCTTCATCACTACTTGAATCAAAAAGGCTAGGTACAGAAGTGAGCACTGGATGTGCTTGAGTTCCAATCTTGTTTCAGGCATTTAATGTCTAGTTAACATTGAGCAAGTCCTTTAACCCATTCGGGACTCTATTTCTTATCTGTAAAATGAAAAAGTCCCTTCTAACTCTTAAGATAGGATCTTTTGATGACAGATTTCTGGACCTACTCTCCTTTCCTTATGGCACACGGTCATAGATTTAGATCCATGATAGAGATCAGTGAGTCTACAAACACTTATAAAAACCTACCAAGTGCCAGGCATTATGCTAACAGCTCTAGATATAAAGAAAGGCAAAAGGTAATGCCTATACTCAAGAAAGGGCAGCCAGGGGCTCAGTGGTTAGAGTGCTGGGCCTGGAGTTAGGAAGACTCACATTCCTGAGGTCAAATCTGGCCTCACACACTTACCAGCTGTGTGATCCTGGACAAGTCAACCTGTTTGCCTCAGCTTCCTCATCTGTAAAATGAGTTGGAAAAGCACATGGCAAACCACTGCAGTACTTTGCCAAGAAAACCCTAAATGGGGTCATGAAGAGTTGGACACAACTAAAAAAAATCACTGAAGAGCAACAACAACAACAACACTCCCAAGAAGGTCACAGTGCAATGGGAGAGACAATATGCAAGTAACTATGTATACACAAGAAATATGCAGCTTAATTGAAGGCTGGTCTCAGAGAGAAAGCACTGGAGTGGGATCAGGAAAGGCTTCCTGTAGAAGGAGAGCGTGGAGCTGAGACTGGAGGGAAGCCAGGAATACCCAGAGGCAGAGAAAATGGAGGAGACCATTCCAGGCATGAGGAACTGATGAGGATGGGAGCTAAATCCCCAAAAGGGAAAACCCTGGACTTTCCCACATGGCCAAATCTCTGGAATTTGCCTGAGGCTATAGTCCCATCAACTGGCCTTTTTTTGTGGCTACACCCAATTTCCCAATTCTGTTACCCTTAACCTAACCTAGCCCTCGCTATGGCCTCTGGCCATTTCCCACACTTAATCCTAGCTAGGTTCCATTGTCTAGGTCCCAGGAGTCTTGTTTACCCCAGTTTACTGGCCACTCCCATTCTGATCTTCCTTAGACCCCTCCTTCAGGTACCCCAAACTACTTGGCCACTCCTAGATCCCTCCCACAGTCTTTCTGTATATAAGGTCCATCTTGTCTCCATTAAGGTGCTCAGATTCCTAAAATGTAGCCACTGCTATGATTCTTAGACTCTAGCCAGTACCTCACGGACTCTCAGATTCCTCAAGAGTCTGGCTAATACGGTAGATCTTTAATAAACCTTGTCTTTGGCTGAAAGAAGGCTTGGGTTGAATTCTTTCAGACAGGATCTGTGTGTCATGATATCAGGGTCCTAGCACCCCTAAACCTCTAGACCTCATCAGGACAACCTGGGAAAGTGTCTTGAGTCTGGAGATGACGCGTCTTTTTGAAGAGCAACAAGGATCTCAGTGTCAGTTGTGGATTGAAGAGTATGTGGAGAAATATAAGGCTTACAATGACCAAAAAGGTTAACGCAAGCAGGTTATGAAGGACTTTAACCACCAAACAGAAGATTTTGTATTTGATATTGGAGATTTTAGGGCACCACTGGGAGGGGCATGACTATTGTATCCAGCATCCTCATTTTACAGATGATTAAATGGAGGCATTAGGGAAGTAAACTGATTTACATATGTTCAAACAGTCAATAAAATTCAGAAGAAGGATTTGAACCCAAATCTTTCTTACTACAGTTCAGTATGCCACCTATTTACTTTTCAGGACCCAGCCTTAGCCCTTCCTTCATACAATAGCACTATGACTTATGCTTGGCATACTTAGTGACCAACTCCTCATCAGAACTCTGAAAGTGGTCTCCCTGGGAAGCCATTCTTTGACCATTCTCAGAAGAGGAAACCAATGCAAATTTGAGTGGATCCAGCACACAAATATTCTTTTTGAGCAGGCACTACTTAACCCACAGAGACATAGCTTCCTGCTACTACTGTTACTTCTTACATCCTCTCAGTTCTAGTAATAGTTTGATTTTTAGGAGGGTGATAAACTACTGAAAGCCAGGTTTGATGCTGTTTCAGCTCTCTGACTGTAATAAAGGTAAGAATTAACAATAGAAATGCCGATTCTTACATCCCAAGGAAGATCTGTAATACCATTCTCTTTATCTAAAGTCAGTTTCTAAGCTTGAAGGTCACCAGTTCCAGACTCAGGCAAGATCAGGTTAAAAAAAAATGTCAAATTGGATAAAAGAAAGTACATCGGACCAGGAGTCAGAGGTTCTAGCCTTATATCTTTGTATACTGTACTCCTGAGACAAGTAATTGACTCAATTTTCAAACCTGTAAAGTGGGCACACTGATTCTTGCCCTGTTTCACAGCCTTACCTTGAAGACCAAGTAAGATGAGATATATAGAGTACTTTATAACAAGCTTTGTAAAGCACTGTATAAATGTAAGTTATTGTCTTAGTTCAAGTTTGCATTTCTTTCTCTATGTATGTTTTATGTCACTAAGGCATTGTCAATCTGGTATGATATATTGAATTCCATTCTATATTGAAACACCACTAACCAAGAAACAGATGTGCAAGAAATAAAATACCCATCCTTGTTCATTTAATTTGCAAGCTGTAACATTTTTGTATTAAATTTAAATGCCTCTTTTGGGCTCGTTCCCACCTTATATTGGCAGCAATTTAAACATCCAATTCACCTGAGCAACCTCAAAATGGGTCAGTGTTTGATACCATAGAAACTATGCACAAAACCTCTTTCATTGCAAAGGCTTATTAACATTTAAAAAGCTCTCAGTCCATTTATACACCTAGTACTTAGTGGGACTCCAGCTGAGCTGAGCTCACTGTCTATCTTTCTCAACCTTTCCCCCGCTTTTGCATTTGCTGAAGTACTTAAATATAAGCTGAGCACTGAAAAACCTCAACAATAATACTGAGCCATGAAAGATACCCTATCCCTCCCCCATATCCTTCCCAAAACTTTCTCCCCTACCCCTGGGTAAAGGTGGCTAATTTCCCATAGACTGTCAAACAGGGAAGTTGACAGTCCATTTAGAAGTCAGCCAGTTGCTAATTAGTACCCAACTAAAATACATCAAAATTTGAGCACTCCCAGTTGAGCACTTTCAAAGATAAGCATTGTACTAATTTAACTCTGCTGCAAGTTGAGCCCTGATTGAGTTGTTTCACAGCACCTTGCTCCAGCACTTTCAAACATTGATTCTTAGCCCAGAGTTAAAAGGCCTATCTTGTAAGCCTGTATTTTTTTTTGTCTTTGTCTGTTGAATGGGGTGTGAACTTATGAGAGTGCTGGCTGCTTTTCCCTTCATAAGAGTGAGAAATGATTGTCTTCTTCCCTTTGACAAGCTCACACATTTAATAATGTTTGTAGGGAAAAATAGAGGGAGCACAGGATGGAAATAACAAAGAAGACACTCTGTTTAGTTTTAAACAAAGAATTAGGATGGATAATCTTTGTCCTATGTGCATCATCATTATTATCAGTTAATATTCTTGAGTGTATTCAGAATGTATGCTCCTTGAGGGTAGGTACTATTCCTTTTTTTTTTTTATCTTTGTATCCTCAGTGTTTAATTTAGCATGGGGTCTTTCACATAGGGGCTATTAGTATGTGCTTTTAAAATTGAGTTCAGTATATGTAAGGCACATGAACTAAGATAATCCTTTTTTTAAGACAAAGAAATATTTATCATAACAATAGGAATTTAATTTTGTATTTCACTCTTCTTGCAGTAAACCCATGAGGTATTTCTTTAATAATGATTTGGTGCATTTTTTCCCAGTGGGTTGGGAGACATGGAAAAGAGAAAAAAACAGATAGATGCTTGATCACTGAAAAAAAAAAAAGAAAGAAAAAGCCTATAAGGTAGAAGCACAAATATTATTGACACCATTTCATGGATGAGAATATGGATTGTAAGCTCCTTTGAGGGCAAGAATTTAAGTGCTCTTTTATTTTCATATCCTCTTCTCCTACCATGGCACCTTGCATATAGCAGATGCTTAATAAATGTCGGTTAATTTGAATTATGGAAACTGAAGCTAAGAGAGGTTAGATGTGAACCTTGAACCCTGTCCTTCTGACTTTTTGCCAAGTGATCCTTCTACTCAATCCTGTTGCTGATGGGATAGAGGAATAAATCTCTTAATTTCTAAGAAAAGAGACATGCAACTATATAGAAATGAGTCCTCTAAAATCTTTGATCTGAACTAGTCAAAGATGCTTAAGGAAACTCGTCCTTGAAATTATACACACACACATACACACATATGCACATATATACACACCACATGTATTTGCAGATAGTACATTTGATCCGGAAAACTTACTCTGCTGCCTCTAAGCATTCTTCTTTCAAAGAGAATATCTTCCTCTTCTGGAGCCCAGTCATGAGAAGGTGGTATTGCCAAGAAGGAAGATGCTGGCAGAGGGAAAGGAGGAACAACTCTAGGTCACTTGAAGAAAGAGAAACTGTGGAGATGATAGGAGTAAATGGAGCGAGATCAAATTAGCCAAATACTAGTAATAAAAATGTTTATAATGATAATTGTAATAATTACTAATAACTAACAATTACATAGAGCTTTAAAGTTTGCAAAACTTTTTCAAACATCTCATTTGATCCAGCAACCTTATGAGGTAGATATTACTATCCCCATTTCAGAGATGATAAAGCTGAGGGTCAGAGAGGTTAAATGATTTCCTGAGGATCACATAGCTACTAAGTATTAGAGAGGAGATTTTAACCCAGGTATTCCTGACTCAAAGACCATGGCTCTTTTCATTATAAGAACTGCATTACAGGCAGCTAGGTGGCACAGTGGATAGAGCACCAGCCCTGAAGTCAGGAGGACCTGAGTTCAAATCCAGCCTCAGACCAAACACTTGACAGTTGCTAGCTGTATGGCCCTGGGCAAGTCACTTAACCCCAGTTAGTAAAAAAAAAAATTGCATTAAAATGTGGAGTTTCCTAGTGGGGAGTTATCTCTAGTTTGGGCTTATCTTAGAACAGAACACCTTAGAACAAAAGCTTTGGATTCCTTTTCTTTGTTCAGTCCTTTTAAATGGAGTATCTCCTACTTTTCAAAGTAATCTGTTATCTTTTTTACAAGGCCTACCTCATAATGTTGAGGACAGGAAAGGGGAAGAATTGGCAGACACCATCTTTAAATGGTTGCTGCCCTTTAATTTTGCCAAAGAGTAGGGGGCAGCTGGTGTTAATATCACTTGTAAACTAACTAAAGGAGATTTGAGAACAAATCCTGTAGGGTGAAGTGAGCACTAAATCTGGAGTCAGAGGACTGGGGCTTCATTCCGGCTCTGTAACATGTTGCCTTTTGGACGTTGGGCCATTGACTTCATCTTTCCAAGAATCCATTGCTCATTTCTGCAGCTGGTGGCTATCTGGTTAATGGGGCCGGATTATGTTCAGCTCCAGATCCCTTCTCTTTTTTTTTTTTCTTTTTCTTCTTCTTCTTCTTCTTCTTCTTCTTCTTCTTCTTCTTCTTCTTCTTCTTCTTCTTCTTCTTCTTCTTCTTCTTCTTCTTCTTCTTCTTCTTCTGTTAGCTGTTTAGAGGAAGATTGCTTTTTGTTTTACTTCCAGGCAAGGAAATAAAGCCTGGAATGTCCAAGCAGAAATGAGCTAAGCAAAGACCTATATGGAGAAAGCAACTATTAAGAGCAATGAAGAGAAAAATGAATTGTAGATGGGGTGCCCATAGCAAGCCTAGAAAGGAAAGAATTCTATTTACTTTTTATATGTAAAAACTGGCAGCCTTGGTCCACCCTTCCCACTAAAAGATTACCGTTCTGCCTTCATGTTCTAGCTTCCATCCCCAAGGCTGTTCCAGGAGTAACTTCCAATCCAACCTTCCTTTCCTCTGTTCAGTCTTCCCTCCCCCTCCCACCACATGCTTGACCCTTCTATGAAGTCTTTAGTCCCAGGACCATCAGACATGATAACTATGACATTTAATCTCATGTCTTCAATAATGGAACCACAAGTTTGGTGAAGCTTCATTAGGAAGTGAAAATCCTTTATTTATCATGGAATGCAGAAAACATTGTTTTAATTGATTTAACATTCATTTCTATAAAGGGATAAACATATTTTAACTGCTCTACCTTTTGGGAATGGTAATCAGCTGAATTGATAGAGCTGAGCTAACAAAAAAACTCCCAGTTTTAAAACTGAGTGGGAGCAAGTGTAGCAAGAAGAACAAATTACCAATAAAAGCCCCCCAGATTTGGGCTCTTTGTGGGGGTTCAGCAGATGGTACCCAAGAAGCTACAGTTGTAAAATGAAGATGGTGGAATAGATGAATCCTAAGGTCCCATCTAGCTCTGGATATATAGTTATCCCCCATACCTGGTTTTATTTTCTCTACTTCTTCTATTCCCTACCCTGGAGTGAGTAGAAAACCAAAGTAATGATTCTATAACTCTAAACTATATTCTAACAAGTATCATAGTCAACAAACTCCTGTCATAGCCTAGCTACTCTTTTTAATCTTTGTTTTCCTACATCATATGTTATATTAACAGTCTAGGTAAGTGACTGACTGTAGTGAGTGTTACTTTTCTAGGCTTTACAAAATAGCACTTGACAAGAAACAGAAGGACCTAGGGTTCTGTTTTAGACTCTGATTGTATTATATATGAAACATCTGATCTCTCTGGGCCTTAGTTTCCTCATTTGTAAGATGAAGGAGTTGGAACAGATGATTTTTACTTTCCTTCTAGCTCTTCTGTTCAGTAAATCCATGATTATAATTACCTCCTGGAATCTGACAATATTCTAACTGAAGATGACATGACTTTAGAATCAAATTAGATAATATATGTAAAATACTTTGCAGCTATGAAGGAGTATATAAATGTGAACTACTAATATTTTTATGCATATATATATTTCAACCTTCCTGCACAACATTTACAGAAGTGTCCCCAGTTAGTCAAAGCAGAGCTCCTAATTTTGTATACTTCAGCCTGCATATGGCTGAATGTTTGGCAGTGTTTTTATTTAACTAAATCAATTTTGTGCCCCAGCAAATTTTTAGCCAGTGTGCCCTGGACTCTGCTCTGTGGGAGGCTAAGGTAGAAGGATGGTAGGGAGAACAATGTAGAGAAGAATTAGGTGTACACTGGGTCTAAATTCTTTTGGCCCAGAAATGTACCGCCTGCTCTTGACCATTTTGGACTCTATGCTATGACTCAATGGCAGTGTAGAGAAGAGAGTGCTGTATTTGGAGTCAAAGGATTCAAATCTCAGTTGTACTATTTGCTACCAATGTGATCCACTGGCAAGTTGTTAATTTCTCTGGGTTTTAGTTACTAATTTGTGAAGTAAAGGAGTTGGAATCCATTGCCTCTCAGATTCCCTCTAGTTCTGAATCTACGATCTTATGACCTTTCCAAATTAGGGATACTGGTGCAAGGACCTCTGACACCCAACATTTTACATTTCTGCTATCCTACTCAGTGCTTCCAAATTTGACTTCAGTTTAATTTTAAAGCTTGTTACCAGCAGCTAAAAAAAGCATCCCTGATGATAAGACAACCCTTCTTATTCCCCTGGAGATCTGTTTCAGTTTTTCTAAACAGGTGCTACATATGCAGTCCTAGTAAGTGATCACAGCCTCTGTTATGATCTGGAGACAACCCTTTCCAGAGGGATTGCTGCTTTTGCCTGGAAAATCAGTAAGCCTGGTATGTAGAACGTGTTTCTACTTGTCTTGTTGGATTGCCTCTATGCATGCATTTACCTTGTCACATTGGTGACAGTGCACTCTGGGGCCATCGAGCATCTCAATGCCTCATAATCACAAGAACACATGTGCTAAGAAACTTTCTGCTGATCTACTCTAGGAATGCTCAGTGTTCAATAGCCCTCAAAATTTCTCATCTCTTCCCTGGGGTGAGGTGATTTGCTTTAGTTATGGCACATTGGGATTGCAAGAAAAAGCAGTTTGGGTCCAGGGTTCAATACTTCATTAAAGGCACCCTCTTTTCTTCTGACAGGTCATTTCATGCACATCTGTGTTCCTTAATTTTGAAGTGATAGGGATTCTCCTAATGTGTGAACTATTTCCTTGGTGTAGGCTGGAAATCATTGGAAGAAACATTAACTCTTTCAGGCCATCTTGTGTACTTTTTAGTGGGTTCTCAACACCTATCATAAACAATCTTGGCATTCAGTTACATATTAAAGGACGAGCACTAACTGTGAAGCCACCAGGGTGCCATTTTTGGATTAAAGCAGAGGGAGCAGTGGTATAGTAAATCAGGCATAGATGATCTTTCAATACAGCTGATGCAGACTATGGGTAGTAGGGAGAGGGCAGGGAAAGGGGAGAGGAAAGAGTTTGCATGGGAATATCCTGGAAATAGTATTTTATCTTTAGAACTCTTGAACAATGCAATGATAAAACAGAACCCAGAAGACTTACCTCCTGCCAGAGAGGGGATGAACCTAAAATGCATGAGAGACAACCATTTTCTGACTTGGTCAATTGAGAATTTGTTTTGCTAGACTATACGTGTTATGGTGAGGGTTTTATTTTTATTTTTAGGGTTTATTTTGTTTCATGTTATCATTTTTATTATGATTATTAGCTCAATGGATGTGGAGGGACAGAATACAAATGCATGTAAACTTTTTTTAATAGTATTTAGAAACCCAGTTAGCTTGACAAAGGCATTTCTACCTTACGTGAGATGATTTCTGATCCTCATTTCCTACGCTAATTGGCTCCCCAAAAGTTCTCCCCTCTTACCACCACTTCAGGGTGAATGAAATTTAGATAATAGGGGGAAAGTAATGAAAATATGAAATACCCCTGGGCTAGGTAATATCTTTACAAACATTCATATTGAGGTTTAAATAACTAATTCCTTCCTGAAAGCAAGGTTTAATAAGGGGAAGTGAGAGAGAAACAAAGTACTCAGTTTAGGAAGAGGAAGAGATGGGGAAGGTTGGAGTGAAAGCAAAGGAAAGAAAACTAAGGAGGCCAAAGACGAATTTCACTCTGAATAATTATGCCTGGGGTTAGTCAGGCAGTGAGTCAAAAAGCATTTATTAAGCATCTATTGTGTGCCAGGCACTGTGCTAAGTGTTAGTCCAACTCAAATGACTGCCGTCACTGATGCAAGGATTGGGTAGATGTGAAGTATAAACCTCTAAGAAAAGAACTGGAGATTGGGACAGTGGTAGTGGGGCTGGGACCCAGTGTAGCAGTGAGTGGTTTCACATGATGGGGGCAAGTGATATAAAATGACACATTACTGAAGCAAGTGGTGGCCAGATCTTATGGCTGGACATTCTATTCCAAGGCATCATTTCCTGCGTTTACTCACCACTGCAGAAAATGCCTGTTTTTCTGAAAAATTAAACTATCTCTTGGTTTCCATTTTACTACTGGGATAGATATGGGCAATAGGGGATATTGGATTTAGAAAATTAATTTATTCTTTCATTTTACTATGGTGTACCTAAGTTGACTGAGTTAATATCACTTTTAAATCAGGGTTTCTTAATTTTGTGTGTGTGCGTGTGTGTGTGTGTGTGTGTGTGTGTGTGTGTGTGTGTTACAGTCTCTTTGGCAGTTTGGTAAAGACCATGGGCCCTTCCTTAGAATAAAAATTTTTAAATGCATAAAATGAAATTCATAGGATTACAAAAGAAACTCATTATATTGAGATATCAGACTGACCCCAGGTTAAAAAGCCCTTGTTTTTAGAGGAACTTCTTGTAACAAAAGGACATTGAGAGACCTTCCAGTATAAGTGCTAAGAAAAGCTGATTTAATATCATCAGGTCAATAACATTGACTGACCAAATATCTGTGTCTGGAGAGAAGTGTGCTGGATGAAAGACACTGAAGAGAAAAACATGGCCTCCACCTTCAGATACTTCATGGCTTAGTTTGGGAGGAAGAATACATACAAATTACAAAAGAATATGCATATTGGTAACAATAATAATTTTATTCAATTTCTCACAGTCGTTTATTGAGCATTTATTATGTGTCAACACTGTGGTAGACACTGAAATAAAAAGAGAATAGTCTGTGCCTTCATGAATATCATAGCCTATGTACTAGGTAAATAAATATCTACAAGGATTAAGTACACCTAAAACATATAGAGTAAATACAAAGTCTTTCATTATTTTGAAGCTATTTGGGTACTCCAAAGGGAGGCCACATGGCATCATAGAGAGCTGCAGAATAATTTTAGGAGGTGTGAGGCACAGAATAATATGGAGCAATAGATTATGGTGAGAGGAATTTCAAAGTTTTCAATAATAGTGGTGGAAAACTTGTGGGTGGTGATGAGATCCATATTCCCCGCCCCGTTTAGTGTCACTAAGATGAAGGTCTTGGTGCATAGCACAACAATGGATTAGGAGGCAGAAAAGCTAAATTCCAGCTTTTCTTTTGTTGTACACCCTTTCTCCTAGAGTAAGTCAATTAACTTCCTTGGGCTCCAATATCCTCATTTATAAGACAGAGGGGTGAGATCAAGCGATCTCTAGGGTTCTTCTACGTCTAAAATTCTATACCACCTAGCAAGGGCCCAAACACTAGGCTTCTAATGATGTAGCTAGACTCTCAGACCCTAACTAGTGAGGGAATTCTGATTCCTAATCCTGTATTCTGATGTGCACCATAGGAATTAGGCCTCACAATATAATCACAGAAAGTATTCCCATTTTTAATGTTTGTCCTTTATTTTAACCAAGTTGGTAGGCCTCAAAAATGAAAAGTCTATTTTTACGCCTTCCACTTCTGTGCCAAATGTTATCTAAAGAAACCAACCACTTTCAGGTGAGGTGCAAAGAAACACATACTGAATGCTGAGTTGTTGGGTTGAAACCAAACTCTCACCTCATCTGATCAACAAGGCCCTCTCATTTAATAGTATATAATTTTTTTTTAAATATTACTTTATATACATCATCTCATTGGATATTAACAACCAACCTTTAAGGTAGTTATTAGAGGAATTTTCATCTCCATTTTACAAAAACAAAAGCCAATCACTACAACAATAAAAACTGAGGCTCCAAGGAATTCAGTGACTTGCTCAGAAGCAGAATTCAAATCTAGTCCCTTCATGACTCCCAGTCTAGTACTTTTTGTATATTATACTATGCTGCCTCCTTATATATAGAGCTATAACTAGGGAAGGGTGGTTATGGTTTTCCCTGAGGTATCAACATTGTAGGGGAGCTTACTTTTTCCTCAGGCTAGCTGTCCCCATTCCTGTTGGTCTTCTGCTGGCTCTGAGCTATGCCAGGCCACAGAAGTCCACATCTACTCCTATCCTGCTGTGGTACCCACTGACCACTTCCCCTCATTTCTTCCTCCTACAAGTTGCCTCACAGAACTGATCCTGATATTCTGCTTGCCAGATTGTGTGCACGCGCATGTGCGTGTGCAAGCCACACACACACACACACACATTAATTTTTTTACCTAGACCCATTAGTGGCAAATGCCTTTGCAAGCACATTGATCTTCTATGGGCATTGCTAGAATTGGTAAAGGAATCTCACTCACCAAAATATTGTCATCACATTGTATTTACTGAATATCCAAGGACTGAGTACTCTATAGTTCTAAGTGCCAGTGGGTGGAGAAGAAGAAGGCATATGGGAAAATCAGAGAGGGCATCGTCTCTGCCCAGATGAACACTGTCGGCCTAGCTCAGAGTTTAGAAAGTACATTCATCTCAAACAACAACTCTTTCTCTTAGATCACCGATTGGGAAGCCCTCTTAATTTTCTTTCTTCCCTATAGCTCTCTGCAGCCAGTGAAAAGCCACCTATCAAAGCCTGTAAAAAGTTCCCTTCCCTATATCCCTCCAGACTCATAGAGATCAGACAGATGGCAGCACAGCATCAGACCTGGAGAATGACTGCTGAGTGGGAGAGCAGAGCGAGAACTCTAGGACCTGAATCTTCTGTTTCTTTTGTTCTACTTCCTTACCAACCCGCTGTAACTAACAGTTACAGGGCTCTGTACCCAGTATGTATTTGACTCATGTTGTTGACAAGACTTGATAAAAAAAAAAAAAAAAAAAACCTCCCAACAACACTCTCAATATAGAAATGTCAGTATTATCATGTCAGGTAAGATAAACCTTATGAAAGTTGGCATAGGAAGAGATATTGGTTCCTTATTGTGTCTCTGATTGGTATCTAGGTCCCATCTGATGACTAGTGTTGCTGTTTTATGTTACTTTGCAAATGAATTAACAGATTTAGATCTGGAAGGGACATCAGATATTATCTAGACCATTACCCTCATCTTATAAATGAACAAACAATTTCAGAGATGTACATACCTTAACCAAAGTCACACAGTAAATAAGAGAGCCAGGTTATAAAGCTAGCTTTTCTGACACCCAACCCAATGCTCTTTTCACTCCTACTATGATGATTTTTCTTAGCCCTTCTAGTAAGAGTGTGTTGTGTCCTCCCAGTCATGCAGTCTTTTATATTTTTTATATTTCTTTCATAGCACTTATTACAATGCTCACTTGACAGCACACAGTGGGACTTCGATGAGTGTTGATTGGCTGATTTGGAGCTCAGTGTGATTCCTGGGATAAGGAGATTCATGAGCTTTCATGTTTCTGCTGAAGCTCTGCTCTCTGTAGAACAGGGGTCTTTAACTTTTTTTTTTCCATCATAAACTCTTTTGGCACTTTAATTTTTGTTGTTCTTGGTGGTGGTGCTTCATCCAAGTTCATGGAAATCCTATTCACAGATCCGTTAGGGGTCCATGGACGCCAGGTGAAGAAAATCCTTGCTTTAGAGGAAAAAAAACGTAACAGAGAGTCATTTTTTCATGTAACAGTGTTTAGAGTTCATATTAGGTTTAAGAGAGGAGCTAACATCTGGCAGCTGTAAGGAAAAGTCATAGTGGAGTGCTTGGTATGGTGAAAGAAGACACAAAGAAAATTAAAATGATTTTCCTAGTGAGGGGTGTGGCTAACATAGGAAAATTTAATGATCTAACTTGGTCTTTTTATATTTATTTACAAAATAATGATAATCATACCTATATTGCCCATCTCAAAGGATTATTGTGAGTGTGAAATGAGAAAACAGATGAAGAGGAAGTGGCAAACATTAAAAACCCATGTAAATGTCGGCTATTATTATAACTAGTTTTGTCTCCTTGTCTTCAATGGGGTTCAGATAAAAATGGTCTTGTGACATGTTGGCATCCTGCTACTATTCTTTTTTGTTCAGTTATCAATCTATGATTGTGCAAGTTGATAAAAGTGAATTTAAAAAAACTCAGGATATGGGCTCCTCTTCAGTAGATTTACTGAAAAAGTTTTCAGGACAACACCAATAGCAGATAAGATGATGAGGGTAATGTGGATTCCTTCTTTTTTTCACATGGTTTTGATTTCTTTTACCAGATCTTTTCATTTTGAGAATTTTATTCCGCTTATTTTAGTGGCTATTCTTGCTTGATATGGTGGCAGATTTTAAAAACAGAGCTCTTTTACGTATTTATTTGTTGTGTACATTAACATGTCCTGGAAACGGACCCCATCCTACAGTCTTCTTCTTGTTTGTTGTTATTGTTGTTTTTCTTGGTCTTCTTGTTCTGCCAACGTTATCTAAAGCAAATGTCTGGCTGTCTCAGCTCTCTAATTACAAAACAAAACCCCAAAAAGTCCTGTTATCCCCAGGATCAAATATAATGGCTTTATTTGTCACTCAGGCTCTTCCCATTCTGGTCCCTTCTAACCTTTCCAGTGTTCTCTCACTTTACTTCCTTCCGTGTTCTCTATAATTTAGTCATATTTTCCTACTTGCTTCTTCTCACGCTTGACAATCAGTCTCTACCTCGTGGGTTTAATTGACCCTTATCAATGCCTAAAATGCTTCTCTGCCTCACTTCTACGTGTTAAAGTCCCTGGGTTCCTCAACATTCAGCTCAAGTGCTCTCTTCCACAGCGGACCTTTTCCAGGCCCCCAGAAGGCAATGCTTTCCCTTCTGAGATTACATTCCATCTACTTCGTATGTATCTTACATATACCAATTTCTTTACATGTTGTGTCCTCCATTAAAATGTAAGTGCCTTTAAGATGAGGGCCTTTTTGCATTTCTTTGTGTCTACTGGCTTGGTACAGGTGTTGGTACATGTGATGGGCTTAACGAATGCTTACTTTTATCATTATCATAAACCCCTTTCTACATTTATTGTTGCTGTTGTTAGTTATTGAAAAAACAAATTAGTCTTTCCATCTTGGTTAGTAGAATTCAAACAGGAAATGTTGTGGGACAAATTTCAACCCTGTTAGTATTCTTTAACATTTAATATTCTACATTCAGTTCTACATGTTGATAAAACAACAGTGTTTTTAGTTGAATGAAAGTAAGGAATTAAACTTATCTTCTACAGGATTACCAAAAGCATCCTTAGTATAATTCCAATTGCAAACAAAATGGGAATGATCTATAACATTTCATGTCCCTACATGATTTTGACTTCTTCTGTTATGAATCTATATTTTGAAAGCATTATATTCTATGCCATCTTTTTAAATCACTATTTTGGTGTAATTGGCGTGTTAGGTGGATTCATGTTGTCAAACTTAAGAGCTTTTTTTTAAAAAAATTCTAGTTTAAGTCTGCCTATCTCAGAATAAATTGAGGCATCTGTACTGTTAGGTATAATTTCTGGACTTTTAATTGTGAAGATTTTCAATTATGTGAGATTCTTCAACTTTTTCCTCCTCAAATTTGAGTAGCTTCTTGATTTTATCTCTTATTTTGTCTAATCTTTATTTTAAGAATGAAGGTTTTTTTTTTGTACTTGACCTGCCCTGGTCAGTAATAGTTGTGGAATTGAGGGTACCATTGCTAGAAAGTAGTATAAATCCCCTGACTATGATTGGTGAAATATTTGTTATGAAATGATCCTAGGGCATAATCAAAGTACTTATGGCTTCAGTCCATTTCAGACACACTCATATTTTCTGGCCCTAGCAGTGAGTGCCATCCGTACTAAAGCATTTCCAATACTGGGGTAACAGGTAATTCTGTGAGCTCCTCCAGGATTTGTATTTCATCATTTGGCATAATACCAGTCATATAGTAGGTATTTAATAAACAATTGTGGACCGACTGTTTCATTGTATCATGCCTTCTTTTAGCACTATCTCACAGAGTGCAAATTGCCATTATCTTCTTTGTCAAGATGACCAGCCCCACATGTTCCAGTAGGACCAGTTTTCAACCCTATGCCTCCTCATCTATTTATTCTTGGCAGTAATTGCGTTACACTGATAGGACTGTCAAGCCAATCAGTGGTGTCATCCAAGTCCAATTTTCCAGAATTTCAATGTTCCTGCCAGGACTACACCACTACAGTTGTGGTCTCAGAGTACATTTTGACACATGAATACACGATCCTGGCTAGCATTCCTTTACTTTGTAATTTTGACATTTGGCCTAACAACTAACACTAAGAAAACACAGCTATTCCATCAGCCAGCACCACACCACCCACACATGGAGCCACCGGTTATAGCAAATGGAGAAGTTTTGAATGCTATGGATAAGTTCACTTACCTTGGCAGTATACTTTCTAGGGATGTATATATTGATAACAAAGTTGATGCATTCCTTGCCAGAGCTAGCTCAGTGTTTGGGAGGCTCTAAATGAAATGTGGGAGAGAAGAGACATTAGACTGAACACCAAACTGAAGGTCTATAGAGCCATTGTGCTGACATTGCTGTTGTATGCCTATGAAACCTAGTCAGTATACCAGCGCCATGCCAGGAAACTGAATCACTTCAGAGGATTCTGAAGATCACCTGGCAGGATAAGATACCAGACAATGTGGTCCTTTCTCGTACTAAACTGCCAAGCATTCAAACTCTACTGCAGAGAGTGCAACTACAATGGACTGGTCATGTTCCAAATATATGCTTGCTGAAAGACTATTTAATGGAGAACTTACACAGGGCAAGTACTCACATGGTGGTCAGAAGAAGTGATACAAAGAGACTCTCAAGTTCTCTCTTAAGAACATTGGAATTGATTGTGTGACATAGGAGACACTGGCACAGGACTGCCCAGCATAGCGTGCCTTCATCAGAGAAGGTGCAGTGCTCAATGAGCAAAGCAGAATTGAAGTAGCTCAAAAGAAATGCAAGATGTGTAAATTTAGAGAATCCATCCCAAATGTTCACATTGACTATTTGTGCCTGACCTGTGATAGAGCATTCCAAGCTCGTATTGTTCTGATCGGCCACAGTTGGACATGCTGTAACTTGAATCTAACATGGCAATGTCATTTTGGTCCTGTTCAGGAACAAAGGATGATAACCAACCATTTTAGCAAAGGTCAATGAGGTGGACTTTGAGAAAGTTATTTATTATCATCATCATTAGCAGCAGCAGTATCATTATCATTACTGCTGTTAATAAGATTGCTAGTAAGATTTCTAAATTTCTTTAATGATCTGGGTAATACATTATTAGGATAGAAGTTTCTTGAAGGCAGAAACTGTCTTACTTGTTTGTAGTTATATCTCCTTTACTTAGCGCAGTTTTAGCACTTTTTATGACATGCTTTTTTTATTCTTTCACATGCTGACTACAGGTTATAAGTGAACTGGCTTAAACTTCTGGCCACTAATGATCACTCTCCTATTGATTATATGTTACTTCTCTAATATAAAACTCAATTGCAGGGGCAGCTATATGGCACAGTAGATAGAGCACCAACCCTGGATTCAGGAGGACCTGAGTTAAAATCTGGCCTCAGATACATAACACTTACTAGCTGTGTGACCCTGAGCAAGTCACTTAACCCCATTGCCTAGCCAAAAACAAAACAAAACAAAACAAACAAACAAACAAACAAAAAACCTTCATTGCAGATAGAGCATGGGATACATATAGCTTTCTCCCAAGAGCTGACATGAGAGAACCTGCTTCCTTCTCCTGCCTCCTGCACCCCCAAGGAAGTATGCTGGCTGCCCCATCAACCCCAGTAGATTCCTTGAGTAAAGGAGCTCTCTCTTTTTCTCATGGAATGAAGCAGAGCACCATCCATAAAGTAGGCACTCAATGTTTTTAAATTATAACAGTTGATACAATTTTTGTCAAAAATAATATGCACCCTTCCAATATAATTAACTGAAAGAACTTCACCTCAGTATCAAAGTATTGAGATATCCTTGCATATTATTCTAATCAGAATCTTAGGACATATTTAGTTTCTCTATAATTGTCTGATGTATGGAAGATGAGGAGCCCTCTCAGCTCCTTCTCCTTGAAAATATGTATTTTGGTACCACTCTTATCAGGGCTGGGAAGGAGAGAAGTAAACCAAAGTAAGAAGGAGGGAAGGAAGGAGAGCAAATGAAAACTGGTGAGGGGCAGGCAAAAAGTCAATCAATGCATTAAACATTTATTAGTTGCCAGGTATTTGCAAACAGCCAGAAAGAAAAAGTCAAAAATAACAAAAATAAATTCCAGAAATTAGGGATTAGGGATTAGGGATTTAGGTTAGGAATTAGGGACCTGGGGTTAAGAAAGATGATAGAAGGGAGACTGTTTGTGGAAAGAGGCCTGGATTCACATTAATGTCAGCAAAACAAACTGTACAGATCATTTTTATTAAAAAGGAGGGAAACACATATATGTACTTGTAGAGAAGGATTCAGTTTCATGGTTGGGCTGTGTCAATATAATGACAATTATGATATTACTAAAATTAATTTCTAGATTTAGTACAATGCCAATCAAGTTATCCAAGGGATACCTTATAGAACTAGAAAAAATAGTAACATTTATCAGATGAACAAAATGTCTAGATCTCAATGGAAATAATGAAAAAAGTACAACATAAAGAGGACATACTATTATTGAATTTTAAATTAAGCAATCAAGAAGTAATCATCAACACTAGTCCTTATTTTAAAAATGCCAATTTATAAGTGAATCATTGAGACAAACCAGATAAGCAGAAATAGGTAGCAATTGTAAACAGTATTCCAAGAACATAAAGTGCTAGTGAGGAACTCTGTTTTTGACAAAGTTTGATGGAAAACTGGACAGCATTTTCATAGAGATTAGGCCGAAAGCATTCTTTTATATTGTATATTACAATAATCTTTAAATTGATATGAAAGCTGAATATAGAAGGTCACATCATTTAACAAAATAGAGGAGAATAAGAGCAGATAACTTTCACAACTGTGGCTAGAAAGAGAATTAATAACTAAAAGATATGTGATCTTAAAAGACAAAAATACAATTTAAACTGTATAAAAGCCTTTGCACAAACACAAGTAATTAAGATAAACTAAGATGATCTTTGAAGTAGGAAAATATCCAGATCAAATATCACTGATTAAAAAAAAAAAGACTAATATTCAAGATATACAGGGAATTGATGGGAATATAGTATCCAAGAGCTATTCCTCAATGATAAATTAGTGAAAATTGAAAGAACGCTGAGGTTTTATCTATCACTTTGAAAACTTGCAAAGATGATGACAAAAAATGGAAAATCAATGTTGAAGAGTCTATAGGAATGCAGGTATGCTAGTACACTGTGGTGGACTGGTGAATTGGTCCAATTCTTTTGGATCTTATTTTGTAAATATGAAAGAAAGTGAGGAAAAACAAATCTTGTTCATATCCTGTCTCCCAGGGATTTCATTCCCGGACATATACTCTAGTACTGGAAAACACTGGGATGACTTCAGTGTGTAAATGTGTCCTGTGACTCTCAGCATAGTGTTACCCTGGGGCAAAACACTGATCACTCAGCCCTAGTTACCATGTTGTAGTATTCTATTATTATACTGCCAATATTAAGGGACGTACCCCCTTATTGATTAACAATAGATCATTAGGTTTTTAGCGTTGTTGGGATATGCCTTGAAAAGATTTTTGGTTGTATTATTATTTTTTGTGTGAAGACTCTGTTGTGTCCACTGATTTTTTAAAAACATACTTAATAGTAGAATTGGCTCCCTGACATATAGTAAGTTCTCCATCACTGATAAACTTCAAGAGGTTAGATAACTCCCTGTCTGGGATGTTGTAGAGGGCTTTCCTAGTCAAATATGGATTGGATTAGACAACCTACATGGTCCTTTACAGCTCTGAGATTCTGTGCTTCTATTACTTAGGTCTCTTCATCTCAAATCATTCCTTATTTAAACTCCTTATTATCTTCCTGACCATTTAGTGTGAGTATTCCCAAAATGTCTATTCTTGGCCCTCTTCTCTTCTCCCTGTATAGTTTCTCCCTTGGCAAATGCATTTACTCTCATGACTTCAGCTATTACCTCCAAGCAGACACAGCTCTCAGGCTGTTACAGTTAATCTTCACCTTTCTCCAGATCTCTCGACCTGCATCTACAGTTACCTTTAGAGTGGATGTTCTATTGGCACCTTGAACTTAATATGCCCCAAACTATCTTATTATCTTTCCCTTTAAACCTATTGTTCCTTCTGGCTTCACTGTTTTTGTCTGCTTATACACCTATTGAAGTCTACCACATTTGAAACATTGGTTTTATAGCTGGCTTTTCTCTTTCTCTCATATCTAGCCAGTTACCAAATCTTGTCACTTCTTCCTCCTTTTCTCAATTCTCACTGATACCAGTTGAATACAGGACATAAAGTCTTTCCTCAACATCTACTCTGCCCTTAATGTTGTAGCAATTTACCCCTCAGGACTCACCTAACATTTAGTTTTGCAAAGTTCTAATGCACTCCATATGATGAATAATTATCATATGTAGTTGTATTTTATCTTTCTATTTGAGTGAACTGTATGAAAACAGAACCATATTTGATCTTAAGTCAATCTGCCCTAGTACTTATAAGTGTGCTCCACATGCCACAGGTTCTCAATAGATATTTATAAATGAATGAATGGATGTGTAATTTGAAGGTACCAATTTACCTTAAGCCAAATGTATCTATACTTCCTTTCTCCGAAATATAGAAACCAGGGAAGATCTTCTCACTTGATTAGATACTCAGGGGTATATCTATCCAGGTACTCTCCAAAACATATCAAATAACCAAATTAAAGATGAGATATACCAGAGGTGATAGTTCACATACATTTAAAAATAGATGAATTAAATGGTTATGCAGATTGACTCTTGTGAAGAAACTGAAATCAGAGTGTTGGAATAGGAAGGATCCTTCGGGATTATGTAGTGCATGCTTTAAAAAAATAAAGGTTTTGTAACTTCTACATATTGATATATTTGAAAGTTTCCAAAAGTTGTGACACCTTTAAATATTCAGGCCACATTAATAAACAGGCAAACTGACAGAAAGTCAGTGGTATTTGGACCTCATTATTTAGAAATCCCTGGGCAGCTAAACGATGCAGTAGATAGAGCACCAGCCAAGAAGTCAGGAGGACGTGAGTTCAAATATGGCTCAGACACTTGACCCTAGCTGTGTGACCCTGGGCAAGTCACTTAACCTCTATTGCCTCACCAAAAAAAAACAAACAAAAATCCCTGTAACTATAGGTTTGCAAGTGAGGTTAAACTGATAAATAATAAGCATAATACATTTCTTCTGACTGAGGAAAAATAACTTCAAAATTGAGAGAATAGGTCCAGCTGCTTGGACTCTATATTTGGAGAACTGCTTTTTATTTCAAATAGAATAACCTTAAACCACTTTACAAATATGAGTTGTTATTGTTGTAAATAATCATGTGGGAAATAAAGAAAGGAGGGGATTACCTCCTGTGTCTAGAGATGTAGCCAGGGAACGAGCTGGGATGGAGAGCCACAAAATTTAAAAATAGTTGTTAAGCAGATTTAAAGACTTCAAGGATAAACTTGGAATTAGAAAGACCTGTGTTGAAATCTCAACTCTGTTACTTATTAGTTGTATGATCCCAAGCGTCTTCTCTGGACCTCAAGTTTCTCAAAGGGGAACATATGAGGTTGTATTTAATGACTTCTGAGATCTTTTCTAACTTATCCTCTTAAGGTGGCTGAATTCATGTTAATATCTCTTATTTTAAACTCCTCAATACCAAGTTCATTTAGGGCCCAGTGTGGAAAACCTGGCAGCACCTGGCCTAGTTTAGAGGGTTGGAAAAATACATTTGTTCTGTTTGAGTAGAGAAGCAGTGTAAGATAATTAAAAGAAAAAAAAATTGGAAGGGTCATGTTTTGATCTTTGATACCTTCAGTATCTGAAACTCCTAGTATGGAACCCATCTTCCCCACTGATACAGATCAACAATTCCTCTGTGACTTATAATCTTAGAGGAATTTCTGGTGCACTGAAAGATAAAATGACTTGCCAATGGTTACATAGCTACTGAAAGGCATGATTTGAACCCAGTTTTTCCTGATCCTAAGTAAAACAGGTTTTCCACTAATATCATACTGCCTGTCAAAGCAATTTCTATAGGCAGTGAAATAGAACCATACACTTTCAGAGTTAAAGGTGAGTTTAGAGATTATCATGTCCTGCTGCATCTGACTAGTGTTGTAGTCCTAGAATTTTAAATCAATCTAGGTACCAGATTATGAATAAAATTTTATATTTCTTTAAAACTTGTTCCAAATGATATTCATGCTCTCTTAAATTTAGCAAGATTGTGTAAGCTATGTATATTTTATAAATATTTAGGTTATTTTAATTAGTAGATGTATTCTGATTAAAAAATAAAATAACCAGAAAGCTATGGCTTTTATCTGTGAAATGAACTGGCTATACTTAGAGAGATAAACTTATTGCCTGAGTAAATTGTAGTTATTGTTTGTCCTTTGCTCTCAAAGAGGAACAACGACATCATGACTTGACTTGCAAGTGACTTGGATTTAAATGAGGCAGAGCTGTGTGGAGTCATCAGCCCTACTCTCTCCTCCAGAGTCATCAGGACCCAGTGTCAAGTCAAGACAACTGATGGTGGCCTGGATAAATAATCAAAAAGGTATTTCTTCCATCTGGTAACTGCAACACAAGTTATAGAAACAAGAACCCGGGCTGTAAATCTAACTTCCAATGGGGTGTATTGTATGCCAATTTATTCAGGTTTCAGAGATGGAAAAGATATGGAGGTCATATAAATCCCTTAAGTAAGGTGGGAAAAATACTCTTTTTGAGAGCTACTGGCTCTAACCCTTTTTATGATGGGGTTATGTAACCCAGAAAAGAAAGGAAAGAGCATAGGTGGGAAATAATGCTCTGCCCCTGTGCATGGGGTTGGGAGGCAGAGATGTTGTTATTGTTATTTTTTCAAAACCTAACACTTGCCATCTGCTACTGAATTATGCAGGCTGGCTCCCTCCCTCTGTGGTGGGTTGACTTGGCCTCTGTGTATTATGTATTAATTAGTTGTAATGACTGTACAACCTTTTCATAATCCTCAGACAAGCTTACCGCGGTTTCTTTGGCTGGACTAGAAATAGAATCCTTTTGATCCATTGCTTTGAGATTATACTAAGTATCTTTCAGGCTTGGTTACTGTACTGCGAATCTTCATCATCATAATGATCAAATCATATTTAATGAACTCCCTCATATGCAAAGCATATCACAGAACCCAGAAAGCATGTTCCCTTTTTTCCCTTAAAAAGCTTTCCTTTCTGATAATGCTCTTTCAAGTAGAGCAATTCATGTTACACTGCTAACTGGAAACTCTACAGAATTTTTGTAATGATATCTATTTTAACGAAAGACTTAAAAGTCTAGAAAGAAGACTGTAGAAAAAATTACCGTTGTCCTCTTGAAAGTCTAAAAGGTAAAACGCTTCAAGTGTTTTGAGATATGACTGTGGTGAAATCTGAATGAACTGATTTACTTGTAATTTGGTACCTCTCTGAACTTAGGTTACATTCCAATGCCTCATCAGGGAAGAAATGGGTCCAGGGTTTATTGCAGGCTCTGTCAGTGGTGAGGATGATCTGACAAGTTTTAACAAGCAAAAGAGGTTTCAAGTTTGTTAGCGGTTGTTGTCCTTTGTTCTCAAAGAGAACCAAAACGACATCACTGTGTTGGAGTGAAGGTACAGAGTGTGTCCAACTGTGGCCCATCAGACCAGTATGAGCTCAGAAGGCTCTACCCTACCATAGATCAGGCACAAGTAGTCCACATGAACATTTGGAATGGAGATGTCTCTAAATGTGCACATCTTATGTTTCTTTTGAGCCACTGTAATTTTGCTTGACTCATAGAGTATAGCACTTTCTTTCATGGGGGCACATCAGGCTGGGTGCTCCTTTGCCATTGTCTTCCATGTCACCCAATCGATTCCAAAATTCTTCAGAAAGACCTTGAGAGCATTCTTTCATCGCTTCTTCTGACCTCCATGTGAGCACTAGCCTTGTGAGTTCTCTAAAATAACTTTTTAAGCAAGCATACATTTGGCATTTGAACAATATGACCGGCCCATCAGAGTTGTGTTCTCTGTAGTAGAGTTTGAATGCTTGGCAGCTTAGCTCTAGAAAAGACCTAAGCGTCCAGTATCTTGTCTTGCCAGGTGATCTTCAGAATCTTCCCAAGACAATTCAAACAGAAGTGATTCAGTTTCCTGGCATGGTGCTGGTATAATGTCCAGGTTTCACAGATATACAACAAAGAGGTTAATAGAATGTCTCTATAGACTTTCATTTTGGTAGTTAGTCAAATACCTCCTCTTTCCCACATTTTCCTTCAAATACTCTGCAACACTAAGTTAGCTCGGGCAATGCATGCATCAATCTCATAATCTATGTGTACATCTCTGGAAAGTACACTACCAAGGTAAGTGAATTTATCCACGATGTTTCTCCATTTGCTGTTACCAGTGGTTATACATATGGATGGTGTGGTACTGGTTGGTGGAGAACCTATATTTTCTTGACGTTAATTGTTAGGCCAAAATTAGTACATGCAGCAGAGAACTGATCCATATGTTGCATTTCAGCCTCAAAGGCTGCATTGAGTGCACAAGCTTTTGAGAACAAAAAACCATGCACCAACACTTACTCTGTTTAGTCTTTGCTTACAGTCTTTTCAAATTAATTTACTACGAGTGTGGTAGCTGACTTTGACACCATTTTCATTCTCCTTAAAGGTATCTGCCAACATTGTTGAAAATATTATGTTTAAAAGCATGGGAGCAAGCACACAGCCTTGCTTCACTCATTTGGTGACTGAGAAAGTGCAAGACTATTTGTCCGTTATCCAGAACCTGGGCAAACATGTCATCATGAAACTGACATACAATACTGATGAATTCCTCTGGGCAACCACATTTTGGCATAATTTTACATAAGCCCTCATGACTGAAAGCATCAAAGGCCTTGGTCAGCTTGATGAATATTGTATACAGACCTCTGTTCAGCTCCTAGCATTTCTTCTGGAGTTCTCAGGCAACAAACATCACATTGACCATTCCTCTGTCCTTTCTGAAGCCACACTGAACCATCTTCCAGGGGAAGGATCAGCCAATTAAGAACTTTGGTAAGAATCTTGCCAGCAATGACAAAGAGAGAGACCACCCTATGATTATCACAGGACAACTTATTTCCTTTACCTTTATAGAAATGGACAATGGAGGCATCCTTGAAGTCCTGGGGGAATAACCTCCTCTTGCCATGTAATCTGGAAGATTTTGGTCTTTTGTATGAGCAACGGACCCCCTGTCTTGTAAATCTAATCTGGAACAGAATCAGCACCAGGCACTTTGTCACAAGAAAAGAGCCTAATGGCGTTCAAAACCTCTTCTTCAGTTGAAGATCAGCTAGAAGAATTAATTTTTTTTAATTTTTAAAAATTTTTTTAATTTAAAAAAGTTTTAGAAGAATTAATTTCCACCTGAGGTACATAGTCAGTGGCTTCAGCATTGGTTGATGATAGCCTGTTGAGAATACTATGTAAGTGTTCAACACATCTCCCTGGGATCCCATCCTTATCACTAATCAATGTGGTTCCATTAATGCTGAATAGTTGAGATGCACCATAGTTCGTTGACTCATAAATAGCCTTCAGCGCACCGTAAAAGTGCTTTGGATTGTTACTATCAGTGTAAAACTCTCTTCAAAAATACTGAATTTCTCTAAGCTAAGTTAAATGCTACCTTCTTAGAGATGGACAAACTCTCTGGCTGCTAAACCCTGTGGAGTTCTCATTTTTCATTTAGCAGTTTCTGAATTTCCCCATCAATTTTGTCAAATCAATCCTGATATCTGTGACTATTCTGGCCCAGATGAGTATATGTAGTGCTGTATACCAAATCTCTGAAAGCTGCCTACTTCTTTTCTGCTCCATGGTTACCAACTATGTGTTGGCTCAGCTTTCCTTCTCAGTTAGCAACAAACTGTTTACTCAATTAGAAACACTTGAATCTGTTGACATTGTTTTCTGGTAGTTATCTTGCTTTGGGGTCAGTAATTTTGTTGAATGAGGATGTTTAGCCTGGAGAGAATAAATCTATGATTAGTTCAGTACTATTTATCACCTGGGATGGCACATGACATCGGGGAGGAGGAAGCTTGCAGAAAATAAGTCCACATTAAGTGGTGCTTGTACAGGGGCCTATTGTTGGCCAATGAATGAGAGCCAGAGTGAATTGGGTTTAAGGTATGGTCTTTAAGAAAGAAATCTAATCAGTAACTATCTAGCCAGTGGACTTATGATCAGTCCAGGGCTCTGCACCAGATATCGCCTTTGTTACTCTCACATTCTGTCCATCTCTTCTCCTTACAGTGACACAGCATATTAAATGTAAATATTCACTGGGAGGAGGGTTCATCCATGAATCTTTATTCTACTTAGGTAAATGGAAGACAGTATTGGTGAAGAGAAAGAAAGTTATGGGATGCAGAAGTCTTCAGTAGTAGGTGACCATTGCTGTTACTGTTTCTGACTTCATTCTTCCCAACAACTCCCCACAAGGTTTGGTTTTCTGTGCCTACTCTTGCATTAAAGTCATCAAGAATTGTGCTTGTCTTTTTTTGGCACATTGTTGATGAGGGTCTCTACATCTTCATAAATATTTTCTTTGATATTATTAGTGTTTGTTCATTTCTCCTGGGAGGCATACAAGCTTGTTGACTAGATCAGTTTTGATTGCAAAAGGTACGCAAGCTTCACAGCACTGTCCATCACTATGGCCACTCCAGAAAAAAGACATGTGTCCAGCTCCAACTTTGGTAAACTAGCCTTCATTTGCCAGCCTTGTTTCATTCAGGGCTGCTATTTGGATGTAATACCTGCTGAGTTCTCTCACAAGACCTGTTCATCTTTCAGATCTACTGGATTTTGTGTAGTCCATAAGCATGCCCTTTCCTCTTCCTCTTCCTCTTTCTATTCCTATTTCCCTTTCCTCCCTCTCCCCCTCCCCTCCCCTCCCCTTCCCTCCTCCCCTTCCCCTCCCTTCCCTCCCCCCCTCCCCCCTCCCTCCCCTTCCCTTCCCTTCCCTTCCCTTCCTTCCCTTCCCTTCCCTTCCCTTCCCTTCCCTTCCCCCCCCTTCCCTTCCCTTCCCTTCCCTTCTTCCTTCTCTCCCTTCCTCCTTCCCTTCCCTTCCTTCCTCCTTCTTCTCTTCTCTTCTCTCCCCTTCCCTCCTCTCCCCTTCCCTCCTCTCCTGTCCTCTCCTCTTCTCTCTTCTCACATGGGGTATCATGACCTTACCTGAAGGTGTTCTGCCCAAAGGAAGGTAAATTTTGATGACTGAAACCCTACCTAGGTATCTTGGGGTTTCCTGGCTAGATTTCTTTCTTAAAGACTATACCTTAAACCCAACTCACTCTGGCTCTTATTCATTGGCCAACAATAAGTCCCTGCCCAAGCACCACTTAAAGTTTATTTTTGAGCTAGGATAGCTCAGAATGAATGCAAATAGTAATTGTTTCTCTTTCACCCAGCTACCCTGAGGGTCTTTCCCTCCCAGTTTGATTTTTTTTTTTAATTAAAGGGGCCATCCCTGGACTCACTTTTTAAACAGGCCTAAGCACTGAATGGGTGTTGCCTCAGTCAAAGTGAGAACTCAGAAAGACCTTAGCTTAAAAAGGCCAAGGTCTCCCACTGCATCCTGGGCCATCTTTATTGTTCTGATCCATATCTGGTCACTGGACCAGATGGCTCTGAAGGAGAAAGTGAAGCTGATGACTTTGCACAGCCCTCCCTTACTTAAATCCTATTCAATTGCAAGTCATGGCATCATCTTCCTGATGTCATGATTCTCTTTAAGAATGAAGGACAAACCACACAACCACAACCATGCACACATTCCCAGACCTGGTGACGAATGAAATCATCTCTGCAAATGTTTTTGAATGTATGTGTGTGTGTGTGTTTTGAACACAGGGTGGGATTCCTGCCTGTTGTGGTAAGCAAAATGGGGTAATGCTAGGTTAAGGAGACAATTTTTAGGGCACTTTTTCTACCCCCTTACTCACAACAGGTTATGTTAGGTTAAGAAGACAATTTTTAGGGCATTTTTCTATCTCCTTACTCACACCAGGAAGTGAGCACTGCAGTCTTTAGAAAAGGCTGCTCAGTCACTTAAGGGCTGCTGAATACCATGCTACTTCAGTATAATGAGAGGACAACCCTATGGCCTGGGCTGCCTGTGTACAGGGTTGTGACTACAGCTCCCAGTGTGTCCAAATCTGCTACTTCATCACTTGCCCTTCACCACAGGACTTTGATGTAGGCAAAAATGGTAAAATGGTATGCGTGACATCTTTTGACTTGTTCCTAAATTGGATTTAAGTGAGGCAGACTTGCACAAAGTCATTAGTCTCATTCTCTCTTGCACAGTCATTGGAGTCTAGGAGCAAAACAAAAGATGACTGGCTTTGCCCTGGGATGCAGTGGATGATCTTGGAATCTCCAATGTCCAAACAAGCTCTAAGGACTCCACAATGTTTCTTCAGCTGCCTTCATGGCCATGGGAACAGATTGTTTTCATCCACCCATTCCACTAAGGAAAGTCTTCACATGCTTGGAGTAGACACCCAACCTAACCTCAGTCTGGTTTAGCTCACTTGCCAAAATGGTTTACTGGGGTGTGGCTGCTGCACATGCTACAGCTTCTTGGAGCCATAGATGAGATGTGAGTGAATCAGGTGGAAATCAAAGGTGGAAATCAGCCCTGAAAAGGGCTTAGCAACCCTCACAACAGAGGTACTACTCTTCCCTGAACACACCCTTTCCAGCAACAGACTTAACTTGATGTCTTAGAACAAGCCTAGCTTTAAGTGCAGTGAGATTCACTATCATTAACATGACCACAATTTTAGCTATAGTAGCCTATGCAAAATGACATCATGGCTACAAATGAAATCAGACTCTGTCAATAATTTTCAGCTAAATGGGAGTTCAGTTCTCAAATTCTTCTTGGCAAATACTTGAATTGGGAGACATGTTTTATCATGTGCCCTAAAATAATAATGAATCAACAAGTGTTTATTAAATATCTACTATTTTTGGAGATCTGTACTAAGCATGAAACAACATTTCATGGAACATTTGGCCATCTCATGTTGCATTTCTTATGATGAATACAGTGCTCAGAAGTCTCAAGCTATATATCACAAATGATTGTCAGAAGCAGTGGTTATACTGATAAATGTTTAACCACCAGCTCTCTAAGGGAAAAAAAAACAGCTTGTATGACACACTTTTAAGTTCATTCTGTTTTATTAACATTGTCTTTATCACTTTCCAAACTCTAGACAATCAACAAACAGTAAATCAGCCTCTGATTTGTAGCATTTGTCATTTTCCAAAGTGTAAATGATCATTCTGAAAAATTTAAGTAATGGCTTTTGTGAGCCAGTTTTAGCTGGTTCCAGCACACTCCTAGCCAGATGACACTGAAAATGGTGATCTTTAGGCAATACTATAAAATTATGTCCACTAAGATTAATCTTAACAAAAAGGAAATGAATAGTTAGTTGGGTAAAAAATTTCTAAATGAGCTACTATATATAATGTGATCATTAAATATTTATAACAAAGAATATGAAGTATTGCACTGAAAAAAATGTGGCTAGGTAGGTCTGTCCTAATAAGCAGAAACATTCATATGGAAATGGCATAACTTTAAAAGGATTTCATTGAGAGATCTCAATGAAGATTCCAAAAGAATGGATATCATATATAATAGGTTGATATTTTCACATAAAATCATCATAATGACATTTGTAAATACATATGTATATGTGTAATTTTGTATCTCTGTAAAATGTTTAGAAGAATATGCTTAGGATACTCTTGATGAAAATATGAAAAAGGATCTAGGCAACTTTTACTGATTAAAAAATTGGTCAATCAGTACACATTTATTAGATATTTGTTACGTATTGTGTGGGACAGCGACCCTAACCCAAATTAAATTCAGAGACTTCTCAAGGTGGAAAGCAAAGATTATCTTTATTACAGTCTCGCCAGATGGCTGTCTGCTCCTTAGATACACCTGAGGAGAGAGAGGGATGCATGTGGAGAGAGAGAAGGACAGCTCAACAGGGGCCGCCTTATAAAAGCAAATCTCCGCCCACCATGAAAAGTCTCCACCCACTACACAAACAATTCTCCACCCACCACTACCCCTTACCCACTTAACTGGGGGGAGGTTAAGGTTACATTCCAGGTCCAAAATTCAAAGACAAGGAAAGAAGCAGGAAGCCAAGGGCAAAGGCTCAGGTTGGAGGTGGGGGCAGGGCTTATTCTTTCTGTTAGGAGCTTAAAAACAGGGTCTGAGTGGGGGAGGATTTTGAAAATAATAACCAAAAATTATTGACCTTTTGAGGAGGCTTCACCTCTGAGAGTTCATTTCTCACCATATGATATTGATAAATAGTAAGACTCAGATCAGGCTGAATTTCATATAGGAAATCATGCAATGCCTTCAACCACCACTAGTATTATTTCTGTGGTACTCTATGTCTCTCCTCTCCTACCCTTCCCTCCCCTCCCCTCCTCTAAGAAGGGTCCTTAAATTTCAGGAACCCAGATCTCTGGTGTTTGCCTGAGGCATCTGCCTCATACCAGTATAATCCTTTCAACTGTCCTTTCATTGTGGCCCTTGACCCAGACTAGCCCTTCATTCTTTTATTACCTCTGGACCACCCCAGGCTACTTGCCACTCATAGATCACATCCAGATTTTCCCGTATTTTTCTGTATAAAAGTACCAATTTTATCCTCATCAAATGCACAGATTCGTTCAGAGTCTGGCCCACTTTGTATTGGTGTCACAAATACCACAGACTCTTTGGAAGCCTTGTCTATCCAACCAGTGTCTTAAACTCACTATTTGGACTGAAAGAAAGCTTGAGTGGTCAAATTCTTATGAGGCAGACTCCTGCCCTGTACCATTGCATTTCAGGGTTCCCAGCAACCCTAGATTGCAACATCTCCTCTCCACTCCCCTCCCCTCCCCTCCCCTCCTCTAGACTACAGCATGTCCCCTCCCCTCCTCTCCTCTAGATTACATCTCCCCTCCCCTCCCCTCCCTTCTTGTAGACTGCAATATCTTTTCTCCTCTCCCCTCCCTGCCCCTCTTTTCTCTTCTTCTCTTCTCTCCTCTTCCCTTACCTGAGGGTGTTCTGTCCAAAGGAAGGTAAATTTTGATGGCCAAAAGCTACCTAGTTAACTTGAGGTTTACTGGTTAGATTTCTTTCTTAAAGATCAAGCCTTAAACCCAATTCACTCTGGATCTCATGGATTGGACAACAATAGGTCCCTGCCCAAGCACCATTTAATGTTATTTTTCTGGCCCTTCTGGCTCAGAGTGAATGTAAATAGTAGCTGTTTCTCTTTTGGCCAGCAACCCTGAGGGTCTTCTCCTCCCAGTTGTATTTATTTATTTATCTATTAATTAGTTAATTTTTTATTAAAGATCCATACCTTGACTAACTTCTTATACAGGCCTAATCACCAAACAGTGTTGCCTCAGTCAAAGTGAGAACTCTGAAAAACCTTAGTTTAATAAGACCAAGTTTTCCCACCAGATCTTAGATATCTCCAGTTCTGATTTACATCTGGCCACTGGACCCAGATGGCTCTGGAGGAGAAAGTGAGGCTGGTGACTTTGCACAGCCTTCCTTCATTCAAATCAAAGTCAATTGCAAGTCATGTCATAGTCTCCCTGATGATGATGATGATGATGAACTCAGATATATGTTCTCTTGGAGAATTAAGGACAAATCACAACCACGTGGCTATGAATCATGTAACACCATGATCTCTGAAGAATCAAAATTAAAAGTGATTCAAAAAACAATGGAGAAATACAAGGTGGATATAGGCAGGATGAGGTGTTTTTTTTCCTTTCTTTCTTTCTTTCTTTCTTTCTTTCTTTCTTTCTTTCTTTCTTTCTTTCTTTCTTCTTCCTTTCTTTCTTTCTCTTAAGTTAGCATGTATTATTTAAGTTCAAGAACAGGTTATGAAGAGGGTGGGGAGATTCCATGCTCTCACCACCACCATCATGACTTGGGTTTGTTTCCCAGTCAGGGCATGAGTCTGCCTTGAAAGAATTTAACCACTCAAGCCTTCTTTCAGTCCATGCAGTGAGTTTATGATGATACCAGTTGGGGTGGGAGAGATTCCTAGTAAGCCTGTGCAATTTAATGGGAGCAAGATCAACACTTTTATACAGAAACTCTGTGGGAAGATCTGGATGTGATGTAGGAGTGGAATGTACCCTGGGGTTATCCTAGGTAACTGAGAGGGTTCCTGATGAGATTAAAGAGTGTCAAGTAAGCTAATTAAATAATCAAGGTGGGCTGGGGTGGGCCACATGCCTCAGGCAAACACCAGGGACTGGGTGGTGTGGGAAAGTCCCCTGCCATTAGGGACCCCTTCACTGGGGAGCCCTAGGGGAGGGGGAGGAGGGAGATGACAGGGAGACCAGATTGATTCTGATTCTGAGCCTTGGTCCAGGGCATACAGTGAAGCATACAATAAGATGAAGTTCCAGGGGGTACAGGTTTAGGAAAACATCAGGAAATGGCCAAAGTTACACATGCAACTAGAGGCAGGGGCTGGGATTCCCCTTGGATCAGTAGCACCTCTTCCTTTTAGGAACTGAAGCATAGTTGTAAGTTCAGCTCTTATGAAACATTCTTGTAGTTAAAGCCTTTGTGCTAAAGAATTCTTTCACCACCCTTCTAACTTCTACTTTGCTTTTAGTTTCTCTGAATATGCATCCAAGCCACCTGCTCCAGAGCTACTACTTGCTCCTCAATTAAAGTGATCCGATCCAGATAAGGCTGAAGTGCTGCATATTTCTGGTTTAAGTCCTTTAGGTTTCTACTTATGTTCACTGCAATATCTTTCATTTCTAGATACTTCAAGCTAGTCAGTTTCTTCATATTTTTCAGAAGTTCATAGGCTCACCAGTCAGGTATGTGGCCACTTTGAAGAACATATCCTGACATAGCCCCATGATGTCTTCCTCAGAGGGCTCTGTAGCCTCATTGGCTGTCTCCACCATGACATCAGTAGGGAAGGGAACAGGAAGGGAGGGAGAGGAGGAGAAGGAGAAGGAAAGGGGAGGAAAGGAGGGAACCAGAGGCGAAGGAGAGAGGAGAGGGAAAAAAAAAGAGAAGGGAGAAATGATGACTAGAATGCAAGAATTGGAATGAAGCAAATCATTAAGGCTAAATATGATCAGAAAAGGAGGCGAGATTGCCGCAAAACAGGAGTAAAGGATCACATACAGACAGTCCAAATGCTGTGCTAAAAATAAAAAAAAAGAAAGAATGAAAAGAAAAAAAAACACCACAACTATTCAAATATGTAGAAGAAAGCCTCTGACATGATCTTCTGTGAAGAATTTATGGAAGGAAATGAACATGAATCACAGTAGATATAAAAACATGAAAGAAGATACATGACAGGTGGTGGTGATCTGTTGCAGGGGTTTAGTACTCATATATATGTACATGGAATCAGGGATCTATAATAGTCTAGGGTACTTCCTGATAACTTTGGTTGATCTTGTACAGAAGTATCAGTAAGAGGAAAATTTAGAAGTCAAAATCTTATAAAAGTGAATGTTGAAAACTGAAAATAAATACATTTAAAATATCACTCTGCCTTTTACTTTTAAAAATCCACTAGATAGGTATTAAGAGACTAAATTAGGGTAGTAGTAGTAGTAATGGAAAGGAGATAGACTACAGAGTTAAGACTCTTTAGTACTGAATGACTGCTTGGCTTTGGGAGGTAAGAAGCAATGAGGATTTAAAGATGAATATGACAGATTCAAGCCTGGGTGACTAGAAGAATCTGTGACATTCACAGAAGCAGGGAGTCAAAAGAAGTAGGCTTTGAGGACAAAATGATGAGTTTGGTCTTGGAAGCCTCTTATCACATTTGTGATAGATAGCCCAGCAGGACTGGGTCTCAGCTGTTGAATAGCTATGCCTTGAGGGGATGTTAGACCCCTTTGGATCATCATTAACTCCTTCAAGCTTCTAGCATTTTATTTAAAGTATTGAAGCAGTAAATTTCTAAATGGCATTTCAAACACCAGGACAATTTAGTTCAACAGATGAGGCCCTGACCTGAATTGCAGCTTCTGTTACACATGTGAGGTTCTGGCCACTTATCTTTCCAGTTTCATCTCCATTAAATACTTCTTTTACACCCATCAGCACTTAGTGTAAAGATGAGCACTAGTTGTATTTAGTAACTTTTAAATATTGCCCTTGAAGCTTGGTGGTGGGGGGGAATTTAAGTCATCCCCCAACATACCCAGTTTATTTGATTTTGCTAATGCAGATGCTCCTTCTAATGATATAAATCAGAACCCATCCATATCTTGTCATACTGTTACTATAGTCAGTCAAACAAAGATGATGGGGCCTTCCTTGTTTTCTCTGGACGTCACAAGTATGGCAATGGAGTCCATGGGCTGTCTCCCAGTTATTCTTTACTCTCACCACTTAACTGTCACACCTTCTTTTTTGAACACATTGTTCTTTGAAGATTTTCTACTCTAGTTCTTCATAGTTTTTTTTTTCTCTTTCTCTCTCTGTCCACATCTCTATCTCCTTTTCTAATCGTATATCCTGCCCCGATTAAAAAAAAAGCTACTTGAAAGTAGGGACAATTACATTTTTTTTGTTTTATATCCCCAGAGCCTAGCATTGTGCCTTCCAAATAGTAGCACTTAGTAAATATTTGTTGAATAAGTATGGGTTTAAGTAGGCAGCCATGCAATAAACACAGGTGGAGTAATAATATTTAAAAAGATTGCCCTTTGTTTTTGTGAGAAGTTGGGGATCATTAAAGGAGATGGATGTAATAAGTATGATGTCATCTACTTACAGTAGTGTCAGGAGGACCTCACCTTCCATTTTTCTTGAACTTTACCATGCCTTATGGTAATCTTTAAAACCAATCAACCCAGCTTTTCCACATGTCAGTTACTGTATCTCTAATAAAAATGAGCTTTTAAAAATCTATGAGTTTTGCATGTGTTTTTTGGACAAACGTTAATTCTTAAAAACCACAGAGTTAAAAACATAACAAAAAAAAGTGAAACAAACTTGTGTATGGCACAAAATCGAATCCTCACCAGACAGAACTCGCTACAAGTGAGGAAACTTAGCTCAGTCATGCTTCATCTGATATAGATCAGACATTCTGAGTCATCTTAATATATTAGTAGGGGAACACAGGCATGATTGTTACTGTCACAAAATGAGACCATCTCAAAATTGTTTGTTCTACGTAACTTACAAATCACTGTAGAGACTTTAATATTTTTTTCTACCAAAGATGAAATGTAATAAAAAGATAAAAAAAAAAGAATGGAAGATATAGAAATGAGCAGTGTTGAAAAATTTGAAGCCTAAAGACATGGAATGTTCTGAAAAGGAACATTAACAAATACACATATTTGTCAGCACCACATGGTACTTTTACAAGAATACACCATGTGTAAGGACATAGAGAAATCATAAATAAATATTAAAAAGTAGAAAGTACAAATATACTTTAAAACTATAACAGTAAAAATAGTAGTTAATAAAAGGAACATAAGCACAGGAATCAGCCCTAAATGGAGACTTTAAAATGAAATCCAGAATGAGTTGGTTAAAAAAAATCAATCATAGGCATAGTTAATGACTACTGGAAAGGCAATAATAATAGCAACTATTTATGCATCAGTCTAAGGTTTATAAAACACATTATATGTTTATTATTTCATTTGATCCTCACAACAGCTCTTTAATGTGGGTATTTTTTCTCCCATGGTACAGATGAGGAGATTAAGAGTACCTGAGACAGAAGTCAGGTCTGATTCCAGGTCCAGAAAGCTTTCCTCAGATATACATACATGCATACATACATATAAACTTATAGGCGTACATATATAATTACTGAAAAAAACTACAAAAGAGAAAAATCTTAACATTTTGAAGAAAAATAGATAAATTGGAAAAGAAAACTACATGGTTGATAAAACTAAATTCTGGTTGAGAAAACTAACAAATACAAAAATATTTAGATAACAAATGAAAAGAGGGAGGAAAATCCAGTTCTCAAACTCAATAAAAAACAAATGAATCAAAATCACAACAAAAGAAAAATACAGAATTGTCAGAGCTTACTATATAACAATTATTTGCCAAGAAAACTGATAATTTTTTCAAATGGAGAATTAACTACAAAATTTCAGAAAATGAAATTTTATTAGCTGTAAAGGAACACAAAACAAAAACAATTCTGTGTTAAACTGAACCCTTCTCAGCATTACGAGGATCTAAGATATCTCCAGAGGCCTCGGGATGGAAAATGCTGTCCACATCCAAAGAAAGAACTATGGAAGTCGAATCGCTCTCACTTATTTTTACCTTAAGTTGATTTTGTTTCATCTTTCTGATGGTTCCTCCTATTGGTTTTAATTTTTACTTACAACTTCACTAATGTGAAAATATGTTTAATGGGTATGTAAATGTAAAGCCTATGTCAGATTGTGCGCCGTCTTGGGGAGGGTGGGGGGGGGAGAAAAAGGGAGAAAAAATTTTCAACTCAAAAGCATATGGAAAAAAAATTAAATTAAAATAAAATAAAATAAAAACAATTCTGGTGAATGTACAAATGAATTATATAAAAGGTATTTTTTAAAATATTAGTACATATACATGCACAAATTGTTCTCAAAAATGAGAAAGAACTTTACCAAACTCCTCTTCATGAGGCATACAATTCTAATATCTAAACCAAACAAGGATAAAGAAAGAAACAGAGGTATGAAACAACATCTCTAATGAGTATTGTATCAATATACAATATACTTAAAAAAAATACTTAAAAGAATATTCAGTATGACCATGTTGATTTCTGTCTCAAGTACTCTTAGTCTTCTCCTCTGTAAGATGGGAGAAAGAATAATACCCACATTAAGGGGTTGTTTGAGCATCAGATGATTAAATAATGGTTCAGTCTTAGGGAAATAACATCATTTGTCATTTTAAAAACAAAAACACACCAAACTATGCAAAGATATACATAGATTCAGAGAGATGCTGAGAAGTAGAAGATTAATGTGAACTGGGCTAGAGTACATAGGCAATCTGTTTGGTAGGGTAAAAGTTGGGTTGGTCTTTGAAGCAAGTATAGGCTGTGTTGGAGAGGGGAAAGGGAATTCCAGATAGAGAGAACAGCCTGATTAATGGCATTGAATGAAGAGTATGAATGGTTTATTTAGGAGACAAGGAGTTGAGAGAGCAAATGGTACATTCTGGGAATGATAGAATGGTCTATTAGAATGTAAGGTTTGTGTTGGGATTGGAAATTGGAAATACATGGGAACATAGTAGGGTGGAGAAAGGCAATTATAAAAGCTGGTAGATTCATATTCCTAAAAGCAATATTTGTTATTCACACAACATTATATGCATTATGTTATTTGATCCTGAGAATAACTTTAGGTGTTATAAAGTATTAAGTCTATTTCTAAAATTGGGCATTAAAGCACAGAGAAGTTAAATGACCCCTCACAACTACACAGCTAGTAACTACTAAAGGCAGGAATTACATCAGTCTTATCTAATTTCAGTTACTCACTGTTTCCTTTTATTTTTTTAGGCAACTGGGGTTAAGTGACTTGCCCAGGGTCACACAGTTAGTAAGTGTCAAGTGTTTGGTCTGAGGCCTCATTTGAACTGAGGTCCTCCTGACTTCAGGGCTGGTGCTCTATCTACTGCACCACTCCTGTTACTCACTTTTTAGAAGTTACTCAGATACATACTAGCTGTATGACCTGGGATAAAGCATTTAATGTTTTGATCCCTCAGTGTCTCCACTGGTGAAATGTTGGCATTAGACTTGATGGTCCTTTCTAGCTAAACATCTAGCTAAACAAAAGTGCTAAAGTCCTTTCTAGCTCAACATCTATTATCTTATACTAAAACAAAAGTTTCAAAGGGAGATTTTAAAATGTTGCTGACTGAAAGAACCCTTTTAGCCAGCAAGAATACTAACTTACTAAGTTAAATATTCCTTTCTATTTTTTCATTGCTAACTTGAGTCATCTGCAGTTATAAAAATTCAGGTAAAAAAGAGTAACATGCTTATATGACCGTTAGCTCCCTGAAATTCACTGATCCATCCAATTGTTGCCATTCTGAAGGTGTCTGAATTTTAGTTGGCATTAGTTTCTTGTCCTTCCATATTGCAAGATGACATATTGTCTTTATTTTTGCCTTTCACTCATAGTACGGTGATATTTAGAAAAGGGACAAATTCCTACTTAACTGACACCAACATTTTTTTCAACCCAAAGAATCCCATTCCTATGCACTTTTAAAAAGGACACCTTATTAATTAGAAAGCATTATATAAATTGAGTTGTTGTGTATGCTGAGAAGCTAGTGTATTAGAGTGTAAAAAGGACTGGACTTGGTATCAGGAGAGTCAGGCACAAATCGTAGCTGACTTACTGCATGATTTAGCATAAGACTTTGAACAAGTAATTTTTTCTCTCAGAACCTCTGTGTCTTCATCTATAAAATGGAGACAACAAGATTTGTGTTGAAACATCACAATTTGGTTGAACCTCAAATAAGATAATGTTCTACAAAATGCATTGCACACCTTAAAAACATATTATGAATGTCAGCTAATACTATTTGTGTCTATATTAATATTGTGTTCATGATGCCATTGTCAGTTTATATTTTTTCCCCTTTGATAATTTGGTTCAAAGACACTTTGGCGATTTTTTTTTTTTTGCGATATGAACATACTTATACTTTTTGCTTTCTTAACATTTCCCCCCACCACTTCAGCTAGTGGACAGAATGCTAGGCCAAGAGTCAAGAGCTCAAATCTGGCCTCAGACACTTACTAGCTGTGTTACTTTGTTAGGTAATGTCTGTTCATCTCAGTTTCCTCATCTGTAAAATGGATAGAATAATAGCTCCTATCTCTGAGAGTTGTTGTGAAGTTCAAATGAGATCATAATTGTAAAGTGCTTAGCACAGTGCCTGGCATGCAGTAAGCACTTATATGAATATTATTTTTGTTGTCTTTATCCTGTTTTCAGACATCTTGAATTACCATTCCTTTTGCTTCTTACCTTATAGAAGAGACAAGGGAAAAAAAATTACATTTCCTATCTTTCTCTGTTTTCAGCTGGGTCTAATTAATGGCTCATTGAAAATTTATTGAAGCAACTAGTGGTTTTGGCACTGCGTAGACACATTCAAAGTTGATTTTTACTATCATATGATAGAGAACATAAATTTACATTTCTATTGTAACTTAGAGATCATCTAGTGCAACCGTCTAATTTTATTGATGGAGGGAATTGAGTCACAGAGAAGCTGCCCCCAAATCACTTAGCTGGCAGAGCAAGGATTCAATTCCAGGACTTCCCGCTTTTAAACCAACAACACTTCTCATGGGTTACAGTGGATATGATTCTGGATTTGGAGTCAAGAAGGTCTCCAAAATTTACTAGCACTGTGACCATAAGCAATTCACTTAACCCTCCGCAAATCCTAATTTCCCATTTGTAAAATGGGGTTCGTGGTACCTTCCTTACATGGTCATTGTGAGACTCAAATGAGATGATGTATGAAAAGGACTTTACAAAGCTTAAATCACCATATAAATTTCAGTTCTTCTTCTTATCATCATCATCCTTAAAGCATGAAACTTCTTATTCCATCTAGTCAACAACTGAACTCCCTCTCATGCACTTTTTCAGAAATGAATGTTAAGGAAACATCATTTGCCTAGAAATATTTGCCTACTCTCTTGAGATGGACAAGAGCTCAAAGGTGTATTTTGAATCTTGGTTCAGTTTCTTCATGGGAATGAGTTGTCTTTCCTCACAAATGAATGCTGTGGGTTGAAGGTAGAGTTCAGCTGTTTATATACTAACATGAAGCAATTATAATGAAACAAAACTCATTCCAGAACTCTGCTGTAACTATGGCAACCTGAATTAAATGAATTCTATTAGAAATATAAAAAGCCACCCCAGCAGGATAGAGTAAATATTATGTATTATTGATTTATGAGGGTTCCAGATGATGAAAAGTGGTTAATATATTTCTGTCAGGAAGCACATTTGTTAAAGCTTCTTTTTATTGATAGAGCTATTGTCTATTTAAATGGTGTCAGCCAGATAGCATTAATTTTTACATCTATTTTCAATCACATTTGCCTTCATGACAAGAATCTTTCAGCTTTTCCATTATCTTCTGTCTCTTAGTTGGAGCTTAGGGGGAGGATGCCTAATGTATGGTCCATTTCCAATTATACTGGTCTAAAATTTGACCTGACAGAAAGTTGTTATTGTGAATGCATGGGTTTTCTTTTTCCTCCTTACTTTGTTTTTTTCATTAATCAACAGGCATTTATTACTTACTTACTACCTATCAGACAATGTGTCAGGTACTAAGAGTACAAAGACAAAAAGGAAGCATTCCCTGCCTCAAGGAACTTATATTCTATTGACTAAATGGGCATATTCCATATACCATACTAATAGTATCATAGATTTAGATCTGTAAGATACATTTGAGATGATCTATGTAACTCCTTCAATTTATAGATCAGAAACTTCATTCTGCTGTTTCTCTCTACTACCCTTTCTTTCTATATTCACTTCTTCCTTCCTATGCTCTCCTCCTTCCCTCCATCTCTTCCTTTTCTAGCTTTTTTCTTTTCTTCCCTCCCTTCCTTCCTTCCTTCCTTCCTTCCTTCCTTCCTTCCTTCCTTCCTTCCTTCCTTCCTTCCTTCCTTCCTTCCTTCCTTCCTTCCTTCCTTCCTTCCTTCCTTCTTCAGAAAACAAAACAAAACAAAATGTCAGTTGGTTTGGACACTTTATTTCACTTTGGAAATATGTAACATACAATTCTCAGGGCTCCAGGTGTTGAAGTTGCTACTGGAATTTGCTGGAATAGGAAAAAATAAACTTTGTTAAATTGTCCTTCAAGTGGACTAATCTCCAATTTGATTTAAATAATATTTTGATACTAAAATGGAAACAGCAACATGTAAAGAGATTCGAATCTATGGGGCCCCAGAGAGTTTGGTGTACAGGTGTCAGGAATGTATGCTATTCACTAACATCAGCACATTCTGTAACCACCACCATCCTCTTGAAAATTAACTCAATATCTTATATCTTGATTAAAATGAATAGATTATCATGAATTTTTCTTCAAAATAATAATAGTGAGCATGCATGAATATATGTGTGTGTATCTGAGCAACCAGATTAGAGGAAAATGGAAGCAGAATAGGAAGGAGTGCAAGGCTTCTAAGACCAAATTCTTGCGTACTGTTTTTTCTTTTGGAAAATATGCCTCTCAGTGAATTCTGATCACTTTATTTTTAATAGGACTCAGGGGAACCCAATGTATTTCTCTTAAACAAAGCGAAAGTTAACTCATGCAAACAAACAGCACAGGACCTCAGTACTGATGTCAGGGAAAGTTTAGAAAACTTAACTAATTGCTTATTAGATTGTTTCCTTATCTATTGGATAAAACAATTAGATATCGGTCATCTGATTATAGTTACATTAAATGAAGTGCTCAGGTCCATTAGGGAATTTTTCCCCTTGGGGAGATTCCCTGTTTGAGTCCTTAGAAGAATAGCTCATAAATTCTTTATTTTTAGGCTGTAGTGTTGCTGTAATAGGACAATGTCTCTTGCTGTGGGATATGGTTTTAAGTGTGTCTGCAAGTCCTTGTGACTTTTGACTGGGCTGCTGCCAAGCTTTCTGTTCTAGCTAACATTCTTCCCGTAATGTTAGCCCTCACTCCATCTCATAACATTGTGAACATATTAAATCCATTCTGATCTGTGACTTCAGAAACCATATACATCCACGTGTGTGCACTTAGATAGAATGGGAGATAGAAGAATCCCATGGAGTTTGCACCTGCTTATACCCAAGGTGGGATTTACCTAAAAACTTCTTGGTATGCAGGTGTCAGAAATGTATGTTGTTAACTAACATCAGCATGCTCTATACCTACCTCCATCCCCTTGAAAATTAACTGCCATAAGATCCAGTGACCTACAATCTGCCCAGAGCTTCCTACCCCAAAAACTTGTCTTGGGTTTTTCTACCTGCATTTATAAAGGTTGTGGACGGATAGCGCGAATTACATTTCACAGAATTCCTGGAAGTCAGGTAAATTTTCTACTTAGATTCACCCATCCTTCCTTTTATTATGGAGAAAATCAAAGACAGGGAAGTGAATGGACTGGTTCATACTCGCATTGCTGGTTAGTCGTACTCCTTCCCAGTTCTCTTCCCACTCCACATGCTGCCAGACTCGTCAGAAGTTGAGGTTATTGTTGTTGTTAAGTAGTCTTAGCTGTGTCTGACTCTTTGTGACTCCATTTGGGATTTTATTGGCAAAGATACTGGAGTAGTTTGCCATTTCTTTCTCCAGCTCATTTTACAGACAAGAAAACAGAGGCAAACAGGGACAAGTGACTTGCCTAGGGTCATACAGCTAGTAAGTGTTTGAGGCCAGATTTGATCTCAGGAAGATGAGTCTTCCTGACTGCAGACTAGCTGCCCTTTCAGGGGACAAGTTCAAATCTTCCTGATGCTCACTAGCTTTATGACCATGGACTAGTTCTGTGACCCTTGGTTTCTTCATCTCTAAAATGGGAACAATAATACTTTACAGGTTTGTTTTAAGAGTCATGTGGGATAATTTAAAAAAAGCCCTTGGTAAACCTTAAAGCACTATGGAAATACATGTGGATGTTTACAAACATTACTATTTTGCCCCTAATATTAACTCACAGGGTTAGTTCCAAATCAATTATTAAAATATCACATTTTTCAAAAGGAAAAGTACCAGAATTAATTACTTCAATGGAAATTTATACACTGACTTTTCTATAAGATCTGGAGTTTGCAACCAATTTTATAGTTGTTTGTTTCCCATTGGTTTGGGATGTGGATAGTTAGAGAAATTAAAATAAAACCAGAAGTAAATTGACCTAAGTTCCAAATCAAGGAAGTTGTTCATGTGGGATCTGACCTTCTATTTGCTAACTCCCAGATCTTCTGTCCCCATATAACATTACTTAGTAACTGGATGCTTCTTGGGGGCTCTAATAAGCGTAATAAAATGTGTAACAGAATAAGACTACCCAAGAAAAGAGCTGACATAAGTAAAAACCTTCAGATAACTCCACTTTGTATTTATGGAGTGCTTTTGATTGTCAGGTTTATTTTAGTATTTGTTGCCTTTTATCTTTTAATGAAGTATACAGGGTTGATTTGCCTAAGCAAATAGGTATGGACATACTTTATAGACAACTTAGGAAGTGATAGAGGCAAGACTATAATCAGGTCTCTTCTCCAAATCAATGGGTTTTTGAACTCTGCAAAAATTTCTGAGCTTGCTCTTCAGTATGAGGAATACTAAAAGGTGTGGATTCTCCTGCAATTGGACTCCAGTCAGCCTAGAGCTCACCACTGGGCAACAGAAGGCTCAAGGCCCCAGCCTGTTTCTTGCTCAGATCCCACCAGGATCTCCCATTCCTGACATCATGGGCCCAGGGCACTTTAAGTACACAGCTAAGGAGCTGATTGTGGCTTCTCATTCTCCTTAAATGAACAAGAAATCATTAACCATAATCAGGAGGACTAGGCCTTACCATTTGTCCTGCCTCTGAACTCTCCTATATGTCTTGTCTTCCCCAATTAAAATGTGTTCTCTTTGAGACTAGGAACAATTTTGCTTTTCCATTTATATTCTTTTACTTGTCACAGTGCTTGGCATATAGTAAAACCTCAATAAATGATTTTTCATTCCATTTGGAAGAATGGTTGTCAAGGAAAAGGGAAGGAAACAAGCATTTTTAGGCATCGACTACATGCCAGGCACTGTCCAAAGTGCTTTACAAATATTATCTCATTTAATCCTCACAACAAAATTGAAAAGTATTATTGGTGCTACTATTGGTCCCATTTTACATCTGAGGAAACTAAGGCAGGCAGGTGTTAATTGACTTGCCCAGGGTCACACAGCTATCAGATATCTAAGTGTCTGAGGCTAGATTTGAATTCATGACTTCCCTACTCCAGGGCAAGCAAAGGGTAGGTTAGTGATGATAATTTAGTTCCATGTTTTTGAAATTCTCACTTTCAATCCATACTACTAGAGGACCAGAATAAAGGCCTTCCTACTTCTGGTTCAATGTCCATTCCAGTGCACCATCTTCAAGTCCTAGGGCGTCATCCTGAGACAGAGGTTAATTGGTTTGTACATGGTCACACAATTAAGTAAGTCAGATAGGTGGGATTTTAGCCAATACCTAGCCAATTCTCTATCACACCACTTTGCCTCTTCCAGGCCTGTCCTAAGCTAATACTCACTACTCTGCCACCTTCCTGTCAGCCATGAGATATCAGCATAAATGAAACAGAATTCATTCTTTCTAATCCTCAGCCAAGTGTTTATCTATTCCTTCCCACTAAGTCTTCTTTTAATTCTAAAGGGAAATGCAACCATTTCTAATATTTTTCCTTTACATTCAATATCCACTCTATTCCTGTTAGTTGCTCTTGGTTTTTTTTGGACCAATTCTGCCGATTAACTGGATCCCTGAAATACAAAATGGTGTTATGCATTATTGGGCTGTTATCCTCAGTAAATGTGATGTTATTAATGCTTTTTATTCTAGTTATGGGTCATTATTTCCAATAGATATAATTGTCCCAGGACTAAGACTTAGCAGGTGGTCTTGCTGGAAGTTACAGCAGTTTTCTTAATGGCCTGGTAAGGATGTCATTTGCAGGGCAGCTAGGGCAGGGAGAAATTGGTCCCAGAGCTAGACATGAGCTCAGTGCCCATTCCAAAGCTTAAACAAGCGAAAAGTAATACATATTTTCTCACTTGTCGGCCGGATATCTTTTGCTATTGTTGTTGTCATCTTTGATGCTGTTGCTTTGTTTTTGAATGCCTGTTTATCTTCGGTATAACTGATTTTCTAGGAACCCATGTATGTTTACGTTCCATTTACTGCTTGACCCAGTAACAATCTAATGGTTCTATAATGCTTTGCTTTTTAAAAATTCTTAGAGGAAACAGGCCTCATTGCTTCCTGAAGACAACCAGCACCCTTTCAGCCAAGAAGACATAATTAAAATTCTAGAGAAAGAGGAGGAGACATTCAAGTCAGAATAAGGAACAACTCATAGAATCTTTTAAACTCCCTGTGTCTTATTTTTCTTACTTGGAAAATAGGGACATTGGACTAGATGTTAGTTCTACCATTCTATTACTCTCTTCTTGGAAGGTAGACTATTGCTAAGATGAAGGGGATGATTAATAATATTTTCTGTTATTCCTGGAGATTGTTCTATAGAATTCTAAAGAATGTCACCGTGTACTTCCAGATAAATGAAATAGAATGAACCTAGCTCCTTTCCCTGTAGCGATCTGGCTGGCATATAGTTTGATTAGTCAAACTCATATCATATTTTACCATCATTTATGGCATTGGGAAAAAGAATCCTACAGAATTTCAGGGTCAAAGTTTTGGAGTGTATTTTCATATTTCGATGTAAAGATTCATTTGTCCATGATTTTTTTTTTTATGATGTGTGGGTGTGTTTGCATTGTGTTGTTTTTTTAAAATACCCTGTAAGAATGCTTACTTCTTCCATAGGAACTATAACATCTCCGCTGTTATCCGAGACTCTCATATGACAGACAAATTAACCTAGTGCCTACTGTGGGGCAGGTCCTGTGCAGCAGTAGCTTTTGCCTAACTTGACATACATAACTATCAGTTCTGCTCCTTCACCCTCAACTTTTCCTGGGGTAGGCAGGAGAGAAAGGTGCAGGAGGTGGGCAGTGGCAGCACAGAAGGTAGTTCAACCTCACATGTATGGGAAATTGTTAGGAAATGGTCTAAACCAATACTCCAGAGGGAGCTATTTGCACTGTCTGTGGGGTTTAGGAGTAAGGAAAACTGTTCCAGGAGGGGACTTATAACAAAAGGAATCTAGAATGAGGGCTAGACAAGGTCAGTGAGAAAAAACAACAAATATTTATGAAGTTCCTACTATGTGCCAGGCATTGTGCTAAGAGCAAGAAGTATAAAGGCCAAAAAAAAAAAAGGATAATTGTAGTATCTGCTCTCAAGGAGTCAACAATTTAATAGGGAGACAACATGAAAACAATTGTCTACAAACAAGGTATATACAGGATAATTTGGAGGTTAATCACAGAAGGGAGATGTTAACTTTAAGGCAGTACAGGAAGGACTTTGGAGAAGGACAGATTTTAGCTGGGACTTGAAGGACAGAAATGAGGAGAGAGAGAATTCCAGGAATGGAGGATGAGTAGTTTAAATGCCCAGAGTCAGAAAATACAATTTTTGGTGTGAGGAAAAGCAAAAAGGCAGATATTACTTTATCATAGAGTATGTGGGGAAAAGTAAGTTTTAAGAAAACTTGAAATGTAGGAAGGAGCCAGATTATGAAGAACTTTAAGAGCCAAACTCAGGATTTTATTGATGAGTCTGAAAGTTACAAGATTTCAAGGGTTGTCATGTGTTAGGCCTCTGCAGGGCAAAAGGTAAGAGAATTACAGACTGCTGTGCAGATGAAGCCTCCCATATCCCCTAGATACCCTGAAACAGTCCTGTACTGATTCTACCCCTGTTCCAACTCTAAGAGCCCTTTCCAGGTTAGTTCCACATATCCACAGAAATACACAGACTATGCAGGTTTTAACCCAAGTTTTCTGCTCTCCTGGGAAACCTAAAGACATAAGAATGCTCTCCTCATCCAAGTCCACATGGACAAGATTAGTAGAAATAATGATGTCTCCCATGGATTAACAGGAGGAAAGAATATCAAAAAGTGTGGGTGTGAATTCCCACAATCTTGTAATCACTCCTCTGGATGATATTTCAGGAATGCCTGGATTTCAGAAATGCACAAAGGTCAGAGCCTCATCCATGGTCTTCAACTTGCATTAAGTCAGGGATCTGGGTTCTTTGAAAACTCTCATTTTCTTCCAAGTTCAGCTCAAGTTCCACCTGCAACACAATTCCTGATCCCCACAATTGTTAGAGCCCTGCCAAAAAAAATTATTTTGCATTTATTTTGTCTACATTCTTCATGGACTTGCATGTTTATATGTCACCCTTAATAGAATGTAATTTCCCTGTGAGCAGGAGTAGTTTCATTTTTGTTTCTGTAACCCCAGCAGCTAACACAATATGAAGCACGGAGTAGGTACTTAGCAAAAGCTTACTGATTGTTTTCCTACTGTGTGTCTTCCACTAGTTCTTCACATTCCTCACCAGCTGGCCAAGTCCCATCAGGTCATGAAGGCTCTCCTCCTGGCTCACACACTTAGCAGCTGTGTGACTTCGGGCAAGTCACTTGAGGTCCCTTTGCCTCAATTTCCTCAACTGTAAGATGGAGATAATAATAGCACGCACTCACAGGGTGGTTGTGGGGAATCAAATGAGATGTTTTTTTAAGAGCACTTGGCGTAGTTCTGGCACAACACTTATTCTCTTCCCTGTATTTGATGGTCAGTGTGCTATGCATCCTGTGCTATCGACTTCCTGGGATTGTTGTGAGAAGTAAAAACTTGGAGTGTGATGTAAATGCTATTAATATTATTGTTACTGTTGATATGAATAAGCTCGAAACAAAGCTTTTCTTGCTCTTCTGTGATCTCTTGTTACCTAGCTCTGTACAGTCATTATGTGAAGGGAATTGTCTTTTTCAAGTGTGATCCTGCTTCACCCAAACACCCTGGTGGCCTCATTGAGGAGTGGAACAATTGTATATTCCTGCCTTGAGCAGCTGATGCCATCTTAACTAGAGAGGCTGCTTTCCAGCACCCAGCTTAGTGGATGTCACTCGTTTGTTTTCTATTCCTAGTATTTGCAGCTGATTTTTTTCCTGCTGATGCTGTTGATGTGGATACCAGAGAAGCAGGCCTTGCTCTGTCATTGACATTTGTTATGACCTTGGTTTATTTAGCTTTTTTTTATGGCTGAGTAAACCATTAATAGCTTCTGTGTCCACAGGATGGGAAGCCTATTTTGCTCCTTTTACCTTACAGGTGTTCTGAAAGAGTTAACGTGAGCTGTTTTGAGTTCTTTGGATGAAAAGTGTCATATAAAGAAGCTGTATTTATTACTACATGGAGGTTAGAGAAAGAGAGTGAAGTCAGTTGTGAGACTGAAGCCAGCCAGTACCAAAGCCTCATACTTTGCTCTTGTCCACATATTCTCTGATTCAGTAGCAATGACCTCATTTCTGTTCTGTCCACACAATATTCCATCTCCTGACTGGATACATTTTCAATTGCTGCCCCTAATATGCCTGGAATGTGTTTCTTCATCCTTGGCTCCTTCAAATCTCAGTCAAAATCCCACAGTCTTCAAAGAGCTTTTCTCACCCCTTCTTAACGAAGCTTTCTCTGGAATGGAGCAGGGATTCTGATTTAAGTTAGGTATTTTTCCTTCTTGAGAGTTAGGCAAGGAGGATAGGGGAAACAAAATTGGCGTTAATATTAGGATAAATGAATGTTAATTGGTAAAAGGAGCAATGTGAGAAAACCTGATTTGCCCAAGCAACAACTTGGTGGGTTGCTTACAAATTTAATGTGCTATATTCCATCATCTTTAATTTATGATACAGCTAAATATAACATTTACAAGTCTGAAATAGTATTTAAAAAATATTCCTTTTTACCCAAATTTGTCCAAATAAATATTTCCCTTCTTCCTAGTTATCTTCTGCCATTAACCTGTATGTGTGTCCATCTTTTCTTAAAGTGTATATATTTCAACATGCCTTCAGGAAATGTTTCTGCTGCTTTCTTAGCACACGAACAATTCTAAAATGTGTATGTGTTATAGATACACAGCTCTATTTTCCCATCTCCTGAGCCCCAAGATGCTACCTGGAAAAATATATCCCTATATAATTGGAAACTCATCTGAGGCATCAGCACCCTTGAGAGGGAAGTGAAATTCAAAGCTGATTCTTTCAATCTCCAGCAGCAGGTACTTTGCAAAAAGGAAAATGAAACTCTATCTTCCCATTCACAATTGCTGAGTATCTCACCTGTGAAGCATGGTTATTATGTTTCTGTCATAGAGGTGAAAGACCCATAACTCAAAAAGCCTCAGGCATGAGTGAGTTACCAAGGTCTTTCACACAAGCGAAAGAAATATAATTATCACTCTTCAAAAGTGAGATAGAATTTAGTTATTTTTTTTTTTGCAAAAGGTGGGAGGGAAAAGGAAAGGGAAGGGAATAAAGAGAGAAAAAATGTAAGATACAAATTAACCTCAGCAATTGAAATGATCAAGCTGGTTAGAGTGAATTCTAATTTGAAACCAGATTGCTTTGCAGTATTGGGTGAAGTTTGGTTAACTTTTGTTTCAGTTTTAAATGATGAACTTTCAGGTGTGTGTGCCCTTGATTCCTGCTGAGAACAGAAGCGTAAATAGCATAAGACAGCTTTCATGGCATTTCAGACTTGTCAGAAAAAGGAAGTGCTAGAAATCTGAGGAAAATTTTTTAATAATTTTTTGGTTTCATTTTTAGAATGCCTACTGCACCTTTTTCCTAAACTAATTTATGTCCCCAGTTTCCCCTGATTTATCATCTTCTTTCCCTAAGCCTGTCCCATTTCTTTTGTTGTTTTCTTGCCTTCTAAACTATTAGCTAATATTTACATAAAACCATGTACAGTCCTCTAGAACCTCCAAATCAGAGAATTTAATTGAAAATCTGTCCATGCTTTCTGAAATTCAAAGATGCTAATACTTTCACCTTTAGGCAAGCATTTCTGATTCACTATTACCTTTCAGGGCATCATGTGCCTCTCTCATTATGGTAACAAAAGACATTTACACAAATGCATGAACAGGTTTTGGGTAGAGATTAGTGAATGGTCTCACTCTAAGAGATCACATATCAACCTAAACGATTTCAAGGAAGGCTTTAAAAAAGAAACAGGCATTTCTTCATAGCAGGAAGTAGCTGCTTCATAGATTATTTATGTTCTTTTCAAAAAGAGTTGTGTTGCCATGATATATGTGTGACAATCAGTTATGATTTCTCCAGCAGCAATTTTCTTTTTATTTTGAATGAAATACACACACGTATATATACATACACACATACATTCACACACATACATACATACACATACACATACACATGTGCATACACATATACACACATATATAGCTATAGATATGTATATGTATACATCTCTGTATATGAAATGTGCTGGGACTTATTAGCTTGGCCTTTGACAAGAATCCAGGGCTATGCAATGACTTTACATATAGTAATGAATCAAAAACAAGGAACTCAGCTATGTCTGCGGCCTCCATGGGGCTGGCATTTTCAAAGGGCTAGAGTTCAGTTGCAAGTTAATGGAGCTTTAACTAACGTACAAATTCCTAATCACAGAGAGTTATGTACATGAGTTGTCTCAAAATGATGTTTTAATTCAATTAAAGTCAACGTCATATTCTCAGTGATGAGCGCTCCAGATTAGAGATTGATTTTAGGTAAGACATTTAAAAGAAAGAATGACAACTGTAATGTCTGTGTACACACACACACACACACACACACACACACACACACACACACACACACATGGATTTCTATGTAGATACATATATACACACAGACATATATTTATTTATTTACTCCATTAATATTCAAAGAGAAGTAAAGATTCAAAAGCAGTGTTGAGATTCCACATGGTGCCACCCATGCTGCAACACAGGAAATCAGGACTTGAAGTGCAGGTGCAGCTTGCAAGAGTGGACAGGTGGCTGATAGGAGCCCTGCACAGCAGGATGTTTAGTTGACTCCAGCTAACCTTTTGTTGATATGCAAATACTGACTTCTTTCTGGGACAAGTCAGCAGATGTGCTCATAACTGTCCAGATGTGCATGCAATTGACCAAATATATTCACACATTTACACTGATGTTTTGAAGAGAGAAAAATAATGCTAGAGGGTTAAAAAAAATTGTGCCGAGAGAAAGGAATCAAACATATATCAGATTCACCCTAAAGGGGATAGAAACAATAGACAAAAAGTGCTGTCCTGTCTGGTCTCTATGCACTAGAAAAAAGAAAGAGAAAGAGAGAGAGAGAGAGAAATAACCCATAATAAAACCTTGACTAAAAGCCAGGCTAAAGTAGGAAATACCTTGGGAGTCCTCATAAATTCATGGTACCTGGCTTATCAGCTCAGATTGGACTCAGTATTAAGGGACTGCTGATAAATCACTTTGAAACATTCATTTGTAAATGGGAATAAAATTCAGGCAAAGAAATGCTAGGAGCACACATTTTGGCAGAATGCCTTCTGCAGTGTGATTAGAAGATCTCAGATTTCCTAGGGGAAACATTCTTCTCTTAGTTCCCAAGGGATGACCTTGAATAGATTTTATATTTTAAAATCATGTGCCAGCATTTTTTTTTTGAGAGAGAGAGAGAGAGAGAGAGAGAGAGAGAGAGAGAGAGAGAGAGAGAGAGAATACATGAGCATATGAGGAAGATGTTTTCCACTATTTCTACATTCTCATACAATGCCCGAGGTGCCTGAATACTCTGAGTGGTATTAGAAGCCCACGGTGTCTAGGAGACTGTCCTTTACTTAGTTTACAAGGTGTTGTGAAAATATCACCTCTGGAATGTCTTTCTTCCCACTGACAGTTTCTTTGCCCAGATATCCAATGGGAGAAGCAAGATGAATACAAGATAATTTCCCAGAGATCCACAGGAATTTATAGAAACACTGTTTCTATGAACATTGACATAAAGAACCAGGTGATGACACCACATGTCTGCTCACATTGCATCTGCTGTTTTAAGTCATTCTAATGTCCATTCACCCCAGATAGTTCTGGAGGTACTTAGGAAGTTACTTGGTTTGTCTCCATCTGCAATCTCAGTGTGCACAGAATAACTCTTCTCATACAATCAAGAATGACACCCCAGGTGCTGGGAAAGATAAGTCCCTTTGACTTTCCATCTTTTCTGTATTTCTTTTAACATGAACATAATGATGCTTGCATTTCTTACCTCACAACTTTGATTTGGGTAAAAGCACTTTGTAAACCTTAAAATTCCATATAAACATGATTTCATTTTCTTATTAATAATATCACCACCAATATGAGTAATTAGATTGAGATTTGTATTTTCTGGGAAGCTGTTCTGGAATAACCTTACTCATTTTTCTAGCTTAATAACATAAGCCCTTCCAGTATTCATGTTTATTTTGTATACATTTTTGGTTCTATATTTCAAACCTTCTTAAACTTAAATTCCTTTAATAAGGGATTGTGTCTTCTAAAACAAAATAAAACAAAACACAGGATGATGTAGTGCGGAAGCACCTATGTTAACATCAGAAGACCTGAGTTTGTGTCTCAACCCCAAATTTTACCAGCGGTATAGCCTAAGACACTTAATAAGAAGAGACTCAGATTCCTCACCGCTAAGATGCTTACACTGGCTACCTTACTGTGTGACACTAGGAATGTGTTTTGTAAATATTAGGACATTATCTAAATGTGTTGTTACATTTTATATTCCTCAAATTCTTCTATAGTACTATGCACATAGTAGGGACTGAAATCCAGGTTGAAATGACTCATAAGGTTATTAAGTGCAGCATCTCCATGATCTTAGTGCTACAGACAGTCCTCTATAGAGAGGCATATTAAAATGTAGCTCTCTGATCCCTTTCACTTAACAGCATTGTCATCATATGCTCAGATTTCCTTACTATCTTTCTTCTCTCTCTAATGTATTGCAGATACCGATTTTAAACTCATTTGCTCTGTATCTTTTCCCTTCTTCTGAAGATCTATGTCCTCTCCTCTTTTCTTCCTTGGCTTTATAAGAATCGGCATTATACCTCTCTTCTCTGTATCCTAGTTGGCTCTGTTTTTAATTGCTCTCTTTTCCCTTCTTGCCTGTTCTTCCAGCTGAAATAGGCCTATTAGAGATATAAATGATAAGCCCCCAAAGCTGGAGACTGACAGACAGGTCAGCTCTGTGATTTTCCCCATGTCCATTAGCTCTTGGGCCTGGTTCCCAGCCCCTAGCAGCTTCACATCAGTTCAGTGAGGTTTTCTCTTGAATTTATATAACACACCAGATGTGAGCTGCTTGAATTAAAGACAACTGGAAGTTGCCAGTGTAGAAAGGCAGAAATGACAATTTTGCCAAGTAACATCCTTTTCTCATCATAACTCTGAATTTTTATTCTGTCTCCCTCTTATGTTTCTGTTGTTATTATTTCCCCTTTTCTCCTTATTTAAATAATTACAGGTTGTCTGAATTCTGAGGTGTCGGGGACTGGGTTTAAACTTCATTCTGGTGGGCTTAGAGAAGAATGTCCTCCCTCTGGGCCCTTCCAATATCCTATTTTCTAACTGGGCTTATGCCTGATCTAAAAATAGCCACTGAGCTTAGCCAAGAGGCCCACATAATGTTGCCAATTCTGACATATCTGTATGCCTATGAGAAGCGACGACAGGAATTGGATGGACCATTTCTCTGACCCCAGCAATTTCTCTGGAGGCGCAGCTCCCTTCCACTCTACATAGTCTAGGGCAGAGCTATGCTCCATCTGCCAGGAGATGTGGAGAGCATGAGTTAGGAGGGCAGTTACATTTCTTCCATCCCTGTACCCTGTAAGCCTGAAGTCATGCTTCTCTGGATGAAGCAGTTGTCAAATGAGGTGTGTGCTCACGGTCAGTTCTGGTAGCTCCCTCTAGTACATCACATCTGACCTATCTGGCTGGCCTGGTCATGGGAAAACTTTAAGCTACCCATTTCCCTCTTCTCTCTTCCATTTTCTATTCCTGAGATGTCTGAGAATTTCTATTTGATATTTCCTTCTATTCCTTTCTTACTCTGGAAAGTAAGCCAGTTTGGTGGAACAAGGAAGTAAGACATTTCATAGACAGTATGCTTTTTGAAACCAACTGAGGATGAGGTGGCATGGCCATTATTTATTTAGAATGAGGTTGAATTTGTTGGCCAAATTGTCTTTCTTTAATGATACCCTTCATTTACCTTAAACACTTTCTGTTTGATTTCTCTACATCTGAAAGCTGTTGTAGTCACAGCACCTAGGACCAGTTACTAAGATCACAATACCTACAACAATTATTGAAATGGCTTCCTGATTGGTCTCCCTGCCTCAACTCTCTCCCCACTCCAATCCATTCTATTCACAGTTGCTGAAAAGATTTTCTTAAATCACAAGTCTGACCACCTTACCCACCCTGCTTAATTAATTCCAATGACTCTACATTATCTCTTAAAAGTAATGCAGCATAGCCATTTGTCTTGGAATAAGGCTACACTTGGGTCTAATACAAATTCTTCTTTGGCATTTAAATACCTTCATAGCTTGGTACCAACTTACTTTCCCAGGTTGATTATATTACAGTGCTCCCCTTTCTGCACTATTTAGTCTGGGACTATCGGCCTTCTTGATGTTCTTCATACATGACCTTTTAGCTCTCATCTCAATATATTTGCATATGCTTTTCCTTTTCTTGAAATACAATCACTCCACCTCCATCTCTTAGAATCATTCACTTCCATCATAACTCAGCTCAAACACTATTTCCTATATTACATCTTGCTCAATACCTTGAGTTACTAGTGTTTCCCTTGAAAATTACCTCATATTTATTTTACATCTGTATCCAGCTATATCTGTATCTGTCTATTTTTATCTATATGTGTATGTGTGTACAAGTTCTGCCTCCAGTAAGCTCTTTGAGGACAGGAACTGTTTCATTCCCCCCCCCTTTTTTTCCTTTTATTTTTTTTTATTTCATTAATACATATATATGGAATAAAACAAGCATTTCCATAATATAGTACAATAAAAAAGATGATTGTACATGAAACTGCAAATCTGCCATGCACAACTTACTCTTCCTTTCAAATATACAACAAAATTGTTATGTAAATTTCTTGTTTTCCTCTTTTTTTTTCTATCCTCCCCACACCCTGTATATATATATATTATATATGTATATATATATATACAAACATACACATATATACATATGCATATATATATATATATGCACATATATACTATGTAAAATTATTCTATAATACCTCTATCAGTTCTTTCTCCATGCAGAGAGTATCTTTCTTCATATGTCCCTGGACCTGCAATTTAATTGGTTTAGGAAACTCCCAGATAAGGAAACTTACTTTACCAATGCATACTGGCACATTCTAGTGGTCTTCAAAGATTTTACAGATAATTGGGAGGTTAACCTCTCTGTGTGACTTGCCCAGGATCACATAGCCAGGGTATGTCAGAGACAGGAAGTAAACCCAAGTCTTCTTGCTTTCAAGGTCAGATCCCTGTGGACTATGTCATGCTGCTTTTCCTTGCTCAGCATGTAGTGGTCATTTAATAAATGTTCATCGGTTGTCTAATTGAGTACTGCCTTTGTCATCATCAGTACTTTAGCACACCTCTTCTCTTTCCTCATCTTGAATCCACTGAAATTGATCTTTAGATTGAAATTACAAAATGAGAATAATACTAAGCAGAATTCATCCTTATATTCAACTATCTTTTTGCATAAAATGAGGAAGAATTGCATTGTGAAGCAAACATTTGGTTGAAAAGCAGCAGATGAAGGCTCCATAACTTGTTTTATGAGCTTAGTGATGGGAACAGATTCTCTGGGTCTTAAGAAAGTTTCCTTTGCTCTATGAACCTTAAGGCATATTCTAGTCATGTCTGGATTACTAGGTTATTAGTGACAAACTTTTAAAACTACTATCTGCTCTTTGAGGCCCCTGGGCAGCTTACTCATTAATTAATTTGACTAATATTTTTTGTCCACCTATTATGTGTAAAACATTTCACGGAGATGAATAAGACACTTGGAGTTCTGAAGGGTCTTCAAATTTATTGGAAGAGCAGGACAGGCACGAATCAGTGATACGATGTAGAATGAGAAGATACCCCTAAAAGAAGGAAGAATTGCTATTGGAATTCAGATAAGGAGAGGAGATTTCATACAATGATAGGAAGGAAAATCAGGGAAGACAACAGAGGAGGCAGCATTTAAGCTGGGCTTTGAAGGATAGGTGGAATTTAAAAATTTTGTGAGAAGAGATGAACATTCCAAATAGGGAAAGATACTGGCAAGGCTTCAGAGCAGGGGAGGCAGAGGGCATCTTCAGTAGTTCCATTTAGATTCATAGACAATATTAAGGGAAAAAAAATGTCCATACTATTCCAAATTAGGATGATAGATCTGGAGGTAGAAGTGGTCTCTTAGGCTTCCTAGTCCAATAACTTTACTTTATATTGAGGAAATTTTACTTCATATTGAGGTGACCAGGGATGTTAACTGACTTACTTAAAAGCACACAAGTAGTAAGCAGTGGAGCTAGAATTGGACCCAGGTTCCTGAGATAGGATTCGAATTCAGATCTTCTGAACTCCAGGTCCAATACTGTAATAATAAAATTGCTAGCATTTGTAAAGTGCTCTAAGTTGTGCAAAGCACTTTACAAATATTTTATGATTTTGTCCTCATCATATCCTTGGGAGGTATATTCTAGTCTTTCTTATCTTAAACAAGAAAAAAAAAAGCGAGATAGGCAGAGGCTAAGTGACTTGACCCAGGGTCACACACCAGTAAGTGTCTGAGGACAGATTTGAGCCAATGTTTTCCTTACTCCAGTTCCAGTATTTTTTCTTTTATATCACCCAAGTCCTTAGTAGTAGATTAAATATCGAGTTTATTTTACCGTATCAGTAACTTTTTAGAAAGTCGGCACAGTCTGGTACCTGAGAAAGTAGAAGACAGCGATCAAACAGTACTCTGCTAGGATATTGTAATAGTTAAAGGAGGTTCCAAAATTCCATCACCCAAAGCCAAGAAGTTGCTTCATTTGACTGAATGTATCTAGCCAATTCCTTTCCTTGCTAACTCCCAAGCACGTTCTATTTCACGATGGATCGGTATTTTGGGGCAAAAGTTTACTCCAAACTGTTTGTGAGTGTGGTGGTCTGGAGCAGTATTCAGCCCATGGAGATTGGGGTGTGATTTACTGAGGGCAGAATTCGGCTCAAATTTTGCAGTTCAGAGGAATAAGCTGTTCATGCACATTTCCCTTTTTGGCAAGACAAATAAGACAGGAAGAAAATAACTTTTCGACTCGAGCAGAATCTTAATAAAACTCACAATAACAATAAATTGGAGGCAGAGTTTAATTATTGTTTTTCTCTGCATGATTTGCTCCTTGCCCCCTTTGTAAACTTTCTAGCACTTAGCTTTCATTCTCTTTTTATCCTTCATCTACTGACATTATTTACATACCAAAAATGTGATGTGTTTGCCATACTATTAGAATGGAACTGGATTTTAATTAAATATCAATTCAGGATCGCAGCTCCAAGCTACTTGCCAGCATTGATGGTGATCAATAGGAGATGTTGAACAAAGAAGATAAATAGATTCTCTGAGTAGTCAAATATTTTTCATTTCCCTCTTCTCATCTTTCTCCAATCTCTTTGCCTGTCCCCTCCCCTCTGACTCGATCATCCTCTTCTCCATTCCATTTCCCCACCTGCTTCATTTCTTATACAGTGAATATATTTAATTTTCTGTATGCTTTTTTGCTCATTCTATAGTGTGCATTCAGAGCTGGAAACCGGAGATGGTAGTTGCCAAATCATCACGTTTGTTAATTCATAAATCTGCTTCCAGTTGCCAGCTCTCTTGGATTAAGCTTTTTTTTTTCAAATGGTTTATATTATATGTTTGTTTTAAAATTATAAAATTGTATTTGCTTGATTGTGTATTTATTTTTTGCACCAATTAGCTAACCCTGTGCTTTTTATTTGGCAAAACTATGCCTTATAAGAAGTAAATAACTCAAAGTGTTCCAGAACGGCACACAATCCTATTGCTTCTTGCTATAACTATGTGCCACCCTCTTCCAAGTTTAGGGTTTGGATTGAGTTAACTCTTCAGAGATAGAGCTAGAAATATGTGTATATGTTTTGAGGAAATATTTGTTAGGTTATCTAGTCACAAATATATTCACAGACATGTGCATATATATATATATACACACACACACACATAATATGTATCAGAAAGTTATAACAATTCATACATTAATCTAATTCTACTCTGTTGAGAGTCTATGTGTGCATTAATAATTAGATGATAGATAGAATTAGATGTCTACTTTGCAAATGCAATTAATTTAATATTTTATGTATTAGCTAAATAAGTTATAAAAGTATATTTTCAAATATGTCCTAATGTAAAATGTCTTTATAAATAAACTAGGGTCATAGGTAAGCATGAGAAATTACTATTTTTCAAGAATCACAGAACCTCTGAGTTGGAAGGTACTTCTTGACAGGGGATTCTTACTTTTTTTCATATCATGGACACACATAACATGTGTGTGTGTCTGTGTGTGTGTGTGTGTGTGTGTGTGTGTGTGTGTATCTGGTGAGGCTTATGGTCCCCCCTCTCAGAATAATGCTTTTAAGTGCGTTAAAGAAAACATTACAAAGTAAATAATTATTTTTGAAATACAGTAATTAAGATATTGAAAAAAATAGGCTATGGACACCGGGATAAAAACTCCTGCTCCAGACCAACCTGTAGGTGAATATCAGTTCTACTACAATATTACAGGCAAGCTGTGTTCTAACTTCCCATGTGAAAGACTCAAGGGAAGGATAACCCATTATCTTCTAAGGTGACTCTTTCCAATTTTGGAGCTCCATTACAGAAGGTTTTGTTTATTTTCATTTTAAATCTGCTGTTCTTCAATGGATATGATTTGTTCCAACTTCTGCTTTGTGGGATCAATCAGAACAAGCCTAATCTTTCTTCTGTCTGATAGCCTTTCAAACCTTGATTACAGTAATCATGTTCTCCATGCTAAATAGCTTTAGTTCCTTCAAACTGATCCTTTTACACCACGGGCTTCAGTTCTCTCACCATACTGGTTGATCTCTTCTGGACACATCCACCTGTTGATATTCCTACTAGAATATAATCTCTAGACCTGAAAATAATGGTCCAGATGAAGTTTGATCATGACAGTAGACAGTGGGACTATCATTGCATCTTGTCTCATGTTGCAAATCTTTCTCAGAAGGGAAATAGGAGGTCATGATTCAAACTTAACAATACAATGATTGTTTCTTAAAATACTAACCTCAAACTTTTTCAGAGGAATTAAGAGATTGACCCACCCCCTGTGCCTCAACAGATATGCATGCAAAAACAATGAACCTAAAAGGGGCAGGACAGCAGTCCTGGATTTTGACTGCTTCTCTCTCTTGATTACATATCCCAAAGTGTCTTTTATTAACATATTTGACTATCATCTGATACAACTCTGATGCTCATTTTACTATTTTCTTTCCTTTTTTTTCTCTTTCCTATTATCAAGAATTGTATTTAGTTGTTTAATTGCAATATTTTATTTCTAGCATTTGACTTTCAGGGAGACATTCTTTGTTGATCCTATATGTGTCTTCTAAATGACTCAGCTTGTTTCTTGCTTATTTATTACCTCTGGCACTACTCACCAACTTGGGACTTTTCACTCTAAATATTCATAATCCTATAAGTGCACACCTAGGGCAATCCATCCTGGCTCCCTCCCCAATCAGTCATGAATTCAAGTTTCATCAGGTTCAGTCTTTGGGCTCTGCTTTGGTGTATCAAATAAAATATCATACACAATCTTGACCATCCACCTCCTGTTACCCCCCACTGCCTGATTCATTCTTCTGTTCCCATTTCTACTTCATCATGTAAGAATGATGTGTTAAAAGATGACAAGTTACAGATACCTTCACCTTTCCTTTGGGTAATTTGATGAGAGGAGTAATATATGGACCAAGCTTGAAAGGTGAAACTAAGTGTCGCAGTCAGGTCAAGAGACCAAAGCTGGTGATTAACTATGAAATCTCTTAGTATCGACATGTTTTTCTATGTGTTGAATACTAATTCGATTCGTAAGCAAAAACACAATTCTCTAGACTTGCTAGAGAGAGGATAAAAGTGTAAAGGATAAAATTGGGAGTTGGGGACTTTTGCAAGAATTAGAGAAAAACAGCACTCAGGTCCTTAAAACCAAGTGAAACCAAGTATAGAGTGAACAAAAAGTGTTTTTATTTCTAGAATGTTTTCACTGGTAAAAAAAAAAGTATTGTGAAGCTTAGAAATTTGAAGAATATTGTCATGACATTTAGGTTTTTGAAATATCAACTAAATAACATATATTTGTAAACCAATACATAACAATGGACCATACCTAGGGAAGTGTTAGATTGTCTTTGAGAAAGACCGAAGGAAAATACAGTTTTACTTCTGTGGATATTACGCCAAAAGGCAAATTAGAAGAAATAGTCACATTGTTGACTATGGCACCCTTGTGAATACTACTAACCCAGCATGCAGAAAATTGGTGTGCTTTTCATGTTTCAACCAGCTCTATGCCCTGACCTTGAGCAGAGTCACACAAAATCTTTGCAAATAGTGAATGGAGCTCTGGATTGAGCCTTGGGAGAATAACAAACTCTTCTTGGCTCAACCATTAAAAAAAATTGCAAAATTTCAGGATTTGAGATCATCTAGCCCCCCCCCCCCCACCTTCCCACTCCCTCCCACACACAGAAGAGAAAGATTCTCTATGGTATCAGTGATAAGTTGTCACTCAGTCGGTTCTTGAAATCCTACAGTCTTCCAGGCTATAGAGTAATGTGGTACGGTGGAGAGAACACTGGATTTTCTTAATTATCTTGAATTTCAACTCCTTCATAACTCATTTTTGCTCTGGCCTTTCCAGTGAAAAGCCCCTTGTCTATGAAGAAATAGAAAAGCCCAATAACAGTTGGGTAGTTTTGCCTTCTGTATTTTCTCCTTTCATCATCAACCTGTCTGTTTTAAACTGATCTTATCTTTTCTTTGATCTTCCTCTTGGCTTTGATATATTTTTAAAGTCATTTTCATTGTCCTTAGTAAACATTTTCAATCTCTGCTTATTCTGAGCTTCAACATAATTTTGTTTTCTTCCAGTTATATAGCCTTTGCTTTCATCTTTTATGCATGTCTTTTAAAAAAAATCTAGGTTGGTTTAATAAGTTTCCTGTTTATTCTTATCCATTTTATTCCTCAATGGAATTGTTTTGCTTGTGTAACAACAATTTCATCTTTGAGAACTTCTCACCATTTCCGCCTATGGAATTTTAGTCCATTATATTATACATATCCTATTTTTGAATTTTTGGGAATTCTTCTTTCCAATACCTGAAGTATATGTTGAACTATATTTAGCTTTACTTCCCTTTTTATAAAGAAATTTTAAAATAATGTATTTATTTATTCCCATTTCCCATCATTTTTACTTCAGCAATCCTTTCCTCCATTTTTAAAATAAAGTTTCAGGTCTTGAATAGGGATTCTTCTTATTTTTTTCTCCTCATGAAGATTAGTAAGTATTTTGTTAGCTGCTGTACTTTAGAAAGAAAGATTTCAGCTGCTGTCTCAATTGTTGAAGTTCCACATCATTACTATAGCATACTTTTGTACAGGTTTGTCATTTCTTTTAAGAACTCCTCATCCATTTCTTCTTTCTGTCCAAGTGGTCTCCTTCATGTTCTTATAAAATATCATTGCTATTCTCCTTCTATTGATATTGTCAAATGTACTTCACCATGCTACTTTTTTTCTAGTTCCTTGACTTCCTCATATAAGTACATTTTTTTAATTAATTTATTTTGATTTATCAGTAATCACTTCCATAAGCTTTTGAGTTTTGAATTTTTTCTCCCCTTCCTTTCCCTTCTCCCTCCCCAAGATGGTGCACAATCTGATATAGACTATACATATACATTCCTATTAAACACATTTTCACATTAGTCATGTTGCAAGGAAGAATAAGAACCAATAGAAGGAACCACAAGAAAGATGAAACAAAACAAAACAGAAGGAAAAAAAAAGAGCAAATAGTGTTCTTCAATCTGCATTCAAATTCCATAGTTCTTTCTTTGGATATGGATAACATTTTCCATCATGAGACTTTTGGAGTACATCTTTTTTTTTTTTAATATAGTACTACATTGCCCCTCTTTATATATTCTGTTTAATTTATAAGTTAGAGTCTTGTTTCACCAAATTCTGGTCTAGGCAAATTTGAAACATCACAGAAATATCAGTTATTATTATTATTATTATTTCTTCCTTCTTATTTTTAGTGGGGTTGAGACAGAAATGACCCTATGCCAAGTCACTAATGTTATTATTGCCTTATATTCTATATGCTGCAAGATATTTGCAGAAGTGGATAAAGTAGGTGCTTTTTGTGGTTGGGCAAAATTTATAGGATATAAGCTCATCCTCTATGGGTCCTATGAAATCATCCTTGGTATAATTACAGTAATGGATAAGATGATGGTGATAAAATGTACCACATTGATTCCTACAGAATTTTGATCTCCTTGGCCATATTTCTATACTTCGAAATATTTTTGTTTTATTTTGTTTTGTTTTTGTTCACATAACTTTTAGACTATTTATGAAAACAGTATTTATTATTTTTAATCTGCTTCCTCATTCATTCCTCTTTGAGCTCTGCTTCTAATTTTTGGCCTACTCTTTTTTCATCCTGGAAGATACCTCTGCCCCAGGCCCCTTCCTGTGATATTCAGGTTCCCCTCAGAACCTCCATTTTAAGGAAAGTAGCCTGGCTAGCTATCCAAGTTCATTCCTTCATCTCTCTCTGGGATCCACTCTTGACCCTTTAGTCTTCTTTTCCCATCATATCCCCTTGTGAGTACCTCCCCTACCACTTGCCTTTTCTTTTCAGTTACCTTTTACATAGTGCCTTTCCTCATTAGAGTCTAAGTTTTCCCTGAGGGCAGGGGCTGTCTTTCCTTTTGCATTTGTTTTTAGCACTGTGCTGGCCACATACTAAGCACTTAAATGTTTGTTGACTGTTGAATGACAGACAAAAGAGCTTAAGTCAAAAGGAGAAAGAAATCTAATTAAAAAAGGGGGGAAAAAAGGTCATTTTTGAACATTTGTAGCTAAAGCTTCCAGAGCAACTTAAGATGGAGGTCCAGAGGGTAGAATATGTTGGTGATAATTCAATATTGAGCTCAGAATAAAAAGAAGTGGGCCTTCACAATACTGACATTGTGGTATACTGGATATATACTGGAACTAAACTCATGAAGACCCTGAGTGCAAATCTTATCTGAGCTACTTATTGGGTATACGACCCATGGTCTCTCAGGCCCAGGTTCCTCATTTATTAAATGAGGATAATGATTGTAGTAGAACAGGTTAATCAAAGTAAGGATCAAAGGTGGTAGCATATATGATATGTTTTACAAACTTTAAAGCACTATACAGAGTGTCCCAAAAGTCTTAGTGCAGTTCTAAGCTTTTATACCTTAAAACTACACTAAGATTTTTGGGAAACTCTATAAATAGCCATTGTTATAATTATGGTTTTTTTTTCTCATTTTTAAGGGAATTCAGATAGAAATGATCTGAGGACAAGTTAGCACCTTGCTATTATTATTTTATATTTAACATCCTGGCTGGGGACTATGAAGTAGATGGATAAAATGACTGCTTTTTAAAATTGCATAAGAATTTTCAAATGAAAGATCATCATCTATAGAAAGACTCACTGAAAGCATCTTTGGAGCACTCCAGTAGCAGACAAGATGACATGTACCTTGTTCTGATCCCATGTGGGTTTAATTTTTTTCTCTACATCTCTATTTTGAAAGGTTACTATTATTATTATCTTCTTTTTTTAAAATGTGTTTCATATAGAAACTATCCTGGGACACATTACTACCCTGCTGTTGTTATTTTATATTTAATGTCTTATGGACTATTTTCTTATTATTCCGAATCTTCCTCTTTCCCTCTTCCTCATCCATCCAGCTTTGCAAATATCTGGGGATGATTTTTTTTTTTTGCTTTCCTTTCATTTATACCTTAAGAATCTCTTTATCAGATTCCATAGGATGTTCAAGTCATAGATTTAGAACTAGAAGGGACCTCAATGGCCAATTAGGACAACTTTTTCACTTGTTAATGTTATCTTTGTTAAATGTTAAATCAACGTTAAATATTATCAATATTAAATAGCTTTCCCAAAGTCACAGAGGTAGTGTCAGAGTTGGAATTTGAACCCAAGTTTCTGACTTCAAAGCCAATGTTTCTTCCACCTTTCTATACAGGACTCTAGAACTGTAGTTCTCAAAATGTTGTCCAGTGATACCTGAGGGTCCTCAAGATCTTTTCAGGGAGTCCATGTTATTTTTATAATAATAATAAAGCATTTTATTTTGTAATACTACATATATATATATATATATGTGTGTGTGTGTGTGTGTGTGTGTGTGTGTGTGTGTGTGTGTATAGATAGATAGATAGATAGATAGATAGACAGATAGATAGATAGATATAGATGTATTATCATCCACATAAATAAAAGCTCTATGTGGAGTCCACAATAATCTTTAAGAATGTGAAAGGGGTTTTGAGACCAAAAAATTGAGTATCATTACTCTAACCTAAATATATTTAGTGGGATGATACTAAATGAAGTGAGCAGAACCAGGAGAACATTGTACATGGTAACAGCAACATTGTGCAATGACCAACTTTGATAGACTTAACTCTTCTTAGCAGTGCAAGGATCTAAGATAATTCCAAAAGACTCATGATGGAAAATGCTGTCCGCATCCAGAGAAGAAAGTATGGAATCTGAATGCAGATCGAAGCATACCATTATCTGTCTCTCTCTGTCTCTGTCTCTCTCTCTCTCTCTCTCTCTCTTGGTTTCTTCTTTCTCATGGTTTTTCCCTTTAGTTTTAATTCTTCTTTTCAACATGACTAATGTGGAAATGTTTAATATGATTGTACATGTATAGCCTATATTAGATTACACATTGTCTTGGGGAGTGTGACATGGAGGGAGGGGGATAAAATTTAGAACTCAAAATCTTATAGAAGTGAATGTTGAAAACTAAAATTAAATAAATACAATTAAATATATATGTATATATGTTTAGTGCTTAAGCTAAGCAATCTTTAACTAGGTAGTTTTTGTTCTAGTTTTCTCATTTGTAAAATTAGAGAATTAAACTTGATAATCTCACAGATCCTTTGCTGACCAAAAATTCCATGACCTTACCCACCTTTCTTGGTTTAGCTCATCTTGGCTAGCTATAAAGGAGGGTCACAACTGTCTTCACTCCCACCACCCCACAGAGTGGAAGGTTTGATAAGGAGATAGTGTACTTAAAGTTCCTTAGAGGAAAATGCTCAGGAATGTAGCATAGGTAGAAACCTGTTTAATATTGCATGTAACTTTAATCAAATGGCAAATCATATATACCTTCCTTTTGCAATAGAGTAGGAGATTAAATTAGAATGGTAAAGTACTTATAATACAACCCTGGGAATATCCTGCTCAGTTCATACAAAGATGAGATGGCTCTTGACTCACACTTCACCCCAGTTGTTCAAAGGCTTAGGTGACAGCTTGTCATGTGCCATCTGACAATGCCCATTCTCCTCCACCCCTCCTCAAAATAAATCTTCTAAACAAAGAGCAAAAATTGCTTGAAAGACAACAGCATTTTTTTTTCTTTTTTCAAAATCCAAGATATATTTGTGGGTGAGTATGAATCACCTCACAAAATGAGTCACCCAGGAGCAGGTTAGCACAGAAGTGCAGAGGGAGTATTTAATATAAAGTACAAGAGTTTCTAGGCCCCCATGCTGTGCCAGCTGTAAAAATAGTTGCATAATTTCCTGTAAATGTGGCAAAAAGTGAACTCTAGGTAAACTCAGGAATTTTGTTCATCCCAATATGCTGGTATTTCAGAATGAATACAGACTGGGCCACTTAGGTTGATGCCTTTAGAAATAGAAGTTTTGCTTCTATAATATCATGAAAGATTCATTGGTTTCCATAACCTTTACTTCCATTATATGTTTGCAGAAATCCTCCCTCATGCTGGTCACAATTTTGTGAATCACAAAATTAAAGCAGAATTATTAAGCATTTATTCATAGATAGCTTTATCAGCACATGTGTCCCAGTGAAGAGAGAATGGAACATGAAGTCATAGGACCTGAGTTCTAATTCTAGTTCTTATCTATGTAAAAAGTAAAATAATATACAGTTATCCCTTCATCAGGGGGGTTAGGGGTACAGCAGCCCCACAATCTGGAAAATTCACATAAAAATTTCTGGCCTTCTCTTCATACCAGAGAAGTCTGAACTTTTTTTTCCTTTTCTTTTACAGTACCTTATTGTTAAATTTGGGTTGAGTATTTGGTCATAGGCTATATTATATAATGACATACACACACACATATATATATATATATATATGTGTGTGTGTGTGTGTGTGTGTGTGTGTGTGTATTATGCATTTCTGAGTTTCTAAGCTTTTTCTATGTTATCTGCTGGCCTTTGTGTGTCACCTGCAGCTTCTACAAAACTCTCAAATTCCCATTTAATTTCTTATGCCAATCTGTGAATCAAAACCATAATGGAGAAAATACTGATGTGGAAAGGGTAACTATAGAAAGAATATTGGAAATGTAATCAGGACACCTGAATTCAAATCCCAACTCTTAACACTAGCTGCATGGCCTTATTAAATACTTAATTTCTCTGAGACTTAAAATCTTTAAAATGGGGAATAATAATACACTATTTCATAGGGTTATTATGAAGAAAGTATCATGTAAACCTTAGCACATTATTTAAGTGTGAACTGTTATTAAAGGCCAAATGAAGTTCGGAACTAGTGCATTAATACTGAAAAAAACGGAATGTCAAACCTTTTTAAGATTATTGTTGTACTTCTCTTATCTGGGATAAGTGATATAGCATAAAATAAATTTCATTCTTGAAAATCAGGAAAACAAGCAAACAAACCCTGCAACCTAAACCTAAACCCACATCATATATATAGTCCTGTATGATTCAGATCGTTGAGACTAAGTATTTCCATTTCAGGATGTGTAGGTATTTGCCTTGTGTCTGTGGTCAAAGTATTGCTGAGGCAGCGTATTTAATTCATTTAAACAAATATTTATTAAGCATCTGTTATGTGTAAGGGTAGGATCTCGTCATTGAAAGATGAAAAATGGCAGAGCCCTTATTCTCAAGGTGTTTACAGTTTGTACATGCATTCAAATAAGGATGTATGAAGAAAATATGGAGAGGACAAAAGCCATTTGGAGAAGTTCTCTAAGGAAATGTGAGGGGAGGAGATGTTGGTGTCAGGCTTATTCACTCTTCCTGCTTCATAGTATCTTTCCCATTAGTTTGACACAGTGTTTAATATGCTCATAATTATAGTCACTTCTTTGGTTTAAATAATTATTTTCTAGAGTCAATTAATAAACCCTTATTAAATGTTTACTATGTACTAGGCACTGTACAAATTTTCTAAAGAACAATCAATCAATCATTAATTAAGCACCAGGTCCTGTGTTAGGTGCTCAGGTCACACATACATAGAAAGAAACAGTCTTCACTTGCAATAAGCTCACATTCTAGTGGAGGAGACAACCAATAAATATAAAAATGCAATCAGCAAATATATGAAGTTAATAACATGCAAATAGATTAAAAGTAATTAAAGAAAGGTAGTTTGGAAGGAAGATACTTAGCAGTTGGGACTGGGCATCAGAAAAGATTTCATACAAAAACAAAGATAAAGATACGAAGAAAAAGCAAAAAACAAAAACCAGCAAAAACCAACTGTTCTTGCTGTTGAGTTGTCATTTTAATGTTGGAGACATTAATGGGTGCATATATGTGTCTGTATGCACAAGATACATTTTTATACATATAAATATGTACATACATGTATATAAAGAGTGGGGAGGGGGGAGGGAGAGAGAAAGTAACCCTCTCATTCTAAAAGACAGAGGTTGACTAAACCTTGACGGTAACCAGAGAGTCTAAGAGATCAAAGTAAGGAAGGATAACCTTATTGTCATGTGGAACAGCCAGTACAAAGTCATGGAGCTAGGAGGTAGAACACTGTGTATGAGGAACAATGACAAGGAAGCCATAATGGAAAAATTACACAGTGTGTAGTGGGGAGTTATTAATTAATCAATGACCATTTATTAAGTTCCTACTATGTCCCAGATGGAGGCAGCTAGACAGAACAGTGGATAGAGCTCTTGGACTGGAGTCAGAAAGACTTGAGTTCAAATCTGGCCTCAGATACTTATTAGCTATATAACTCTGGGCACAGAATTTGCCTTTCTGCCTTAGTCCATTGGAGAAGGAAATGATAAACCACACCAGTATCTTTGTCAAGAAAGCCTCATGGACTGTATGATCTATACTGTCATGAAGAGTTGGACACACCTGAATGACTGAACAACAAATGTGCCAGATACTATCCTAAGTGTTCCAGATACAATTCCAGCCCCTACTTTCAAATTATTTACATTCTAACAGAGGGTACAAGTATATGACCATATACACATACATATGAAGAGAATAATAAATAAATACAAGATAATTAATATAAGGCAGTGAGGGAAGGAGATAGCTAGCAGTTGGAGGACCAAGAAAGATTTCATGTAAAAAGTGATGCTTTTATTAAATTAAATAAAAGGAGGATTTATGGGATGGAGATGAGGAATGAGTGCATTCCAGTGTGAAGACATGAAGATGGGAGATGAAATAATGTGTAACAATAAGAGAAAAAAAACCACAGTTTCCCTATATTTTAGAATGCTGGAAGAAGGGAGGCATAATTTATAGTGAGATTAGACAGATAGGCTGGAATGTTTAAGGTCTTTAAAAGCTGAACAAGAGAGGTTATACTTTATGCTAGAGGCAATAGGGAGCCACTGGACTTAGGAGAATGATATGGTCATATCTGTGTTTAAGGAAAATCAACTTCATGACTGTTTGGGGATAGATTGAAGTGGTGAGAGACTTGTAGAAGACAGACCAATTTGGAGACTGTTGCAATAATTTATGTAAAAGGTGCCAAATATTTGAATTAAAGTGTGATGATTTGAGCACATAGAGGGGAATGGGGGAAGATCAATATCAGAGATGTTCTGGAGGTAGAAATGGTAAGGTTTGTCAATAGATTAGGTAGGTAGGTTGAAGGAGTTGAGGAGCTAAGGCCATACCATAGTTACCAACCTGGGGGACTGGGAAGATGGTGGTATCTTTTAAGTTTGGAAGAGAAAGAATTTTATGAGAATGATAATGAACTAGGTTTTGGACTTGATGAATTTGTGCTGGCCCTAAGACATCGAGTTTGAAATATCTAGGAGGAATATAAGGTAGGAATAAAGTTTAGGGGAGAAAATGGGGCTAGATACCTAGATTTGTGAACCATTTAGACAGTTTAAAGTTAAATGTATGGGGGTTGATGAAGTTACTGACAGAATAGAGAGAGAGAAGAGACAAAGGCCCAAGGAAGAATCTAGGGCAACACTCATAATTATGAGGCATGACATGGAAGTTGAGCCATTAAAGGAGTCTGAAAAAGATTGGTAAGACAAGTAGAAAAATCAGAGAATAGTGGTATCATGAAAAGCTAGAGAAGAGAATATTCAGGAAGAATGGGTGTTCAACAGTGTTAAATGCAGCAGAGATATTGTGAAGGGTGAGAACTAAAGAAAGTACATTAGTTATGGAAATTTTGATAATTGGTAAATTTGGAGAGAGAACTTTTACTTGAATGATGAGGTTAGAGGGCAGATTGCAAGGGGATGAGGAATGAATAAGAGGAGAAGAGGTCAAGGCAACAGGCTTAGCTTTTTGCTGAGAAAGGGAGGAGAGATATAGAATGATAGCTTGAGGGCATGATAGGGTCTTTATTTTAAGGCCTGGAAAACTTAGGCATGTTTGAAGGTAGTGCCAGAGTACCCAGTAGAGATGGAGTTTAAATTTAAAGTGAAAAAACAAGAGGATTGGAGGAGTAATTGATGGGATCAAGAGCACATGTAAGATAATATATAAGAAGACTTGAAAGATAAGAATGCGATGGGGCAGCTAGGTGATGCAGTGGATACAGCACAGGCCCTGAAGTCAGGAGGACCTGAGTTCAAATCCGGCCTCAGACCAAACACTTGACACTTACTAGCTGTGTGACCCCAGGCAACCCCAATTGCCTAAAAAAAACCCCAAACCAAAAAACCCCCCAAAAGATAAGAATGTGATACATTGGGATGAACCTTAAATGCCAAACAGAGGAATCTATATTTGATCTTAGAGATATTAGGGAGTAGTTGGAATTGATGGTGACCTCATTAAACCTGTGCCATAGGAAAATCACTTTAGCAGATTTGTATAGGATGGGTTTAACTAGGGAAAGACTTAGGCAAAGAAACCAGTTAGGAGGCTATTCCAAAAACTTTCATTCCTTGTTTCTAATTCCTATGGTCCTATTATGCAATTGGTCCTAAAAGGATAGACTGGAACACAAGTAGATTGTTGGTGGCAAAAAAGATCAGTTAAGTTGTGCCCAAATATTGTTACCAGAGATTGCAAGCTCAATGGGGGCATTACCCTGGACTAGTATGGGAAACAGTAAAAACGCATGAAGCCCCAAAAGACTCAGAAACGTATTAAAATGGCACAGACTTCGCCTATTTTTTAAAGTCTCATCTGGTTCTGCTATGAACTCTCCAATATTCATGACTGTACAATATTCATATTTTAAAATATACTTGGTCATTACTGCTAATAGGTTCACTTCCTTTATTATCTATTTAAATAGTCGAAGAAAAATAAGATGCCTACAATTAAATGCACTCGTATTTAATGTTCAAAAAAAACAGTTAGTTCCTTAGTCAGCTAACATTTATTAAGCTTTGTGCTGAGTACAGACGATACAAAGAAAGGCAAAAAAACAATCTCTGTTCTCAAAGAGTTTAAAGTCTAATGGAGAAGATAATATGCAACCCCTCAAAAAACCCCAACAAATTATGTGCAATATCAGAGAAGAAAACCAAACCAAACAAGCAAAGAAATCTTAAAATCCAACAAAATATCCTGTGCTAAGGAGAGGTAATACCTTTATTTTCCTCTGATTATTTTTTTGACTGTGCATGAGTCACTCTGCTAATTTGCATAAAATGGTCTAGGACCAGGAGTATAGGTATATTTGTCTTTTGAGCTGAAGTGATGTTGACAATAGCATTATTATGGTCTGTGTATTTAATTATGTGTCACTATATTATGAGAAAGTTACTTCAAAGCTGTGTTGAATATGAAGAATGCTCCCACTGCTGAGAGACATAATTGAGAACAATGCCTTTGGTTGCACTCACATAAAGATAGTAATTATAGTGTAGTTTTTTCTTTTCTTTTTCTTTATTACGGGTGTTGTAGAACCTAGGCCTTCTGACATTTTAAAGCTTCAGCATATAAGAGGGAAGAGGAAAGCTGAAGGGTGACTAGAATGAAAGGGTATGTAAACTGAGCCAGGAGATGCAAAGCAGATGTGGCAGGTTGATAAAGGGTGAGGATTCCTTCTTAAACCTGCACAAATAAAGGTCAAGGCCAGGAAGGAAAAGCTATAATTCGTCAAGACTGCATTGTTCACTTACTTATGACATGCAGATATTAAGAGAACCAAGTTGGGTTTGCAGAGGTGGTATGTGCTATAACAACTCTCAGGTCCAAAGCTGGTATGATTCTCTGATAGAAAATAGGAACTCAAATTTCTGGAGAAGAGAAGGCTGAGAGGATGATTTAATTACTGTCTTCAAATACGAGAGGGCTAGTTATGGTATTTGGATGATGACAGCCAGATGTTCTCTTGTTTCCACAGAGGAGAACAAAACAAAAGGAAATCACAGTAGCAGGAATACATACTGGGGGGAAAGGGATGAACTTTCTGCCTGAGAAAATGATTCAACATTGAAATAATTTAATTAGGAAGGCTTTGGATTTTCTCATGAAAAAGCTGAGGCCTGGACACAGGAGGCATCGCTTCTGTCGCCTTGCTTTCAGATAAAAAGTACAAAAGTGTCTTTGAAAAAGTTGATGATTGTCCAGTTGAGATGCTTTTGGTAGTTTTATTGAAAAGACCTTGTAGCAGTTGGGGCAAAGCTGAAGCTTTAAGGCTTTAGAGGCAGCAGCGCTAGGTGCAAAATCTGCCTCCTGTTCCGTATGTACCATTGGACAATGCACTTCTCTGTTCCTCAGTTTTCCTCCTCTTTGAAATGGTAATGGTGATATTAGCTCTGTCTCCTCATAGGGTTGTTAGGAAGGTCAGATGAGATAGCTGTAAATTACATTGTAAAATACAAAGCTGTTGCTGCTGCCATTCACCTATTTCACTTGTGTATGACTTTTCATGACCCTATTTGGGGTTTTCTTGGTAAAGGTACTGGAGTGGCTTGGCATTTTCTTCGCCAGCTCATTTTACATGTGAGGAAACTGAAGCAAACAGGATGAAGTGACTTGTCCAGAGTCACACATCTAGTAAATGTATGAGGTCAGATTTGAACTCAGGAAGATGAGTCTTTCTTACTCCAGGCCCAGCACTCTATCCACTGCACTACCTAAAATATAAAGCTCTCCCAGCTATAATTAAGGGGATAGACTGTGTTTTTTTGGAGATTTCATTTCCCACTTTGAGGGTTGTGCATTACATTATTCCAAGTATTTCCTCCCAAGTAAATTCTCTTGTCCTTGATACTACCAGTGAAAAAGATTTATGATATTTACCTTTTGCCCCCAGAAGGGCATTATTTAGTAAATTATCAGTTACCAAATCAGTGACCTATAGAGCGCTGAGTGCTCTCTACTTATCAATAATATGAACAGCTAGCAAAGAGAATAATAAATATAGCAATGAGATTGTCTGTGCTGTTTTATAGTAAATAAAAATAAAATCTATTTTCCAGCTTTTGTTTTGTTGTGGTTGAATTATTGGGATACTTTATGGTTGGCAGCATAAAATCAGCTACTCAGAGAAAGGCATTAGTAAATGACTGCAAACCTCCTACTGAGAAATGAAAGGATTTCATGAAGTGTTTGAATGGCTTCAGTTTCTTTGGAAAGCCTGTTCCACTTTAATAATGCAAAGTAGTCTGTGACTAAATATGTAAAAGTTAACAGAGTGGAATACATCTATCTGAGAAGCTAAAGAGAGGAGGAGAAATGGGGACTTTATAGGGACAGGAAGAGTGGCATTGCTTTTGTTCCAATGAGTTCTAGACCCTAAGTTTCCTTTTCAAAGAATCTCGGAGTTGGAAAGGCCTTCAAAGACCATTCAGCCCAACACCCTGTGTCTGAACAAGAAGCCCCTCTAAAATGTACCTGGAAAGTGGTGATCCAGACTTTGCTTAAAGATCTCTAATTAGTGGCAGCTCACTACACCTAGAGGGAAACCATTACAATTTTTTCTTTCTGTTTAATTAAACTTGTTTTTTAATTAAAAGAAATCTATTTGCCTTTGCTTTTGCCACTCCTACCTTGTTACAAAAAAAAGCAAAAGAAATTCCTTGTAATGAATACGCTAGTCAACTAAAACAAAATCCTCTGTTAGCCGTATTCAAATATATATAACGTGTATCCCACATATGGACACACATGTATAACAAACACATACACAATAGATTAAATAGAAATATATATGTATATATCTCATGCATGAGATACACAAAGCTTACATGAGACATGTTCGTCTGTACAGATACATGCATATTTTCATATATGCAGGCACATATAATATTTACCTTTTGCTTCCAGGAAGGCATTATTTAGTAAATTATCAGTTGCCAAATCAATGCCCTATAGAGGCTGATTGTTTTTTACTCATCACTAATAAGAATAACTAGGAAAAAGGATATGTATGCCAATGAAATTGGATTATATATAATCACACATATACACCTGTATATAGATATATATATCCTTCTTATACATGCATGTGTATATGCATATACATACATATATGTACATGTGTATAGATAGATATACGTATACATACAAGTGTGTGTTTATATCATTCTATATGCTGAGTCCATCATCTCTCTCAAGTGGTGGGTAGTACACGTTAACATTGGCCCTCAGGAATCATGAAATTTCATGTATTGATCACAGTTCTTAAAACTTTCAAAATTGCTTGTCTTTTCTATGTCATTATTATTATATAAATTGCTCTTCCAGTTCCATTTACTCCAGTCTGCATCAGTGCATATGTTTTTCTATATCTCTCTGAAATTATCTCTTTTCTCACCTACTCACTCAACAACACAACAATAGTCTATAATATTCATATGCCACAATTTATTGTCATTCTCCACAACAATTTTTAATAGTTCTAATTGTTAGAATTTTTTTTATTACCTGGATCTTAAATTTCATTCTTACTGTTTCCGCTCTTTGAGCATATGCTTTAGGGTGAAGCACAACAACTGTAATCTTTCTTCCATGGGCCAGTCCTTCAAATATTTAAATGTAGCTATCATGATCCCTCATGTTTATGATTAAACACATTGTTTACCCACTGAAAAAGAAGCCCAGCAGCTGCTTATTTTTTTTTCAACATTCCCATTTCCTTCAACCGATATTCATGAGGGTCTTCTCTAACCTCGTCATAGTTCAAATGAGGTAACTGAGGCTCAGAGAGCTTAAGTAATTTGTCCTTGGCCACAAAAGGTAGTTAAATCCTGGGTTCTATTGTATTGAAATAAAGAAACTGCACAGTATCCAGACAAATGATTTAGTTAGCATTTTGTAAGGCTGAAAAAAAAATAAAAACAAAAACAAAAATGAAAAAACAGAAACAGGTTCAAGGCTCTGGATATCTGAAAACCCAGAACTTTGGACCTTATCCAGCTAATATACAGTTTAGAGGGAATGAAAAACAGGGTGAAAGGGTAAAGACACCTGGTTTCTTATTGGAGGAGGGGATTGGAAGACAATATGGTGAAGATAAGGGTTGGCTGGATGGGGTTGGGAGACAATCAGGAGACACTGAAGAAAGAAAGAAAAAGGGGTTGTTTTGTGATAGTCATCAAGTTGGATGACTCTTTGAAGGGGAATAATTTTGTGACTTCTCCGAACTCAGATGACTTTGAGACTGAATTTCACAAAATGGTAGATAAAGGCAAAATAGAATCTCTAATGTATTTCAATATTACAATTCTAATCTTAATTTCTGACTATTCGTATGATCTTGTGTATATTTCCTAACCTTTCTGGGCTTTAGTAATCTTATCTGTAAAATGGGACTAGATCATCTTTAATATTCTTTCTAGCTCTGAATCTATGATCTTGAGGGCCTTTACCAGCCCACTTACCTTTCACTGGATGCCTTCAGCCTATTGATGTTCTTCCTGAAATGCAGCTCCTAGACTTGAGCGAAATATTCAAATAATATATAATATGCAAATATTCATATATGTACATACTGTGTTCCCTTGATCACATGTGAGTACTCTTTCATTATTGCTTTTGTATGCTCAATTTAACCCTATTATTGACATATAATAGACCCTTAAAAATGTTTATTGATTAATTCAATAACTAGGACAGGGAAAAGCACTACTATTTTGATGCAGCCTATTATCACATTAGCTTTTGGGACCACTTTATTACATTTGTGTGTCACATTGAGGCATTGGAAAAAGGAGTATGACAAGACTGTATATTATCACCTTATTTATTTAACTTGCATACAGAGTAGATCACGCAAAATGCCAGGCTGGATAAATCAAAAGCTGGAAATGAAGTTTCTGGAAGAAATACCAACATTTCAGATATGCAGATGATACCACCTGATGGCAAAAAGTAAAGAGGAATTAAAAAGCCTCCTGATGAGAGTGAAAGAGGAAAGTGTAAAAGCTGGCTTGAAGCTTAACAAACAAACAAACAAAACAAACAAAAAAAAGCAACAAAAACTAAGATCTTGGCAACCTATCCCTTTACTTCCTGGCAAATGGAGAAGAAAAACTGGAAGCAGTGTCACATTTTATATTCTTGGGTTAAAAGATCACTGCAGACAACAACTGTTACTTCTTGGTTTGCATATGGGTTCCTCAGGAGACAAGTAAAATGATCTGATAATCTCATCTCTGTTAGGACTTGCCACATTTTTTGTGATCCACACAGCCAAAAACTTTAGTGTAGTCAATGAAGCAGAAGCAGATTTTTTTTGGAACTCCCTTATTTTCTCCACAGTCAGCAAATGTTGGCAATTTGGTCTCTAGTTTCTCAGTTTTTTTTTTTTAAAAATCAGCCTGCTCTTCCCGTAATTCTTGTTTCACATATTGCTGAAGCCTAGCTTGCAGAATCATAAGCATAACCTTGCTGGAATATGAGAATGCAAGTGTTTGGTAATTTGAACGTTCCTTGACATTGACCTTCTTTAGGATAGGAAAATAACTGATCTTTAGCTATTCTTCCTCCACCATATACTTATAAAGCTGTTTTTTCTGAAGCCACATAAGGAACTTTTCATTTGAATTTCACTGTGTTAAGGTTAAGTCCAACATTCCACCTTGTTGCAAGCTTTTCGATCTTGACTCTAATATCCAGTGTGTTGGCCGTCTCTGACGGTTTCATGGCATCTGCAAATTTGATATATGTTCCATTTAGATCTTAATCTGAAGTCATTGATAAAAATACTAAACAATGAGGGTCAAGCATAGATCTTTGTGGCACTCTAATAGAGACTTCTTTTCAAGATGAAATTGAAACATTAATGACTTTTTTGGTCCATCTATTTGACGAGTTCAAAACTCACCCGATTATTATCAATCCCACATCCCTCAACCTTTTTTTTTAAATAAGAATTGTACAAAAGATTTGTCAATTGTTTTGTCAAATCTAATAAAATTACACACACACACATATGCATACACATGACATTGCTCTTATCAACCAGTCTAATAATCATGTCAAAAAAAAGTGGGGAGGATAATCTTCCATAATCTGCTCTTGACAGATATATACTCGCTGTCTGCTCACCACTTCATTTTTTTGAGTATTATTTAATCATACCTTAAATAAAATGCTCTAGGACTTTTCCAGGAATCCAAAATAAGCTCACTGACCTAATATTTGAAGACTCACTTATCATCCCTCTATATGGAAAATTGGAATAGTTGTTCTTTTCTGGTCCTACAGTACCTCTCTCATTCTCCACACTCTTTCAAAGATCACTAGCAGTTGTTCTTCAGTTACATGTACCTATTTTTCAATATTGTAACTCGTTTGTAGCATCCTTTTTTTGTATTGTTTTGTAACTCATCCAGGATTTCTCCCTTGCATTCGTGAATGGCAACTAGTCTTCTATTACTTCCTTCCTAGTTATGTGCAGCAGCTTCCACTTAACCAATTTCGTTTCATCTTTCCTTAGTGAAAAATCATTCTCCTTTGCAGAAAACAAACAAACAAACAAACCAAAATAAGCTATGCCTTCTCTCTAAGAGTTAGAGATTCCTGCCCTCTCTCTGCTGTCAGTTATCATCATCCTATCTACCCCTTGGGCTTATTTTGTCTTGATCTTCTGTTTTTCCCCAGAATAGCTAATGTTGCTTTGTTATGCTTGACTTTCCTTACCAGCCTCTGATTATTCTAAATTTTAATGCTCCTGACACCATTCTTAGAGAATTGTGATATGACTTTTTATTCATCCACTTTTACTTCCTCTTGTTTCCATCCTTTCTCTCTCTCTCTCTCTCTCTCTCTCTCTCTCTCTCTCTTAAAGTTTTTCTGAATGGTGAGTTCCACGTGCATCCATATAGGTATATTTAGGCAACCCTACTTTTTTCCTCCTTCTTATAGTTGCTTCTCTTGACTCAATTTTCTCTTTTCTACTCAAAATTCTAAAGTGTCAATCTTCACTTACCCCCTGCCCCAACCACATTTTCTATCATTTCCAACCCAGAAATCAATTCTTCTATGCTAGTTAGAATCAGATCTAGAATAGAGGTTTCCATCATTGTTTTACCTTTTTGTACGGTGCCTAGATATAATAAACATTTAACATATGTGCATTGAATTCATCCTTTATAGTTTGTTGATGAAATTTTCATTTACCTGTTCTTATTGTAGAGAAAGATCTCTAGTAGAAGTCTTGATATTTTAAGTCCTTATAACTATGTGCTCATGATTCATTTTAATTCCTTCATGTACTTTCACTCTCCCCTATGCACTTATACTTTTATTTTGTCCATTTTTAATAGTCGAATTTTTCAGACTTAAAGGTATTAGAATACAAGTAAACTCTTCCTTGATTCTCTATGGTTAGAGGGCATGATTCTAATAGCAGTTTGTTTCTTTGAACTCCTAAAGTATAAAGATGGAAAAAATGGAGCACCAGCTCATGTTGAATGACATAGTTGGCTTATTGGGCAGCTTTATCAAGCTCTGTACTAGAAAATAGGAGGCATCTTGGCTCATCACAATAGCCTGAAGCGGTTTCCCGTAATTACAATGGATGAAACAAGGTCCAAGATTCTGTTTTTCTTGACCCTTTCCCCCATAGTATCAGTAGCCTCCTGTGCACTCAATATATACGGTTAGTTTATAATTGTTTTGCCTGAGAAGGTTGTGCTGATAAGATTGAACATATCCCAGAGGTATTTTCACATGTAGTAGGCTGGTATAATAAAAAGAAAACAGGAATGGAAGTCAGCAGACCTAATCTCTAGTCTCTGTTCTGCAGTAACTTACTCTGTGACATGGGACAAGTGACTTCAACCTCAGGAAAATGAGAGTGACCCCTAGAGAAGTTGCCTTCCATTATTAAGACCCCACACCCCACACATGAATATGCATTCTAATATTGAATGCAGAACATGATTATCAGAAATCCCAATAATCCTAAGTACTAAGAAATCTCTAAAGAATCTTCAAACACTAAAATTCAACAATTTTCTAAGTGCCAAAATGTCCTTGAGGACATAGTGGAGAAAACAAAACCACTTTCTTTAATACTTCCAAATACCCTGTAATGCTGTTTTTGAGCTCCCTTCCCCCATTATAAGTACTATAGTTTCATACAGTCGTAATATGCTGGTTGTTAATTATAAAATCCCAAGAGCTGAGTGACCCAGGGAAGTCAGTTAACTTCTCTGTAGTTCAGGCAACTCTCTGAGGTAATAATTTACAAACAAGCAGCCAATTTTCATTGATGAAGAGAACTTCCACATTGAATTGCACAAACCAACAAAAATTTATGCATTCAGACCAAAATAATCCAAACACATAACAAAATAGTTAAATACAAGGAAGTTGGGGGTGGATGTTTTAGCAGTTAGGGAGATAAGGAAAGACTTCCTATGAAAGTTAGTACTTATGCTGCACCTTGAAGGAAGGCTGGGATTCTGTGAGTCAAAGATGAGATCCCCATGCATTCTGGATATGAGGAATGAACCAGTGCAAGGACTTAGTGACTGGAGAGGGTATAAATTTCATGAGTTAAGAACAAGGGCAAATAGGCCAGTTAGGAATAATAGACCAATCTGGCTAGATCACAGAATGTGGGAGAGGAAGGAAAATATACTATGAATATGAAAGATTAGTTGGAATCAGAGTGTGAAGGATTTTACAAGGTAAAGAGAGGAGTTTATATTTTATCCTAGAGGAGATAGGGAACTACTAGAGTTGATTGAGTAGGTGATTGATATGGTCACATCTTCACTTAAGAAATATTACTTTGGCAGCAGTGTGTAAGATGGATGAGAGTAGGGAGAGACTTGAGTCAGGGAGACCATTTAGGAAGAATGTCTGCACTAAGCTATACAAGGAGAAAAGGGAGAAGAAGCAAGAAACTTTGTAGAAGTGAAAAACATATTTCTTATAACTTATTGGATATATAGGGTGAAGGAGAATGAAGAGTTGAAGATAATATGATAGACTGAAAGGGGTAGTGGTGTTTTTCTTGGACAGAAATAGAGATGTTTAGAAGAGAAGAAAGTTCGAAAAAAAACCAATGAGTTTAATTTTGGACATGTTAAGTTTGAGATGTATCAAAAAATACAATTTGAAATGTAAATTAATGATGATAAAAGTCTGGGGATGAATAAATATATCTGAGAATCATCTGCATAGAGATGATCATTAAACCCATGGGGGTTGATGAGGTGAACAAGAGAATTAGGGTAGTAGAAGTCCTAAGACAAAAGTTTAGGGATGACCCACAGTTAGAGGCCTTCATGATAATGATGATGAACCTGTAAAAGAGATGGAATAGTGAGCAAAAATTAGAGAAAACCAGGAGAAAGAAGTATTACAAAAGCTGAGAGAAGAGAAAATATCCCAGAGGGAAGTATGATCAACATTGATAAATGCAGCCATAAGGCAGAAACTATGATGCCTGAGAAAAGATCATCCAATTTAGCAATTAAGAGATCCTCGGTAATTTGTAGACCACAGTTTCCATTATGTGATGAGGCCACAGACTGCAGAGTTGAGGAGAAAATTCATGGATAGGAAGTAGAGACAGCAAACATAGCATATTTTTCAAGGAGTTTGGCTGAGAAAGAGAGAGAAAGATTTAGCATGATAATTTGAGGGTTGATAAGGTCTAATGAGGGCTTTTAAGGATGAAGCACACTTAGGTATGTTTATAGTTGGTAGGGAAGGAACCAGTAGATAACAAGAGGTTTAAGTTTCAAGAAATAGGGGATTTTGTGTGCAAATGCTTCAGAGTGGTTAAAAAAATTGGTAATATTTTGCTAAGCTTTCTCTTAGATTCAAACCTGATCTCATCCTTGACAGAAAGTACTACGTATTTATAACCAAGAGATGAGAAATAGATGGTAATTGCATTTTTGTGTATTTTATATAAAGTATTCACAGCTTTTATCACAAATATGCACATATATTATTATATAAACTTAAAACTATACATTGAGGAGGAAAAAAAAAAGGGCTATGACCTCAAGTTTCAGAAGCAACTTATTGTTGATTTCTTATTTATTAAACAAACCACCTGAAAGGGCCTTAACATTTAAATTGCCTTTATTGATTATTGCAAAGCCCTTGACTCAGTTCCACATTTATGGACTGAGAATTTCTATAACATATACAAACATAGTGACAATACTAGACTATTCGATGTCCACATAGAAAATCTTTCTCTATTTAAAACATGCTATAACCCATTAACATCAAGAACAATTGAGATAAAATGTATCATTTTGATGGGAGAAAGTTTAAGCCCATCATGGTTCTTCCTAGCCTTACATCCATTAACCTCTCTTTTAAATAGATTTTAAAAAAGTCAAACTGAACCATTGTATTAATCACTTGATGTTCACAGATGACATCCAGCTTAAACAACACCAATACTAAATAATCATGTCATCATGAGGATTCTCTTTTATAATGATATCAAAATGTCACTTGGACTTAGTAAGTGGTAAATTTTTAGACTTTTAAGGTTTTAATATTTGATCCAATCAAAACTTACAAATATCTTGGTTTTCTCTAGGCAAGATAGATTGAACATAGTGTCATTAAAGAGAAGGCTATGCTTGAATATGTTAAGATTGGAATACTGAAATTAAAGCTTAGCAAGAAAAATGCATTTAGAACAATTAGCATCGATGCAACACCAGTCTTATTGGCTACTTGAAGTACTCTAAAATATGACATAACAGATTTGGAAATTAACCTAACAAAAATCTATATCTTAATGAAACATAGAACACATCACCATAGGAACCTTAAGAAAGATTAATGATTTCTCAACAAAAGAGTTGAAGAAGATGGATAGACATTCTCAAAAACATGATATTAGGTTAAAAAAATCTACAGTGATACTTTTGGAACAAACAAACCATTTCACTGAGCAAAAGTAAGGGCTTACATTAGAAGTCAATGGATATTTTGAATGGAACTGAATATGGCTTACCTAGGGCAGCTAGGTGGCACAATGGAATGAGTACCAGGCCTGGAGTCAGGAAGTCCTGAGTTTAAATTTGGCCCCAGACTCTTACTAACTATGCGACTTAAGTCACTTAACCCTGTTTGCCTCAGTTTCTTCATCTGTAAAATGATCTGGAGAAGGAAATAGCAAACCTCTCCAGTATCTTTGTCAAGAAAACCCCAAATAGGGTCACACAAAAGAGTCAGATACAACTGAAATTGACTCAACAACAACAAAAATGGCTTACTTCTGGTTTGAACCAAAATGGCTAAGATCCAAGATTTAAATCACAAGGCACTTCATGTGTAATAACTACATCAATTCAGCCAACAATATATCCTGAAAGAGATGTCAAAAATAGCTGAATAGTGTGGTTTTTCATGGAAATGGAAGAATTATATTGACAAAACGGGACCAGATCATTGCTACCAGAAAATACAGAATGGTTATTCTCAATGAATCTGACGGGGTGCTTGAGTGCTTTGTTTGAGTGCTTGTGCTTGGCCCCCAATTTCCCCCTAGCCCTGACAGTTTCTCCCCAGCCCAAGACCCTGTGCCTAGCAATTACTCATGAGTGGCCCCCAGCAAGACCCTTATCTCTCTCCCTGGTGCAGTTCCAAACAGCACCTGCAGGATCTATTAGTTTAAACTGGCTTTGCACTGGGTCATAAAGACATTCTTACCCACTACTGTACTATCTACCGCCCCAACTCATTATCTACATCCTGGGCTCCTCATTAACTGTATTCTAGACTTAAGACATATGTATACTCCCTACATCTATCTTGTCAAACAAGACCTTGATTGGTGGCAGACTGGACAACGCTCAGTTACCCTGAACTCTAGTTGACTTAGTGACTTAGCAGGCCTAAAACCACACCTCCATGTGGCCCCCCTTGTGGGCTTTTCCTAGTGAACTTGGGTAAAATTCCTGCGCAGTAGGTACTAGAAGTGCATGTTCTTTTAAGAACTGACCACTCCTTAACCACTCCCTAATTCCACCCTGAATCCCCTAGTTAGCTTATTTGGCACATGTATATTGTATTTTATCCTATATAAACTTTAACTGTACCTCTCTAAGGTTGCAGGATCCTTTAAGAATCCTTGTCCACTGAAAAGTGTAACAATAAACTTTGCCACCTTGGCTTAAAGAATGCTTGAGTCTGTGAATTCATTCCAGATGACCCACTTACTTCAGTCTTTGAGGGGTCACACTCTCAACCTCTCACACCGCAATAAGTCCAGACTTAATGAAAAATGAGGATTGTGCAAGTGTAGCTCCTATAAGTTTTCAGGTCAGGATACTCATCACCATGTCCTATTTTCACTGATGAGTTAGGTACCCACAATGCTTAGGGGTACCCTTAAGTGTTTGGAGGTGTCTGATGATTTGGCATAGGTATCTGCCAGTGTAACTCCCCTCATTATCACCATTTGAGAATCAGTCAACCAACCTTAAGTAGGTTTTAGAAAGGAACATTTACTAAGATGTTAGAATAAGAGCAATTGATACAAAGCATCCTTTCTCTCCCTCCGCCATCTAAAAAAAAGGGAAAGAAAAAATATCTATAATTTACTCTCCTACAAATACGTCATACACAATGAAGTGGTCTCAAGTCAGAGAAAATATTCGACAAAAGGATTCCTGGTTGCTGAAAAGTCCCTTTATCTCATTCAAGAAGTTAAGCATAGTAAGTTTGTGTCTCTTTTGTCCTTGGCTCTCCATGCAGACAATTTTGCAAGTTTTTGCATCCTTGGGAGGGTTGGGGGAGATGATGCTAAGATGCTTATGAGAAGATAGGAAGCCGCAAGTCCTCCTGACCTTGCAAAGCTCAGAAAGTCATCTTCTGGTCAAGTGGTAAAGGAGACCAAAAGCCAAAGTAAAAGTTGTTGTTTATCAGTGGTTTTAGCTAGAAAGCAATTTTTGTTCTACTTCCTGGAACTCTGGGCTCCAGCTAACTAACTCAGTGCTTTCGTTTTTATTTTATTTAATTATTTGGCTAGGCAATGGGGTCAAGTGACTTGCCCAGGATCATACAGCTAGTTAAGTGTCAACTGTCTGAGGCTGGATTTAAACTCAGCTCCTCCTGACTCCAAGGCCAGAGCTTTATCCACTACACCACCTAGCTGCTCCCAAGCTCAGTGCTTTTATACAAAGCTCACAGGCCATAGTGAATCTTTGTCCAGTCTGTCCTTGATTTCCAATGTATGTCGACACTGCCACCAGCCACTACTATCCTGGGGAGAGTGTGGGAAATAATTCTAGGATGCCAATGAGAAGATGGGAAGTCAATGATCTCCCTTCTTATCTCTGTCTCCTGGCTTCTCCCGGCTTCTAAAATCTGACTTTATACAGGTATCTTTTCCCAAACCCTCTTAAGTCTAGTGACTCCTTTCTGATGACTTTCTTCAAGTTGTTCCATGTATATATTGTTTGTAACCAAAGTTGTTGACATATTTTCCCCCATTGGACTGTGAGCTCCTTGAGAACAAGGGCTCTCTTTTACCTTTTTTTTCCTATCCCCAGAGCTTAGCACAATGACTGACACATAGTAGGTGCTTGATAAATGTGTGTTGACTAACTGACCTTTGAACATCAGCACTATTACAATGGTCTGCCCTAGCATACACTTCATAAGTGTTTCATGAAGAAATTAATCATAAAGTGAGGGTTGTCTCAAGTGACTGGATAAATGCCCCTGTGACAGCTTCCTTTCAGAAGGATTCCAACCTGGGCACCTAGAAACTGCATTGTACTCTTCGATTGTGGTACAGAGTACAATTTGAATGGCATTGAGAAAACTGTAAGCAGATTTCAAAGAATTTTTGATACCTTCTGCTTTTGTTGCACTGGAGGCCAGATCCACAGATGTATAGTAAGCATAGGAGCCCTGTTGCAGTGGAGTTAGTTGAAAGGAAAGGAGTTTTTAACCTGGGCACAAAGGGGAGAAATGAAGAGTTGCATGGAGGAGTTAGAAGATGGTTGTGAGAGAGACACATAAAAGTGCTTCCTTTGCAGTATTAGTTTCTATTGCCTTTGTTTTCTTTTGTTTTAGACATCAACGATAAATCATGATGTAGATCACAGAGCCCTGCACTTCAGTCAGGAAGACCTAGGTTTAAATCATAAATCAGATGCTCGCTATATGACTATGACCAAATTATTTAACCTCTTTGGTCCTCCATTTCTTAATCTGTAAAGCGAAAGGGTTGGATTTGATACCCTCTAAGCTCCCTGCTATCTGCAAGTCTAAGATCCCATTTTTATAAGCATAAACTAATGGAAAATTTTCTTGGAATATTTTCTTGTCAAGGATGATTGACTTGAGGAGAAGAGATATGAGGAATATTTATTTGAAATGAGAAGTATTGGGGAGAAGACAATAGTGACCTTTGGTTTTTGGAAAAAGCTTTATTCATAAGAAACGAGGTCCTAGGCAGCCTTAGTTAGAATGTCTGTGTGTGGTTTGGGGTATCATAATTTACATAAATATACCTAGCATGACTCACACACAATTTGGCTTTTGAATGGCAATGCTCTATGTGTTCACAACCAAATGGCAAAAGTCTTAACTTTGTTCCAATCCATAAAGTGATGGATTTCCTTTTGAAAGAGTAGCTCTTTCAAGGTACCAGGAACTATTTTAAACTTTCTGCTTTTTAACTTATTAAATATCTGACTTTTAACAGCATTAGTTGATGGCCAAGGATAATTCCTGTTACATGCATTACACACTTGAGCAAGATGCAAGACATAAAAAGAACTTTGCTTGGAAACATTGCCGTTAAGTTTGTAAGTCATTTTTTAATATGAGTCATTCTTGGTAAGAAATTGACTCACAGAAGTTAAATGTTCATATGGAATTGTGATATTGTAGGAAGCTGGTGTGCTTCTTCATTAATCTTATTTCAATTAGAACTCTTCAGAGCCTGCAATTAGGATGTTGCTGCTATGATGAATCCATACTGTACATGTATTAGCAACTGTTTTCTAATGAAGAAAAACAGGCTTCTTGGCATTTTAAAGGCAAGTTTTTATTTTTGGTAATTTAATAAAGGCCCATGTTTTGCCTGTGCCTTCTATCCTCCTCAGAATTGTCCCTCAAAACTCATAAAAATCCTATTATTAAATCATAATTAAATTGTTAAATGGCTTGCATATTTTCTAGCATTCAAGTTTTCTTAATTGACCACCCATCGGCCTTAATTATTTGCCACCATGAACAGAGGAAAAAAGACTAATCAGTAACTATAAGGACCAGCAGTTTTTGTCTTCTTTTATGCTGTGAGACAGAATTGTCTCAACTATTGGGAAGCACCCTATCATAGTTTACCTAATCTTAATAGCTAAAAATTTAGCTATCTATTCAAAATGCAGAATCTTTGTTTTAATTAGTTGAACTAGATGGCCACTGATATCTTTTTCAACTTTATGATTCTGTCACCAGAAGACAATTTACCCTTCATTGTGATAATTTAACAATGAATATTCCAAGACTAGAAAATCCTATTTGGCTTTTAAAGGCCATTATGACACGGCCCCTTTTATTTCCAGTTTTCTTATATCCTAAATCACTCCACATATTGTAATATCCAGTGATACTGGATTCCTTGTTCATTCCTGCTGAAGATATACCATCTCCCAAATCAATGCATTTTCACTGGCTGCCTGCCACCCTCCCCTCCCCAACCTCCCTTTTGTCCCCATGATTGGAATGGCATCCCTCCTCATTACAATCTCCTTAGATTCCTTCAAGTCCAGCTAAAATTCCATTTTCCTGATCCTCCTCAATGGTAACACCTTCCTGCTGTTTTTATCTCTCTAATTTATCCTCTCTCTTGCTCATGCAGAGTTTGCAGGTTGTCTTTCCCATGGGAACTGTGAACTCCTTATAAACCAGGATTTTTAATTTTTAATTTTTTTTTGCCTTTCTCTGTATCTCCAGTGCTTAGCACAGTGCATGGCACATAGCTGGTTTGATAAATCCTCAATAACTTGAATATGTATAGGTTCAGACTGTGTATATAAACATATATGTATATATATGCACATATATGTACGTGTGCATACATATATGTATGGATATTATATACATATATATGTGTACTGTATATGTGTGTGTGTATATATATATGTATATATATATACATAATCTGTACCCATATATATATAGTATATACTTATATATTGACATATTTAAAAAGTCATAAAGTAATATATTAATATATTTTAATTTATCATGTCTCTAGATTATCAGCCCTTTTCCAAACTCTGCTTGCCATTTCTGACCTCACAGCCTTTGCACAAATTGTCCTTCGTGTCTAGAATTCAGGCCATCTCTATCTCTTGCCCCAGAATTTTTTTGTTTCTTGAAGGCCAGCTCAGGTATCACCTCTTCTAGGAAGTCTTCTCTTCCCCCTCTTTTTCTACAGTTAATGTTCTCACTTTTCTTTGTAGTGCACATGTGTACATATATTGTATCTGTTGTATCATCCTCCCCCATTCAGTGATTATTGCTAGAGGTCAGCTGAGACCTCTTTTCACCTTTGTGTCTTCAATGTAATCTTCTCTAGTCTGTTACTTGAACATAGGAGATATTTAATAAATATTAATTGAATTTAATGGACTTAAATTTCAAGTTTCCAATGAAATTGAACAGCACTCTTCTTTCTCTAGAAGATTTAACTTTCATGGCAATACCACTTGTCAGATGTGTTGTATAAGAGATTCTTGTTTAAGTATGGATCTCTGAAGTTCCTTCCAATTTCAAGATTCTATTAATTCTGTGACCTGAAGTGTTTTTCTTTCAATTTACTGAGAAGTCTGGAAATCTTGTAGCATCTTCAGAAGGCTCACAGTCATGACTAGTTTGGCATCATCTCTCCACTTTCATCATCAATCCATCTGAAGGAAAATTTTTGGGCCTATTGAACAACATTGTTGATCATATGCTTTTAGTATTATAACATGACTTTAGATGTGAATGTGATAGAACTGACATGGTTCATACCAGATAGAGGGAAGAAACTTAAAGAATTGTGTTACCTTCATTTCTTACATGGCCTGCATTCCTTTGAATTAGACTCTATCGTGTCCACAGGAACCTCATCACCAGAGAATTCATCAACCTGAGATTGCATCAGCTTTAGTATTCATTCTTCATTAGTATCTTCAATGACTTCTGCCCCTCTGATTGGAGAGCTGGAAGATGAAGCAAAAAACTCCTTCTTCCATTTAAAAAGGGCTTCGTTTCTCACCTGGCTGCATTCCTTTGGACTGGACTTGATCATGCCCCTAATCCACATATGTTTATCTTCACCTCTCCTTTCAGCTTTTCTGAGTTGTCTTCCCTCAAAAAACTTTAAGCCCCCTGAAGGTAAGGACTACCTTTCTTCTTCACATTTGTATCCCTAGCGCTTAACACAGTTCCTGGCACATAGTAGGCAGTTAACAGATGTTTATTTATTTATCTTACAAAAGCAATCAACTTTGATAGTCAACCAGGGTTTGATAGTCAATTTAAAAAAATCAGTTTCTGTATTCTAAGGCTTCTTTATAATGATATGATTACTTACGTCAGAGAATATGATACCCTTTTGATACATTTTTCATCATCAATGAAGTGAAATAGACCTCTCCCAAAAGATCTGTCTTATGTTGCTTTAAGGTATAACCTAGAAGAACACAGAAGCTGTTTTCAGACTACTTCCTAATACCTTCAAAACTCATTCAAGGGGCAGGTAGGTGGCACGATGGATAAAGCACTGGCCCTGGAGTCAGGAAGATTTGAGTCCAATCTGGCCTCAGACACTTACTAGCTGTGTAACCCTGAGCAAGTCACTTAACTCTGATTGACTCAAAAAAAAAAAAAAGGAAAAATAAAATCATTCAAAGCAATATTGAAAATCATGTAGTTAGAAAATAAAGCAAGAATTGTAAAAGTTCAGGGGAATGTCAATACGTAATTCAAACCACCCCCTTTTTTTTTTTACTGGAGTGAATGAATGAAATAAATATTTATTAATCACTTAGTATAAATCAACTATTGTCCTAAGTACAGAGGACAGAAATAGAAGAGTGAGACAGAATCTGCCCTAAATGTATGTTTTCTAATTTGGGGAAATTGTATATACAGAAGGGTTCAGATGCAAAATCAATGGAAGAACTAAGTAGTCCTCTGGGTATAGCTGTAGGGTAGATGATGAGGTCCAGGGATTCTTAGAATAGACCAGAAGGTCAAATGCAATGCCTTGGGGTCTACTTGGGCAGATTATAAGGCCTTTTCTCCTCCTGGCTAGATCTGATCCCGCCTATTTTTCTCTGGAGAAAGGAACATTGAGTTTGTTCATTGGCAAGAAAGATTGGGGAATATGGGGAGGGCATCTCACAATGTTTCTTATTGCTGGACCCACCAGCTGGGGAAATTGAAGCTTTGATATATGAATTGACTTACTCAAAGTCATATTTTTAGTTAGTGACAGGTTCAGGTCTTGAAACCAGAATACAGTGTCAAGCAGAGAGATATGACAGCCAAGGGCAACACCACTTTAAAATATAAATTCATTTGTAAAATCTTATAGAGAAAGATGGTGACAAATTATGAGCAGTATTGCCTCATAAAACATAGAAAAACAGTGAAGTGAAAAAATAGTTTAAAGAAAGCTTGTTGAGATATCAAACAATGAAAAGCTACTCCTAAGGCATTTCAGGATGAAAGTAGGAGATCAACAGCTATATGAAAGATATGTCACAGAGGTACTGCCTGAATATGTACTTGGTGGATGTCCCAAGTGGAAAAAGGTGCTGCAGGAAAAACAAAAAGTGGTTGGTTTCCTATTCTTTGAAAGACATAAAAAGCAGGCTATCATTTTATCAGTTAATTATCTAGTGACTGAGACCTTGGCTGAGCTATTAATATTGAAAATAATCTGCATATATAACCAGGTTCAGTACAGATCTGGCAGTGATATGCTGATAAATGTTTAACAATCAGCTCTATTAAAAATGCACACAAGACTCACTTTTAAGTTTAATCTACATTATAAACATTTTCTTCATTACTTTCTTAAGTCTAGCAATCAACAAAACATAAATCCAGCTCTGATTTGTAGCATTAGCCAATTTCCATGATGTACATGCTCACACTGAAAATTTAACAACTGGTATACTTCAGCAAAGAATTGGAAACAGAGTAGATGCCTATCATAAGCAAGTTGTGATTCAAGAAAGTATCACAACACTGTTATTACTATTTTTTTAAACAAAGATTCCTAGTTCCTTTAACTGTTTGTTCTATTACTCAGACTCAAAGCCTCTCACTATCTTGGTTACCTTCCACTAACAATTTCTAGATTATCAATCACCTTCTGAATCCATGGCAGCCATTACTAAAAAACTTTCCTCCAAATAAAGTCTGAAGAGGGCAGAATTTAGCAGGGTTATCACTTTCCAATTCTTAGAAGGTAGGCTTTTCTTTTATATCCAAAAAATGGATTATAATATTGAGCTCTCAATCTACCAAACCCTCAAATCATTTTTCAGAACTGCAGTATAATCATACCTCCCCTACCTTGTATTTGCTGAAATTGATTTTTTTTGTACTCTAGTGTAAGATTTTTACCCTATCCCTATTGAATTTCACCTTATTGAATTCAACTCAATGATTTAGTCTCAATTCATCTTTTTGGATGCTTACTCTCTTATTCAATACATCAGATAGCTCTCGTAACTTGGTGCCATCTACAAATTTGTTGGGCATACCATCTATGCTTTTACCAAGGCATTAATAAAAATGTTGAAAAGCACAGAGTCAAACACAGGTCCCCCAGGTGCTCCTCTAGAGACTTCTTGTTGTGTTTACATTAAATTATTAGCTACTCTTTGAATCTAGCCATCCAACCAGTGATGAATCTATCTATATATATTCTCCCAAGATGCAATCCATCTTGCTCAGATAACTTGAATGCATCAAGAGAAACTAGGCACTCTTTTGCTTTTCCCTTCCTTGTCTTGGATATTAATTCCCTGTTTCTCATTTTTATTGTGTCATTTGCAGTACAAGGATTATTTTTTCACCTCAGTGGAGAAAACAGAAGCAAAATAGAAATTGAAGAACTGACTTTTCCCTCTGTTGTTGGTTATCATCCCATCCACCAACTCAAGAGAAGGATCTGGCCCTTCTTTGATACTACTTTTCACCCTATCATGGCTAAAAATATCCCTTCCTGTTTCATTTCCTCCTCCAGCTTCAGGTCATTCTGAGAGTTAGCAGTGCTGACCCTGTTTTTACAGGACCTTGCCATTTAAGGGCATCTCCATCTTTTCAGTCACCCAGACTTATGATTATATGTTACTGTTCATTCATTACATTTATTCACCTCCTCTCCTTTTTCATCCCCTCCTCACACCACATATAATGTTGCCAAGTTCTGTTGATCCCAGCCCTGCACATATCTCTGATATATGCCCTCTTCTCTCCTTTAACCTTGAGACCAACCTGGTGCAGGACCTGCACACCTCTCATTGACTACTATAAATAGCCTTTTGATTGTTCTCCCTACCCCAGGTTTCTTGCCACTCTAATCTATTCACTTACCTTCTAAACTGATCTTCCTAAAGTGCTGGTCTGACCAGGTCATCTCCCTGCTCAATTTATTCCAGTGGATTCCTTTTGTCTCCAGGATCAAATATAAACTTCTCTATTTGGCTTTGAAAAGCCATTCACAACCTAACACCTTCCTACAATTCTAGTTTTCCTACATTTCACCTCCCTCCATTCATTCTAGGGTCCAGCATTACTAGCCTTCTTGCTATTACTTGAACAGGATGCTCCATTTCCTGACTTCTTCCCTTTTCATTGGCTGTCTCCCATCCCTACATTTTCACCTCATAGTTTCCTCAGCTTCTTTTCAAGACTCAGGTCAAATCCTCCCTTTGGCATGATGTTTTCTCCCTCTTCCATCACACTATTAGCTTCCTTGAATTTCCCCGATATTTTGTATGTATGTAACTGCTTATCCATTGCCTCCCTCATTAGGATGCTAGATCCTTGAGGCCAGGGACTGTTTTTACCTTCCCTTATATCCCCAGCCCTTACACAGTAGCTGACACATAATAAACTCCAAATAAATACTTACTGACTTGATATATTCATCCTGTTACCTGGTATTACTTCCATATTCTGTACATTTGTCTTTTAAGTCTGTTATAATCCTCTAGGAACAAGGAAACTAATAACCAGTCTCAAGCTGAAACATTTAAAAAACAGTCTGTCACTTAGAATGGCAATGCTGCTCGTTATCTTGCAAGCCTTCCATATGAGGCCTCTAGAGTTGAGAACTGAGACCCCAGTACTTAAACAACTTTGAACCAGCCCACTGACAAACTGGCTGGTCCCTGAAAACCCTTCAAGGTCTTACAGGAAACAGAAAGTTATACGTGGAATGGGTGTAGCAAATACACAGTGATGAGGGTTGGTCACTCAAAACTGGGGGGATTGGTCAATGTCTCTCTGAGGAAGTGGCGCGTTAGCCTTGCTTTGAATGGAGCTAGGGCATCAAAGACAGGGCTTTTGAAGTAGAGTCATTCACAGGAAGGCAGAAAGCCTGAAAGGAAGAACAAGAAAGATCAGTTCAACCAGGTGTGTGTGTGTGTGTGTGTGTCTGTGTGTGTGTGTGTCTGCGTGTCTATGTGTCTGTGTCTGTGTATATGTTTGGGGGGGGAGGTGCTGAAGCGGTGAAGGGAAAACCTGCAGAGAAATGTTACAAAACTCAGAGTGGAATGAAAATCCAGAAGGAGAGTGGAGAACAGCGGCAAATGCTGCCTTCAAAGGGATAAAGAGAGGTGAAGACAGAAAAGCTCATTGAGTTTAGTAATGAAGAAATCATCGGTGGCCTTGGAGGTCTGTCTATTGCTCATTTGAATGGTGAGGATGGAAGCCATATTCAAAGGGGTTGAGAAGTGAATGGGAAGTGAGAAAACAGAGGCAAGAAGAATGTGTAGTTTTGATTAAACTCATGAACAACAGTACTTAATTAGGCCACGAGTCCCAAACAAGCATGTGGAAACTGAATATGCACATGCACTGCCATAGGCGTGCTCAGGATATTCCGATCTTGAACTCTGAGGAGTCAGTCTAGGGGAAAGGTTAGTATTTGCTGCCACAAAGGAAATGATTAGATGAACAAGGGAAGAATGCTTGGCAGACTGCTAACATAAATAGATGTTATCTTTGGTAGAGACTGTGTGAGAAAATGTCATTCACGGACGTGTTGTATTACAATCCATAGCGTTTTCTTGATCAGCTCTGTACTCCCTGATCTCAACCAATGCTCCATGAACTCTTTGAGCCCCATGTGCCATGCTGTTTACCCTTTCTGAGACTAGATTGTACCATCGTTTTTCCTTCCAGGAGGACCTTCTTTCCTCAGGACTCATAATTGTCAATTGTTGTTGTACTATTGCCACCAACATTTTAGAGGTAGAGAAACTGACACTCAACGTAGTATGTATTAACATTAACATTGATGGGAACACTCAGAGGATCCCAGAATGTAAGAGTTGGAAAGAACCTTAGTGGCCTTCTCTTAAATCCAATACATCAAGAAGACTCTGTTAAAGTAAAAACTCTCATCTATACAAATTTAGAGATTGCAAAAGGCCCATCATTCCTTCTTTCTGGCTATTCTGGCTATTGATTTTCACTCTTGGGAGTCAGTGTGAGAGGCAGCATGTTGTTATGCATAGTGTGCTAAACTTGGAGTCAGGAAAATTAAGTTAAAATAATGCCCCAGATACATGCTAGATGTGTGATCATGGGCAATTCACTGAATTTCTCATAGCCTCACTGTCTTCATATATAAACTAATAGTAACAATATTTGTTCTACCTACTTTGAAAGCTTCCCATGGGCAAAAAAACACTTATGGAATCATAGATTTAAAACTTGTGGGAAATTAGAGGCAATAAGTCCAGTTTCTACATTTACAAGTGAGGAAAGTGAAGCATAGAGATGCTAAATGATTTTGCCAGAGCCTCACAGCTAGTAAGTATTTCAGACTGGGTTGAAATTTAGGCCTTCCTGATTCTAAGCCCAGAGCTTGATATATTCTGCCACATATACAAGAGTGTGAAATATCATTCATCATTCCAGATCTACAAGAGAATAGATTTATTTTGACTTTGAGCCTGATTATACTTTTAGTTCATAATCATAACATGGCATGAGGGAAGTGGGGAACATGTTCTTTTTCTATTTTAATAGAAGAAAAAAAAAGAGATTCCATGAGTCACCTAGTAATGGGTTTAATTTATGTCCTTAGACTTCTTAAAGGCTCTACTTAAATGGCACCTTCTAAGGGAAACCTTCCTGGGACACCATAGTGGTTAGTGCTCTCTCTCTTTTCTCTAATTATTTTGTATTTATTATTTGATTAAATGTAGTATCCCTCAAGTAGAATGTAAGCCCATTGAGGGCAAGAACATTTTCATTTTTCTCTTGTATCACTAATGCCTTGTACAGTATCTTGCACATAGTAGGTGCTTAATAAATGCTTGTGGTTGTTGTTTTAGTTGTTTTCAGTCGTGTCCAATGCTTTGTGCCAAGTTTTCTTGGCAAAGATATTGGAGTGGTTTTCCATTTCCTTCTCCAGCTCATTTTACAGATGAGAAAACTGAGGCAACCAGGGTTAAGTGACTTGCCCGTGGTCACACAGCTATACAGATTTGAACTCAGGTTTTCTTGACTCCAGATCCAGTGCTCTACCGATTGTGCCACCCAGGGGCCCATAAATGCTTACTGGATATTAAATGAATGAATAAAATGGAAGTCCACTGTTGGTACCCATGTGAATATTGTAGTTTTAACAATTGTTAAAAAATGTGTAGCCTACTTCTGAGTTTATACAATGCTATGGTGTTTGTGCAGAGTTACTCTTGCTCTATCTCTCTAGTCCACTAATGCCCTATTGTTTTGTTTTGTTTTTTGCTGTTTCCAAGTGTAAAGTTACAAGTGAACAGATGACACTCCGGGGGGCATATTAGGCAAGATATGTTGTTGGAACTGAATAGGAATCTTACCTAATAGAATCACATTTATTTTTCTACTCCTGATGGGACACTAGGGCTGCTATTAGTAGCATTTACTACTTGAGATACTGAATCCTTGATTCAGAATTTGCTTTGAATATTTATTCCCAAAAGTATTTTATTTTCTCATTTTTTTATGTGACTTGTGTCTTAATGCATCTAGGTGATAAATGGGCAAGCAGTTTTAGAATGTTAATGGAAAAAAATGACATTCCCCACTCGTATACTGTGATATTTTTTTTGGTTTGTTTATTTCAACCAAGACTTTCACTAATTACTATGTTTCTTTATTCACTCAGAGCCAGTTTCAGATGTAAAGACAATCAACACCTCTGTTTAGAGTTGTATATGCCTAATTCCAGTTTCTTGTAAATAAATGTTTGCTATGGTGTTTTCTGATTTTGTAAGGGATAGAATTAACAAGTGTATTAAATGAAAAATAACATGTAAATTCCATGTATTTAAATATTAAAATATTTACCTTGTATCACAGATTTTAAGAGATGTAAATCACCTTAGAGGTTGTCTAAATCAATTTATTTTTAAGTAGGAATACTCTTTTTAATATTCCAGATATGGGATCACCTGGAGACTTCCAATAATGTTCAACTCACTTCTTCCTGAGGCATCCCATTTCCATACCTTTAAGAAGAAATTTGTCTTTCTGCACCTTTTTTCAGCCCTGGGGAGTAAATCAGAAGTGGTGTTTCCACAACTGGAGATGGATATCATCTAGCCATCCACATTTTCTTACTTGGTTCCCATTGAAACTAAGACTATTTCTACATGTGGCAGCCATGGAGCTAGTGTTTTCCGTGTGTACATCATATGAGAACCAAGTCATCAAGTGTGATCTCAGTCTAATGTGCTAGAAAGAATTGTTAGCCGCTCAGTTTCTGCTTGATATTTTGATAAAAATACAGGCTACCACACTATTCTTTAACATATCTATCAGAAATATGAGAACAGAAATATAGAATAATGCAAATTATCTTGGTAATGGAAGATGGACATGTTGTCCGCCCTAGTTCTGTCTATAGCTAGCTTATATATTATATATTATAGAAAATGTTTTCTCATTTGCAGTAATCAGAACTGTCAAAAATGAAATGGGAACTACTCAGGAAGTAGTAATTTCACCATTATTGGAAGTTATCCAGAGAAAAATGGATATAAACATGTCTGGAATATTTAAAAATGTAATTTCTATTAAAAAACAAATTGACCTTGATAACCTCTAAGGTAATTTACAACACTTGTAAAATAAGGAGGTTAGATTAGTTGGTTTCTAAAGTTATCTCCAGTTTTATTATCTTATGGCATTCTTTGAATCTAATTCCATTCTTATGATATTATAAAACACAAAATTCCTAGATCAGAAGTTTAATATAGAGGAGTGACAGCTTTTGAACCTATATTTCAAGAGATTGTTAATGATGAAATCTCTAAAAATCTGTTTTAAGATAGATTACATGGACAAAATAAGAAGTTGGGGAAATACGGATGATGCCAAGAACTCCGTAAGCCTCCAATGCATTAGAGAGTAGTAAATAAGTTGCCTTTTTAATTTTTAAAAAGAATTATCACACTTATTTCATGCAAATAAAGTCAGATCTAAATGATTGGAAAAACATCAGTTGCTCATGGGTAGGCCAAGCTGATATAATAAAAATGACAATTCTACCTAAATGAATTGATTCATTCAGCGCTATACCAATCAGACTACCTAAAATTATTTTATAGAGATAGATGAAACAATAACAAAATTCATCTGGAAGAACAAAAAGTCCAGAATATCAGTGGAACTAATGAAAAAAATGAAAGGGAAGGTGCACCAGATCTTAAATTGTATTATAAAGCAGAAATCACCAAAACTAGTTGGTACTGGCTAAGAAATGGAGTGGTGGATCCGTGGAATAGGTTAGGTATGCAAGACACAACAGTCAATGACTATAATAATCTATTATTTGATAAGTACAAAGACTCCAGCTTCTGGGATAAGAAATCACTATTTAACAAAAACTGATGGGAAATCTGGAAAATAGTATGGCAGAAACTAGACCAACATTTTACACTCTATACTAAGATAAAGTCAAAATGGGTACAGGATTTAGATATAAAGACTGATAATATAAGCAAACCAGAGAACCTTTCAGATCTATGGGAAAGGGAAGAATTTGTGACCAAACAAGAGATAGAGAACAGTATGAAATGCAAAATGGATAATTTTGATTACATTAAATTGAAAAGTTTTTGCACAAAGCCAATACATCCAAGATTAAGAGGGAAGGAGAAAACTGGGAAAGAATTGTTGCAACTAGTGTCTCTGATAAAGGCCTCATTTTGAAAATATATACAGAACTGAGTCAAATTAATAAGAGTACAATTGATAAATGGTGAAAGGATATGAACAGGCCATTCTCAGATGAAGAAATTAAAGCTATCTATAGTCATATGAAAAAATATTTTAAATCACTATTGATTAGAGAAATGCAAATCAAAACAGTCTGAGGTACTACATCACACCTATCAGACTGGCTAACATGACAAAAGAGGATAATGATAAATGTTGGAGAAGATGTGGGAAAACTGGAACACTAATGTTTTGTTGCTGGAGTTATGAAATGATCCAACAGCTTTGCAAAACAATTTGGAACTATTCCAAAAAGGCTATAAAATTGTGCGTACCCTTTGGCCCAGCAATACCACTTCTTGGGCTATATCCCAAAAAGATCATAAAAACGGGAAAAAGATCTGTGTGTACAAATATATTTATACCAGCTCTTTTTGTGGTGGCAAAAAATTGGAAATAGAGGGGATGTCCTTCAATTGAAGAATGGCTGAACAAGTTGTGGTATAGAATGCAATGTAAAACTATTTTGCTATAAGAAATGATGAGCAGGCAGACTTCAAAAAAACCTGGAAAGACTTACATGAACTGATGCAGAGTGAAATGAGCAGAACCAGGAGAACATTGTACACAGTAACAGCCACATTGTGCAATGACTGACTGATAGACTTGGCTCTTCATAGCAATGCAAGAATCTAAGATTACTTCAAAAAACTCATGATAGAAATTGCTACATCCAGAGAAAGAACTATGAACTCTGAATGCAGATGGAAGCATACTATTTGCTCTTGTTTTCCTTTGTTGTTTTGTTTTATTGCTTCATTCTCATGGTTCCTCTCATTAGTTCTAATTGTTCTTTACATCATGACTAATGGAAAAATACACAATATAAATGTGTAAGTAGAACCTATATGAGATTGCATGCTGTCTTGGGTGGGAGTGCAGTGGGAGGGGGAGAAAATTTAAAACTCAAAGTCTTATGGAAGGAATGTTGAAAATTAAAAATAAATTAATTAATTATCAAAAAAAAAGACTGTTTGGACCTTTCACTGGCTCAGCCATGAAGAAAGGTGGTTAATCTAAATCTTCATCCAGCCCTTTATGTCCAAGAATATCATCCTCACTGATGCTTGCAACTCCATCATTAATAAATCATCTTTTTATTGTGCTAGATTAGGAAAATGCTTATTTTGTTCTACGAATTTAAAGTACAATACATTTTAAAAATAAAAAAAAAATAATTATTGCACTTATATCAGGCTAAGCTACCTTAACCAACTAGGCCAGACAAAAGAACCTAAAATACTGAGTCTTTGCAGTCCCCTTCTTCCTATTGTAAGAGTGGCAAAAAATACAGGTTACTTTGTGGAACACCAAAAAAATGCTCACTTATTACTCTTCAAATGTAGTATTTGATTTATATAGGAAAAATCCTGGTATAACACATACCTAAATTTAAAACAAAACCCAGCATAACAAAAAACATTCCCAATATTTGGTGAATTTCCCTTTATTTCAAACAATATTCAAAAACACAACAAAAGATCAACATTCCTTTATAATTTTTTGTAATGGAGTTTGTCCTCAATTTATTATGCACTTTATATTAAATTAATCTCAATCTCCAAACTATTCCTCTTTTCTGCATTATTTTCTGTGTCAGATATAAAGACGCAAGACTGACATCAATTCTCAGTCTCATTCAGTGGATTACTTCCACATATACTGAGTTTTTAATTAGACAACACATGTACTAGGTATTTAATTTGATACATGGCTGAGTTTGATGTGAAGCATTTCCTGATCAGTGGGACACATAAGCCAAAGGACATGCTCCTCTCACTGCACATTTGGAGCATCAGGTGTTTTGGAAACCTGAAGATAAACTATAGTGTTTGCATGCAAGAGTTTCTATTAAAAGATGGTCAGGCACTAACATTGCATTTAGTAACTCATTAGTGGACTGCTTAAGTTTTATTGCATCCTCAACTAACTCTTTCACTCAAAATTCAGTTCAGTGACTACTTGCCTCAATTGAATTTCAGTATCAGCCTCCTCAACTATTTCCTAAATGTTGCATTGTAGTAGGCATCTCACACATTATAGAATTCCAATCAACATTCTTTGAGGGCATTTTGCATTCTTTCAAAATCTCTTTTCCCCAAAGTTAAAAAATGAGTCAGTTGTTTCTGCTCTTAGAAAAGCATACTCTCCTGGGTCTTTTGAATCAAATGATATATGGATAGCTAAATTTTATATTCTTCCCCTTCAACCTGGCTCATCACAACTGATTTATTTCTTAATTGGTCCTAAGGAACCTCTATCCATAACTGAACAACTAAACTGTTATAAAAAAGATTGCAATGTGGCAAAGGGGCACCTGACTTGTGGTCTCATTTATAATTACATTACCATTATCCCAGTCAATATTCCAGTAATTAAAATCTCTCTTGATCAATATCCTAGGCTTTTCATTCAGTGTGAACACATTTAGTTTTATAAAGATGTCTTGGCTACCCTTCTAAAGGCTGTTTCTCTACGGACAGGTGGGGTGGTATCACTACTAGGTAGGCGGAATATACAGATTTTAAGAAAAAAAAGAGGATCAAGGGACTATTTACCAAACTGTCAGCTTTAATTGAATTCACTGGATAATCATTCAGTTCTCTACTTCCAGTTTTCTTCACAGATAGGAATCTGATGACTGGTTTAAAGTGTATCTACTAGGATTCAGTATGAAGTCTGACCATGTCACTCCTCTGCCCAAGAAGCTTCAGAGGCTTCTTATTATATCTAGGATAAAACACACATTCCTTTGGCATTTAAAGCCTTTCAAAATCTGACTGCCATCTATCATTCTAGATTTCTTTTATATTACTCGTCTTAAGTAGTCTATGTTCCAACCAAACTGGCTTACTTATTTTACTGGTCCTTACACACAGTACATTTCCTTCCTCATGATTTTATACAGCGTTGGCTTTGGCTAAAATGCTCTCTTCTTTCACCATCTCCCCTACCTAATCTCCATCTCCCTTCTAGGTTCAGTTCAAGTGCTATGTCCTACATGAGGTCTTTTCTGTTTTCCCCAATGATTGGTGTTTTTCCTTCCCCCCCAAAAAAACCATACACACACATATATATATACATATACATATACATATACATATACATATACATATACATATACATATACATATACATATACATATACATATACATATACATATACATATACATATACATATACATATACATACATATACATATACATATACATATACACATACATATATATGTGTATATATACACATATATACATACATATATATACACATGTATATATACATATACATATATATGCATATATACATGGATAGATATGTAGATAGATAGATAGATAGATAGATAGATAGATAGATAGATAGATAGACAGACAGATAGGCAGGCCTTCATTATAAACATCCTTTCATATGAATTTTTGAAAATGTGCTGCCGGCCATGTCTGACTTCAAATATTATTATCCTCATTTTACAGATGTAATATCTGAAGTCAGAAGAAGTGGAAGTTATAATCCTGAAGGCAGCAGAGAGATCTGAAAATGTTATTCCAGGGTGTTCCTTATTGGGAATAAATACCAACATTGTTGTTGTTCAAGATACTCATCTTTGTATTTTTTATTTTTTGTTATTTATTTTTTAATTTTATTATTAATACTTATGTTCTTATCTATGTTTTTGGAAGCAGCTTGTTGCAATAGGAAAAGTGGTGAATTTGGAGTTCACTTGGTTATTAACTATTTGTGTTTCCTTGGACATGCTACTTAACTATCTTGAACTTCATTTTTTTTTCCTTTGGAAAGGGAGGGGATTGAACTACATTAGGGAATAGCAAACAAGAACCTCCCCCCCTTGTTAAATCACAGCCTTCTTGTTTTTGTATGGCTCCAAGTTAAGGATGATTTTTACATAAAGTTTTTATTATATTTATTATATATTATATAATATATACACTATTTAATATATTTATATTTAATATAATATATTGTATATAATAATATATTATTGTATTTTAAAATGGAGGGGAAAAAACATTATCTCCCTCACCTTTCAAAAATAGGTCACAGTGTTATTTACCCACTCCTGTTTCAGATGGTGACAAAGATAACATCCGGATTTATTCAATGGTTAAACCTTAAAAAAGTATTAGACTCAGTGGTTGTGAAAGTATTGGTGAAGTTCCTTTATAATGATCTCCAAATTATTTGTTGCAAGAGACTTGTTTAGCAACAACAGCAACAACAATGATGAGGATGATGATGGTGATGGTGATGATGACCCTAGCTAGGGACCATATCCTCAGGCTTTGAGGTCTAGAGATAAAATAGCTGGTGCTCAGCTTCCCTGTTACAATGAGTTTAGAGTTTGAGAATTTGCCAAAGCACATAGACAACCAATATCTAGTCCTTGATATAACCAAGAAATGATAGCTAGATAATTTCCCCTGGGAAGATAAGAGCTTTCAACATCTTCTTAACAGTATTGGTTGATTTGGTCCTTGAATCTTCAAAGAGAATGTCTTCTCAAAGTCTACTGTATATGTGTAAGGACCAATGTCTTCCTTTGTAAGGTAAAAATCTAACTGTTACCTTCTCAGCTGTGGTCCCAGCTCACATTAAGTCACTATAACAATGATCCTTAGGACACATACCCAAGCATGACATAGAAGACATCCTCCTATCTCTGGATATCTTGAGTGTTGAGTATTCTGTGCCTTTGCTATGATGCAGTTTAGAGGAAAGAGTATAGGAACTGAATTCAGGAGACCTTGCTGTCATTTACTACTTCTACGACTTTAGGCAGGTCATATAAATTCAAGTAATCCCTGTTTCTGGAAAAAAAATACTAAGGCTTACATTACTTACATCACAGGGTTGTTGTAAGGAATGCATTAAGTCAACAGCAAGAAACTATGTGAGCTGCTCTCTTGGAGGCAGTATGGTCTAGTAAGACAGAACTTATAATTTTCCCCCAAAAGTGCCTCCTCCACTCCTACCTTTGCTATTATTGTAGAGAGCAGTATTATCCATTGTGTCCCTCAGGCTTGCAACCTGAGTCATCTTGAATTCTTCACTCTCTCTCATCCCCCGTATCTAAGCTGTTGCTAAGACTCTCTGATTTTACCTTTGAAACATTTCTCCAAAATTCCCCCTTCTCTTCTCTGACACTGTCGGCACTCTAGTGCAGACCGTCATCACCTCATGCCTTAATCACTGCAATAGACTGCTGATGGGTCTGCCTGCCTCAGGTCTCTCCTCTATTCTCTATTCAGCCACCAAAGTAATTTTCCTAAAACACAAATCTGATCATGTCACTCACCTTCTTGATAAATGCCAGTGGTTTCCTATTTCCTCCAGGAGCACAGAGTAGGCACTTAATAAATGATTGTTTCCATCCTAGGACCATAGAATCATAGATGGGAACTTAGAGTTGATTAACTGACTTCCCAGCTGCCTAATTTTACAGACAAGGAAACTGAGACCCAAAGATATTAAATGACTTGTCCAGGGCCAGATAGTAAAAATCTGCATCTGCTGTATAAACTCTACCCTTTGGACATGTTCATGATCTGAAGCCTGTCATTTTGTTTGAAATGTCTAGATTATTTGGAGTATTGCTTAGATAAGCAACAGGGCAACAGGTCCTTCTTTGCAGGACAAATGAGTTGTGAGCAATTTTGGGGAAAAAGTAATGAAAGGTACTTTCTGGCATTATTGCAGAATAGTGTCCCTGACACTTCCTAATGGCATCCACATTGCTTTCTCCGTGGTGTTCTATTTGAAGTGTCTGGAGTAACTATGCTGTAAATGACAAGCTGCATATCAAACTGAGAACTAGTGATGTGTTCAGAAATTGAACTGAGGTCATTTGACACCCAATCCAGCACAGAATTCATCAGTCCCAATGTGTCCCCTTGAACTTGAAGCCACATTCTATGCTTACAGTTTAAGGTAATATATCTTTCTACCTTGAGGGAGGCAGGAAGGTACAGATAAATACACCTCTGGGCCAGGTTCAGGTTAATATTTCAAACTCAGAAATGGACCATATGACACTCATGGACCAGAAAATATTTATGATGAGAGATTTATTCAACCATAAAAAGGATATGACATTGATCCAAGTGGATGAAATTCTCTTCCAATTCTACATTCCCTGTGGGTCCTCTCTGGGTAGGAAAGACCTACTGTATGGCATTAGAAAAAAATCTACCAACCTCAACAATACCAACTTCTTGTAGACTGGATGTTTTATGCCTCAGGTTGCAAGGCAACCATGCTAATATTATTTAAATCTTGTTCCCCTTAGACAAACCAAAATCCAATGATAGATTCCTTTTCCGCTTATAGGGAAACCAGCCAAATCTATGTAAAATGTATCCTGTCCCTGTCACAATGCTAAACTCTTTCATAGACTTAATAGCCAAAGAGCACTGTAGAGATTGGCTGATCCAATCTCTTCATATGATAGAAGAGGAAATTGAGAAAGTGAGAGTGTGTGAGGGGTATAGAATGATTTTTTAAAAAATTAGTTATATAAGCAGAGAATGGGGAAGATGTGTAGACAATAAATAATACCAGAGACCTACGGGTTTATAGGCTATAAAAATGAAAGGGGTAGTCTGATTTATTTTGCCAAAGTCCACAACATTTGGGATATTGGGCTCAGTCTTTGGATTATTCATAGGAAAGCAGCCAAGATGGGATTTGAGATCATGCTAAATGAAGAACAGTTGAAGAATTTGGGTGTGATTAGCATGGAGAAGAGAAGACTCAGAGTTATTTCGATTGCTGTCTTCAATTTTTATAGAGCAATTACACAGAAAAATTACACTCTCTTATTTGTTTTAAGAATACAAAACTAGGAAAAATTAATGGGATTTTGGCTTGATATGAGGGAAGTATCTTAGCAATTACAGTTGTTCAAAAATGGAATTGACTGCTTCAGTAGGTAATAAATTTTCAATGACTGGAAGTCTCCAAGTGAAAGTTGGATGATCACTCTTTGAAGATGTCATTGGGAGGATTCTTGTTGAAGTATAGGTTGGACTAGATTTAATTTTATAAGTCTTTTATTACATACCTATTATACTATACTGTACACTAATGATTTAAAGATGAAATAAAGAGCTTATGTTCAACTAAGAGAAAAGCAACATATACATAAATAAGTAAATAGAAATATATACAGAATAAAATGAAAATAAACTTGGCTTTTGAGATTCTTTCCAACCAGAAACATCACGGAATAGTGAAAAAAGGTTTGGAGTCATATTACCTGGGTTCAAATTCTAGCTCTATCATTTACCCCATGTCACTGGGAAATTCATGCAACCTCTCTGTGTCTTGATTTCCTGATACTTAAAATGAGGGGATTGACTTACACGGCCTCGCAGATCCCTTCCAACTCTAAATCTGAGGTCCTATGAAGTTCTTTGATTATGTAAATGATTTAACATCACATGGGATGTAAACAGCAGAGATAGAATTCAAAATTTGATCTTCTAATTCCAAAATCCTTGTTCTATGTGGAATGATTTTATGATGTAACTATGCATTGGGCAACCTCATCTTAGTTTTCCTTCATCTCTTTCCTGGGTTCCCCTCCTAACTTCCTGTGAAATTGGAATAAATCATGTAAAAAGGTGCAAAGTGTGCAAGAGAAGGGAAAGTGTTCCTTCTCAACAGCACAGACTATATATAACTTGTTAAAATAAATGAGGCAGGAATCTTGAAGAAAAAAAGAAAATCCATTTCTCTATTTCCACCCATTAAGATTATAAAGAAGAACAACTTTTATTGTTCCAACCCTCAGGCTAGTAATAATAGAGTCATGTCATAGATAGGGCATGGAACTTGGAAGCAGGAAGACCTACATTCTAATCCTGCCTAATACACTCGTTAACTGTTTGACCCTTGGCACGAAACACTGTCTCTGATCCTCTATTCCCATATTTCTAAAATGAAGGAATTAGACTCTCTGTCTCCTAATATAGAGATGGGAGATGGAGTACCATAGATGAGAAACAGGAAGAAGGCCTATTTGGCTATGCTCTAGTAGGCATGAAAGGAAATAATAAGTAATAAGACTGAAAAAGTGGGCTGAGACCAAACTGTGAAGTGACTTAAAAGCTAAATAGAAGAGTTTCTATTTAATCATAGAGATAATAGAGAATCATTGGAGTTGATTGAATAGGTGAATGATATAATCTGACCATATTTTAAGAAAATCACTTTAATAGCTATGTGGAAGATGGATTGGATTTACAGGAGACAAGGAAGGGAGGTTGTCAAAGTAGTTGAGGAAAAAGGTGATTTGAGGATCAGAACTAGAGCACTAGCTATGTAAGTACAGAGAAGGGTCTGAATATGAGAGATGTTGAAATGACAAAAGATGTCAACTGATTTTATCTGCCAGTATGTAAGACTGAGAAGCTGAGGATGACACTGAAGTTGTGAAATTGGATAACTGGGAAGAGACTGGTGCCCTTGAATATACAGCTAAGGTTAGAAGAGGATTAGTTTAGGAGTAAATATCATGATTTCTGTTTTGTATGTATTGAATTTGAAATACCTACAGGACATCCAGTTCAAAAATCTATTTTGGGCACCAGTGATGGAGGACTGGAGCTCAAGAGACACTAAGCTTGGATCTACAGGATGTTCCAAAAGTCTGGAGGTCAGAGAAAAAGGGCCGTTTGGCATTTTATTTGATTTTTTAAAAAAAATGTTGAATCTCAGAATCCCGGAGGTAGGATAGGCATAGAGTCCTCCTACATGAGGATGTGGCATAGTGTCAAGAGTTAGAGGACCCTACTTTGAATGCCATTCTTTGGTTGTATGACCAACACATCACCTAACCTCTCTGGTCCTCAGTTTAGTCATCTGTAAAATGAATGTATTGAATTAGTTGACCTACCTATGAGGTCCTTTCTAGCTATAAGTCTGTGATCCCGTGACCTCTCTGGGCCCAGGAGTGAAAAGAATAAACAAACTCGCACGAGTGGAAAAGAAATACCATAGTTATTTTAAGGGTAGCCTTGTGTCCAGGGCATTAAAGCCCAGCTTTCACTTTTCCCTCAGTCCTCATATTCAATCTGTTGCCAAGTTGTGCTGGTTATATGCATACAACATCTCTTTCCCTCCTTCTCCTCTCCTGTCTTCTTCTCTGTCCTATCCTCTCTTGTCCTCTCTTTCTTTTTATCTCCTGTCTTGTTCCCTCTTGTCCTCTCCTGCCCTGTACTCTTGTCTGCTCTCATCTCCTCTCTTCTCTTCCTTGCCTCTCTCCATTCCACCTCCTTCTCTTCTCTTCTCTTCTCTTCTCTTCTCTTCTCTTCTCTTCTCTTCTCTTCTCTTCTCTTCTCTTCTCTTCTCTTCTCTTCTCTTCTCTTCTCTTCTCTTCTCTTCTCTTCTCTTCTCTTCTCTTCTCTTCTCTTCTCTTCTCTTCTCTTCTCTTCTCTTCTCTTCTCTTCCTCCCTCTCCTCTCCCCTTCATTCAGTTTTAAGCTACTAAAGCTTTTGGAAAGCTTTATAGGGACCAAATCATTATCACCATGAAGATTATAATTAAAACCGTGTGACATTTGTTTTTAAAAATCTGCAGGATAAGACCTACCAGCTATAAGAAGTCCAGTCTTAATGTTAGCCAACTCTATGGCTCTGAACTAATTTTCAGTGGATATGATGGTGTTGGGAATATGCCTTAGGAAACTGAAGCCTAGAATGGTAAAGTGAATTGCTCAAGGATAGAAAGTAAATAGAAGTGGAAATGAAGATTCATCTTCCCTTGCAGTGGAGGATGAAACTTGCCTCTGTTGGGTAAGTGAAAATTTCCACTGAGTCAGAAAACCAGAGAATCACAGAATATTTCAGTCTCAGAATTGGAAGGGGTATTCTATATCAAACTTCTCAAACTGTGGGTCGTGACTCCATATGTGGTTGCAAAAAATTTGGTACCAATAAAAGTTTCTGAACACATAGAGACTAAAAATTAATTCAAAATCAAACGGGTAATGAATCCAATGTGTTTCTGGCAACTCTTGCCCGTGTTGCATCATGCAACTTTATTGCAGCCTTGGTTCTGAATACAAAGCATGCACACTTTGCACTGTGAATGCCTTCAGGCCATGCAACTTCCAAAAACTGGCAAGGAGAAAAAGTTTAAGAAGCCCTGATCTAGATCAGCCCTTCTCAGAATAAGACAAAATGCAACAACCCTGCAGCTCTGGTTTCCAGGAACAATTAAAAATTGTCTCACAATCTTCCTGGGAATCATGATGATAGCTTAGAACTTATTGTGGTTAGATGGGAACACGAGTAGCTGGAAAGCCAACTGAAGTGTGGCTATTGATAACTCATTCATTCAACAAGTTTAAGCATCAGATACAGTTCAATTATCTTTTTGCCTCTCTCCCAACACACACACACACACACACACACACACACACACACACACACACACAAAAACTACTAAGGAAATGAATTGACATGTCTGTTGAAGGATATCAAGTGTATCTTAATACTCCATGATGGGGAGGAGAAAGCACTATAATAGCAGACTTTGTCCCCTGTCTATGGGTTTCTCTGTACTTCCCTTTGGGGGCATGTCTATGGAAAGATTAGTTTGGCAGTGTCAGCTCCTGATTTTCATATCACAAACCATGTCATAAATTGAATAGACAGTTCTTCCTTCCAGTCAAATGCCTTATGCTGGTGGGAGACACAAGAGAAGCCCTAAGGTGCCATCTTACTTACCTTTCCCTTGTCCTTGCTAGAAAGCACCCAGCTATGAGAATGGGAGAAGACATTCTCCCACCCAACAGTGAAAGCCTTTCAGCATATTCAGGGAATTCAGATTTTCCTGAACAAGAATGCACTGAATGATTTTGAACATTCTTATCCTGAAACTCACACTCAATCTGTTCTTCTTGTGCCTTGTCATCAATTCTTCTGAATCTGATGCTAACCATGTGCCATCTATTATACCTGTCATATTCATTGATCTCCCTAAGGCTTATACTGCATCTCCAATTCTGTCTGTTTGACCTTTTCTCACCATGCCTTGCCTACAGAACTCTCCCTGCTTCCTCTGTTCAAAAAAATTTTTTTTCAGTCCTTTTCAGTTGCAAACACTGTCTAGTCAATAGATATTTTTTCTGTCCATTTATGACTTTATGGCTATATTGAAAAGTGAAACTGTTTGCAGATAACTTGGATTTGACCTCCAGAAGAACTTGGAAAAATACAAGTAAGGTAAACAAAAGAATTAAATAAGCTCTTGAAGGAACATATAACATTTTTTATAGCCATATTCAGCTTTCGAGAAAAAGTAGCCACATTGCAGGTGTTGTAGATAATCTTTAACTTAACTTTTGTTTTCCCCTTTTCTTCCTGAGTCCCAACAATGTAATGAGAGACCCACATGGAAACCCCCATTAGCAATACCTATACATAATTTGTAGCCTTAGAGGTTTGCCTGGGGCAACAAGACATTAAATGAATTACCTGTGGTCACACAGCTAGTATTAAAGGCCATATTTGAATCTAGGTCTACCTGGCTCCAAGGTTAGCCTTCTATCCACTACAATAAAATGTCTCTCTTGTATATAATTTTATATAAGTTACCTACATTAAAAAAAAATCAAATGCAAGGGAAAATGCTAGCAGGTGTTAATTGCAAGCTCACCATATACTTTATGGGATGAGAAGTAGAATAAGGGAGAGCCTGTCCCATCCCCCTGACTCCTTTTCTTGAGGAGTCAAGAAAAAAGACTTGTTATGGCATGATTTACACATGACATGAAGGAGACAAGCAAAGCTATTGATAGCTCCATTTGCCCACCTATTTAGTCAACCTCCTTTCTGGTTCAGCAGCCAGTTAGAGCTCTTCATCATCTACATTGACTCCATGTGGACACAAGTGGCTTATAAAAGTCCTCCTTGGTTTAATAGAAGCAGGTAAAAACAAACAAACAAACAAACAAACAAATAATAAAAAAAACAAAACCAAAAAACACCTTATTCTCTGAAGTCTGCTCTCTTGATTGGTGAGTTTCTAGTCCATACCATAATTTCATGATAGGTCCTAGTTATACTCACATCACTCTTGGCTTGGTTCACTCTCCATAGTTCTTCATATTCTCACCAGCAGCCTTCCTACCCTGGAAATATTTATTTACTGAGGCCTACTTTCCTGACTAGTGAGTCCAAAGCCAACATCCCCATTCCATGAGATAATCCAGTCATATTCACTTGATTCCAGGCTCAACTAACTTTCTGAGCTTCTTAACCTCCAGATCAGAAGTTTTGCCCAGAAGCAAGCACCCACCCCATCCTTTTTATATGTTGTCTTCACTTTTAAAAATATAAGCTCCTTGGGGGTAGGAACTGTTTTGCTTACTTATCATTATATCTTTCGTGTTCAACATAGTGCCTGGCAAAAGTAAATACTTTATGTTTGATCTCTCTGTCATCTATCTATACTGCATTCTTTGTATATATCTAGTTTCAGAAGCATGCTATGGAATCCTAAATTCAGATTACAGTTTGTTGTCCTGTTTGGAGGCAACAATGGAGTGTATGAAGGTTTCTAATGTGAAGTGAGTCTGGAAAGATAGATTAGAGCCTGAGTGTCGAGAGTCTTGAACAAAACTTAAGCATTTGTACTTGTACTTCAGTTCTATTAAGGTTTCAATAAGCTTTTTGTACTGACCTGGAAATCTTACTGCATCTACGTATTATTTATATGTGAAAATGCACATAAATACACTTTTTTTCTTTTTGAATTAAATTTATTTTTTCAATTAAAATGCATTTTATTTCACTCCTATTTTCTTCCATTCCATTAAGGGAGGGGAGAGGGAGAAGAAACATTGGCCATATTGAAAAATGTGTCTCACTTGAACTTTGGGAATAAAACTCATTAGTGAGATCTCTCTAGAGCCTCCATTTGTGGAAAGGATGAGGCCACCTTGCCTTCATTCTCCTCTCAGCCTTGATCTGGATTTCTTTTAGACTTCAGAACCACACCTTCATTCTCTGACTCCCCACCCCGAGTTTTGCAGCTCTATTTGAAATGTAGTTTTCCCTCATCAGAAAGTAAGCTCCTTGCAAGCAGGGATTGTCTCTATTAGTTTATATTTATATCCCCCAGTTCTTAATAAAGTGCCTAACACATAGTAAGTACTTACTAAATGTTTATTTCCTTCCTTCCCACCATTTGTAATTTGGTTACTTACTGCTTATAATTCAAAATATTCAAACCCAACTTCAAATATAGTTTACTCACCTCTCTTAATATGGTTGATGTTGATTAAGTAGTTAGAAATTCTCATATTACACTATAAAAATATAAACCAGGATCCTGTGCCTTGCCTGCTAAAAATATTACACTGTCCTCTCATCTTTGGCCATACCTCTGTTAGCTATCTTGTAACTCTGTTGCAGCTCTGGACAAAATGCGTCTGTCCCTAAGCTGAATTTTAGATATGAAGTTCCTCCACCTAGCAGGGGGAGAACTACATGGTGCTATACAGATTGGTGCCAGTTCGGTACATTGATGTCAACCTGTTCAATTGGGACTATCCTCTCTTTGTGGTAATGGGATGGTATCCTACTGCTTTGCCTTCGAACCCCCAACTCTCTCATTCTCTCCTTTCCTTTCCCCATCACCCCCTGGTCTCTGTCAGTATTCATGTAGAAATTGGCATCTTATAGAATTGCCAGCTTTTTAATTTGAGGACTTCTGGATAGCTGGATGATGTTTTATAGGCAACAATTTCTAATCATGAAATGTCTAGTTGGCTCTAATTATAAAATGCAATGCAGGGAGACATTCTAAATTATGTTCCTTTTTCCCTTGCCAACCACCTTTTTCAAATGCTTTTTTGGCTTTGACTATTTTTTAATAATTCTTTTAGCAAAACAGCAAACTGAGAGGAGTTTTTTGGTCAGAAGTAATTTAATTCAGAATGCATTCCTAGGGAATTGAATGCCAGTTACTTGATTTGTTGATGGATCTGTGATTTTACTAGTGTGGGTACTCCTTCCAGAGGTGCAGATTATAACTTGTCTGCTTCTGCCTATCTTGTGTGATTTTGGTCCATGTTTCCATAAATCTTCCATAGAGTATTCATCCAATTTCATTAAGGACTTTCTCTTGTTCTCTTAATGTTCCACTAAGATGCCACAGGAGCTGTTTATCAATAAGCTCTTGTTTTCACTGCAGGATTGTCCCACCTTATTTCTTTGTATAAACATATCTTTATTTGTGGCTCTTATATAACCATATGCTTTCAAGTTACCATCAGTTTCATGGGACATACTACTTATGCCCATCAAGGATCTTCGCATTATGTGTAATACTGATTTTTTTTTCAAAAGCATAATGTTCCATAATTTACACTCATTAAAATAAATGGAAGACTATTGGTGTTAAACAGTTATGATTTTATACCAGTGGGTGGTCTGGACTCACAGAAAACACAATTGTAATAATATGACTCAGTCCTACTCTTATTCAATTCCAAGCCAACTCATTATAAATTAATGTTTCCTATCCAACATATAGGGTCATAGAGATTAGAGCTACAAACGACCTTAAAGATCATCCAGTAAAATCCCAACCCCATCTCCTTCTCCTCCTCCTCCTCCTCCTCCTCCTCCTCCTCCTCCTCCTCCTCCTTCTTCTTCTTCTTCTTCTTCTTCTTCTTCTTCTTCTTCTTCTTCTTCTTCTTCTCTTCTTCTTCTTCTTCTTCTTCCCCTCTGACAACTTTATTTCTCTAATTATCTGGCAGATCTCCAATTTTTCATGATTTTTGAAGATCATAAACATCAACTCAGCAATCACACATTCTTTTAAGACTCTGGTACCCTGATACTAATACATCCAACAGAAGTTCCTTTAACTCAGTGAAGGAAGTGAGGTGATCTGTTTTTATTTACTCCTTTATCCTGTATTTCAATTTCTTCTTAAATCTTTTTTTTTTTATTCTCAGTCTGAAGAACATCCTGCTTGGTTGAAAATGTAGAACCAATGTCTTTAATGCCTTTCGTACTCTCCTTTCATGATTTTTTACCTATCCTATGCCCTTCATTTCTACCCCTCCTCAGCTCTACAGTAGTGCAATACCTTATCCTCTTCTTCTTTTGTCTAAATCTGCCATTGGAACATGTCTTGCAATTCAACAGCATAAAATACTGGTAGAATATTCTAGCTATTATCTAAGTAATGAAACTCTAATAGCAGAATCAGGTCTAAATATGGAAGTAAATTTATGGGGAGGGCTGGGGTCTCCAAGGGTGACACCAGGTAGGCAATCACCTTCCCTCAAGCAGAAGTTCGCTCATTTTGAGGAAACTTTGGGGGGCAATCAGATGATTAATAACGATACATATCATAAGGAAACTTCTCCTTTTTGAGTCTCATTTTCATTACTCATAAACAAGAAAGTTGGACTAAATGATGTATAATGGCTCTTCAATTGCTACTCTGAAAAAAAATCCTTCTTGTTGCAAACTAGTCAAAATATTTCTCTGAAATATCTTGCCTAAATAATGTTCCAGTTTTTCATGTAAGAAATCATTCACTATAAATGTGTTGAAGATGTCTTCTGTTTCTTTCTTGATGGTACTGTTTCTCTTCTTCATGGATGATGACAATGAGGATGATGATGATAGCAGCTTGAATTTACATAGCATCTGGTATTTGCCAGACACTGTATTAAACACTTTAAAAATATTATGTCATTTGATACTTGCAACAATCCTGCAAGGTAGATGTTATTATTATCCCTGTTTTGTAGTTGAAGAAACTAAGTCAGACAGATTAAGTGACATGCTAGAGTGACACAGCTACTGAATGTCTGATAACATATTTGAACTCACATCTTCCTAACTCCAAGACCAGTGCTTTATCTACTGAGCCACCTGGCTATGGGGAAGCTAATGTCATTAAAAATAAGATAAAACAACAATTACAAAAACAGCATTTCCAAGCTACAGATGAAGTGAAAAATTTTAGAACAAATACATGTTAAGACACTAGCATTTTTCAAACTGATAATGGGCAAAAGGGGAGGGGTTTCACCTTTCTCCTTTGAAGACAAATGTTCTATAGCTCCCCCCAAAAGCTGTACAGCAATAGATTCTTTCATTCAAAAATTAAAGTAAGTTGCCCAATGCAGGACTCCAAGAATTCATTCCCTTTATGGAGTATACTCTTTGCAATAGAAGTAATCAGGTTTTATTTTCATCTTATCTGCATCCTTCAGGAATTTGAGTAAAACTCAAAGGTAAACAAAGATATTGATCTGCATACAATGTTTGTGTGGCATTGACAGCTACTGAGCTTTTGGAGAGGTGTTTTTCTATTTTTATTTATTTATTTGTTTATTCATTCATCTATTTATTTATTTACTCATTTATTTGTTTGTTTGTTCCATCTTGGTTTGAAAATTTACCTTAGTAGATCTGACCACTTCTGATTTTCAATTTCCTGTAAGAAAAACTGTATAAAACGTTATCAGTTAATCAGCAAGTGCTTAATAATAAATTTAAGCCTTTCCTGTGTGCCAGGCACCATGCTTTATATCCAGGGATATAAAGGAAGGTAAGAGACTATCCCTCTTTTAAACAGCTTATAGTCTAATGGAAGAGACAACATGCAAACAATAATGTCTATATGATATACAGAGTAGATGGAAGTTAATCTCATAGGGAAGACACTAGCAGTAGAAAAGGACTTATCAAGGGAAAGGAGGTGGACTGGTCATATACAAAGATTGAGGAATAATTGATGGATTGTAAGGGTGCTCTATTAGTATGCAAGCAAGATCAAACAATCTACCAGAGGTTCCCACAGCAATGGAGCTTCCGCAGATCATTTAAAGTAAGACAAAGATGAAAGTTGTATAGACTGGAAAAGGATGTGCACATCACATCTGATCATGTCGCTCCCCCTTCTCAAAGAGCTTCAGTGGCTCTCCACTGTTACTAGAATAAAATACAAAATCGTTGGTTTAGAGATGGAAAGTATTTTAGAGATCATCTAGTCTTCTCTTCATGTTAAAGTTGAGGAAACAGAGGAACAGCTGATGTATGCATATATACACATACATGCAGGTTATAAGAAGCAAAACTCTAGGACTTGAACCTGGAGCCACTCACTGTTGGGCTAATAATTTTTCTGCTGCAATATACTGCCATAGCTCTTCTCTTTGGCATTTCAAGTCCTTCACAGAATGGCTTCAGCCTACTTTCCAGAAAGATCTCATATCACCATCCTATTAAATTCTCAGTATTATAGCCAAACTAGACCACTTTCTGTTTCCTTGTACATGACACCACCTCTCTGCTGTGCTTTTGCCCATGTGTCTGGAGTGTACTCCCTGCTTACATCTATCTTTTCAAAATAATAACTTCCTACAAATTTTAGCTCAAGTTCTACCTCCTACAAGAAGTCTCTCCTGATTCTCTAGTGTTAGTGCCCCACACCATTTCTTTGAATTTCTTTTGTGTATATTTCACAATTATCTGTGTACATGTTGTCTTCCATCCCGTAGATGGTATCTCCTCACAGGTAGGGATATATTTATCTACACACACACATACCTACATATGCATACATATATGTAATATATATGTATATAGATACATACATACATGTATATGCATATGTGTGTGGAAACTAAGGCATACAGTGATTAAATGACTTCCCAGGGTGACCATTTGAACTCAGGTCTTCCTGACTCTAAATATTATTATACATATACACATACATGTATACATTATACATATGCAAATAAAAGTATATATGTAAGACATAAATATACATGTATGTGTATGTATGTACATATGTATATGTATCCCTAGTACCTAACACAGTGCATAGATGGTGTGGGTGCTTAACAGATGTTAGTTATATTGAATTGTTAAGTGGATTGTTATTGAACCATTATAGAGAGTGCCAACATTGATAAGATCATAGATCAACCACGATGTCCAGGAGTCAGCAGAAGGAAACAGATGTGATTTATTTAGTTTCACTTTTGTGAGGCAGGAGGGAGGGAAAACAACTGTTCTCAACAGCTTTTAGGCACTCAGTTTTGTATTGTGTTCCCTATACACAATCTTGCTGTTTTTTTTTTTTATTTAAACCTTTATTTTGTTTCTGTTTTTGGTGAGGCAATTGGGGTTAAGTGACTTGCCCAGGGTCACACAGCTACTAAGTGTCAAGTGTCTGGTCTGAGATTGGATTTCCACCCAGGTCCTCCTGACTCCAGGGCCAGCGCTTTATCCACTGTGCCACCTAGCTGCCCTTCTTTAAACCTTTATTCATTTAAATCCTAGAACCCTTGGAAAATTGTGAGAGCATGGGGATTTCCTACGAAGATTCCATGTTTGTTTTTCCCCACACATTCATATGTTCTTAGTCCCAGATAATACATTTGTCTTGAGAGTTCCTTTGAACCCCCCATTCCAAAGTGAGCTTCCATCAAAATTACTATTCTAAGATTCTAAAATGCCATACAAAAGGATTCTGTCAGAATAGAGATAGCATTTCAAACACTCTACAAACATGGTAACTGTTTCACATTCATAATAAAAGCCCTTCTATGGATGTAGGGCAGGTAAGTAGTCAATTTCAAATCCTCTAATTTGTAGTCTTTGAGGAGAGATTGGGAGAAAGCAGAGACAATGAAATGCGACTTCTGAAATCCCCTGTCTCTACCAGGTAGTTTGTATTTCACTCCAATTCATCTCTCTCTGGGGAAAATATCCTATGTTTAGGTTCATTCCAAATTAGATGCAGGTATTACAGGCAGAGAACCACAAGGGACTTAGGGAAGGCTCATTTGGAGTATAATAAGGGCTTAAAATACTTTTCTTCTAGCTTGTTTACTTAAAGGATTTAGGAAGTTTTTGAAGTCTAAAATTATGGCTTTTTTCCCTTTAAATTTGACTGTGTGGTTGTATGCTCCTTGAATTTATTCTTTTTTTTTTTTAGCTCATTTTAAATTTCCAGGTAAAGACCAACACTCAGGGTTAACTTTCTGCCTTGCCCTCTAAGCCCTTAGCTTTCACTAAACCAGTGATGAAAATACTCGTCTTGTTAAATAATGGGAAAAGTTTACAAAAGAGTTCAAATCAGTCCCTGTAGTTGTTCTGAATTTGAAAGAGTCAGATAGAGCAGATCTGAACCTAAGCTGATCCCACTGGTTTTGTGTTACTACTAGTTCCTTCCATTAAATCCCTGTAAATCTTCAAGTCATTATTCTGCTACAGGTAGCACAGAATAATGGCTGTTTGTACTCACAGAAAGTGATCAAAGGGGCCACTCATCACCTAAACCTCTTAATCTCTGGATAGAAACTCTTCACACCTGAGGAAGAGTTTAAAAGGGAAAAAAGGGAAGCATGAGGAAAGGGAACATTTTTTCCTCTTTTTATTGTTTAGGTGAAAGAAGAAAAGTATGTGAGGGGATAGGGGGAAATGGAGAAAAGATGGAAAGATGGAGAGGAGAAGGGAAGAGGGATGAACAAAAAGCAGAGTAGAAACAAAGAAGAAGAACATAGAGAGGGGTAGCAAAGAGAGAAGAGAGAGTAAAGCAGGTGGGAAATAAAGTTAGTTTCCACTTAATTTTAATCTATGCTTCAATGGCCCTTTGTTGAATTTAATTTTTATTGCATCATGATCTGAAAGGGTGCATTTAACATTTCTGTTTTCCACATTTGGTTGTGAGGTTCTTATGACATACATAGTTAATTTTCCTGTAGGTGTCACATACTGCTGAAAAAAAAAACATACTCTTTTCTATTTTCATTCATTTTTCCCGAGAGATCTATCATGTCTGACTTTTCTAAGATTCTATTAATTTTCTTAGCTTCTTTATTATTTTTTTAATGGGTAGATTTATCCAGCTTTGAGAGGGGAAAGCTAAGGTCACCTACAACTATAGTTTAACTATCTCATTCTTCAATTCATTTAACTTTTTCTCTAAGAATTTGGATGCTCTTCCTTTTGATGCATGTAAACTTAGTAATGGGCTAGAAAAATGTTTTTCTCTGACTTTTTGCTGGCTCTTCCACTTCAGAATTAGATTTGAGATTTCCTTTAAAGTTATTTGGTGGGGAATGTTGGGAGAGCTCAGCTGAGTACTTCCTCTACTCCACCATCTTGGCTCAGCCCTTAGAAGTCTCTCATGTTTTACTAAATTTTTTTTTGAAATGGGAAAGGGAAGCAATAATTTTTTTGTACTGACTAGTTATTTCTAATTTGTAAAGCAGCTAGATTTTGTACTGGATAAAGTGTTGGACTTTCAGTCAAGAAGATTAGTTTGAATTCTGCCTCAGACACTTACTAGCTTTTTGACCCTGAGCAAGTAACTAAGCCTCCCTCAATCTCAATTTTCTCATCTATAAGGGATAATAATAGCACCTACCCCACTGACTTGTTGTAAAGATAAAATGAGATAGTTATGTAAAACACTGCAAACCTTAACATACTTTATAAACATGAACTCATCATCATTATTTTTCATTTGTGTCCCTGATATTCAGACTAAGATTGTTGCAAACTACTAGCTTTTGATTATCTCACCTCTACTGCATGCACACTTATTTTCCCAAGTGATGTTTTCATCTAAGCATAAATCCTATCAAAACTATATTGTTCTTTCATTCTGCTCACTGTTTTGTATCAGTGATTTGATGTATCATGATTTCTAATGCAGAGGCTCATAACTATAATCCAAGAGTCCATGAACTTGATTTATTAATATTTTGGAAAGTATATTTCAATATTAATGGTGTTTTTGTAAGCCCATGTATTTTATTTTATGCATTTAAAAACATTATTTGAGAAGGTGTCCAGATGTTTCACCAGACTGACAAAGGGGTCCATGAGACACACACACACACACACACACACACACACACACACAAACACACAAATTAAGACCTTTCTGCTTTAATGGCACAATGGAATAGTTAGGAATAGGGTTGGACCTACTAAAAATGGTGCCACAACAGCTCCCAACTTCCCCTCATCAGGTTCCCAATCTAATATTTGATCACCTTATAAAAAAGTAATAAGACAATAATTATTGATGGTAGAAAATGGCAAGAGATAGCAGCAAAGAAAATGGAAAAGTTTCAGTTGATAGATAATACTCCACTTTGAAAATAGGTGTTCTGGAAATCTTTCTTACAACAAAGGCAGGAACTTTAGGGCTAAGTTTAAACACTACCTTCTTTCATCCTTCCCCAAATCTTCTAGTTGTTGCTGAACTCTTCACTGTTTCTTTAGTCATGATTTCAAGGTAATTTAGTGATTTTTCAGAATATCTCTCATTGACTTGTTTCTTAGGTAGGTTTTTAAATATAATTTATATCTTACATTGATTTTAATATTTAATCTCATAGAATCATTTTCTGTTTGACCTATCCCAATTTTTAGAGATTTCAGTTCTCAGGTTGAGTTTATCGCATATATTCCAACATATTAATTCTCTGCCATTCTTTGCTTCCTAATCATTCCATTTGTCATCTCTTATTTAATTTCTCCTAGGGATACTTGTAGTCCTTTTTACTAGAACATTATTTTCTTTAAGTCTCTACTTAGACTTATTGTCTCCTCTTTGGGGTTCGCTTTTTGGGCTTCTCTTAGTCCAATGTATTTCTTGATTAAGTCTGATGCTTTCTGCTTGCTTATATCTGCACTCTGAGTTTTCAGATTGTGGGTTTGTGCTCCTGTTAAATTCTGCTCCTGTACTTCTGGCTGGTGTGAGTAGACACTGCTTGATCCTGAGTTTGGGGGCAAGGACTGAACTCTTCTGTCTGTAGAAATTGTCTGGCCTTGTCTCCTTCCGTAGAGATGCTGCATCAGACTCTGACTGCCTGGATATGCTGTAATCCTATTATATGCTGCAGATTGGGCCCCTGAATTTTCCGGGGCTGGTTCTGTTTTTATGTCCTGTTGTGGAACCTGACTGTTTTTCACTTTTTCTTCCACCTGCCCTAGCTGGTTGTTTTGCTGTGAGATTCAGGCTAATTCTGGCAGTCTTTTTGTGCGATCCTAAACAGGAAAGAGATATTTATTGCTGATCCTCTTTGGTTTTTAATTATAGTTTTTGTGCACTGTTAAAGGTTCGCCGATGTATATGAGGGGGACCTGAACTCCTCTAAACATAACGCCATCTTCCCATTATTCTTTCTTTCTTATCATTTTGGATTAATTTTTATATATTCTGTATCTACTTATCACTGAACAGTTTTTATTGACACAGTAGAATGCAAGTTCCTTAAAGATAAGAATTATCTCCCTTTTGTGCTTGTAACTATAGTGCTTGGCCCATAATAGGTACTTTAAAAAGCTTATTTTTGTTTCTTAGAAGCATGGAATATAGCTTCAAGATAATAATGAGAATATCGCTTCTTAGATACAAGCAATAATTGTCTAAATATTAAATGTTGCTTTGGATTTCTGGTTTTGGCTTGATTTTTTTTTATTCAACCTTTTTTCTTTGAGAAACCGGGAGTTCTACTTTAATCTTTCTAATAATTAAGTTGGTAGGATCATGGCCAATGACCATATAGTGGTGGATCTATGTCTTATGCTTTTTATGGACTTCTTATACTTTTCTTTCAATTGAACACTGAATGGCAGCAGTTCAGCAAGAATCACGAATGGTCCCATTGTAAATTGCACTCATTTAGATAATTAACCACATGAAAACATGCATCCAGCTTTAAGAAATCAATGACATCTTCCACCAGAAAGGGACAGGTGATGAGCTTGAGGTCCCTGCTGAAGTACACCAGACAAGCAGTCACATAAGTACGGAAAAGAGAACAAAGTTATGCCCACATCTAGGCTGGATTTGAGTGAATGGCCTTTTCTGACTTCTGTACAGCTTGGATAGCAGACTTTTACACTCTGAAACTGAAGGTCACCTAGAGAAGAGCCAAAACATGGTAAGAAGCAACTCTAATGATTCTGAATACCCCTAGTAGAGCAGTATGATCAATGTTGTGCCAAAGACAATCCCTTTCTTCTTTATAGCCTGTCGTACAATTAGGCTGTAAACTGTGTGAGATGAAGCATGGCCCTGGACCTGTGGGCCTGGGTTGATTCTTCTATTTACATCATCTATGTTCAGGACTAATTCTGAAACTAAGCTATGGGTGCTTGAGAGATGTAATACAACAGTGAAATCAATGATTTATAAGGTTCTTAAAACTCCTCCAATCTTTTTAGTATAGACACATTGAAATTAATTGGTTTGATTTTTTTAGTCATTCTTACCCATGTTCTTACGTCTGTTACTTGATTGTTTAGAGGATGGGGCTGATTTACAAGTATGTCAGTGTGGGCATATTCCATTGCGTAGCATTTTATAAAGGGAATTGATAAAAGGATGTATGTCTTGAGTAGTTCAGCTTAAATAGAATGTAAGCTTTTTGAGAGCCTGGGCCACTTTACCTTTGTTTTTGTATACCCAGTACCTAACACAAAGCTTGGCACACAACAATAGACCCTTAATAAATGCCCGTTGATTGATTGATTGTTCTCTTGAACTATAAAACTAGATCATACACTGCTGTGATTTCATTGTGTAATGGGCCAACATACAGAGATTTTTTTTCTATCTTTAAAATATTCTTACTAGTACTGTGTAGACTGAGAAAAAAACATATCCTTTTGGACAAAATATTTTAGTTTACAGCTCCACTTTTGTAAATGTCAAGTGTCCATGCCTCCAAAAGAATATAAGTAGCTCACATATTTGAAAATAAGAATAGTAGCAGAAATAATAAAAAGCAATAATAATAATAACTGGCATTCATGTAACACTTTAAGGTTTGCAAAGCACTCCACAAATATTTTCTCCCTTGATCTTCATAACAGTTTCACTAACAAAAGGTAGGCATGATTGTTATCCTAATTTATAGATGAGGAAATTGAGACAAAAGGTGGTTAATTGACTTGCCCAGGATCTCACAGCTAGGAACTCAAAATCAATTTAAACTCAGGTCTTTCTGACTCCAAGTACCATAGTCAATCTGCTGGGCCACCTAGTTGCTATCAGTATATCAATGGAATCTTTGGCTTATGGATTATACCTTATTAGAAAGGAGGTTTCAGCTGCCACCTTTCTACTTAATCCACTTATGCTGCAAAGTTCATTTAAGCTAATGTCCTCCTGAAATTTTGAATCCAGTAGAGGTGTCATGGGCCTTTCTAATAGCTTCAGAATCACTCAGACTTCAATTAACATTCTATCGCTGAAACTTGTCCATTTGCAGTTTGTTTCTGTGGCTACTCTGTACATTTGCTCTTTAAAGGTTTTGTTTGCATGGTCTGTAGCACAGGAGAAAATGACAAAACCAACTAAATCCTCTCTAAGCAACAGAGATGGGAAAGTAAAAGCCTGTGGTTGAACCAATTTGATCTTCTCTTTCTTTTTTCACAAGCCCTGCTTATTTACAGCTGTTAGAAACATCTGTAGAGGAAATTCAAGTAAGATTGAGGGGGAAGGAAAAAATGGGGAAGACTCCAGAAGACTAAAATAAACTGCAGCAATTTAAAATTTGTTTGAGAGGTACTATCAAGAATAACATAGAGAGACACAATGTGATATTTCTCAGAAAGACAAAACGAGTCACTGATCTGTCTTTATTATAGTTATGTTTGTGAAGCACTTCTCACCGCTTCTTAATTGTTGTTGTTGTCGGTGTTCACTTAGGAACTTGGTCTTACTATTTCAGCAAACTGTAAATCACACTGTTGATCTAAAATGAGAAATATATTCCTCTTCAATGTAAGCTTTGGCACACTAGCTCATTATATTTGAGCCATGTCAAATGTTGACCTGATACGATGGAAAACTTTAGGGTGACTAGTTAAAATTAACCAACATTTGTTTTGGGATTTGATAATCCCCCCAGAGACTTGTGGAATATAGTCTACATAGCAACTAAGGGAGCCACAGTTTTTTAAAAAATCATCATTTATATATGTATCCGTGTGTGCATATTTTTTAAAAATGTCAAAAATCTTTGATGGTACTTGGACTGCTGGCTCTAGATAGACTAATTTTTTTAAATAAAATTGAGAACTAGAGAAAAATACTTTCTAGACATAATATACAGAGTGTCTTACCTAGTACATAAACAGATAGTTAAGAAATATTACTAAATATCTGTAGTCCCTCTGCCAATAGAGCTCACCATCTCCACAAATCAGAGTCTTAGACAGTTACCTAGAGTAGTAAAGGATCAGCAACTTGCTGAAGGTCAAAGAGCCAATATGTGTTAGATGTAGGACTTGAACTCATGTCTTATTGGTGTTGAAGCCAGGCTTCTTTCCACTACATTACTATATCTGTGGCTTATAAATCCCCACATCCTATAAAAGATGTCATGCTGGCTGATCCCAGTGCTTTCCACGAGCAACAATGAGTAAGGGTTTAGCATTTCATTTGTTGATGCCCATCAATCACCTCTAAACCAAGAAAACATTGTATGCAGTAACAGCAATAGTGTTTTAAGAACAACTTTGTCCAACTAAATTATTTTGACTATTATAAACACCAAAATTAACTACAAAGGATTTATGAAGGATGATGCTATTAGCATACAGAGAAAGAACTGATAGATGTATAAAATAGTTATATATATATATATATACATATACATGTATATGTATGTATATATATACACATACATATGTATATATACATATATATGTATGTATATATATGTGTGTATGTATATGTATATATATATATATAATATATATATATATATATTCTTGGAAGTAATAGGAAAATTAGAAAGAGAAGAGAATTTAGAGGGTGGGAGGGGAAAACTAATGAGTTCAGTTATTAAGTTATTACTACTCAAAGGGAAATGAAAAGATTTAGGTGAGTTTAAAAGCAATAGGTTTTAAAGAAATTAAACACCACAAGATTAGTAGCATCCTTAGAGAAAAAGGTGAAGAGAAGTCTATCCTGAGGTATCCTGTGGAAATCACAACGAAGAAGACATGGTGAAGGTAGTAGGCATAATAGAAGCATGTTATATAGCTATGGAAGGGAACTAGGTAAAGTATCATGTGTTAAATTGGACTCAAAAACACACCCACCAGCCTAGAATACAACCAAGCACAGCCTGAACCAGATTAAAATGTAACTGAGAAATATTTAACAAATTAAATAAAAACACAATAAAAATAGCTATGTGGTTTTGTAAGTCAATATGTGGCATGAGGATCCTTATATATGGTTTAATGGCCTCATATGAGTTTGACACCACTGTATTAAACCGCAGTGATACTTGAGCCATGAAGGTAGAAGAAATCTAGGGGGATGGTTCTTTCATGAACTGTACTTTCTTAGGTCCAAGGGGGCCACGGGGACATGGTAGATATGGCTAGAAAATGTTGACTATAAGCTAGAACTAAGAAGAATCTTCAACTTTACAATGCAACCAGGTGTTAGATTTCTGCATAGTATCTACATTTGCATGGATGTGTTCTGTTTGCATTTCTCTGTAGTTCTTGTTTTACTGTTAATCAAGTTACACAAATGCATGCCTGGGTTTGACCAAAATATGGCAGTAAAATGATAAAATTTGGGAAATGAAAAACTACCTTTTTTTTAGTTACTAAGTAACCAGTCTTTAGACTAAAGTATTCAATCATTCAAGAAATATCTACTAAGCATCTACTACATATGGAGTACATTACAGGCCATATGAAATACATACATTACAGATGGGGGAGAGTAGAGAAGAAAGGGAGAAGAGAAATGCAATGTATTCAAATGATAATAAATTGTGCACATGAAAATGCATTAGTACATTAAACAATGAGATGGGGAGAGGAAGACAGAACAGTTACTTTTAAGTGAAGAGGTAAAGTCCTAACTGGCAACAGAAATCAGGGAGAAGGTACATTGAGTTTTAAAGATTAGGCAATCCTCATTTTACAGATAAGGAAACTGAAACACGGGGAGATTCAGGCGACTTGCCCCAGGGTCCAGAAGTAGTAACTAGCAGAGGTGGGACTGGGATCCCATCTCCTGATTTAAGAGCTAGAGCTTTTTTTGTGCTATACTCTTCAAGTGGAGTGCAGATGATCACTCATCAGGGATGCTGTAGATGGGATTCAGCTAGAGTCAGATGACCTTTGAGATCCTTACCAACTCTTAGATTCTATAAAATTTCTATTGTTTTGTTTCAGTTTTTGGTGATAACAAGGAGTGTCAGAGAACTAAGGATTAGTAAGTAATAATAAATAAAATAATCAAACAAAATAATAATAAAAATAATAAATAAAGATCACCAAGGGAAAAAGGTGCTTTAACAAAATTTGTGCTTTAATAAAAGTTTTTTTATTGATTTATTTAGATTTATCAACAAATCACTTCCATGAGCTTTCGAGTTTTAAATTTTTCTCCCCCTCCCTTTCCACCTCCCTCCCCAAGACAGTATGCAATCTGATATATACATTCTCTACATATACATTCCTATTAAACATATTTTCACATTAGTGATGTTGTAAGCAAGAATTAGAGCTAATAGGAGGAACCACAAGAAAGAGGAAAGAAAACATGACAGAAGAAAAGAAAAAGCAAATAGTATGCTTTGATCTGCATTCAAACTCCATAGTTCTTTCTTTGGATATGGATAGCATTTTCTATCATGAGGCTTTTGGAGATGTCTTAGATCTTTGTATTGCTGAGAAGGGTTAAGTATATCAATATTAGTTATTGCACAATGTGGCTGTTACTGTGTACAACTGTCCCCTGGTTCTGCTCATTTCACTCAGCAACAAACCACACAAGTTGTTCTGAAGTCTGCCAGTTCATCATTTCTTATAGCACAATAGTACTCCATTACATTCATATATCACATTCAGTTATGATTGCTATCTGTGTCTTTCTCTCCATCCTTTACCCTTCCCCCATTTATGCTTTTCTTTCTCCTTTCTCCTTTTCTCTCCTCACTAATGTTTTGCTTTTGACTACCACCTCCCTCAGTCTTACCTCCCTTCTATTAGCCCTCTCCCTTTTCTTCCCCTTTACCCTTACTACTACTTCCCTCCCTTCTATCCTTCCTCCCTTTTACTTCCCCTTTTCCCTCCTACTGCCTATAGGGCATGTTAGATTTCTATACCTAACTGATTATGTTATTCCCTTCTTGAGCCAAATCTGATGAGAGTAAGGTTCAAACAATGTGTATCTCCCTCCCTTCTTTCCCTCTGCTGTAATAGCTTTTTGTGACTTTTCCCGTAGTGTAATTTACCCTTGTCTGCCTCCTCCTTTCCCTTTCTCTCGGTACATTTTCTTAGTTAAATCCTTACTTGGATCCATTTAACCTGCTTGATTAGATTTCGTTCATCATTACATCAAAGTCAATTTATACCCACCCCATTTATGTATACTCCTTTAACGTGGTGTAATAACAACACAGTTCTCAGGAGTTACAAGAATCATCTTCCCTTGTAGGGATGTAAACACTTTGCCCTTATTAATATGTTATTTCTTTCTGTCCTGTTTACCTTTATATGTCTCTCTTAAGTCTTGTATTTGAAGATCAAATTTTCTATTGAGCTCTGGTCTTTTTATCAGGAAGATTTGGAAGTTCCCTATTTCATGAATATCCATGTCCTCCCCTGAAAGATCATGCTCTTTTTTGCTGGGTAGTTGATCCTTGGTTGTAATCCAAGCTCCTTTGCCTTACAGAATATCGTGTTCCGCATCTTTTGGTCTTTTAATGTAGGAACTGCAAGGTCCTGTATAATCCTGACTGTGGTTCCATGATATTTAAATTGTTTCTTTCTGGCTGCTTGCAGTATTTTCTCTTTGACCTGGTAATTTTGGAATTTGGATACTATATTCTTTCATGTTTTCAATTTGGGATCTCTTTCAGGAGGTGATCAGTGGCTATTTTACCCTCTGTTTCTAGGACTTCAGGTCAATTTTCCTCTATGATTTCCTGAAAGATACTGTCCAGGCTCTTTTTTTCATCATTTTTAAATTGTCTCTCCTGGATTGATTTTCCAAGTCAGTTGTTTTACCAGTGAGGTATTTTACATTTTCATCTATTCTTTCACTCTTTTGTTTTTGTTTGACTGATTCTTGCTCTCTCATAGAGTCATTAGCTTCCATTTGCCCAATTCTAATTTTTAACAAATTGTTTTCTTCTATTAAATTTTGTACCTCCTCCATTTGGCCAATTGTATTTTTTAGGGACTTGTCTTCTTCAATGTACTTTTTTCCAGTTGACCAATTGTATTTTTTTAAGAACTTATTTTCTACAGTTAATTTTTGTCCTTCCCTTTCCAACTATTGACTCTCTCTTGCATACTTCCTTTTCCCATTTTTTCTTCTACCTCTCTCATTTGACTTTTGAAATCTTTTTTGAGCTCTTCTAAGAAGATTTTTTTGAGCTTCAGACCAGTTCATATTCCTTTTGAGGTTCCAGATGTGGGTTTGTTGACAATGTTGTCCTCTTTAGAGTTTCTGCCTTGATTTTCACTCTTCCCATAGTAAGAATCTATCATACATTTCTTTTTGTTTGTAGTGTTGGCTTATTTCCTGGCCTTTAAAGAGATAGGCCTCTCCTGCTGGGGAGCAGAGGACACTGACCCAAGTTTCTTGTGTTGGGAGCCTAGGGACTGGTCAGTGGCTTTGTGTGCTGGGGCTCTGGAAGCTTACCTGGTGTTGGGCTGGAATCAGCAACACCAGAATTCTAGGGGTAGGATTGTGTAATGTGGTCCTGGAGATTTCCTGCTCACTCTGCCCTTTCCTTGCTGTTGTAGGGTATTTATCTGCCTGGGGCCCCTTGGAGTGCTGCTTCCCTTAGTTTTGCTAAGGCACAGGGAGAGCCAGTTGCTGTAGAATGCCCAGGCACCTGGTGGTTTTCCAAGCTGGTTTCCACTGTTTCCCCTGCCCTCAGCAAGGCACTGGGGATGCAGGTGTTAGTGTTTGCCTGCTCCACCACCTGTGCTTCAGGATATCCTCCTGGTATGCTGAGGTGAGGCTTTCCATTATCTTGCTGGGACGATTCCTATGCTGTACTGCTCCCCTTCCCCCAGGGTAAGAGGGGCCTTTCCCATTAATCTCTTAAGTTACCGGACTGCTGCACCCCATCTTTCTTCTAGCTCAGCTGTTCCAGGGATTTCCTGGGGTTAACAAAAGTTCTAACAAAAAGAATAACTGTTACCAAAAGAAGAAGAAGAAGAAGAAGAAGAAGAAGAAATTCAACAACTAAAGTGGAGAAGATGATAAAAAATGCAGGATGTGGCAAAATTCAGTTTGCAAAGCAAACTGTCTTATAATGGGGAAAGTGACAGTGATGGCAACAATGACAGCTAACACTGACATAGTACAGTACTTTAAAGTTTACAGAATGTTTTATTCACAATCTGAAATAGTATTGAAAGAATTAGCATGCCCTTTCTACAAAAGAAGAAACTAAAGGTCAGAGATTAAGTGACTTTTCTGCACAATCCCAACATTTGTCACTGTCAGAGCCCAAACCCTAGACTCAAATTCAGGTCTTTTTATTCTAAGTCTCAGCCAGAGGTGGGGAACCCATGGCCTGGAGGCCACAAGTGGACTTCTAGGTCTTTGGGTGTGGCCTTTTGACTGAGTCCAAGTTATACAGAACAAATCCTTTTATTAAGGGTATTTGTTCTTTGCGGTTTGGATTCAGTCAAAGGGCCATACTTGAGCACCTAGAGGGCCACATGTGGCCTTGAGGCCACAGGTTCCATACCCCTGGTCTAGGCTGTCAGTATCCAACCCTCTCACTCAACTCCCATGAAATGTTAGAAATGCTTCATAAAAGATCTTCCCACTTCCTCTTGCATCGCTCTCCATTCTTTTTCCTACTGTTGAACAGACTTGATCATAGCACTACTTTGCTAAAAATACATGAATAAATAAATAAATAAATAAATAAATAAATAAATAAATAAATAAATAGCTTTTACCTGACATTAAAAGACCTCCAAAATCTAGATCTAATTTTCTGGCATTGGCACAGAGCATCAGACCTGGAGATACTAAAACCTGAGGTCAAATTCTTTCTCAGACACTTACCAGTTGTGTGATCCCAAACAAATCACTCAAACTCTCTCTTAATCATGAAATGGATTTTCAAATTGTACCTTCCTCCTAGGATTTGAGGAACTATTGAGATAATATTTAAGTGCTTGGATATAGTAGGCTCTTAATGAATACTTGGTGCCTTCTCTTCTTCCTTCCTTCCTTCCTTCCTTCCTTCCTTCCTTCCTTCCTTCCTTCCTTCCTTCCTTCCCTCCTTCCTTCCTTCGTTTGTCTGTCTTTCTCTTTCTCTCTCTCTCTCTCTCTCTCTCTCTCTCTCTCTCTCCCTCCCTCCCTCCCTCCCTCCCTCCCTCTCCTTCCTTCCTTCCTTCCTTCCTTCCTTCCTTCCTTCCTTCCTTCCTTCCTTCCTTCCTTCCTTCCTTCCTTCCTTCCTTCCCTCTCAGAATATATGTAGTATACCACTCTTGAAGCAATGTGGCTTTATTTTTACTGTTGATTTGGTGAAATAAGAAACTGTGGAGAAAGCATTGTATACTACTGGCAACAAACTTTATTATATCCCACTTGAATAATATGAAACAGGAAGGAGGAATGGTCCCTTAACCAAGAGATAGTCGTTGTTAAAAGTCAGACTCTAAAACTTACTCAAAGAGGGTGGCATTGTTGCTCAGGATAACTTTTTGGAGTAAGTTTAATCAATCAATGAAAAACCCAAACAGAAATTCAAAAGGTAAAGAGCTAAAGTTAGGAGGGGCTTTGAAACAGCAAAAATTAATCCCTTTTTACTGAAGAAAAAATAGCTTTCAGGGAATTGTGTTACATATGTAGTGTTTATATGATTATTACCTTATTTTCTTCTTTCTTCTTCTGCTTACAAAGGGACACAGTAACTCCAAGAATTCAGGGAGGGAATAAGAAGTATAGAGATGGTACTCTCTGGCATTTCCTGAGAATAGCAGAAAATAATCACACATTAAAAATAATAATAGCTGACATTTGTAAAGTGCTTTCCAATTTTCTGCCTGCTTTCACATATAATCTCATACTCTCTAAGTCTACAAATTATAGAATACTTGGCCATCTATATAGGTAGAAGGAACTTCCTTATGAAGAGTTTCCTACAACAGTGAAATTGCAGGTCCAGTTGCATGACAAAATCCAGAAGTATCATCTTATTTGCTAGGGCATGTAAAGCTGCTTTAGCAAGGTGATTGCAAGACTAAAGGAACTTTAACATCTACCTAAACTGATCCCAAATCTCAGATCTGAGAAAAACCAGGACTAGGTTATGTAAGGATTGAAAATAAATGATGACAGTTGGTCTATCTTACCCTACAGGAAAATAGGGGGGAAGGGGATAAGAGAGGGGGGAAGAGAGGAGAGAGGGTAGGTTGGGGGAGGTGATAATCAGAAGCAAACACTTCTGAGGAGGGACAAGGTCAAAGCAGAGGATAGAATAAATGGGAGGCTGGATAGGATTAAGGGAAATATACTTAGTTTTTCAGAACATGACTGCTATGGAAGTGTTTTTCATGACTACACATGTATAAGCTGTATCGAGTTGCTTGCCATTTCAATGAGGGTGGGTGGGGAGGGAGGAAGGGAGAGAATTTGGAAACCAAAGCTTTAAAAACAAATGTTAGAAATTGTTTTTACTTGCAACTGGGAAATAAGATATACAGGCAATGGGGTATAGAAATCTATCCTGCCACACAGGAAAATAGAAGTGGAAGGGGATAAGAGAAGGGGGAGTGATAGAAGGGAGGGCAGATTAGCGGAAGGGGTATTCAGAAATCTTGGGGCAGGGAGAAGGGTGAGATAGGGAGAAAATTGGGAACTCAAAATCTTGTGGAAATGAATGTTGAAAACTAAAAAGAAATAAATTAAAATTAAAAAAAAGAAAAACAGTGAACAAGTTACCTAATTAGATGTGATTTTTTTAATAATTATGTGTTTTGAATTTTTTTTAAAAAAAAATCTTACTCTAGGTTATATATTATCTTTGTAAATATAGTTATTGATTGACAAATATTTATGTTCAGCTATTAATATTTTAATTGAATTGAACATGATTGGGTGAAATATTTTACTCAATGGACTACCACTTTAGGAAAACTGGCTATTAAGACTGTGATGCCCAGGCCAGTTAAGTCTTGATAGCAGTGGACCTGAGCTACAGATCAAGTAGATAGGAGATAAGAAAAGAAAGAGATAGACACACTGAGAAACAGAGGAAGACAAATAGACAGAGACGGAAAATATGCATATTTAAAGAGAAACACACGAAGGAGGTGAAAATTTAGTTGAACAACTAGTGTGATATTTTAGACTGAAGAACCATTATTTTCTAAATTTTCTATCCTTCTAAATATAAAGGAAAGAAGAATCTTCACTCAGCTTTAAATCTTCAATTTGCCACTATATTTCTCAGACAATTCTGTTTGGGCTGATGAAATTACACCATCCAGCATACTTTGCCATTGTTGGGCATATCTTATTTTGAATGACTCCCAAGACAGCTTTTCTCAAGTGGATTACTTTTTCAGTATTTCCTACCACCAGACAATTCAAGTTTTCATTGCTTTCATGGCCTTAAAATCAATATTAAGTCAAGGACAGAGGCTTCTCAGAGAACAAGCATGAACCTGGGTGAATATATTATTTCCCCCTCAATCCCAAGGGTACTTTTCTGCCACGAATTGTAAGAGATCATCTAAGACACATTGATTTAATCATTCATTCCTTTCCAAACTTTAGTTACAATCAACCAATTTATTAAGTCACAGCTATGTGCTAAGCTCTGGCGATAAAAAACAAACAAAAAAAAGATATCCCTGCCTTCATGGAGTTTACAGTCTACAGCAAATACTATTTTATAATAAGTTTAATAATCTAGTAATAATACAAACAAATATATACAAAATACATGTAAGATAAATATATAACTTGGGCATAGTAGGGATGGATTGTTTTTGATGTGTTCTTCTTTATTTGAGTGCTACCACCAAAAAAAAAGATACCAGTTTTAAGGATTGTGCCAGAGTTCATTCTTTCTCAGTTTCCATTAATCAATTAGTTTATATAAATAGATTAAAAATGTAAGAATATATTCTTTATTATAAATATTCCTAAGAATATCATACATTAGTCATTGAGACCTGGCTATCTATTGTGTGCAGAGAGTTGTATAGTAAAAGCTTTTTTGAAGGAATGGAGGCTACTTGTCAGTAAAAACAAAGTTAACAAAGAGCTACACTTGCCAAAGTGGGTTTACATGCATTATTTGGGAAAGTACATTTTGGTACACTCAGACATAGAGAGACAATGATGAAAATACAAATGTGAAGTAGCTTTAGAGACACTACTCAGAGGAGTGTCACTGGCACTTAGAGGCAGCTGTTTCCTTGGTACTGCTGCTAGTGGAAATGAGGAATCAATCAGCTTCAGGTCATTTAAAAGAAGGGGAAAGATGGAGCTAGCTTCATTACATCATCAGCTAACTAGACATTAAATCACATAGGCATGCAAAACCATCCTGCAGATTGTGCACAAAATACTTGGATTTCAGACATTTCTAGTATCCTGGCATTGAACCTTTCAATCTGCCCACAGACCAACATTCTTCTTATGTTCTTTTAACTGTTTCCTCATTAACTGTTTCTCATTCAGATACTGCTTTCTGGCTCTGGCTTCTTACCTCAATATTGCATATGGATGAAAGCTCATCATGGCTGACTCTGTCCCCTCCCTGAAAGTCAGGAACCTCCAATTTCCTACTTTACCTGTTCCCTAACTCAGCAACCCTTAGGCATGTTCATGGAAGGTCTTCACCCTCAGCCTAAGGGGTTTGACTAAGAGGAACAATTCAAGAACATGAAAACTGAGCTTTGTAAGGTACTTGGGTATAAAATGGAGAGAAAGGCTGATAGAGTTTGAATTAGTATACACTAGTATTATTAAATAAGTCACTTGTCCTTTATTAAGAACTTCTGAAACTTTGCTTTTCAGCTGAGTTTTAAAGGGTAGAAACTAGAGTTTTAATCTAATCAAAACAATGGCTTACTCTAGGTTGATTCTGCTAGTTAAATGATCCAGTCATATTTGCATTTCCATCAAAGACTCTCCAAGCCTGATTACTTTAACAAGTGCTTTTCAATTGCCCCATTATTATTCTCAAGTATTTCTACCTTCTTAACTATTTAATTTAATAATAATTTATTTTAAATGCCTCACATTTCAGAGATTTACAAAGTTTTCTGCTTCCTAGTGAGGTGAAGGTTTGAGAAATTTTTTTTATTTCCTCCTCTTCTTTCTCCTGCCCATCCCCAGGTTTATTTTGCTCCCTTACATCATTTTAACCGCAATAAGGACTCTCAAAGGTGCTGAGTCTGCAGTTGAATTCTAGCGGCCCTAGTCTCACTTATTAGATTGAAGATTTAAAAGTAAACTGCAGATTTCTGGCAATTTTGAACTGGTAAATGGACTTTTTACTGTATTAGGAATAAAAGAGATAGAAAGAATTAGAAGACAATCCCTGTCCTTAAGGAGATTTCCACCTGTTTTGGGATACATATAAAAGGATCTGAGATTAGTTATAGAATAGCAGCCTCAAATGCAAAATAATATAGAACAAATCGAACACACACATGGTGAGGGGATACAGATTTAAGGAATGATCAGATCATTTTAGCTTAACCTGGGAAGGTTCCTGGGAGGAAGTGAATTTGGGGGCTGTGGGAAGATTAAATTCTTGAGCACATTGCTAAGCTCACTATGTTTAGCCATCTTGTAGCCATACCTAAACCAGAAACTTAATGCTGAGCATATTAATGCATATCTAAAAGTGTCTTTAAACTTTTCTGTGCCTTAGTTTCCTCATCTGCAAAATAAGAATGGAGTTGATGGTCTCTATGATTCTTTCTATGAATCAATGATCCAGTTAATTGAGTATAATTTACATTAAAAATCCTTCTCACACTTGCCATACCTTGTACTTACCACTACCTAAAATATTAAAATAGTGTCATAGAGTAAGGATATTTGTATGCGTGTGTGTGTGTGTGTGTGTGTGTGTGTGTGAGTGTGCAGGCACATGTGCCCAGTCACATACATGTGTACACAGGTACAGAATTGCTAACTCTCTGCTCCAGAGATTCTTTCCATTCCATTTTTGCCCAGTCTGTCCAGAAGGCAGCATGGTCAAAGTCAGTGTTTTGTAAGAGATGTTTTGCTTCCTAATACAGGTTCTGGCTTTCCCTCCTACTGTCAAGGATGGCCTCACCCCCATCACAGATTTGGTGTCTTGCTATTCACAAAGTATTTCTAATTCATTTCTGAAACTTTAAGGGTAAATGCATGCATGCTTCATCAGTGGAAAGCCTAAAGAGAATTGTGGTTACTTGGAAATTCATTGCAATCCCATTGCAAACCCATAATGGATTCTCATCCCCAAGTGGGATAAATTTGAACTTTTGGTCCCTTCAGAACTAGATGCAGTATGCTAATATGTGAAGGCTATGTTTGAATATTGACATATGTTATTCTTATCCTACATGTAGTACGAAAAATTCATTTGCATAAGAACCATCTGATCCAGAATAAATAGTTTCAGAATGCATATGGGTAAATTCAGCAGAGTATTTGTGGATCTGGAGAGTTAAAGGGTATTGAAAAGCCTATTAACTGCTTCATTGCTTGGGTAGCAACATAGCACCTGATGCTGGAAATGTTTCTTAGCATAGTAAATCTACTTCTGTACTTAAACTGTAATGTAATCAGACAGCATGCTATGTTTTATGCTTAAAATAACATGTGGGTGTGACGATGGGCCTTGATGATGAATTCAAAGTGGAATTTAGCTTAGATGTGATTTATAGACTCATAGAATCTCTAGACAGGAAGCAACCTTTACTGTGCAATAGAGAATCACAAAATCTGTTTCTTGTAAGGGGCTTCAGGGATCACCTTGTCCAACACAGATTTGAACATAAATCACCCCTATAGCATCCCTGAGAAGCAGTCATCCACCTTCAATTTGAAGATTTCTAGTGATGGGTAGGACATACTTCTTGAACTAATTCCACTTTTTGTTCAGGCATTGAACCAAGGCATTTTTTTTTTACAGTTTCTACTCATTACTCCAAGATTTGCTTCCTGGAGTCAAAGAGGATGAGCTTAATCCCTTTTCCACATGTTATCCCTTCAGACACTTGCTAGAATTCATGGATCTTCAAGTCAGGCTGAAAAAATTCCCTAATATATTCTCCTCCCCAAGTCTGCTTTTCTCTAAATGAAGTATTCCCAGTTCCTTCCACTGAGAACCAAGTCCTATGAGGATTAGTTGCCCTCCTCTGAAAGCATTCTAATTAATCAAAATAATTTCTAAAATTTAGTCCATGCAACTGACCACAATATGTTCTGAATAGGGAAGACTGCAATGGGACTATAGTCTTCCCCATTCTGAAAAATTGCTTTGTTTTGTTGACCAATAATAAAATTGATGGTGGGTTATCCCTCCAACAGTAAAGACTGCAATACATCTATACCTTCACATTCTATGAGAATCATCTATAAATTCTCTGCAGGTGATCATGCCAATGTGTTATGGCATCCCTTTAGGTCTCATAATGTTGTGTGGACACCAAGAGAGGTCTATTGTTCACTCTTACTATGTTAAATGTCCACCTCCTTTCCAATCTACCCTTTCTTTGATAATATATTTTATTTTGCTTTGACTTCTCAATTATATATATTAGTAACATGCCTAAGGCTGTCTAGTCATTGCTACCATGCAATTCCCCATTGCCCTTTTGGAGAACTACAGCTTTATATCTTTGAAGTCTGTGGTATTTCATGATTTGTAGCCACATAGCATCTGGAAAAAAAAATTGATACTAAGAAGACAATCTTTTATTATAGGGAAAATCTTTGTCTCATTAAAAACTATACAACTTTCCAAAGGCAAACCAAGCCCTATCACCTTTTCTGTTACTACTACTACTGTCCTGGCATATTAGCTTGACAATAGTCATTCTTCATCCACTTGGTTTCTCAGGTGTGGTTAACAGTGTCAAATGCTTTTTAGCAATTATGTACTTCATTTAGGATGCTCAGCTTTATTCTGAGGCTTATTGTAATCAGTCCAGGTGCATCTGAGAGATAGCCACATCCATAGAGAATTTCTCTTCTATTTGGATTCTGCATTGGACATTTTTCATGAAAGAAACAAAAATCTTTGGTAAGAGTAAATGCACCTGTTTTATGTTCTGTTGCTCTTACTACTCAGAGGATCAATAAAACGTCATCTCTATTATAGCTTTTAAGATTTCTGGAATGATTTTTAATATATGTTTGGGAGACATTTTAAAAGATGACAGCCTTGAAAGTAGCATTTTGTTGCCTGATTTATTTTTAATAATTAACAATGAATATACCTAATGGTGTATTGAATTCTTTTACCTTTCAATTAATCATGAGATTGTAAAAATAGCTTTGTATAATATTTTTGGGAAAAAAGCCTATTGCCTGTCCCCTTTCTTACACAACCTAATTCCTCACCATTTTCTACATCACTTTCCCAACTGCTTTGCTACTATCCACATACCATTTTAATACCCTACCTTCTCCAGTTTAAGAGATCAAATGAGATAATATTTGTAAAATCCTTAACCTAGTGCCTGATACACACACACACACACACACACACACACACACACACACATCAAGGTTTATTCCCTTCTGTCCTTTCTAATTCTAGAATCCTGATTAAATAATCTCTGTCAATGTTCTTGAAGTGGCAATGAAATGAACCTTGTTATGGCACCAGTCATCATCCATGTAAATTTCAGGACCAAAGTACAAGTCGTTAGTCACTATACCCCAATGTGTATTGTCTCCTCCATTAGATTATGAGCTCCTTGAAAGCAGTAATAGACTTTAATTTTGCATTTGTATCCTTAGCACTTAGCACAGTTCTGAGGACATAGTAAGTACTTACTAAGTATGTTTTATGCATCCATCAATCAATCAATTAATTAATTTTTTTTTGCCAGAACTTTTCCAGTGTCTACTTTTCTATTATCCTTCTTACCTTAGCCTTTCTTTTTAGATCTTTATAAAAGAGTCCTAATTGTTCTCTTTGCCTCAAGAGGCAAAGAGGCAAAACATTTGTCTGGTTATTTCAAGCACACAGGAGGTGCTTAAATAATTGTTAATTGATTGTTTGACCAAAGATATCACAAACAAATACATAAATATCCTCATAAAGATTTTAGAGAGGCAGGAAAATCATTAGGGCAGCTAGGTGGTACAGTGGCTAGAATGCTGGGCCGGCTGGAGTCAGGAAGACCTGAATTCACATTTGGCTATATGACACACTATCTGTATGACCCTGGGCAAGTCACTTAACCCTGTCTGTCTCAGTTTCCTCATCTGTAAAATGAGCTGGTGTAGGATATGGCAAGCTACTCCAGTATCTTTGCTAAGAAAACCCCAAAAGGGGTCACAAAGAGTTGGATGTGACTGAAAAATAACTAAACAATAAAAAAAGGAAAATCAGCATAAGGATAAATAGTTATTAATGACTTTTTTCTGTCATCTTTTTTTTTGGGGGGGTAATAATGTCTGAGATTCTGTCTAAGCTTTTGGTTTCTTTCCTTTGACTTCTTTCCTTTGGTATTCCTTCCTTCCTTCCTTCCTTAATACTTACCATTTAGTACTTAATAAATCTTTGATTGGTTGGTATCCTCCTATTTTTTTAGATATCAAATTAAGATATTAAGAGATTCCTCAACATCCTCTAAATTTTCTCACCTATTTATGAATCCCTTATGTCTACACTTATGCCTACACTATGGTCTGGTCTGGTTGATTTTCCCATGTTTTCCTTTAATGTCATTTCTTCTTCATTCAGCACACCAGAGAATACAATGTTAGAGTCCAAATGTGATGGTTATGTTATAGTCAATGGTACAGGAAAATAAGTTTGTTAAAGAAACTTGCTCTGACATTTTTTATTTTTCAATTGTCTATTGTCCTCCTTATAGCTACATCATTAAATGTTCTAGAAATTATGCGACTTAATTGTCACTCACCAAATTTCTTATAAACTTGAGTTTCCCTTCTTTGCTTCCCATTATTTTTAAGTATACACTCCCCATAATTGTCCACCTTGTTTCTCTGTAAGATGTTACAAAGCAGTAATTCTTTTTTTTTTTTACTACACTGATGTTACTCTTGTCTTCTGTATCTCTCCACTTGTCAAGAAGACCAAATATTTGCTGGCTGATAGTTTTGAGATTCTTTTGTTCTTTTTGTTGTGGTCACATTTATATCTATTAAACTTACTTAGAAAATTGTTCTTGTCTGCATTGTCTGTTCTTTTATCCATTTCCAATTCTTGGCATAAATAGCTTGTTTATATAGCTCAAAGTATAGTTTCTTCATTTTTCATTATTAATATTATAATTTTTATTGATTTTTATCTTTGTTTTAGCAATTCTATGGTCTGAACTTATACAATTAACTTATTTGAAAATTACCTATACAACAGTAACCAGTTGTATCCTGTCTATTAGAATATAATGAATTTCATTTTTATGCTGTTATTCAAAACTTACCATGTCTAATGTCTCTTCATGCTGTTCTTGAAGACAGTATTTAAGATTTAGCAATATGAGTCTTCTGCATTGCTTACAAGATTTTAGTCTCTCTTTGTTTCTTATCCTTAACCATTTCCCCCAATATTTTGGATGCATTTCTCTATGTCCCCTTTGCATTGAAATAAGTAATTATTAAAATAGATATTGATTTATTTAGATAGTTTTAGTTAGTTCTTGCTGGAATCTCCCTACCTCATTTTTCTCTGCAGTGGATGTCAGTGCATAAACTATAATTATCTCACTGGTGGGCTATTTCATTTTGTTTTAGAAATACTTATAAGGAATACAAAATGTGAAATGGCAAAATGTCTATTGAAATTATGTTTCCTGTTTGACATCAGCTTCACCAAATGCTTTTTTTTTATTCTTAAGAGGGAATAAGGGAGTTATCTTTCCATTTAGCCATACAATGCTTTTGTCTTCTTGTTGCATTTATCATGAGATTGTCCAAACTGATATGATCCTTTACAGTGATGCTCAAAGTATGATCCAGGGTCTCCTGGGTATTTCCAAGACACTTTTATGGGATCATTGAGGTCAAAGCTATTTTCATTACAGTATTAATATATTTCAGCTTCTTATGTGATGTATCTGTAAGTATATCGCACATAAAAATTTCTTTGGGGTCCTTAATTTTTAAATGTGCTCAGAGCAAAATTTTAAGGGGTCAATTATAGGGGTCAATTAAATTTCTAAGGTGTTCTTAGTACATAAAATTTCAGAATTGCTTTTTTGGAAATAGGTAAAATAATTGGTAAAGAACAAAACAAATGTATACTTATACGTGCACACATAAGCACAGTTAGGGTAGCAAACAATTAATCTTTGTAGAAAGTCTAAAATGAATATAATTTGTAACACCTTCTGCCTCATTTCCCACCATGTTGCTAATGTAATAATGGAAGGCGAGAAACAAAAAGGACCCTTTTTTCTTTTATTTTTTTTATGGGTTAATATGGCCAAAGATATCCCTAGATAGCCAAACATCCTCACTTAAAAATAAAGCAACTGAAGCCTTGTTGTTGCTATTCCAGTTGTGTCTGTATTTCCCCCATTTGGGGTTTTCTTGGCAAAGATACTAGAGCGGTTTCCCATTTCATTCTCCAACTTGTTTTACAGATGAGGAAAACTGTGGTAAACCAGATTAAGTGACTTGCCTAGGGTCATACAACTAGTAAGTATCTCAGGCCGGATTTGACCTCAGGTCTTCCTGAGCTCAAGGCCAGCACTTTATTCACTGTACCACCTGGTAACCTAATCAAAGCCTAGATTAAGTGATAAAATTTGTCTCAAGTCTCAAAGCTAGTGAAAAGCAGAGCTAGGCCTTGAATCCAGTCTCAAGTATTTTTTTTTCTTCTATGCTAATCTAGCATGTGGAAAAAACAAAACAAAACAAATACATATTTGTACATGCACACATGCACACAAAGTTAAATAATTAGAAATTGGTAGTTAGTTTGTCTGTAGATCTAATAGATGGTGGAGTAGAAAGTCTAGAAGGGAGAAGTCAGAAATGGAAAAATCTAGTATATTTTATCCCACCCTTAGAATGTTCCTATACCTGGAAGACTAATATTCAAGGAAAATCCTAAGCACATTTTGTCTTATATATTTGGGTCACTAATATTTTAAAATTTCTCTTTGGTCTCTGCAGTCTTTATTTTTAGTTTTCCCTTTCTAAAGTTTATTTCCTCCCCTCCCCCCCCATATATGAAATCTGCACAGGGTCATTGATTTATAATTTGAAAAGACCTTGGATCTTCTCTGATCCTACCCTTGATTTTATAGTTGAAGAAAATGAGGCCCACAGAGATTAAGGGACTTGTGTTGTTTCAGTTGTGTCCAACTCTTTGAGACTCCACGTGGGGTTTCCTTTGCAAAGATACTGCAGTAGTTTGCCATTTCATTCTCCAGCTCATTTTACAGATGAGGAAACTGAGTCAAATAAAATTAAGTGACTTGCCCAGGGCCACACAGGTAGTACATTTCTGAAGCTAGATTTGAACTTAGGTCCTCCTCACACCAGTCTCTGCATTGTATGCACTGCACCGAGGAGCTGCCCCCACAGCTATTAAGTGGCAAAGGAAGGAAGGAATACACATTTATTAAGAGCCTACTACATGCCAGGCATTGTCCTAAGCTCTTTACACATATTATCTCATTTGATTTCACAATAACCCTGAGAGATAGGTGCTATCACTATCACAATTGTACAGTTGAGGAAACTGAGGCAGACAGAGATTAAATGTCTTGCCCAAACTTACACAGTAATTGCCTGGAGTTGGATTTTGTCTCAATTCTACCTGACCCCAGATCCAGCACTCTTCCCACCATACCATCTAACTGCAGAGTTAGGATTTGACCTCAAACCAAGGGCTCTTTCTACTATGCCAGACTGGATGCATTTCCTAATTCCATTTCTAGAATTCTACTTAGAAATTCTTCTCACTCCTTAATTTGTAAGTCTCAGCAAGGTTTGCAGATAAGTTATCATTTCTGTCATCCTTAATCAATGCTTAGCCATGCTATATCTGTTGTGGATTCCTAAATGAAAGCTAATTTGGTAATCAGTTTGTTGCTCTTTTCTGAATTCATCTTTTAATTTCCCATATATTCAACTTAACAACAATTCATATTTAGTACCTACTATAAAAATACAAGGGGCTGCCCTAAGTATTATGGAAGTAGGACAGGGACCAAATGGAGCATAAAACATGATCCCTGACTTCAAAGAAGTAGCTTCAATAGTGCCTTGAGGCCAGGGATGGTTGTGGCACTGTGTTATAGTTCATTGTGTTGTGGTTTCTGTTTACCATTTTATCCTGTCTCTTGTAGACCTATCTGGGTTTTGTTACAATTCAAGGAATGAAATCTGTGACTTTTAGAAGAATTAATGATCATTCTAAAAACAGGAAGGGAATTTGGACTCATTTGTTCCTTGATCACTAATGAAAAAAAGAGGACAAAGGCAGTTTTGTAAGCAGGAAAATTTTGGGTAAATTTATTTACCAAGCCTTTTTTTTTAACCAGAAAATCAGTGATGGCTCATTTTATGTACAGGTCCTAATTCACCAAATCTATTTTCTGTTTGGAGGAAGCTATAATATGTATCAATGAAATATCTTTTATTTGACTTGAGCTCCTAGCTGAAGAAGTATCCCAGTGACTGTGTGTATGTATGTGACACACACACATATATAGAATAAACTCTCTTTTTCTCTTCTACCCTTTACAAATTTTTGTAGACAATTTTCTAACTTTGAAAAAATATCCTTTTTTTCTTGAATATGTATTTTAAACTTTGGGTCGTTAGTCTAGAGATGCGAGGGTATGTTGACATGAACTAAGAGAAACCTGGTATATTAGATCCATTAACCAGACTCTATCAGATATTTCTGACATGATGTTTAAAGACCAAAGTCATTAGCATTAATAACTCATTGAAACATAGAAGGCCAACAGTGTTAAGGCTGACCAAAATGCCCAAGTCTTTCTAATGGGATTATATTAGATAAGAGCATAGAAGTACGAAGACTGATAAGATGCTGGGATCATTATTAAAGATAATAAATTGTTGCAATATAATAGCTTCTGATTAATTCAGACAAGATTGTTTCCTGTTATATATGGAGAGATCTGAAGTGTCTATGGTCCTTTCTACTTCTTACTTGGAAATTGTTTTGTGCTAAACTTACAGTGAGACCCTTGTGAATTAGGGATATGAATAATGATTTATCTTACAATGCAAGATTCAGGACTATTCTGGAAATGTGACTTGTCTACATTTTAGGTGTTTTTTTTTCTTTATTCATGCCCTCAGTGATTTTTATTTGAATATCTTTTGCCAATTGAATCCATTAATTTTTTATTTTAGGATGTTCTTTACCAAGGTCAGCAAGAAAGGCTGCTGCTTGAAAAAAGTAAAAGCTACTTAAACCACTAAGAATGCATCAAGTTTATCTTTTTTGCCCTCCAAATGGGGCCATCATTACCTAAAAACATGTATTCATTTCAATTCAATTAGGCTAAAAGGTAAATGTATCTACTACTAGCACAGCAAGATAGTGTTTATCAAATCCCTCCTAACCAGAGCGTCAAAATGAAATGCCTAAAGCAATGGTCACTCCTTGTTACTTCTGTGCTTAAGAAGCTACAGGGGCATCCTACTACCTTTAAGATAAACTATAAAACCATCTGGCATTTAAAGTTCTTCGACATGACTACATATACTCCCTTACACTCTGTGTATAGATCTCTTCATTTTCTATCAGTAGAGCTTTTCCTACTGAAGAGTATCATGCCCTAGGCACTTTCTACCTGAAACCTCAAAACTTTGCAGATTGACTCAACTTTTCCTGCTCACCTCCTCTACTCCCTCAGTTGCCTCTCCACTCTGATTTGGAGATGAAGGTGGAGCAATAAGTTTCTCCCAAAGCTTTCCTTTAAAAAGGGCTCAGAACTTTCCAGGTAACTCAAATCAATCACTTTTATTAAGGACCTAGTATATGTCAGGGGGTGTATGGGGTGTTCAGGGAAGACTAGTGCCTATGGTGTAAGGGTTTAGAAGCCTTTTTCAGGACTACTCATCCACCTTTGGTGTCCACCTTTTGCCCGTCTCTCACCTGTGACTCCAAGAAGTTGTAGTGTACACAGAGGCCACACCTTAATAAAACCGTCTTGGCAGAAGGGCTAAGCCAGGTTAAGGGTTACCAATAGGCCTCAAACCTGTTGATGGGGGATGTCTACCCCAAGCATGTGAAGTCTTTCTCTAGTGTTATGAATAAGCAAGTGAGAATAATTTGTTCCAAAGGCTGTGAAGCAGATGAAGCAGGTGCTGTGGAGCACTTAGAGCTTGGTCAGACATTGAAGATGCCAAAGTAATCCACTGCATCCTGGGCTATTGCCAGTTCTCTTGATTTTTGTCTTTCCACTGGCCTTCAATGACTCTGGAAGAGAGAGTGAGGCTGCAACTGTCCTATCAGCCTGTGATGTCATTGATCCTCTTTGAAAATAAAGAACAACAATATCTATGTTTCAGGCATGGTGCTAAGTGCTGGAGATACAAAAAAGAAAAAAAAATCAGTCCCTGCCCTCAAGGAGCTTACAATCTAGTGCCAGAGACAATGTGTAAACAAATACATACAAAACATACTATATACAGGATAAATAGGGAATAATTAACAGAGGGAAGGCACTGGCATTAAGAGGGGTTTAGGAAGAGTTCCTGTAAGGGTGGGATTTTAGTTGGGACTTAAAGGAAGCCAAGGATATCAGTAGTCTGAGCAGAAGATGGTTAGCATTCCATATATGGGGGATAGCCAGAAAGAATGCTGGGAGCAGAGAGATGGAGTATCTTGTTAATGGAATAGCCAGAAGGCCAGTGTCACCAGGAAACCACCGAAGTTTATTGAGTGACAGGATTGGACTTTTGTTTTAGGAAAATCATTTTCCATCAGCTATTCTGCTTGGCATCAACTCCACTAACACCATGCCCTGTGAAACCATTTCCTATAGCCCCTTTCTTTTCAGCTTCCTTTTATGTATTATCCTCCGTTATTAAATTGTAAGCTCCTTGAGGGCAGGGCTGTCTTTTCTTTTTTCTTATTTTTATCCTCAGTGCCTGGCACTGTCTGTTGATCATTGAGAGCTTAGAGTGGCTCACTTGCAATTCCCTGTACATGATACAATCTTCTGCCTTCATGCTGCCTTCATCCTTTTGCATGGGATATCCTCTACTCCTGCAATGCTCTTTCCCCTCACCTCCACCTCTTCTAACCTCTAGCTCCCTTTAAGAATTAGCTCATGTACCACTTACAAAGCCCTTTCCTCATTCCCCTAGTTTTTAGTTCTCACCCCTATCCCATGACTATGTAGTTGCTTTTCAGGCTGCTGGAGGCAGCTATGTGATAGAGTGGATAGAACCATTATCTTCTGCTCTGCCTGGCTTCAACTCCACAAAACAAGTACTGGTGTGCTACTCCCTTTCTTTTGTGTGTCTTCTTCTATTAGACTGTGAGCTCCTTGACAGCAGAGACTGTGTCTTTTTAAAAGCTGTATCCACTAGTGCTTAACAGTACCTGGCACATAAAAGGTGCTTAATAAGTGTTTGTTGAATTGAATTTGGGAGACCTGAGTTCAAATTTGGCCTCCAACACCTCATAGCTGTGTGATTCTGAGCCAGTCACTTAACCTCTGTTTGCTTAAGTTTCCTTATCTGTAAAACGGGAAAAAATAATAAGACCTGCTTTGCAGGATTGTTGTGAGAATGAAGTAAGATGGTATTTGTAAAGCAATTAGCACAGTGCTTGGTGTTTGTTTAAGTCTTTGCTTTTTTCCCCTTCCTTTCTTTAGTGCTTGTCTGAGCACTGGGATGCATCTTTTCTCTCTCATCGCCAGGGACAGTACTGGCTCTTCATTATCTCTCAAGGCAGCCATATTAGGTGGCCATTGTTTTCCTCATATTTTTGCTACTTAATGCGTCTAACCTTGGATTAAGATCATCCCAACTCTTGAGCTGAAAGAGATCTTGAAGGACTTTGAGTCTGCTTTCCCATTTTACAGATAAGGAAACTGAGATTCGGGGAAATTGTGACTTGTTCAGTGTCCTAAATAGTGTCAGAGGCAGACTTTGAACGGAGGCATCTGATTCCAAAGTCAGTGATCTTCTCAGTGTACCAGGTGGCCTCCAACCTTACCTTCCTGGATCTGGTTTTTCATCTATAAAGTGAAAACGTAGGATCTGACATCCTTTGAAATCTCTTCCAGATCTAGATCTATTATCCAATGACTCATCAACCAAAATAGTCAAGAAATCTAATCAGTTTTGAAAAATTCTTAAGCTCTGGGGCAAGTGAGCATTTATGGGGCATCCTGGATAGTAGGCCTCAATATAAGATATGATGAATATGAAATACAATAACTCCAGTTTGTATTTGTTGCTGTTTGGCCATTTTTCAGACATGTCCAACTCTCCATCACTCCTTTGGGCTTTTCTTAGCAAAGATGCTGGAGTGGTTTGCCATTTCTTCCTCAAGATAATTGTACAGATGAGGAAACTGAGGCAAACAGGATTGAATGACTCACCCAGGGACACACAGCTAGTAAGTGTTGGAGACCAGATTTGAATTTGTGAAGCTGAGTCTTCCTGACTCCAGGCCCAGCACTCTATTCACTGTGCCACCTAGCTGCCCACTGGATGCCTGGTATGGATAAGACCATACTAAATTGAGACAAAACCAGCAAAAAATAGGGAAATAACAACAGAATAAGAAAAGTTGAGACGTAATGTTCTGGTGGACAAGTTTAAAATAAAAACTATATTAAATAATGCCTTTAAATAGCTAATTAATGCGGTGGATAGAACACTAGGCCCAGAATCAAGAAGACCTGAATTAAAATCCTACCTCAGACATTTACTAGCTATGTGACAATGGGCAAGGCTTTTAACCATTGACTGCCTGAATTTCCTCAACTGTGAAGTAGAGATAATGATAGCAGTTACTCACAGAGTTCTTGGGAGAATGAAATATGAGAATATTTGTAAAGCATTTAACACAATGCCTGTCACATAGTAGGTGCCTGACAAATACTTATTCTCTTCTCCCCTTCATCCTGGTAGAAAGGGACACATATATGGCACCAGCAGCAAAAAATGAGTCAAAAGTAGTTGGGCCAAATAATTATATCAATCAGTGACATGTTTTGTTATTTTCTATTAATCTTACATTTTAAAAAAATGAGGCAACTGTAGGAAATGTATCATGAAAAAATAAAAAGATTAAAAGAGCAACTTAACATGCCCCAAAGCTTAATTGCTAATGTGTAAGCAGGGATCTAGAAGGTTTTGAATCAGAATTATCCAGTGAAGAGCTTAGGATAACCCCAGATATACCATGATAGAATATTCAATTAACCCAGATTGCATAGAACAGAGGTCCATGGCCTTGGTGGTTCACAGACTTGTACAGAACATTTCAGCTTCAGGGAAAATATCTCATGAAGTTAGGAAATGATCTCCTGAAAAGGTGAAAGTAAATTGGCTTTCCTGAATACACACTAATAAATCTTGGATTCCAAATGGTGGCATATGTACCCCATTTCAGATGGTATTGACCTTACCTAAATTGCCTTGGCTAGTGTATCACTAGAAAAAGTCCTCCAGTATTAGGGTATCAAAACTTCTACATGTAAGAAGTAGAAGTTGCCTGACCAAATCTTATTTTTTAATCTCTTCACATAATCTAACAAAAGCATCACCTATAAATACATTTATATATGCATGTATATATGTATGCAATGCCTCCCCTCTCTTCCTCCTCCCTTCAACTCTTCTCCTTCCCTCCCTCTTTCCCCAACAAGTCCTTTCTTCCTTCTCTGCCTTCTTTGTTCTTTCCCAGTTAAATTACAGTGCAGTACAGTCTTTGAGGTGGACATACTTTATTTTCCCTTCTTCTTAAAGGAGAAAGTGACAAGCATCATAGCGTTGACCCCAGGTAGGAGTCTCTTGGTCACAGAAGTCCCTAGTCTACTGCAGAATCTTCACTTTCAAGCTAGATATAAGGGGCTCTAGTAAAGGGAATTTACTAAGAATTGATACAAGGTAGATCATTAGCCTATGTGATATAAATGATAGCACAGGTGTAAAGAAGTTTCTCTGTTTTGTTGATTTTGTTTCATATGTCTATTTTTCTCTCCCTCTCTTTCTTTCTTCCATTCTTTTGGGCAATCCCCCAAGAGACAGTACTGTGCTTGATACTGTGTACACAGAGGGAGACGTGATTACTAAGTGGCAGAGAAAATGTGAAACATGATGCTATATACCTGTGTAAGGAGCTTACTGAATTAATTCCAGCTATGTGTCTTCTGGATGCGTATCTATCTATCTATCTGTCTATCTATCTGTCTATCTATCTATCTATCTATATCTATCTATCTATCTAATCATATAGATATACTGTTTAGATAGGTATGTATCCAGATAGATAGATAGATACATAGATAAATAAAATAATTCCAAGGAGATAGTGGAAAGAGAAAGATTTTTGGAATGGAAAATAAGCATGGGAAGCTGGGCTCAGCATATTCTTGGATTTGCTTCAAATTCTAGATACTGCTGAGAACTGACCTCCTCTGTATGATATTGTCTCCTTTCTATTTGGTTGAACTGAGATCTTACCTCACTCATAGCAGAAAAGCACATTGACTTTTATGCTTTCTTTAATATATTCAAGTCTATGTAACTTTTCTGGTTACTGTTTGCTGTTTTGCTTGAATAAATAGTTTTACTTGCTATTTGCTATTTGTAATGGATTTTTGTGTAACCAGAGTTTTGTTGGAAGGATCTAAGATGGTGAATGTAATCTAAAGGCTACAGTGTCTCTTTTGCCTTGGACTACATACTCCTAGACAGATATCTGAGGTATGGGTGTGGTGGATCTCTCTCTCTCCCCCCCCCAATCTGATATGCATCTTTGAGAGAGGTAAGATAAGGAGGGGACTGGCTACATTCCAGAGATATCTATCCCTGTTACTCATGAGCTAGCCTTTTTACATATATTAGACAGGTGCCCACATATATCAATTTTACATACATATTGTCTTGTTGGGGAAGGAACCCAATAAAGTAAATGAAACCCCAGAAGCTTTAGACTTTCAAGAATATAGGACCTTGAATGACACTTAGGGAAATGCTTATGAATTAGGGAGAGGAAGGAAAAGCCTAATCAATGGTACATTGAACTCTCAAGTAACTCATATGAGATGGAGAAGATATAAATGAATGATACAATTTAGAACAGATTGCAAAAGAAATAATATAAACCAATACAAAAGAATACAAGATATTTCCTAATGATAGACCGTATCCAGGAAAGATAGTTACCTCTGAATTGGCAAATCTTCTCCAGCAAGTGAAAGAAATTTCTGATTTTCTCAAGTTTAATTCATAAATGACATAATCCCATTACAGATATAAAAAGTGGAAAGACTTGCTGCTGTTCATCCTTCTTTCTTGAAGAGGACCAATGACATCAGGAAAGAAATGTTTTGACTTGCAAGTGAATTGAATTTAAGTGAGGCAGAGCTGTGCAAAGTCATCAACCTCACTGTTTCCTCCAGATTCATCAGAGACCAATGGCAAGACAAAGGTCAGGACAACTGTTGATGTTGCCATCAAAACCCAAACAATAAGTAAGCGAGACTTGGGCTGGCACCTATTATTGGCCAATCAGTGAGAGCCAGAGTGACTTGGGTTTAAAGGCATAGGCAAGTAGCCTCATTTGAACTCCAATGGACTTTGTTAAAGCCAGGTTTTCAGAGCTTTATTAAGAAAGGCCTGATGGATCACCATAACAAAATATCAAATACTGGATCCATTTGTCCTAGGGACGCCCTCTGGCAAGTAGGTAATTTGGAATTATACTTGGAATTTTAGGTTTTAACTAGTTTAGATTCACAGATTTATATAATTGATAGATTTCACAATTATAATGGGATGGAAATTGGGTTTGCTCTGCTGTCTAATTGGATATAATTTATTGTTTCAGAATATATCTTGTTTGCATTATAAATGCGGGATGAAATTATTTAGCCATGGTATATTTGATCTGCTCAACCACCATGCCACACCTTTTCAACTGTGACAACACTGGTGACTAATTTAGCCTGTTGGTGTTTGGAATGCAATACAGTATGGATCGAATCACAAAAAATAGAACTAGCTATACTGGAACTACCAAAGGATGGGTGGAGGTAAGGGGAGAGGGACCTTCTGACCCTGATAAATTTACAAGAGATTTCTATCAAACTTTTAGAACAATTAGCACTAATATTACACAAATTATTCTCAGAAACTCAGAAGAACTTTACTAAATTTCTTGTATGAGATAAACATAGTTCTAATACCTAATCGAGGGAAAAAAATAAAAACATCAAAGAAAAGAGAAAAAAACAATAGGCCATTATCATGAATGAATATTAATTTGAAAAATTTAAATAATATCCTGTCAAATAGATTACAGGTTAAATTCTTAAAATATTGAAAAGCCTAAATACAGACAAGGAGAAGATAAAACTACATACACACATAACACATATACCTGCTGATGAAATAATAGCCTACTTAGAAAATCCTAAGGTATCAACAAAGATACTAATGGAAAGAATTAATAGCATTAGTAAAACTGCAGATTTGAAAATAAACCCACAAAAATCAACATTTCCATACAATAATAAAACCAAAGTGGCAAAAATAGAAAGAGAAAACACATTCTAAATAACTATAAAATGCATTAAAATCTTTGAAGGTCAATTTACCAAAGCACACAAAATAATTGAACAAATGCAATTGATGAGGTTCTTTAAAGAAATAAAGCACCACTTAAATGACTGAAGGAATATTTAGTGCTCATGACTTGGCCTTGCTAATAACAATAACAACAAAGTTAATTTTATCACGTTAGTGATAACATTCATCTAAGAGAACAAAAGTATAGGTAGGATATAAAGGGAAATAATGGAAAAAAATGTAACAATGAATGGTGGAGATAACATTTCCAGATGCCAAAATATATGGATATTTCCATATGTCAAACCATATCATAAAGCATTAATCTTCTAAAGCATTAACTCCTTGTTAAAAAGCATAGAAAAATATATCACCGAAACAGACTAAAAAAGGAAGAGTAAGAAATAATTAAACATGATAAACCAATATTTGGTAAACTTCAAAACATAAATTATTTAGTAGAGAAATCTATTTTGTAAGAATTCCTGGAAAAAAGGAAAGCATCACCATAGAAATTATGCTTAGACTAATATCCTATACTACAAAAAAAAGGATATATTACATGAATATTAGAAATCATAGCAAGAAATAGAATAGAAACACATTTATATTTCACAGCTATGGATAGGAGATGAATTTTTTACCAAACTGAAATTTTAACCAAACAAGGGATAGAAGCAATTAAAAAAAAAAAGATGATTTTCATTAAAAAAAATTGACAAACCTTTGCACAAATAAAATTAATCTGCACTTGATAAAAATGGAAGTAATTGAATAGGAAAAAGTCTTTCTTGATAGTTCATTTCTTCTCTCTCCCTTCTATAATCTGGCTGTTTCTCCACGTTTCTCTCTTCTGTGTTGTGCATTGGAGGTTCTTGGAATGGCTTTTGGTTTTTTTCTCTTTTCATGGGCACTACAGCATCTTCTCTCTCTCCTCTGACCTCTATGTTGGAGGAAGAAGAGAACCTTGGCTCAGATACCTTCCCTCTTCCTGTGAAAGGCATGGTAGCCTATTGTCAAGATATAACAATTGGGTCTATGGCTGATATTTGTTTATATTTGTAGATGAATTTAATATTTTATACTGAGCAAAATAGAGAAAAAAAGTCAGTGAGTTTATTGCAAACAGATTATATGAGAAAAAAAACAAGAACGTAGAAAAGAGACAGAAGCTAATGCCCATTTCTGTTTCATGGCCTTTTGATTTTGCCAATTTGAATGCCAATCAGGGAGCGTCATGAGAATGAAGAGAACCTCAGCCATATATAGCTCCTTTGGGGTTTTGTTAATAGAATTTCTGCAGTGCATTTGAGCAGATAATGATTCAAAATCAGAGAATTATTAGAAATGAAAATATAATTTTAAAATTAATATTCAATAATTACCTGGGGCTAAAGACTCTGAGTGACCCAAAGAATGAAGTAGTCGAAGTAGACTTTTATCCTGGGGGATTCTGTTGCTTTTTGGTTTCTTCCTGTCTAAGAAAGGACTACACAGTCCTCAATTATGCACTAAAAATATTTCTGCTCTAATAAGGAGATGCTTACTAGTGCCTACACACTAGCTGATGGTAGCATAAAACAATTTGGCAAGCAAATGGGATGCTAAAGAGTGACACTATACCCAACAGAAAATAGCAGAGAGCAATATGATTATATCTCTAGAGTATAATTGCCAGAGGATATCAGTAGCCGTGCAATGGGTCAACTATGAATTGCTTTGACCATATATATATATACCCTGAACACAAACGTACCTCTATATGTGCCCTTTAGGCATGAGCTCTGACTGTGTTCCTATAGGCATGTACCAGATTCACATGTATACCTGGCACATGTGTCTTTTGGTACATCTGTGGTCATACGTGTTCTGTATGCACTTAGTGAATATTACCAATCATATGAGTTCTCCCCATGTGTTCCCTCCCCTCTTGGTAGGCTGTGGTAACCTGGGGAAAAGATTGTTCTATGTATGTATGTATGAAAGATATTTTATTATTTAATATGCTATGCTTTTTCAACAAAGGTCTTTTTTCTTTTAAATAAAATGTCCTCTGGCTGGAAAAAATAAGCATGTTAATAGGGCCTCAAAGCTATAATTTTAAATTGGGATTATCCTATGTAATAACTCAGATCTGGGGAAGTTTTCTCAGTGAAAAAAAACCTGGTTATTATGTAATTTCCATTTTTTAGGAAGAAATATGTATATTGCTGTAGTTTTTGCAAACAAATCTGGTGAAGAATTCAGGCGTATCATTTTTAAAAGGAAGTTGTTAACAAAGTTCATGGCTGTCTGTCTGTCTATCTGTCTATCTATCTATCTATCTATCTATCTATCTATCTATCTATTTACCTATCATCTATCTTTTTATCAATGCATAGGAGTCAGCAGATTCTAATTTTTTTATTGTGCCAGAAATTTCTCTGATATCCTTCACACTTCAAAGTTTACTAAATTATCTATTTATTGAACGAGGTTTTGTCTATTATACTATTTTATTAGTCAGGTCCAGAGAGCTACTAGCTGGCAGCAAATCAAACCTTTGCAGAACTGTGTTGCTAATAAGGTGGGACTGCTACTTCTTTTCACTATGCAATTCAGGCTCTGTGCTATCCTTTTGTAGCACTACTTAACTTTGATGATTCTTTAATGTTGATTTTAATGATATTTCGCCTATAGAAATGCTTTGTGTGTTGGGTTACTAACCATATACTACTGTGTGCCCAGGTCAATATATTTCCACTGGGATACACTTGGACTTAATTTTGTTTGAAGAGGTGTATACTTTAAATGTCATAGTCATCATTTGCTATGATTTGTTTTTCAGTTTAATTTTATAGCAATAGTATAATTATACTTTAGAGCAATATTTCTATTATAGCAATATAGCAATAGTAGAAAAATAATGATTTGGTTATTTTATTGGACAAGGCTAACCAAATATTTTGTAAGTGAATAGGATATGAATTATATCTAACTCACAATTTAATAAAATATATGGGGAATTGTTTTATCATAGTTTATTGGGGAGGCAACAGATACTATTTTAAAATGATGTGTGGAAATTGTTTTAATTTTTAAAAAAACAAGCTTCCTATTTTTTTTTAGGAGTGGGAGAGGAGAAGGAAAGTTGAACGAGACCAGCTCAGTTGTAAATCTATAATCTTTTGAAAATTTAGATTATTCTCTTTAAAATAAAACATATATAATTATACTGTTTAAATAAAATAGTAATATCTATTTTAATAAAATAGTAATATCTTCCGATAATTTCAAACTATTTTATTATAAACATGTATTGTCTAGACTTTTAAAAACAAAAATTTTAAAAACTATAACTGTCCTGAAGCCAGTGACAATGTACAACCTAAGTTTTACACATCCTTTAGTCACTAGTATCATGATCTACATAGAATTAGTGCTTAATAAATGTTTTAAAAAATTTTTTTCAATCTTCAGTGAAACAATACATTTTAAATATTACATATTCTTCATCTTTCTCTTTTTCTTTATTCATTGGCTGGAAAAGGGAATAAAAAGATGAGTTTTCTCACTTTTTCAATTTCCAAACAATTCAGTTCCCAATGAAATAGGATAGAAGGAAAAATGTTTTCTACACCTAGAGAATCTGAGTCAGCAGTGGTATCCTTAACAGATAATTCTGAAACAGAAACCAGTATTGTTAAAGACAGAGTCCTGTTTGTTGGGGCTAGCTTAACTTAAGAAATGAATCATAACAATCCCAAAAGTATTGCCGTTTTGAGGGCCCACATTGCAGAATTAGTATTACTTTAGAAATGTTGCAGGCAAGACCTGCTATTCCAGCCATTTTTTAAAATCAACTATATTTTTTTCTTCAGTTTTGTATGGGAATTAAAGAACTTTTAAAAGGATTTCCTACACATTTCTGAAATGACTAACAATTACTTCCCCCTACCTGATTCCTAGTGAGCCGAGCAGAGAGAGTAGAGATATATGGGACACCATCCTTTCAATCCAAGACTTTTATCAGACAATACCTTATTTCTAGGTTGTCACCAATGGCATAAATCCTCATGTGGTGGAAAAGGAAGAAAGAAACACCTGTAGCCTTAGCCCTGTGCCTCAGTACTGTTTCCCCTTTATGTTTCTCCATGTTTTCTATTAGATTTTTGAGAGTTGCAGAGGGCCTTAAAGGTCTCCTAATTTACTTTCTCATCACAATGCAAGAATGGTTCCTCAGAATCCCTTACAGATGATCATCTAGTCTTGTTTGACTTAATTCTCTGAAGAAGAAAAGGGAAGACTACTCAGATGAGTGAATGAATGAATTAAAAAGCATACATTGAGTCTAGGCATCATGCTAAATGTTGGGAACAGATAGATAGATAGATAGATAGATAGATAGATAGATAGATAGATATAGAGATATATGTATACATACACAAACACATGAAAGAGAAATAGTCTGCCTTCAGGTGGCTCATATTCTAATAGAGGGAGATAATACATATAGAGGAGTGATATGTAGGCAAGAGGGCTTTTGTCTGGGAAGTCACAGAAGATAGTAGATCCATGGGATAATTAATTGAGATGAGAAGACAATATGGTATGGTATAAATATTTAGAATCAAAGGCCTTGGTTCAAATACTGGCTCTGTTTTTTTTATGTCATGAGTAAACTTGGGCAAGTTATGTAGCCTCTCTGGACCTGTAAAATGAGAGGGGTAGACTAAATGACCTCTAAGGTCCTTTCCAATTCTAAATTTATATTCCCTTTCCAGAAAAAAAAATAGTACTGTTAATGTGACTACAGTTTCAAGAGCAGGGACTGCCATGGCAAAGGGATTTCTGTAAAGCATGGTCAGGTGGCTGGGTTTAATTTAAATACAATGAGCTCTTGCCAGTCAGGACAGCATGACCTCAAGGTAGGAGCTGGAGATCTACCTGGAAGCATATGCTGGTGGCTACAGAGAGGCATGGTCTGTTATGAAAAATAAAGATGAAGAATTTTCAATAATAAGTAATTGATTAACAAGCCATAATGATTCTACACTAAGATATATACTTTGGACAGACAATGAAAATAAAAAATGAGTTAGGCTCAGAAATGAAGAAGAGGAGAGCAGGTTGGATGACCAATTTCTGCAAAGTTCTCTTGATGATCCTAAGGTTCTCCTGAAAATAAAGTCTCATCTTTTTAGTACCGATATAATTTTAGTATGTTATATTATTTCAAGTCATGGAATTCTGCAATATCTGTGACCCAAAGGGCCATTGAGAGGCACATGGTGGTGATGAGTTAGCTATAGCACTTTAAAAACAAAGAATTATTAAAGGTAAGTGGCATAAAATGTCTTTTTTTTTTTCTTGAACTGTCATTTCTTGAACTGTCATAGAGATTTCTGATGAGGAAATTATATCAAAGTAGGTCAGCACCACCTCTGCCACTTAATTGTCTTTATGGTTACTTGGCCTCTGAGAGTTTGTGATTTGTTCAGGTTCAAAAAAGATAGTATGTGGGAGGCAGAGCCAAGATGGCAGAGTAAAAGCAGTGACTTGCTTGAGCTCTTCCCCAAACCCCTCCAAATACTTGCAAAAAATGGCTCTAAACAAATTCTGGAGGAGCAGAACCCACAAAAAGACAGAGTGAAACAAATTTCTAGCCCAAGACAACCTGGATGGTTGGAAAGGTTTATTCAGCTGGTCTAGGAGAAGAGCACAGCACAGTGTGTGTGTGTGCCAGCAAAGACCAGGCCTCAGGGAACCTGGAGCAGGCCTCAGGGGACTGAATCATGGGCAGCTGTGGCGATTTCCAGACTTCTCAACCCAAAAATGCCAAAGACAACTTAGAAGGTCAGTAGGAAAGGTCTTTGACCACAGTAAGAGAGAAGCTCAGCCCCAGCCCCAGTCCCAGAGTAGCCCCAGGGCAGCTGCTGCTTCCTGAGCTTCCAGCCCACAGACTGAGGGGGAATTGAGTGGCTGATCAGAGGGAGATTGCAGGGATCTTTTGCTGGTGCTAGAGAGGATTCTCTTGCTTTGCCTGTGCTTGGATCTGGGTCATAGTTCTGGGTGGTGAGCCTGGGATGCAGAGGAGTGCTGGCATGGTGGAGCTTGTAGTGGGGATGGAGATGGAATCCTCCTCACTGCTCCTGCGCAGAAAAGAATGCTTGTGTTCACTCATAAAGCAGAGCACGGGCCAGGAAAGGAGTAAACACCTCGCACTAGATCGTACCACTTTGGAAGAATAGAAAATTTACAGGTCCCTAAAAATATCTCTGAAAATACCTGCACAAAACCCCTGAAGCTTGGGACAGTGCATTCTCCACACTGGAAGCAGATCCCTATCTTAACAAAGAGTTTAAAATGTAAGTAATTAGCGACGAACATGAGCAAACTGTGCAAAAAAATCAGATAATAGACTCTTTCTTTGGTGACAAAGAAGATCAAAGCATACATCCAGTAGAAGACAACAAAGTCAAAGCTCCTACATCCAAAACCTCCAAGAAAAATATGAATCAGTTCCAGGCTATGGAAGGGCCCCAAAAGGATTTTAAAAAGCAAATAAGAGAAATAGAGGAAAAACTGAGAAGAGAAATGAGAGTGATGCAAGAAAATCATGAAAAACTAGTCAACAGCTTGCTAAAGGAGACCCAAAAAAATACTGAAGAAAATAACACCTTAAAAAATAGACTAACCCAAATGGCAAAAGAGGTCCAAAAAGCCAATGAGAAGAATGCCTTCAAAAGCAGAATTGGCCAAATGGAAAAGGAAGTCCAAAAACTCACAAAGAAAATATGTAGAAAAAAGAATGTAGAAAGTAGAAAGGAAAACTGCCCTGATACTCTAGAACCAGAGGGTAAAATATAAATTAAAAAAATTCATTGATCACCTCCTGAAAGACACCCTCAAGGAAAACACCTAGGACTATTGTAGCCAAATTCCAGGGTTCCCAGATCAAGAAGAAAATATTGCAAGCAGCCAGAAAGAAACAATTCAAGTATTGTGGAAACACAATCAGGATAACACAAGATATAGCAGCTTCTACCTTAACGACCAGAGAGCTTGGAATATAATATTCTGGAGGTCAAAGGAAATAGCATTACAGCCAAGAATTACTTACCCAGCAAAACTGAGTATAATCCTTCAGGGGGAATAAGACATTCAGTAAAATAGAGGCCTTTCAAGCATTCTTGATGAAAAGACCAGAGCTAAATAGAAAATTTGACTTTCAAATACAAGACTCAAGAGCAGCATGAAGAGGTAAACAGGAAAGAGAAATCTTAAGGGACTTATTAAAGCTGAACTTTTTTCATTCCTGCGTGGAAGGATGATATTTGTAACTCATGAGACCTTTGTCAGTATTAGGGTAGTTGTAGGGAAAAATTAGATAGATAGATAGATAGATAGATAGATAGATAGATAGATAGATAGATAGATAGATAGATGGCAGAGTGTGAGTTGAAGATGAAGGAATGATATCTGGAGAATAAAATTAAGGGATGAGAGAGGATTATACCAGGAGGAGAAAGGGGTAGAATGGGGTAAATTATCTCACATAAAACATAGGAGAAAAGGCTTTTACAGTGAAGAGGAAGTGGGGGGAGGATAAGAGAGTGAGAAGATAATAGAGGAGAGCACAAATTGAGGATGGGGTAATCAGAAGCAAAAACTTCAGGGGAGGGACAGGGTCAAAAGAGAGAATAGAATAAATGGAGGGTGAGATAGGATAAAGGGAAATATAGTTAGTTTTTCACAACATGACTATTATGGAAGTATTTTGTATAACTACACATGTGTAACCTATGTCGAGTTGCTTGCCTTCTCATGAGGGTGGGTGGAGAGGGAGGAAGGGAGAAAATTTGGAACCCAAAGTTTTGGGATTTTTTTGGCTAGGCAATAGGATTGAGTGGCTTGCCCAGCGTCACACAGCTAGTAAGTGTTATGTGTCTGAGGCCAGATGTGAACTCAAGTCCTCCTGAATCCAGGGCCAGTGCTCTATCCACTGTGTCACCAAACTTCCCCAAGGAAGCCAAAATTTTTAAAAAATGTTAGAAATTGTTTTTTGCATGCAATTGGGAAATAAGATATACAAGCAATGGGATATAGAAATCTATCCTGCCCTACAGGAAAATAGAAGGGGAAGGGGATGAGAGAAGGGGGGGGCATAGAAGGGAGGGCAGATTATGTGAAAGGGTATTCAGAATGCACACTGTCTTGGGTGGGGAAGGGATGAAATGGGGAGAAAATTTGGAACTCAAAATCTTGTGGAAGTAAATGTTGAAAACTAAAAATAAATAAATTAATAAATAAATTAAAAAAATGTAATATGTGTCTGATGTATGATCTTTAATCTGAGACCATTTCTTTCCCTATTTTACCATACTGTATCTCAGATAAAAATATGATTAAAAATAATCAAGTTTTTCTAGTTCTGTGGTGAGAATGCACAACAACAAATGGGAGGCTGATCATTCCACTGATATTTCTGTTTCTCAAAAGAACGTGTCCACCTTATTGAATGGACCTCCTGTTGCAATTTTATAGGAGGGCAGGGACAGGAGCTGCATACGATGGGTAGGTATGAATGGTTTGTGCTTTGCGTGATTGTAAGGGAGTTCTCACATCATTGAAATCATAGCTACATTTGAGTATTTGAGCAACATTTTATGTGTATAGTGGACAACCATTTTCTTTGCTCAGACAATTTCAGAGTCAGCAACATGTTTTTAATTTGAATATGCAGCCAAGAAATGACAATAAGGTAAACATTTTTTTTACTTGTATTTTATGTTCTTAGTAACTTAGAATTCTCCCAACAAGTGGTACAAGAAGAGGACCAATGGCTACTTTTGTGAAATAACACTGCTGTTATTTAGCAATTAGGTTGTTTTATGATCATCGGGTCATTTTTACCAATCCCTTGTGAGGAAGGTACAAATGACTGCAAGTCTTATTTTGAGAATCTGGAAGTGATACCTTGGGTGATTTGCTATAAGCCCTTTGGTTAAGGACCAGCAGAATCAGTAGTTTAGAATCCTTCCATCCTTAACTCCCATGGTACAACTAAGGCCATTAGGTTAGCCAATCTCAAAAAATCCTTTGTGTGTTTTTATGCAACTTCATAAATTTCTGAATTTGTTATGCTCACACCAGGCACAATACATGTCTAATTTACAGTTGCTGCTCTGTGAGATGGTGGCCAGTTTTCAATGCAGTAAAATGGTACATCAAGATTTGTAGGCAGTTTTCATTGTGAATCCCACGCCCTGGGACAAACATAAATGGTACCATTAAAGATTCATCCCCTTGCTCCTCACTAGGGTTTTATATAACTTTGTGCACATTTGCTTTTTAGTACAGAATTGGAATGCATTTTCCCCTTTCCTCTTTTCAAATACAACAATTTCTGATTTACCTAGAGATAACACTTAGTTTTGTGTTAATCTTTTAAAATTGGCTCCCTCTCTTAGTGGCTCTTTTCCAGATACTTCTTCATCTGTCCATTATGGATAAGGTATGGAGCTAAGAACCTGAGCCAGGATCCTAATTATGTCATTAGTAAGCTCCCCCTCCCACTTTGTCCCACATTACACCATGCTAACAAATTGTTTACAAGTATTAGAATCATAGTACTTTAGAATTTAAAGGACCTTAGCTGGAGGTACAATATGGTACAATGGAAAAAAATGCTGGATTTTAGAGAGCCTTGGTTTCAATATCAGCTCAGCCCCTTTATTACCTGTGTGATCTTGATCTAGTGCTGACTATATGTTCCCAAAGTGAGCGATTGCTGGAGGCGCTGGAAAGATCCAGGGGGGAGCAGTAGTAGCCTTGGGTGCAATTGGGAGGCATTGAATAAAAATAAGGGGGCAGTGGAAACTTAAGGAAAGAAGAAAGAGAAGAAAATTTTGAAAAAAAGTTTGTACATGTTTTATCTGTTGTGTGACAGAATTGAAGTTGTAATGATTATATTATTCCAAATAAACACACAAAATGCAAGTTATAACTGGTCAGTGGTCCAGTGCATTAACAGGTCTTAACAAGCAAGTGTTAGCAGGCAAGCCTGTCACACATTGTTGGGAAGTCCACTGTGCATCAACAGGAATATGTGAGTATAATGACTTGTTTACAATATGATACTATATGGCTACATGATATAATATTGCATCATCAAAATTTCAATGCAGGAAAAACCCCACAAATTTTACAATAAAGTTATTAAATTTAAGATGTTGTTTTTAAAATATATTTTGTATTTTTTAAATGATGCAAACTAAAAAAAATTAAAAGGTTAAAAATAGATTTCCAGGGGGCACTGAGTAAAGTTTTTTGAAAAAGGGGTGGTAGGCCAAATAAGTGTGGGAACTTCTGATCAAGACACTTAACATCTTTGTGGTTCCTCATTTGTAGGATTAAGGGGACTGGATAAGATGACTTCTAAGGCTCATTCCTCTTTTAATTTGAGTACTTTAGAAAAGTTTACCCAAAACAGAAATCCCTTTCTACCACAGCCCCCATCCAACCATTCCAAGAGCATGAATAGGGTTTAGAAATTGACTACTTTCACTGGTAGACTATTCCTTTTTTTTTGGGGGGGGGGGAGGTGAGGGGCTTGGGGGATGTTCTAAGTTCTAGAAATTTCTTCTGGATATTCTGATAAAATCAGCTCCCTTGTGGTTTCCATCTACTGAGACCAAGCCAAACTCATTTAACTCATCTTCTAAATACAGTTCCTCAAATACTTAAAGAGAGCTCTCATGTTACATTGAAATTTTCTCAATTCTAAATATCCTTAGTTCCTTCAAATAACCACGGTGTAGTTTTCAGTACCTTTACTCTTGTGGTTACCCAGTGGAAATATTCCCTTACTCTCATGATTTACCCATGGAAATGTGCTAGGGTGTGAAATGACTCTCTAAAGAGCAGTGCCCCTGAATGTGGTACTTCCTTCAGTCTGGACACCAGCTTTTCCTTAATGCAGTTTGAGATTACATTAGCCACCTGGATTCTATGTCACATGGTTGATATGAGGCTTTCAGTCTTCCAAAACCTCAAGATTTTTTGTCTTGTTTTGTTATGAGAATTGCTTTATAGCCACATTTTCCTAATTCTAGGTTTGTGCAAGGTTTTTAGGTGGCAGTATAGAGTGCCAGGCCTGGAGTCAGGAAAACTCACCTTCCTGAGTTCGAATCTCTCCTCAGATATTTATTAGCTCCATGACCTTGGGCAAGGCACTTCACCTTGCTTGCCTCAGTTTCCTTATCTGTAAAATGAGCTGCAGAAGGAAATGGAAAACATACTAGTAGCTTCACCAAGAAAACCACAAATGGGGTCATGAATGAATCAGACAAGAACAACAAAATATTTATGCAAATTGATTTTGGGGGGAAACTCCTGGGTAGGACTTTATAATTAACCTTATTAAATTTCATCTTATTATATTTGACTCCTCATTCCAGCATATCATAAGCTGTTGTTTTCTGAGACTGAAACAAAACACTTGGCTAAGTGGAGCTACCTACTGTTAAACCATGCCTGGAGCCAGTTTAAGCATTTGGATTTTAAAGGGACTTTGCTAGGATACATAATATAGTCAAAGTAAATGTCAACAGATGTGACCCTGGGCAAGTCACTTAACCTCAGTTTGCCTCAGTTTTCTCACTCATGAAATAGGGATAATAAGAACACCTACTGATGGGGATAATAACAACACCTACCTCACAGGGTTGTTGTAGGAATCAAATGAGATAATTAAAAATGCCACCCTGAGAATTTCATGAAAGAATAAGTTAGTTTTCCCAGCAGTATCTATACTTTAAATGAAGATGTCTGGGGAGAGCAATGTTCTCCCTAAGATAATATTGTCTAATGGTGAAATCTTAAGCATGAATGAGGGAAACAGAATGATATTGGTGGGGTGCTTGGGTGCTTGTGTTTGGGTGCTTGTGCTTGGACCCCAATTTCTCCCTAGCCTCAGAAACACTATCCTTGACAGTTTCTCCTTAGCTGTGCCTAGCAATTACTCATGAGTGGGCCCTGGCAAGACCCTTATCTCTTTCCCTGGTGCAGTTACAAACAGCACCTGAAGGCATTATTAGTTTGAACTGGCTATGCACTGGGTCATAAAGATATTCTTACCCACTGGGCTAGCTATACTACCACTCTACTTTATTATCTACATCCTGGACTCCTCATTATCCATATTCTAAACTTAAAACATACGGATACTCCCTACATCTGTCTTGTCAAAGAAGGACTTGACTGGTGGCAGACTAAACAACTGTCAGTCTCCCCTGAACTCTAGTTAACTTAGTGACAAAGCAGACCTAAAACCACACCTTCAGGTGCCCCCCCCCCCCCCCGTGAGCTTTTCCCAGTGAATTCTGGGTAAAATGCCTGCTCAGTACGTACAAGAAGTGCATGTTCCTTTAAGAACTGACCACTCCTTAACCACTCCCTAATACTACCCTGAATCACTGTGTTATCATTTTTGACACATGTTTTATTATATTTTATCCTATATAAGCTTTAACTGTACCCCTCTAAGATCGTAGGTTCCTTAAGAATCCTTGCCCCTTGAAAAGCGTAGCAATAAACTTTTTGCCAACTTGACTTAAAGAATGCTTGAGTCTGTGAATTCATTCCAGATGACCCCTTCCTCTACTCTAGTCTTTGAGGGGTCTCAACCTCTCAGACTGCAACCATATGGTGTAAAGAACACTGTATTTGGAATCTGAAGACCTACACTCTAACTCGCCTTGACTATTTATTTACTACCTTTATGACCTAGGGCAAGTTGCTTAACTTATTTGGGCCTTAGTTTCTTATCTTCAGATTGGGGGGGTTAGACTACAGACCTCTGAGGCCCATGTCAGCTCTAAATCCTATACGTCTAAAGTCCATTTCATCAGAAAGGTTTTCCAAATGTACCTTAAATAGCACTGTGGTTACTTCCTCTACCTCCATGGAACTGAGCTTATGATTTTTTGTCAGCCTGTTTGACTTTTTCTTATTTTTCCCTTGACAATTGAATTGTTTCTTTCTCTCCCTTGAAACTATTCTGGTTTAGGGAAGAAAAAAGTCCCCATATTTTAATTAACTCAGATTCAATGTTTGCTTATGAAGTAGCCTGTCTGAAATAGCTTGGTTTCCACTGCCTTGGCAGCAATGTTTTCAATGGTTTCAGCTTGGAAGAATGAGAGAGGTTCAAGTGGAAACCAAAAGTCACCCTACAGTTACAAGCATGGCATTCATGCTGTGTTCTAAAGCACCCTCTATTTCAATTTCCTTCTCATTTAAAATAAGGAGGGAGGAAGAGAATAAATTAATATCTTGCAGATAGTTGCCTCAGTTGTGACTCCATCTTTCAGCAAAGCCCTAGTGCTTATTCTCCAACCAAAGGACATAAAATGCAGACCTCCAGGGGAATTTTAAAGGGAAAGATGCCAGAGAGGTGACACTTCTCAAAATAGCATTTCATTGTTCGCTAATTAGCCTTGGTGGATGCTGCGAAGTTCCTTTCCAAAGCTTCTCTTCTGAAAGGCACTACCATGAGAAGTAGCACCCTAAAAGAGAACAGAGTCTGGGTGGTTCAAAAGATGCTTTATGTTGCTTAAGAATCTGACCTGCATCAAAAAGGAAGGTATCACACAGAACGAACTCTAATGTTGCCTTACCACTAGGTATTTTCAGCTCTTTTTGTTTGGTTTCTCATTCTTAATCTTCATTATCTTAAAAAAAAAATCCTTACTAGATTTGCTTCCACACTGCACACAGAAGAGTAGAAATGGAATGGTTTTCCAGGTTACTTGACACATGATAAAAAGAGCAGATTATTCAGGTCTTGAAATCTATTTGGGGGAGTCAGATTTGTCCCATTTAACTGTCTCCATTTATTAAACTAACTGGATAATCTTCACATATCCACTTCATTTTGTGCTGTGCAAACACTGTCAATGTAATCAAACACATATTCCTCTGCTACTGTTTATTTTTTTTAATCATTTGGAAAGGCTGCTAGCACTACTGATAATGTATAAGGAAAGGATTTGTCAGTGGTAGTGCTTTTCTATAATAGAATATGTTTCCAAATTGAAGTAAACATTGGAAAGACCTTCAAACAGGTGCTTCTGTGAGCACAAAGGTTATAAAGGAGTTATCTGGGCAGTCTTGTGTGTTGGTCGGTATCCATCTATGATATGTAACTATGTAGAGAAAAACATTGCACCTTCCTTCCCACTCTATCTGTCACAAACAGACCTTCCACATTAAGAAGAGACATGTGGTAAGCAGGTAGAATGTGAATTAGGACAATATGCAATATTGATTTCTGTTTTCTTTAGAATAATATATATATACACACACACACACACATACATTCACATACATGCCTGCATGTGCATATATTATATATGTACATATAATATATATGTACAAAATCTACCTGATTTAACAGTGTAGAAGTAAAATTTTAGGAAACTATATACAACAAAGTAAAGAAAAAAATCCATTGTTCTACCTACTGAATTGTTTTATAGACATAGCAAGTAGGTATGTTACCATATGTCCACCATCAATAGTGTTCAATCTCAACCACCTTTCCTGTTTCAGATATAATGATTTTGTCTTTATCTTTATTTAACTAATAGTATGTTAATGTCTTCTTTACAATTCCTTTCCTGACGTTGACAAAATTGCCTTCATCTTTTTGAATGAGAAAGTAGGAAAAAAAAAGTATACTTTGATTTCATGGGAGGGGGTTGGGGGGTAGATTCTGAATTGAGATTCTTCTGGTAAGAAAAACTCTTAGAAAATACAACTAATGCTCTAGAATAAAAACATATACTCCTTGTAAAAAACAGCAGACTGGCAAAACCAATGATTTATAGGGATGATTAATATATCATAAAATCTTTTAAGAAGACATTACCAATACTGTTATCTCGTAACCATGACTCTCACTTTAATGAAGATGTCATCAATTACTGTTCACCATGTTGAGATGTCCTTCTCAAATTTCTCATTTTGTGGTCACCCAAATGCCTGAAATTTCTCTGTAGTTGGTTTTGGACCACAACATAATAAGGCTTCTGCTATATTAGGTAGGTCTACACACAAAATTATTTTGGATGGAGAAAAAATCTCAATTTAGGAAAAAACTAAAGGAAAACATTTTGTTGTAAAGCCAACTAATTTCCTTTCTTATCCTAATTTAATATTTAAACTTTTTTAATTGAAAAAGGAATGTGTGTGCATATGTACATGTATGCATATGTATGCAAATGTGATCTTACGTACATTATACATGTATATACCTCCTATTTATCATGTATATAGCTTGTTGTACATAGCTGCTTGTTGTCTCCCTCTTCAGATTGTGAGCTCCTCAAATGCAAGAATAATTTTTTTTCCTTTCTTGTATCCCCAGCACTTAGTACATTATTTATCACATAGCAGAAGCTTGATATTTGTTGACTGAGTATTCACTCTTTACTTCTTCAAGTTGTCTTTGAATATCATATATCATATCATATCATATCATATCATATCATATCATATCATATCATATCATATCATATCATATCATATCACTATCTCTCTCTGTGTTTACCTGTGTCTGTCTATCTATCTATCTATCTATCTATCTATCTATCTATCTATCTATCATCTAGCTAGCTAGATTCAGAAAAGTTCATATACACAGCTTTTGTGATTTTGCAGGGGAGAATAAACTGATTTTCTCTGGTGAGGGCCTTGGTGACTTTGATGACAGCCACTCATTATGCACTCCTAGGCCCCAAACCTTGCTTGAAGCTATGATTGGCCTGTTTCCTTGGAGAGACTGTAAATGGTTGCTATGGGTACCCTTTCCTCTGCCTTTCTTCTTTCCACCTCTAGTAACTTGAGGGACTTATCTTCAGAGTCCCAAAGGGCTCAATCCTTTCCCTTCTGTAGTGAAAATTTATGTGAAGCCACTGAGGAAAATCATAAGACACCGCAGACCACGAAGACATTAATATGTTGCTGACACCTACTTGTAAATCTTCATCTCATCTGCTTTTGACAGTGCCATCTCTGAGATTTCAGTGCCTAAAAGAGGTAGACTCCTGAGTGAAAAACAGCTGTCCTAGGATCAACCCAGGTGATATAGAGCTAGTACTCCCTGGCAGGGGAAAACCTGTTGAGAGTTTATATCCAACCATGATTTTAACTCCTACCAGAGTTTATACTATATTCCTTCCTGGCAAGTTTTCTCCGTTTTAAATTCAAAAACAAACAAACAAACAAACAAACCAACAACTCTAAAATTTAACTACTGCAATAGGAATTGCTACTTCTCATTTAAAAAAAAAGTCAAATCAAAAGTTATAATGATAGAAAATGTAGCATTTTCTGGACAGTATGTGTTACAATGCCCAGTATTAAATCTATATTAAGACCCTAAAGAGACAGAGAATTAGAAATTTTTATGATTGTATAATTGTAGTTAAGTTATAATAATATAATTAAATTATATACATTTGTATTATATATTATACAATTATTATTATTAAATTATAAATCATTTTTAGTACCCCCATATGAACACATAGTATATGCAATAAGTATACACCAGGTACTTGAAATAGTTCATGTGACTTCTATAGGTGTTCAATTTGCAGTTAAATCATTTGAAGCCCTATCGAATCTGAATGGATGGGTTTTTAAATTATGTACTATTTAGTTTAACAATAAACATTTGTAAAATGCCTGCTATGTAGAAGACGTTGTGATAGGAGCTGAGGATAGAATGAAAAAAAATGGGAAAAAAATTCCCTATCCTTGAATGATGACTTTGGGGGAATCTGACATTTATACAGATGAATAAACAAAGGGGAGAATACCATCAAACTGGGAGAATCAGTAAGGCTTTCCAAAAGACATGGTACCTCTGTTGAGCCTTGAAGGAAGCTAAGGTTTCTAAGCACAGAGGGGAAGAGGGAATACATTCACAGCATGCTTGACAACTTATATAAAAGACAGAATGTTGTGTAAAATACTGTTCCATTAATGTCCTTTTCATATGATGTAGCTCAATGTTAAAAATAGGAGAAAAACTACTTTTCTGTAAATGAAATGTGTTAAATCTGTTTGTAAAAGATGTAAGATATTGCTGTTATCAATGAACACTTTTATTTCTGAAAGGAGTTGGAAAAGACCTTTGGTTTAACAAAAATGAATAGCATATGTATGAAGGAACAAAGTTTTTAGAGGGATTTGAGTAGTTTGAGATGGAAAATTAATTCTATAATAAATACAAAGACAGATCACCTTATAAAGACGTAGAGTAATGTATATATATTCATGTGTATGTAAAATATTTGATTGTTTAAATGGACAGTTTAGAACTTTTATTAAAGTTAGAAAAGTAGAATTGCAGAGAAACACAGTTCAAGGGCATAAAATAAGCTTTTGGACTATGGTGAGAACTTTAGAGCTACAGAGTGGTATGGTCCTTAGATCATTTGCTTATAACTTTTACAACTAATCAGCATAATTTTAAAATGAGAAATTGTGTACATATTTGGACACATAATTTCAAAAAGCTATCAGTTTCATAAGGGAAATTTGGGGATCTGTTACCTTTTTAGTGAAAATTAAATCACTCAGAGCCAAAAGGTTCTGGTTAAGCTATTGAAAAGTCTATGAGTTAAAGGACACAGAAGACAAGCAGGCAGAGCTGGTAGGTGTTCTAAACACAGCTTCAAAACCAGTACCTCCTTAGTTCAGGTCCAGGGTTGGGATGAAATGTGGCACTTGCTAGTTACTAGTTACAGAATATTTCACCAAGGAGCAGGCTAGAGACACTTAACTTCTCTGGAGGTAGCTCCTTCTATGTCCATTTGGACATGTGTCTGGTCAGGCATCAGGGTATAGTGACTTGTGAGGTTCTAGGCACCCACCAAGTTGGAGAGGCAGTAGAACTTTTTATACTTCAGAGCAGGAAAATGTATCAGGGAAGCTGGGGCCAATTAGGTTGCATGGAGTGAAAGAGGGATAATGAAACTGTGTCAGGGTCAGAGAAACTGAGTCAGGAAGCTACTGGACCTATCTTAGAAAGAGAGGAAGAAATAACAGAGGGCCAAAAAGTAGTTTGTTGGACCTATTTGAAGAGATCTGTAGCAATAGCAATTAACTGATAAGAAGGCTTTGTCTGCTAGTTCCTGATCGACTTAATGAAGACTGAAGTTCAAACCATTTCCTTTCCACAAAAATGAAACTTTAAAAGAGGTGAAGATTCTCAGAAGGGTATGTTGCCTTTTTTTCTGCCCTATTTGTTTTGAAAGGTAAAAGGTGGAAAAGAGAAAAACAGGTACTGTTGTTATTTTGCTTTTTAGAGCTGGCTAGGTTTGTTTGCCTTGCCCAGAAAGTCAGCCTGAGCAATTTGCTGTGAGCTTTGATCTGAATGGACAATTCAGTGTCGTAGTAAGTAAAGAACTGGTCTGTATAACTCAGGGAAAGCCAATCTGGGTAGCTTGGAATTTTGTTTGTTTGTTTTTTGTTTTTGTTTTTATTTTTCATTTGTTTTTGTCTTGCTTAAAGGAAATTGGTAATTGAGGTCATATTCTAAATATCATTTTAAGGGTAACTATAAATTGAATGGACTTGCAAATGTTAGACTTTAGATCAAAGAGATTTGCCCAGTTGTAGAGGAATGAGGACTGACAGACAAGCACTTCAGAAAGAAGTGATCTCCTGTGATGCAGATACAAGCACACCTTATTTTGTTATGTTTCACTTTATTGAAATTTGCAGATATTGCATTTTTTACAAATTGAAAGTTTGTGGCAACTCTGCATTGAACAAGCCTGCCACGGGATTTTTTTTCCAACGACGTATGCTCACATCAGTCTCTGTGTCACAATTTGGTATTTTTCATAATATTTCAAATTTTTTCATTATATTGATCTGCAATCAGTGATTTTTGATATTACTGTTGTAATTGTCTTGGGGCACTATGAACCATGGCTATATAAGACAGAGAACTTAATTAATAAATGTTGTATATTCTGACTGCTCTACTGATCTCCCTATTCCCTAAGACACAATAATATTGAAATGAGGCCAATTAATAACCCTGCAATAACCTTTAAGTATTCAAGTGAAAGAGAGTTTTACATCTCTTACTTTAAATCAAAAGCTAGAAATGATTAAACTTAGTAAGGAAAGCATGTTAAAAACAGATAGGCAGAAAGCTGAGCCAATACCCTGATCAGGCAGCATCTATCAATATCAAGGCAAGAACCTCTACCAGCAAAAAGATTATGAAGCCTTGTTGAAGGCTCAGGCAATGGTTAGCATTTTTTTTTTAGCAAATAAAGTATTTTAAATTAAGGTATGTAAATTTTTAAAAAGTAGTACTATGGGATAATTAATAGACTACAATATAGTGTAAATGTAACTTTTACATGCACTGGGAAACCAAAAATTTCATGTGACTCCCTTTATCAATATTTACTTTATTGTGGTGGTCTGCAACCAAACCCACAATATATACAAGGTATGTTTGTGTTTCAGACCGGACCAATGATACCAAAACTTTGAGTCTAGCATTATGACTTACCCCAAGGACACAGATTTTCTTCTGTGATGTACTTCAGTGTTAATTCTTTTAAAATGTCACTCTCTCCCTCTCACTGAGTGCATGGGTGGGAGAGTATGAACTAAATTTTTATGTGAATTGTAATTTACTTCATTACTCATAAACTTACTTAGCATAATTGCCTGTGGTGATATTATTTCTTTTGCCTAAGTGCTAAATAAACGTTTAGGTTTAAGACCTAAAAATGTTTTACTGTGAGTGGCTGGTTTACGTAAATAGAAGTCCGGTGGAGGATGAAGAGTTAAGATGGAGAGTAGAGCGAGTCTATTCCTCTTCACTAGGGTTACCTCTCACACCCTGAGAGAATCTGAATGTTAATCACATGATGGTGACCTCTCTCAAAGGATCTACCTTTGTCAAAGTAGGTTGGAGAAAGCAGCAAGCCTAGAGAGTTGAATAGGTATGTCCTTATGAGAGGCATAAGGTGCTATACAGAGGGAAGAACTTCCTATGTGAGGGGTGTGGGAGATCCACATCAGAGGCCACGGTACCCCACATTTGTTACACTGAATTTGGACCAGAAAACAAACAAAAAAAAATGAGAAGGTGAAATTTGCTGGAATTTAGAATGAGTGAAGGAGAATAATTTGAAGTAAATCTGGAAATATTGATAAGTACCATTTTATGAAGTGTTTTTAATACCAATCTGAACAATTTGTATTTTACCCTAAATACAGTTAAGAACTACTCAAGATTACTAAGCATGCAAGCAGCATGAACAAGCCTGTGCTTTAGAGAGATTATATTGGCAGCTGTATGGAGGATACATAGGAGAAAGGACAGGCTGGAAACAAGGAGACCAATTAAAAGGACATTAAACTAGTCTAGGTGAGAAGTAATTAGAACTAGAACTCTGGTAGTTCCTAATCAAATTAAATGAAGGGAATAAAGGCAAAAGATGTTCTGGAAATAGGATTAAAAAAAAAGACTAAGCAATTGATTACATATGTGGGCACACCGGACTGAAGTTGTGAATCTTGGTGTCTGAAAGGATAGTGAGACTCCTACAGAAACAGTAAAGCTTGAAAAAGAGGGGTAGATTTAGGGGAGAAGATGAGTTCTACTTTGTACAGTAGAATTTAGTATACTAGGGCCCATCAAAGTAGGATGATATAATAGGAAAAAATGACATGGAAAAAACATACAAACATGCAAAACAGAATATTTCCATTATTTTCAATGCACACCATTCAAGTCAATTTAACAAACATTTGTTAAATATCTACCATGTGCAAGTTACTATGCTGTAGCTGGAGTTACAAAGACAAACATGAAAATAATCCCTGACTTCAAGAAACTTCTTACATTCTACTAGCATTGACATCTATATAAGTAAGCAGATGCAAATATATGGAGTAATATATAATAAGTTCAAGAGGGAGAGAGAGAGCTAATAACTGGGAACTCAGTTGGCATTAATTATAACACCTGGTAACTGAAAAGATCAATTGGGTAACAAGCGGAAGGAAAATTGTTCTGAAACCCCAGTAGCCTTGCTCAGGGTGCAAAAAAAAAGCCATATGGTGAAGAATACCTGTGCATTTAGGGACAAATACCATTTTATAAAGCTAAATAGGTTATTACATGCCTGATCAAGGTCATCAAGAAGCCAGGGATCTATAGGCCATATGGAGATTCTAAGCTTGCAACTGCATTGCCAAATTATTTCAGCATTTTACAGAAGGTTCTGAAGGGGAACAGCCAGTGATTACGTTCATGATTATGTCCTTTCGATGAGATAGGTGTGCAATGCATTTAGTCAACCACTACTCCAGTTGGCATTGAAGTTCCATGAATGTCATAGAGAACTGAATATTTTTAGAAAAAAAAATTGAATAAGTTAAAGGAGAAGAATAGATGAATGGGTTCTGGCTATTTTTTTTCTTTTCTGAAATTCCTATTCAAAGCATTCACTGTCCAATCCAAGTACCATACAAACAAATCCTTTTAGCATAAACTTGCCTTTTAAAATTTCTCAGGCTAATGAGAACACCTTTGAAAAGTTGAACATTTAGCCAATTGAGTACCATTTCTTACTGAGAAACTAAGAAAAAAAAACTCAACAACTCTAAGTCATCATATCTTTTATTGAAAGGGAAATGTGCAGGTGAACACAAAGAATTAAATGATAATACATTTAATGCAAAAAGACTAAAATCCTGTAAGTGGTCATACAGCCCTTTGTCAAGTTTGGAAAGACTGACTCATTTTTAAAAAGATTCAGGAGTTGTACTTTATCTGTACTCATGCAAAGGTGCCCTTAAAAGATTCTGTTAGCAGTAGAATGACCCCATGTCAGCAAAATAGAGAAAAGGCAGTAGTAATTGAGACTTAGGGAGCTAACCAAATCTCACCTTTCCTACAAAGGCTGGTGGTGTAAGTGAAAAATTGTCTCGAGAGACTTCTCTTACTATATAGCCCCAAGGAATTAATTATAGTGCTTGGAGTAGGGATGTCTTTGGAAGAGGAAATGTGTCCTTTAAGGCCTTTGTGATCTCAGAGGCACATTATAGCTTTAAAAGATAGATGGAATGCTTTTTTTAAACCGCATTATTTTAGACAACTGTGTGCATAGATGTATATAAGAATGTTTCTTAATAAATAATTCTGCATCTTTTTCAGAATGAAAAATAACATTCTCATCCAGATGTTGATGATAACCTTATTTTCTATTCATACAGGCTTTTATTAAGTGCTTCTGTTTAGTTTTTCTGGCTTAGAGTTCACTGATATGCACATATTTTAAAAAAATTTAAGTCACTAAACTGGATGCTATGCTTTTAAGCTCTTGTTATTTTCATTAGTATCTCTAGAAACAAGATGTATAGGTTATTTTATGGCTATACATGGAATTTCTTATAAGTTTTAATGGCTTGTAGGAATACTTTTAGACTTCATTCATATACCAGACTTCTTAAATATACGCTAAGGGCCAGATGGCAACCAATAATTGGAGAACAGGAGAAACAAGGTATGACATGGTACCTGTGTCCTGCTATTCAGGTTGTTTTAAACATCCACACTCATCACTCCAAGATGGTGAAACAAGATACGTGGGAGGGGGAAAAGGAGGAGGGGGCTATGTCTTCTTTTTAGGAATTTTCTGATGTTCTGCATTTTGGCTTATAGCCAAAATTTTCTATGGTCAGGTTCTTTTTTGCTGTTGCTGTTTGCTTATTTTTCTACCCTATTTCTGGACTTATTACTTTGTGTTAAAGTTTGCTCTGCTCTGGGGGTAAAAGGGTCACTGTTTCAAGATTCAGGCCTTTCTTGCTTCTGTTTTCAGAGGTAATTCTCCTGATTTCAGGAGAAGTATGATCTAAGGAGTTGTGTGGTCATTGCTGTCCTGGCCTGTGCTCTAGTCTATGAGTGACCATAAGCCCTATTTTCCACCCTGAACTGTAACCTGGAATTGTAATGGAAAAGTGTTAAATCTATTGGTAAAGAATATAAGATATTGTTGTTATCAATGAACATTTTTATTTCCGAAAGGAGTTGGAAAACCTTTGGTTTGACAAAAATTGATATCATATATGTATGAAGAAACAGGGCTTTCGGAGGGATTTGAGTAGTTTGGGGTGGAAAAATAACTGTAAAATAAATGAAAAGACAAATCATCATATAAAAGACTTAGAATGATGCTTCATGTGTATGTAAAAAGTTGGATGGTTTAAATGAACAGTCAGAACTTTTATTAACAGTTGGAAAAATAGAATTGCAGAGAAACAGTTCAAGGACACAAAATAAGATATTAGATCGTGCTGAGAACTTTAGAGCTTCAGGGTTCTTAGATCATTTATTTATAACTATTTTACAATTAATCAACATAATTTTTAAAATGAGAAAATGTGGGAATATTTGGACACATAATTTCAAAAAGTTTATCAATTTTGTAGGTAAAATCTGGGGATCTATCACCTTTTCAGTGAAAGTTAAATCACTCAGGGCCAAAACATTCTGACTTAAGCTATTGAAAAGTCTATGAGTTAAAGAACACAGGAGACAAGCAGCTGGAGTTGGCCGATATTCTAAATGCAGCTCTAAAATCACTACCCACTTAACCCCCACTCCACTGAGGCTGCACATTCTAGTGTCTAGTGCTCCTCCTCGCCCTGGGACTGAGACCAAAAACCACACATGGACAATGCAACAGAGACTCGCACACAGTGCTAGCAAAAGGTCCCCTGTCATCTCCTTCTGAGAAGTTGCTCAACCTCTTGACCATCTACCTGTGGGGTTCCAGAAGCTGCAGCTGCCAAATCTATCACCCCCCAAGGCTTGCTTTCTGACCTGTGGCCTTTGCTGGATTGTGCTCTACTCTCACTCCAGTGAGAGTTCCTGCTGACCTAAGTTTTCTTGGGCTGTTAAATTGTTTCACTCTCCTTTTGTTGGCTCTGCAGCTCCAAAATTTTTTTTGAAGCATTGTTCTAAAGTTATTTGGAGGGGGATTTGGGGGAGTTTAAGCAAGTCCCTGACTTTACTCTGCCATCTTGACTCAGCCTATATCCCTATAGTCTTTTATAAATAAGTTGTGCATGATGTTCAAAATATTGACTTGTTAGGGAAAAGATCAAAATTGATAGAAAGCTTGAAGAAGAAAAAAATTAATGAGAAAAAAAAAGATGCAACATACAAGGGAAATAACTCCTGCCTGACCTATTAAAATGACTTTATGTCAACAAATGGGAAAATAGATGGAAAAGAGGTCATCAAAACCAATTATAACAATTTCATATAGAAGTTTAACCAATGTAAATAAATTGCCATCTTGAAGGGATCAAAAGAGCCTGATCATCAATTTAGTCAGCAAACACTTTATTTTCTTGCTAAATGGATGTAGATAGGGTCACAGATTTAGAGCTTAAAGGACCCTAGAGGTCACTGATTACAATCCCTTCATTTTATATATGAGGGAATTACAGACTGGAAAGATTAAATGACTTGCCCAGGCAAATATAGCTATTAAGTGTCTGAACTATAATTCCAATCCAGACTGTAACTCTAAACCCAGTACTCCATTTACTGTTCCACACCGCTACGCCAGTACCAGTTTGGAAGAAAAACTCATTTGCAAAATCTTGTGTACAGGATCATGGAAAATTAAGAATGGTGTCATCTAAGAAGACAGAATAAAGCAGTAGAAGGGGGAGGATAGTTTAATTAAAACATTGGCAAGAGATCTAATTAGGCAAGGTCACCCCAAGAACATTTAAGTATGAAGTTAGGATGACCAAAAAAATGAAACTGTGGAAAGATTTTTAGAGTGTTTTATATCTCTTTGAACCTTCAAAAAGAGGGAAGGCATCACATTTGGACTCTAAAATCACATTTCCTAATATACTTCTGGAGGAAGTAAAAATGGGATGGGAACAGAAAAAAAAGATAAAAAATATCTGGGCTAGATCAGATATACACAGAGGGAGAGTCATGTTGGAGGAGACAATTCTGAGAGCACTGAAGGACTGATTTTCAGAATTTCTGAATAGGGGTAAGAAACCATAGACATGGTGAAAAGTGAATACTCTTATTATCAAAGAGAAGTCATGAAGGAAAGATCAATAAGTGCTGCATTCTCATCTTTCTATAACATTTTATCGGAATTGTGTACATATTCATTAAGGGCATGTTTAATGAGAGAATTAGAAGAAATTAGGCAAACTTTCTAAAGTTATATTCCATTGTAAGTCACATTTTTACCATTATACAATTGACTGAAATACAAGATTCTTCTGTCCTCGTTTTTTGTCGAGAATAAAGCATTTAACTCCCACCCTTGGTCATTAATATAATTTAAGGAATAGAAAGTTTCACTGCTCTCATGTTGAAGGTAAAATGCAGTATTCAAACTGAGTAGAGATTCCAAATAGAAATGAAGACAATTAGTATTGGACTATATGATTTAACAACTAATATTCCCTGTGATCAATCCTTTTCCTTATTCTAAAGGACAGGCACTATCTGAAGGGTGTGATTGTTGTTGTCTGATTCTTCATGATTCCATCTGGGGTTTTCTTGGCAAAGATACTGGAGTGGTTTGCCATCTCCTTCTCCAGCTCGTTTTACAGGTGATGAAAGTGAGGCAAACAGGGTAAAGTGACCTGCCCAGGTACACACAGCTAGTAAGTCTCTGAGGCCAGAGTTAAATTCAAGAAGATGAGTAAAGTGATTATTCCCAATCCATAAGGCATCTGCTCCTTAACCAGCCTGGGTTAAGCTCCTCCCAAGTGAAACCCTCCTTTCTGTTTACCTCTTAGACTGAGAACCAGTTTGAACTGGTTTTCCCCAGGGAGAAAAAAAATCTCCTGTCCTTGTTTTCTAATCAAAGTTGGGGGGACACTTGCTTTTCAATGGGGAAGCTAAATCCCAGGGAAGGATAGTTAGATGATGCAGTGGATGGAGCACCAGGCCTGTGGGCAGGAAGACCTGAGTTCAAATGTGACCTCAAACATTTAGTAGCTGTGTGACTCTGGGAAAGTCACTTAACCCTGCTGGTCTCAGTTTCCTCATCTGTAAAACGAGCTGGAGAAGGAAATGGCAAACCACTTCAGTATCTTTCCTAAAAAAACCCAAATGTGGTCACAAAGAGTTAAACATGACTGAAAATGAGTGACAACAATAATAACAAATCAGGGGAAATCTGATGGAGATGGTCTGTGTTTTTCAATCAGGGATTGCTAGAGGCAACTGTGTCTCATGAAGCAGCTAGCATTCCTTAAATGTCAAAGAGGGGCATGATCATCTACACCTGAAGGCCAACCCACCTGCTAAGGAGGGTTGTCTTATGTTTTCCAGGAGAGGGCAAATGTACTGTTGGGCCAATTTGATGGAAGATGCTTTTGTTGTTTTTAGTCATTTTCAGTTTCATCTGATTCTTCATGACCCCATTGGGAGTTTTCTTGGCAAAAATACTAGAGTGGTTTGCCGTTTCCTTTTCCACCTCATCTTACAGATGAGGAAACTGAGGTAAACAGTTTTAAGTAACTTGCCGAGTCACACAGGTAGTAAGTGTCTGAAGTCAGATTTAAATTCAAGAAGGTCAGTCTTCCTAATTCCAGGTCCAGCACTCTGTCCACTACACTAGTATTATCAGGTCAATAAGAAAGAAGACACACCTAGGTTTAAAAAGCCCTGTTAGCTTTCATGCAGGGCAATAAAGGCTAGCCATTGGCCCCTTTATTATCAGGCTGCATGCCCCTGTTAAATGATGTCTTAGTTGGAGAATTGCCTCAGTTTATTTATTTGTTAAATTTCAGTCATGATGGTAAGATTCTATAGATCCCCCTATTTGCAGTTAACATTGCTTAAGTCATTAATAAACATTTATTAAGTACTTACTATGTGCCAGGCACTGTGCTAAGCCCTGGGGATACAAATGAGAAAAAGAAAGACAGTTCCTACCCTCAAAGAGCTTACGGTTTAATAAGGGAAACCAAACCAATATGCAACAGGAAGGAGTGTAGGGGCAAAGAATACTTGCCACAAGAGTGTGAGCCACTAGTAGCAACTGAAGAAATGGCTGGGATTGCTGAGCCCCCTAATGAGAGAAACTTTGGGAGATGGTTTTTTGGCTCAGCTCTCCAGCCCTCAGATACCAAAGATAGTGAGGGGTTGAAGACCAAAGCAGAAACAATCTCCATTATGATGACAAGATTTCTGGGGATAAACTTTAAATAATCACTTATGTTGAAGTTCCCAGATTGGTTGCTGGGCAGACCTGACACAGAAGCCCTGGGACCAGGTCTGGATGTCGAGGTAGACATCAGCACCAAGAAAACTCTTTGTTAATAAACTTTTTAAGTAATTCATGCCCTTTGTTATGCCTATACACCATCTCCAAGCACTGTGAGCTTCAAGATGACAGGTTATTTATCTTTGAATTTTCTACAAATGGGTGGACCATGTTCGCTTGTTCGTTTCCCCTTTTTTCCTATTGTCTCATACTTATATGAACTCTCTTGTAGCTTCAACAGAGTTACCTTCTGTAAACTTGCTACTTTTGTTACCTTTTTCCTGAGACCATTTTTAGACTAATAAATTGTCTCTTTAAACATCAAACAAAGCAAAAAAAAAAAGAGCTTGCTGGCTATGTCAAGTTTCAGGACACTTCGGGATCTCCTTAATGAGATTCATAATCACTCTAAAGAATGTGACCTAACATGGGGTTGTTGTGAGGATGAAATAAAATAACATCTATAAAGCACTTAGCATAGTTCCTGGCACATAGTAGGCGCTAAAATAAATGTGTGTCCCTTTGTTCCCCATCTCTGACCTTCAGTAATCTTACCTGTAAAATGCAGATATCTACTGAGGGTTATTGTGAAGAGAGTGTTTTTTGAATCTCAGAAGGCTATGTAAATGAAAATAATTGTTGTTATTAGTCACGATAATAATCAGCAATGATTGATAAACATAAACATTTATGATGTCCCAGCATGGCACTACACCAAGTCCCTTTCAATAGATGCTGTAGGAATAGAGGAAAGAGTAAAGGCCCTTCAATATTGACAGCTTAATCCCTGTCTTGAAGGACAAAAAAAAAAGACAAAACAAACATACGGTTAATGTAATTAAATATATACAAAGGCAATATTAAAAATATGTACAGGGGTATTACAGCTTTTGAACAGTGTTTGTGTTTCCTGGTGCCAAGTATCAGAGAAGATTTCATGGAGGAAACCAGAGAAGGAAGAACAACGACGAACACATAAGGGTTTAAGCGGATGTTTGAAGAAAGTACTCTATGTAGTTTCGAAGATAAATAGAGGGACGTTTGGTTTCTTTGGTTCACTTGGGGGTAGTGCAGATGTTTATTAAACACTTGCTATGGGCTAGGCTGCGTTAGATGATTCAAAAATGAAATAATTCTTACTCTCAAGGAGATTATATTCTAACAATGGCATATGCAGGGAAAAAAACATAAACTAAGTAAACATAAGCAAATGTTAAGTAGTTAAATACAAGGTCATTAGGGAGGAAGGTCACTAGCAGTTGGGGGCATCAGGAAAAGTTTCGTGTAGAGAGTGATAGTTCAGCTGCATTTCCAAGGAAGAGAGGAAATCTGCGAGGCGTCGGTGAGGACAGAATGCATTCAAGGCATGACTTTGCAAAGTCGTGGGAAGGGGAGGTGGAGTGTCATGTGTGGGGAATAAAGAAAAAGGGCATTTGGGCTGGATTTCAGAATGAGTGAGGAACTAATGTCAGCATTTGCCCTTGCCTTTGGTTCGCAGGGCAGGCACAAGAGCTGTCAGAAAAGAACAGAATAACAGAACATCGTAATTTATGACAAGAAGACGCTGCCCCAGGGTTCTACACCATGCCCTCTCCCCAACACACACACACACACACACACACACACACACACACACACGCACCGCGCACACACACACACACACACAACACACACACTGTTATTACAGCTGCCATGCTCCTTTCCCCAAGTCCTGAACTTGCCTTTTGGCCACTGGACTTGCCATTTCCCCAGAGGTTTTTTTCATTCATTTTGCATTCATTTTATTTTTTTAAAGCTAAGCAGAACTTCTATCCTTATACTTGGAGCTATTTTGGTTGGAGTCCTCTTCTTCACCAAGCCTCCCCTGCCCTAACTGTCTCTTTTTTATGTTCGAATGTAACCCCACTGCTATGAGACTCGATCGTCACTGGTTGAAAGGAAGAGCGTGATATGGAGGGAGTAAGAAAGGGAAAGGAAAAGAGAAAGAAAAGAAAGGAAAGGAGAGGGAGAGGAAGAGGGAGATTAGAAACCCTATTACTTGTGTTCATGTGGAGCTGGTATTTGGTGGGAAGGAAGTCAAACCTTGAATATAAAGCTTGGGGTTCTGCTCCCTGTCTCCAATTAATGGAACAGTGACAGGAATTTAAGTCTCCCTTGGAAAAGGGTGGGGAAGAAAACTATTCTGCTTCCCTTCCAGACTTGAAATGACAGTCTTATATTACACGTGGGGAACAGGCTTTGATTCACAAATAACTCTCACCTATGAATCAAAGAAAAGTGGCTTACTACTAATCATAGACTCATAGATCTTTGTGTCTTACGCATAATACATGCTTTAGAAAAATGCTTTTTGAATATCAAATTTTTGAGTATACAGTGAGTTGAGGATACCTTCTGATACAGCACTTTGAGTTTAGCTAAGAGGTAGGTATACACTCCCTCCCAGGTCATCTGTGAAGTCAAATGTTCACATATATACTACCTAGGCAAACCTGAGTCTGAGCCTTGAACCCTTAAATAATTCTGTTTTGTATTTCTTCCCTGACCGTAGGCCACCAAATAGTGATCCTGAGGCAGATATTTCCAGCCTTGGCATAAGTAAGGGAGAATGTAGGGAATTCCATAGTACCACAGATAAGGAAAGAACTCAGTTGCTTACCTCTATTACATTAGTTTTGAAAAGTTTGAGCTTTTGTGGGAAGCTGAATAATATGAAGCCAAATATTCTGTGGGGTGGAGGATAGTAATAGCATCTACGTCACAGGGTTATTGTGAGGATCAAATGCATTATAAAAGCTTTGCAAAATTTAAGTTACTATGTAAATGCTATCTATCTATCCATCTATCCTTCATCATCCATCTATCTATCTATCTATCTATCTATCTATCTATCTATCTATCTATCTATCTATGTCTTTCTGTTTTATAATGTCCCCAAAGTGATATGGTCTGTTCTCATTCTCCTGTTCATCTCTGGGCCCAATTTAATATCCATCTGTACCGTCTGTTTCAAAAATACAAAATCCTCAGTTAGTGTTTAAAGCCTTCATGATTTATCCCCAGCCCAACTTTCTAAATGTGTTTTGTATCACACTTTATGTTCTAACCAAACTTTTCTGGTTGCTGTTACACAAACAACATTTTATCTCGCCCCTGTGCTTTAACAAAGGCTTTCCTTCATGTCGGGACAGCACTAGATTTTCACTTATATCTCAGGTTCTTTAGCATCCTTCAAGGCTCAGATCACATACCATCCTCTATAGGAAGTCTTTACTACTTTCTGTACTGCTAATTGTTAGTACTCTGTCCCTTGATTATATTGCTGTATATTCTTTGTCTACATTCTTTACTCCTCAATTAAATTTGTTACTTGAGGGCTGGAAATATTTTTCATGCTGTCTTTTATTTCCAGCCCCTAGCATGTCCCTCATGTACAGAAATTGCTTAATACATTGTTGGTTAATAGAATTGATGAGACAACATGTGAAGGGGATAGAATGCTAAACTCAGAGTCAGAAAAACTTGGGTTTGAATCCTGGTCAGGATATATGACCCTAACTTTTCTGGGCCTCAGATGGGTTTGGACTTGATAACCTCCTTTCAAACTCTAAATCTATGATCTTAGGAATTGATGTGCCCTTGGAGGCTTTTTCTAAATCCTGAAACTGCTGAACTTCACACTCACAGTTTGCTCTTTCCTGTAAGTAGAATGAAAGGAGTGGGCATTACATTATAGTGAAGATTTCATGCAAGCATGACTTCGACCAGATGGCTGCAAAGGTTCCTTTCAGCTCTCAAATTCCAAGATTCTGTAATAGTAGTAGTAGATACATGAAAATCACATACATGAGAGGCATGTTTTAGAAAATTCATTGTGAGAACCCTCAGAATATTCGAGGGATGTTGGAGAGTTTGGGGAAGTAATAGAACTTAATAAGAAGTAAGAGGCAACTATGCTAAATTCATCTTTGGACAAAGGTAGAAAAACTGGAGAGAGGGAATTTGACAAAGTTGTTGGAGGTCATTGAGACATGAAGGGCAGACCCAGGAGGAAGGTGAGACAAAAAGCAGAGTGAAGGGCAGCAACGAAGATAAATTCTCCATCCTCCACAATTCTACCTAGGGACTGCCTTAACTCAGAATGCTCTGATTTAATTAGTGATTGGACAAATCCTTTTATTAGAAAGAGAAGCTGCACTAGAAATTTTAAGTATTATTTTTATTGGAAAAATCAACACTTTTTCCAGAAAAATGAAATTGTTTCTCCAAGAACAAACTCTTGGATTATACGACTTTATTTCTCTGTTAGTCAAACGGAAAATGAAGGCTTTTAAAAAATAACACAGACACCCATTTGGAAAAAAAATGTATTTCTGTCTGTGAAAGCAATAATGCATGGAAAAATGCAATGATTTTAAGGGCACATGCTTTTTTTCCCCCAGACTCAATTTTGGGAAACCCTGTTCTTTTCCCAGAAAGGTTACAGCAATTTTGGTGAAATGAGAATGGTGCTTAATTTTCATTTCCATAATAACATTGCTTTGGTTAAAGATAACCCCAGTGATGCCACAATGAAACACTAAAGATATAAAGACTGTTTGCATAAATTTGAGGAAGGAATTAAGCAAGATAAGACAAAAATCTGCAATATAATGAATGGTGCAGCCCATATACATGTTGCTCTTTCAAAAGTAGAAAACTCAACAAATGTGCAATGAATGTCTGCAGCATCAAAAGCAGATGAAAGGAAGTACTTTTTCTATGTGGCAAACTTTGTAATTAACCAATGGGAGTAGGTGCTGTCATAAATTATGCCAGTAAATTGCTGAGTAAGATAAAAAATAAGACATGTGGAAGACAGAATCTGCCCTTCCTAAAATTCAAATAGGCATATGAAGTAAGCTGCTGACCAGTTTGGTACAGAAAAGAGATTTATGACATCCTTCAAGTTCTATTATTGTGCAATTAGAGCTCCAACTTTTCATCAGGGATAGGTGGTTGCTGAGATAAAACACTGACTGGATGGGTTTTGTCAATTCTTGATATATACTTAAAAGGCACCATTAAGAAAATTGTCAATAGGACAGAGATTTCTGTGTGCAGGATAATGCTAGAATGTACTTCCAATCCTGTACTGTTTTTATTTTTTTTTTAACATCAAAAGTGAAATGTCCTAGTACATGGAGAGATCAGTAGCCAGCGCCAGCTTTTATGATGAAAACATTCAGTCCCCTGTAGTCATTGAGGATTTGGAGATGACAAGATGGGCTTTAGCCGAGGCAGGTTAACTGTAATTAAAGGCTAATGCATTAAGGGAGAGTTGCTTTATTGCCAGCACCCCTGAAAGGAAGGCAAGGACATTCTTGCTGGGGGATCTGAAGAGGCTGATTGGGAGTTCTTTGCTACAAAGGCGAGTGGCTTTGTGAAGAAACCAAAGGGCTTCTTTTGTCTGTTTGTTTTGTGCATCTATGGGGGGCAAAAGAGTACTGGATAAGCTAGACAGAGTAGAATTACTGTGCAAATGAAATTAGCTTTTAAAACAAGAAAAGAACACCAAAAAAGTTCCTTGACAGTAGGGATTGCTTCATTCTTTGTATCTAGAACATCTAGCATAGAATCTAATACCTGGCAGGAAATAAATGTATAGTTCTTGAGACAGAGGAAGACAGAGACAGAGAGATAGATGGAGGGCCAGAGAAGTGACAAATGGAGAGATAGAGAGACAGAGATAGAGAACTTGCAAGCTGAGAAATGTAAGAGGAACATGAAGAATTGCGTGACTGAGTTCTGGGAAAGTGACCAGAGAGAAAAAAAATATTAATCTTAACACGCACAAGTGTTTAACCCAGGAAAGACTATCAAGGCTTAGCAAGAGAAAATAGCCATGACTAGGGTTTAGAACCATAGGATTTCTAAGAAGAAAGAGACCTTAGAGGTATTCTAGTCCAAATCTTTATATTAAGTACATTTTCCCTGTATCACATTTCTTCGGAAATCATGATTCAGTCAGTCTCTTCTAGATGATCACTAGTGTGAGAGTACTCAGTAATACTCGAATAGCTCTGATTGTTAGGGATGGGTTTTTTTTGGAACTTGGTTTCCCATGCTAGAAGTACATCAGCCACTACTTATAAGCCCAGTCTATGGAAAATGATGATCAGTAGGAAAACTTTAATCTCCTTCATTCCCTAAGCAGCCTAGTGACTATTCTTAGTGACTCATCATATTGGTGCTATACAGGACTTATAACCAAGCTACTTTCGTTATACTATTAGATCTCAGAACCCTCAGACTCAAGTGATTCATCAACCTTAGCCGCCCCAGTAGCTGGGATTACAAGTGTACACCATCTTTTTCTTAATTGAGTCAGTACCTACCTTCTACCCATTGATTCTTGTTTTTCCCTTTGGTGCCAAACATAGTAAGTCTAATCTCTGTTGCACCTGATAACCCTTCCGATCCATGAAGGCAGCAGTTATATCTTCTTTCTCCTTTCTAAGCCCTAAGACAAAAATCTGTGAGCCCAGCCTATTGATAGACAGCTACCCTCTTCCAGATGGCTCCACTCATCCAATGTTACCCAGGCATACTGATCCATCTCTGGCAGCATATGCAGACTATCAGGGTGCTACTTGGTAGACAGAATAATACACAAGATAGTCCTTTTTTTTTCAGTCAGTGATCTAAGAACTATAAGGACTATAGAAATTACCTTCAAAACTAGAAAAGACTAATGCAAACCGGGACTTCAGAGCTAGAAGAGACTAATCTGCATATCTTGCCTCCATTTTATAGATAAGGAAGCGGAGATATTTTAGTTACTTGACCAACTTTGCAAAGGCAGGAAATAATGGAGTGGGGATTTGAACTCAGATCTCCCAATTCCAAATCTAGTACTTGAAAAGACATGTATCCCTAAGTAAGGTTCATAAAATATATGGTGGAGGAAGGGGGCAGTGAACCACTCAGTTGCAAAGATGCTATCAATTGGATTTCAGGGTTGTCTATTCATCTACAATAACAGTGGTCCAGTCTCAGTGCAGCTACTCTGAATAATCTCAATGAGCTGAAAAGGCTGGAAATGCAAAGCTGTTGAGCATCAACAGAAGAAGCCCTGATGCTAGTTCCATACAGTCTGCAGCTCTGGGACAGAACAGAAACTACTCTGTTTTATCCCATTGATAGCAACAATTGCTTTGTTTCTAACACCAGATGTCATAGTGCACACTTACAATCCTTGCTACTGGGGTGGGATTAGGCAGGTGGAGCTAAATTCTACTTCATATTTGTACTGTCTATCAGCAATATGATAAGTCACCAGGAGCAGAAAGCTCGGGGGAATGGAGAAAGTTATAGCTTTCCTACTGACCAGCACTCACATTGGCCCTGTCAGTAGAGTCCTCTGCACTTCTAGCCCAGGCAAGATAGAGAGACCCAGGCTCAAAAAAAGAAAACACTCCCTGTAATTGGAGTAGCTGCTGCAGTGGGGATTATTACAGTTACTTAAATAATCAGTTGACCATGGTCACGAAGCACAAAGGCAGAAAATAACAGATTGAGGTTTCAAACCCATATCTTTCAACTCTCTAGGCTGATAGCTTAAGGAACAGTAGGGTTCTAGAAGCCTATGAAAGCAAAGTATTTTACCCACTCTTAGAATAATGGGCTGGGGAAAGGCTGGGACTCCCCTGATTTAGAGGACCCTGCTCAATCAAAGCAGAACAGTGACTAGCAGTCACTAGCACCTAGCATGATAGGTCATGCCTATCACGGAATGATAATTGCTGACTCTCAATTCTTGCTATATCCCTACTAGTTTTGCCTGTTTTTGATATTGTCTATGTTAAATTATAGATCATAGGATAAAAAAAAATGAATTGGGAGGGACCCAAAAGGTCTTGGGGTCCAACCCTTTCATTGTCCTCTGGTCCAACCCTTTGTGTCAAGGTGACAAAGCTGGGGGCCAGAGGAGTTAAATGAATTGTCCAAAGTGACGTCATTAGTAAAGTAACGGAGATTGAATTTGAACTCAGGTCACCTAAGTCTGGAAGCATTGTTCTTTTTTTACTGCACCATGCATCCTCTAAGAACAACTCCCTAGAGATTAGGGACTATAACTTTTTCTATATAGCATGAAATGACCTGGACATTTTTCAAATTTTATTAATCTAATTCAGCAGTTCGTCAATAATCACCAGAATTATTTTTCTGACAAGTATTAAGGATGGTGATTATAGGTACTACAAATTATAGTTTTTCTATATAGATCACGGTGAATCTAATTGACCAATATCCTTAATATAGTTTTATCACAGTCTTTGGCTGACCTATCTTTGTGGAGCAGACTAGTATTTTGAAATTTGTTAAATGGTGGTGATGGTGGTGGTGGTGGTGATGTGTGGTGACAGAGGGCTAGGTAAATTACAGTAATGACTCTATACCTTTTGGTATTGAACAGAATTTAGTATCCCTGTATAAGTCCATCAGAAAGAATTTCAAAATCTGTGCCACTGCCTAATACATGTCAGTTGAAAAAAACAATAAATGGGTCTCCTCCCACTTCTTACAAACATAAACATACACTTAAGCAGATTTTTTTTTACAGTCAGTCTAGAAGTTCATCTGTCAAGGGATATTCTCGCGTAAAACCTCCTACAAGCAGTGCAGATCTGCCATTAATCTGTAATTTGTACTCTGAGAGAGTTGCTTGGACAATAAGAGGTCAGATAACTTGCCCATGGTCACATAGTATGTCAGAGGTCAGACAAGCTTAGGTCTTGCTGACTCCCAGATTACCTCTGATATGACAAAAGACACATTCTGAAATACGGAGAAACAAACTTTAGTTTTGCTGCTGCTACTGCTCTTGTGATTACTGTTGTTCTCATTATGGGATCACAAGTAGATGAAATTTTGGAAAATATTATACCACATCAGATTGCCCAAAGGACAAAATCAACATGTAATAATTTCACATCTCTATATAATCTCCAGGGTGTGGCATTTAAACATTTTCATTTCAGAGCATCCAGAACAAATCCATTTCTATTTCAATGTTATAACATCTAAGGAAAAATCACAGCTCATTTATTCCTTTCAGCTGCCAGCTCTTTGCATTTTCCAAAATAACTGTCACCTCAAAGATCCACTTTAAAAGCCAGCACCTCTCCTTCTAAATGCACATTAAATGCTATGTAGGAATTTATTTTCCACAATGGATTTGCTATGATGTACAGTATTGAGAAGGTTTTCAAAATAACTAGATTACAAGTGAACAAATATAGGTGATTCATTAAGGAAGCTGATTGTGGCCATTGAACAAAATACACTTTCAGAAAGAGTGGGCTGTTATTTGCTAATTTACCCAGATGACACAAATGTGGATAAAAGCTATATTGAAGAAATGACTGAGATGTAGCTTCCTTTGAAAATGTAATTGTTTATATATTATTAGAGAGGTTTGCAGAATGGCACAAATGAGAGTAAGGACTAATTTGAAGCCCATGCCTCAGGTTTTAACAAATGCCCTGCCAATGAAGATCAATCATGAGAAAATAAAGTATTAAAAAGCTTAATAATAACTAGGATACATCAACGGCGACTGCCCTGTGATAATGAACTGAGTAGATTATCAGGCACAACATAATGAATGCCTTGTTTCCAATCAGCTTTTATAAACAAACAATGATGGATCCATCATCCAAAATTAGCAAAAACATCAGAGTGCAATGATGATTTAATTAAAATAGGCAGGATACAGAAATGAAGGGAAAATAAGTGGCCCACATAAAATAATCCTGTAACAAAGAGCTTTGAAATCAAAATTCACTCCAGAAAAATCACCAAACAGAATACAAGTAGGAAACTAGTATAATCCCCAGAATAATAAATTAGCACCAAGGTATTGTTTCAATGATTACAAATACAGCCTGCCCATCTTAATATTGGTTTGAAATAAAAGCAATGACTGAATTCACAGGAAGATTTTGAACAAGAAGAATAGTGGTATATAGAATGGAAAGTGGTTTGGGGATATATATGTATATATTGTGTATATCTATATTTTTTTTGTTCTTTAGTCTTAGCTATTCAGCAATAAGCATTCATTGACAGTGTCTCAGGATTTAATTGGCTTTTGTACAGAAATACTAAATGGATCTTGCTATCTCAGGCTGATTTTTTTAATAGGTGAAGATATTGCAATGTTTTGGTAGAACAATGATTTCATCTGAAGGAATAGTTGCTGTTCTGTTATAGATTGCTGTCTTCCAAACCTTTCTATGTTCATTCAATAATATTTGCTTTCCTGAACTTCCTGTGCTTCCAGTCAGCGTAGACTTTTCTCTATTTTTCACCCATGACTTTATGTTTTCTTGCTCTATGCTTTTGTAGAAGCTATCCTCCATGCCAGGAATGCACTAATTTCTCACCTGTGCATCATAGAATCTTTTCACTTGCATGAAGATGCAGCTCAAGATCTGCTTCCATGCCTTGTCTAACTGGTAGTGAGCTCCTTCAGTATCTACCTTGTAGTTAGTGACATTGCATCTATTTATTGTCTCTGTTTTCTTTACACACACACACACGTATATATATATATATATATATATATCCATGCTCTATTTTCCCATAGAATATGTTTCTTCAGAGTAGTACATTTTTCTTTTGTATTTTGCCTTTGTATCTCTAGGGCCTTTAGAGTGTCTGGTGTGTAATAGGTGTTTAATCTGTGTTGGTTGATTGATTTTCATCTTGCATGGTTCTTATCCACGTCTTTCTTAAACACTCTTGTGGAAGATCTTGAACATGCTGGCAACTTCTCAATATGTTTTTAATGATTTTCTGAATTAGGCAGCTAAATTGTGTAGTGGATAAAGTGCTGAATTCAAATTCTGCCTAAGATACTTACTAGCTTTGGGACCTTAGGCAAGTTGATTAATCCTTCTTAGACTCAGTTTCCTAATGCAGAATTGGGGATAAAAACAACTAATTCACAAGATTTTTTGAGGAACAAATGAGGTAGCCTATGAAATGCACTTTACAAATCTTATGTTGCTGTATATGCTAGTTAGCATACCATTTACCACTTCAACTAACCATCTCTTACCCCTTCATTTTGTTACATGACCATCCATTCTTTTCTTTCTTAGTCACATATATCTTTGATGATATCTTTTATGTCACTTCTAATGCACAAATAAGCATTGATTACATACTACACCCTGCTTATACCATCATATTCAAATACGTTTTAGATACAAGTAGGATTAAAATACAATGTACTTATTTCTTTTGAAATTCAAATAGGGTTTGAAAATTTTAAAGTAAAAGATAGAATTTTAGGAACAATAACTTTCCTTTGGTGATCAATTCGATTCAAAAGCCCCATGGAGGGGCTTCAATACAGGGTGGGTTGAAACGCGTACAAAGATGGGTGAATAAGCAGAATATAATTTTTTAAAAAATGCCAGTACTTCAAATGTTTTTATTTGTAGGAAGACAAGAAAAGACTTGAGGGTTTTCAACTATCTCAGGCTATAGTTTTAGAGCAACAGAAATTATGTAGGTCATTCCTGTAGCTAAATAGACTATTATTCTTGTACTACATAGAGGAAAGAACATTAGACTAGAAGTCATATAATCAGAATTTATTTACTGTCTTTTCCAGAAGTTCCTACACAAATAGGAAAAAATGCAATCATCGACTTATTTATTCCTTTTGAAATTCAAATAGGATTTGATTTTTTAAGTGGAATATGAAATCCCAGGGATAATATATTTCTCTTAGTGATCAACTCTTACTATTCCCCTAACAAATCTGGAAATTCACACAACTAAAAAGTGTGAACTCTCTCAGCTTCAGTTGCCTAATCTGGAAAATGGGGGCAACAATCATCACACTGCCTAAGTCTCTTTACTCTCCCAGTTATTTTTATGGAATCACATGGGATGATGTATGTAAAGTATTTTGTAAATGTAAAACACTCTTTAAATATGAGTTATTATTATTATTATTATTATTATTATTAATTGTATATCTAAAATTCCAAATACTCAAATAGTATAGAGGCAGTATCTCTGTCCCTGTAAAGATTCCTCTTGTAAAATTCTGGCTATAAAAAATAAAATTGGATGCAGAAGGGAAAGGAGATGTACTTAAAATAAGCACAATAAACCATATATTGTTTCTATTCCTTTAACATATCACATCTCTTTTAGGTGCAGAGACCTCACTTTGAAGCATATGGATGCCTAGTGCACATGCTCAAGATTTGGAGAGAATGAAATCTGACCTCAGAACTAGAAAAGCCAAAAAGAAAATGTGAAGAAGAAGATGCTTTTATTTACTCAGGAACAGATAAAAGAAAAGAGGGTTTTTCTAGAATGTGATGAAATTATATTTTGAGAGGGATAGAGAGAGAAATAGATAAGAGGGTCTGAAGAGGGGTGGACTGAACAGAGAAACTGGGCATCAGAGACTTCATTTTCAATTTCTAGTTTTGCTGCTGTTACAGTGGCAAATACTGTACAGTTCATTAGTTCATTCATTCATTTAATAACCTCCTATGTACATCATCCTACTCATTTGAAAAAGGATATTACTGCTATGGGACAAATTATAATGGCTTCATCACCCCTCTATTATATTCCACCCTGTACTCAAATGTCACTTATTCCAGGAACCATTTAAATCATTCTCAAGAGAAGCATAGAGATAACTCTTTCCCTCCCTGACATGATTCTAACACAGACCTTTACATACAACACTTATGTTGTTACTATTCATTCTTTCATGGCTTTTTTTTTTTGGTATTATAGTTTCTTGTACATATATAATATCTCTCAAGAGGCCTTAAGTTCTATGAAGGCAGCAACAATATCTAATGTATACATGGATTACCACATAATAGTAGCACAGCATTCTGTAACAAAGTAGGTGCTTGATAAATATTTGTTACATTAAATTGGATAATAAAAATTTTACTATGTTAAGTGCAAAATAGATATCCAGAGTGATATGAAATGTTTGAAGATAAGGCAAAACATAATATGTTAAATACATTATGGAGGTGCATAATGAAGCACTTTTCTATGTCTTAAAGGGAAAAGGATATGACTGATTGAGAGATCAGGGAAACTTCATGAAAAAAGTAATATTTGATTTTGGTTTTAAAAGATGGGTAGAATTTCAACAGGCAAAGATGGACTGGAAGGTGTCTAGCTAATGGAAATGGTCTAAACAGGATGCAAAGTTGGGCAAAGTGTAGGGCTTGTTTGGAAAAGAGACAGTCTTCCAGTTTGTCCTCTCTTGCATAGGGAAGAACAGTATTAAATAAACATGGACTGTTAGAGTGCCATGAAATCCTAGAAGGCCTTGAATGCCATACAAGTGCCTGGGCTTTACTCAGATCATCAGGGAGGATGCTTGAAGGTTTCTCAAGCGGAAGGGTAGGACATGAATATTTTTATATGTAGGGAAAAATGATCTAGAAATAGTGTGAAGCATAGATTGGAAGAGGGAAGGAACAAAGGCAAAATTATCCATTATAATTTTATTGTGATATCCCCAATTAATACACGATTAAAGGATATGAACAGATAGTCTCAAAAGAAAAATTTCAAGTTCTGAACAATAATATTAAAAATACTCCAAATTTTTAACAATTTAATAAATGCAAACTAAAGTCATCAGATTAGCGAAGTTGGCAGAAAAAGAAAGTGAAAAATGTTGGAAGAACGGTAGGAAAATGGGACCATTAATATATTGCTGTTAGAGCTGTAAATTCCTCAAGCCGTTCTGGAAAATGACATGGATCTATGACCCAAAAGTCACTAAATTGTGTATACCCATTGACTAAGTGATGCCACTATTGGTCTGATTACTCAAAATGATCAAAGAAAGAGGAAAAGAACACATGAATATACTCTCTCTCTCTCTCTCTCTCTCTCTCTCTCTCTCTCTCTCTCTCTATATATATATATATATATATATATATATATATACACACACATATATACACACACACATATATGTATGTGTATGTATATGTATATATGTGTGTGTGTGTGTATATATATATATATATATATATATATATATATATATATATATATATACACATAACAGCTCTTTAATTTGTTTTAAATAGTATTTTTCCAATTACACATAAAGACAACTTTAAACATTCATTTTTGGAAAGATTTTGATTTCCAAATTTTTCTCTTTCCCTCCCTCCCCTCCCTCCTCCCCAAGATGGCAAGCAAGTTGATGTAAGTGATACATGTGCAATCATGAAAAACATATTTCCACAGTAATCATGTTGTGAAAGAAGAAATAGAACAAAGAAAAAAATGAAAAAAGTGAAAATAGCATGCTTCTATATGCATTGAGACTCCATCAGTTCTTTCTCTGGATGTGTATAATCTTTTTCATCATGAGTCTTTTGGAATTATCTTGGATTGCATTGCTGAGAAGGGCTGTCACTCATAGTTGATCATCACACAATGATACTGTTACTATGTACAATGTTCTCCTCGTTCTGCTCACTTCACTCGGCATCAGTTCCTGTAAGTCTTTCCAAGTTTTTCTGAATCTGTCTGCTCATCATTTTTTATAGCATAATAGTATTCAATTATATTCATATGCCACAACTTGTTCCACTATTCCCCAATTAAGGGCATCCCCTCAATTCTTTGCCACCACAAAAAGAGAGCAGGTCTTTCTGTAACGGCAAAGAACTGAATACTAAGTGAGGGTGCCTATCATTTGACAAATGGCTAAACAAATTAAGGTATATGAATGTAATAGCATGCTATTTATTATGCCATAAGGAAAAATGATAAGAATAGTTTCAGAGAAACTTGGGAAGACTTGTATGAGATGATGCAAAGTGAACTCAACCAGAAGAATAATTAGTAAAATGACAAACATTTTAAAGACAACTTTGAAAGATTTAAGGACTTTAATCAATACGTTGATCAACCAAAATTACAAAGGACCAATGATGAACCACACTACCCACCTCCTGAAAGAAGTGATGGATTCAAAATATAGAACTAGGCACAAACTTTAGACAGGGACAATTCATGAATTTGTTTTGCTTATATGTATGTGTGTATGTATGTATGTATGTATGTATGTATGCATGTATATGTGTGTGCATATATATGTACACACACACGCACATATATATATATACACATATATATATATATATATATATATATATGTATTATATATATATAATTTAAGGGATTTTGTTTCCCTTTTTATTTTGTAAAGGATCAGGAAGGTGAGAAAGTGAAATTTATTAGGGAAAAACAATTTGTTCCAATAATTTCAATGCCAGATAATTGATACTACTAGATTTTACTAGGTTGGTAGCAGAAGCAAAAGAACAGAGGGAAAAGATGCTGGAGATAAAATTGATTGGATTTGAGATTAAATTGGATATAAAAGGTGAGGAAGAAGGAAGACTCAAAAATAGTGCCAAGGTTTTGAACTTGAGAGAGTGGACAAATTATGGTCATGAGAACAGTGAAATCTAAACCAGTTAAATATCAAGTTCAGTTTGAGATACTTGTCAGAAATCTATGTGGCTACATATTGTGGGGAGCCTTGTTGTCAATTCCATTTTTCTATCAGTAGAGGAAACCAGAAAGGGTACTAGTTTTTTGGACCTGAATCTTACCAATAAAAAAGAACTAAATAAAGTTGAAATGATGTTAACTTTGGGAGGAAAGATCACATTAGCTTAGATTTTATTGAGACAAAAACAATATATTGCATGATATGAATCTGAGATTTTTGAAGAGTGGATATTGGAGTTCAAAAAATGTTAGGAAATCATAGTCTAAGCTTCTGGAGGGGAGTTAGCTTCAAAGGCATAAGATGTTCTTAAGAATAAAATTTTGACAGCAAAAATGTAAACAGTTCTGATGAGGAGAAGAGGTAGGGTTCTAAAGAGACTGATGCAGATACATAGGGAATTCATCAATTAGCTTGAGGGGTTTTTTTAAACACATATAAAGTTATCTCTAGTTTAATTTTCAACAACAGTACCAGTATCGATATTGTTCAAATTTTTCATTAGCATGTTGACTTTAATGCATTTAGCATGTCAAAGTTTTAATGAATTACTAAATTATGTAGATTGTTTTCAGGACACTCTGCCAATTAAAAGCCAATAGTAAATTGGATGGTGTTGAACTTCCTAATACATAGCTTAGCTTGTCAATATTACTACTAATAATAAGTTAACATTTATATAGCACTGTAAGTTTGCAAAGTACTTTAAATTTGTTATCTCCTTTTATCTTCACAACTATGTTGTTGGATAGGTGTTATTATCTCCATTTTACATATGAGGAAACTATGGCTAAGTGACTTGCATAGGGTCACAAAGTTGAGACACTTTTGACCTGAGATCTTCCTGACTCCAGGGCAGAGCGACCTAAACATCAGACTATCTAAATGCCAATCTGTCATTGGGACCAGGCTTGTAGAATTTCCAGCTTTATAGAAGCAGCAAGAGTTTGTGTTATTGATACAGTCAGTGACATGTTCCTTTTGAGTGGAAGGATGACTCAGAGACTTTACTTGGAAAAAAAATGACTTGTTGGAGTTAGTTTAACCATGTGTTCCAAGGCAAAAAAAGAAAAAAAAAATGTCATTTTGTGGGAGGTTGCCGTTAATGTAATTGAAATGTATATGCCAACAACTTTTGTAGAGCATAAAGATATAGGGAAATTATATGAAAAAAGTATAGAGTCATCTAAATTAAGTAAACATATGTCTTACTTTTTAGTGACACAAATATAAAAGTAAGCATAAGGGAGAATATAAAAATACATTGGAAAATATGCTTTAAGATAAAAAAATGAAAGAAGTCAAAAACATGTACTCTATACCAAAAACAAATGCTTATATATCCTGAATATATATGATATTGTACATCAGAAAGAGATACATTAACGTGATACTCATTGACCAACATCAAAATACACAAAAGGAAACTGGCTATTTCTTAATGGACTAGAAACCAAAGAGCCAAGAGGAAGTTCTTTGATAGTTTTCTCTAGAGATCTACTCTCAAAACTGTGATTTTCAATATTTCTGTCAATGACTTGTACAAAGGCACATCATGTAAAACAGAAATTCAGATAGCAGAACTAGGAAAGATAGCTTACATATTAAATGACAGAACCATGTTCGAAAGGGAATTTATAGATTCAGTCACTATGAGTTTTGACATTTAGAGTTTGGTTGGGTTTTTTTTTTGTTATTTCACATGAAGGTGATCTATGGATTCTTTCAATTGTCACCTTATTGTGTGTGTGCGTGTGTGTGTATGCATGTGTGTGCACATGTATATGTTCAGAAGTTCTGGGCTGTTTTCTTGTATTATTTCTTACATTATTTTGTTTAGGTTTTTTGACTTGTGTTTTTTTGTGAGACCTAAAATCCTTCCATTTTCTATACATATCTATCTATATCTTGTCTTTGAGATCTTTATGTTTTGTTTCTATGGATAATATGCCTTCTTTTAATGTTTTTGACATTTGCTTGTTTTCTTCCACAGTATCCTTCACTTCCGTGTATTTGTATTCCCAATCAGTTATCCATTTTTTCCCCCTTTCATGAGACTCACCACCAAAAAGTAATTTATGATGTCTGGAATGCTAGTCTTTAGCATAGTGTGTTAATAAATACTAATAAATAGTGTTTTATAAATGCTTATTGACCTGTGGATTTTTAATTTGCCTTCGTTATTATTAGTAACTTAGAACATTCTTTTATATGGCTGTTAATAATTTCTGCTCATTTTGAGAACTTTTGGTTATATCCTTTGACTATATATCTATTGATCAATGGCTATTGAGCTTTTGTAATATGTGTATGTATATATGTATATACATACATATACATATGTGTATTTGTGCAATATATGCATACATATATATGCATAGGAACATTTATATTACTTCTCTATCTTGGATACCATCCATAATCTATTTGCCTCAAAGATTTTTTTCCCCCATTTGACCACTTTTCTTCTAATTCTAAATGAAATAATTTACTTTGTGCAGATTTTCATTTCATGTAATGAAATGTATCTGTTTTAAGTGTCACATTTTCCTCTATCCTTTGGTTGAGACTACATCTTCCAACCATAGCTATGAAATGTATATGATGTGGAGAAAGCAGTTATATTAAAATGGTTTATAAGTAAAATCTACAAATTGAGAAGCTAAATGGTGCAGCACAAAATTGAGGTACTTGGAATTCAGAACTCCTTGCTGGGAATCTTGGTTTCACTAGTTTATAATTATGTGACTTTGGGTTAATCAATTGACCTCAGTCTTGTAATATTTAAAATAGAGAAGTTGAATTGGATGACTTTTAAGGCCCAACATTCTATGACTCTAAACTTGCTGTTGTTCATATGTGTTCAACTCTTCATGACCTCATTTGGAGTCTTCTTTGCAGAGATCCTGAAATGGTTTTCTATTTCCTTCTCCAGCTCAACTTGCAGATGAGGAACTGAGATAAACAGGGTTAAGTGACTTGCTCAAGATTATATAGCTAGTAAGTGTCTAAGGCCAGATTTGAACTCCAGGGCCTGTACTCTATTTACTGTGCCACATGACCCTAAATTGGGAATCCTTAAACTGGAGTCCATCAACTTATTTTATTTTTTCCTGGTAACTAGTTTCAATAAAATTGGCATCCATTACAATCCTATATATTTTATTTTATGCATTTAAATCCATTATTCTAAGAAGGGATTAGCTGGCTTTATTTGACTGCTTTATGTGACCCCAAAAAGAAGATTTGGGCTAAACAATGCATATAAGCTAGATACTCAAAAAATCTATGTTGATTCCAGCCATTCAGTGAACTTGCTCCTTTGGAAAGGGTTTTTTGTTTGTTCGTTTTCATTTTCATCACCCAATGAAACCATTTAGTTAAATTTTGCTTCTGGAGGTGTCAGAACTCATGGTGCCCACAAATGAAAAGTAAAACTTACATCAGAAACTGAAATTAACTGAAACTGGAGACATACTGGGCATTATTAGTTCTGATTTGCACTTGAATGGCCCTAATGTGCTGTTTTCTGTATTCCACAGGATGAAATTGTGTCTTGCTATTTCACACAGGAACTTGAAATAAACATAGTGGATTTTAGTGGCCTCAATTCCTTTTTTAATAAGCACTATATCATCACAGTATCATATTTCTATGACTATTAAGAGACTGCAAGATCATCTGGCTTGCCTTCATGATGGTAAAGTATTATTACATCTATTTTACAGAAAAGCTAAATAATTTGTCTGAAACAACACAGCTAATTTGTTGTGGAAGGGGAAGAGGATAGAACTCAGATTGCTGTCCTTCTAGTGTGGTACTTTATCACACTAGACTGTCTCACATACACGAGACAGGATAATTCAATCGTCGTTTCATCTGTTATTATTTTATAGACATAGACTTAGAGCTAACTATCATTTAGGAGCATTGAAGTATTAATTCTCCTCAAAGTATACAAAAGAATTTCCAGGAATGAGTGATATGAAAGGAAAATCAGGCTTAATATTTCTGCCTAAATCTCCACAATCACAACAGGAATACTAAAACGGAATTGTATTATGGCATTTTCATAAATCTGGACATTTATCTATGATTATATAGAATCTTAATTAGTGCTAATTGAAACAACACATAGACTGGTTGAATAATAGTTTCTTAAAAAGAAAATAAGCGTATTGAACTAATTATTTAAAACTGCTTATTTTTGGCTTAGTAATACCTTTACTACGTTTGTATGGCAAAGAGATTGAAGAAAAAGGAAAATGACCCACTTGTACAGAATTTTTTCTTGTTGTTCAATTGATTATTTGTTGTCTCACTCTTCATCATACCATGTGGGGTTTTCTTGGCCAAGATACTGAAGTGGTTTTGCTATGTCCTTCAAAACTTCATTTCACAGACAAGAAAGCTGAAGAAAGAGGGTTAAGTGATTTTTACAAGTAAGTGTCTTAGGTTGGATTTGAATTCAGGCCCTCCTGACTCCAGCCCTAGCACTCTATCCACAGTACTACTTAGCTGCCCCCTACACAAATATTTACAGCAACTCTTTTTGTAGTGGAAAAGAATTAGAGATTGAAGTTATGTCCATCAGTTGAGGGATGGCTGAACAAGTTGTACTATTTGATTGTGATGGAATACAATTACGCTATAAGAAATGACAAACAGGATGGTTTCAGAAAAACCTGGGAAGTCTAATATGAAGTGATACAAAGTGAAGTGAATAGAACCATGCCTTTGTATACAGTAACAGCCATTGTATAAGGATGATGAACTCTGAAGGAGTTAGTTACTCTGAAGACAATGATCCAAGAGAATTCCAAAGGATTCATGATTTAAAAAAATGCTATCCACCTTCAGAAAGAGAACTGATGAATTCTGAGTAGAGACTGAAGTATTCTTTTAAAAATTTCTTTATTTTTCTCGGGGTTTTTTTTACATGTATTTTCTTTCACAACAAGGCAACATGGAAATATATTTTGCATGACTTCACAAGTATAATAGTTATGATGTTGCTTGCCTTCTCAAGGAGTAGGGGAGGGGTGGGATGGAGGCTGAGAATTTTGAACTCCACATTTAAAAAAATGAATGCTAATTTTTACATTTAGTTTAGAAATAGTTAACAAAATTAAAATATATAAAACAAATACATTTTAAAAAATTGAACTTTGTGCAATTTTAAATATTTTAGATATTTCACTTTACTATTAGGAGAGAAAACATATTTTTAATAAAAAAAATCACTGAGTCAGAGGATATAGGCCTGTTTACTAGTAAAAATTAGCTCTACCACCTCAACTAAGTGGCTTCAAACTAGAGTAAATAGTAATTAATTTATAAGGCAGTACTCTAGTTTTTCATGCCTATTTTTGCTTTCCATTCTCTTTGTTCCTTCTTACATACTTTATCTTGTTTAGATTCAATATGTTTGAAAAGGTTAAGGTTCAAATGCCAACAATTGTCAACATTAGCTGGCTAATATTAAATGATAGGTTAACTAGGTGATACAGTGGCAAACGGTTCCAGTGTCTTTGCAAAGAAAACCCCAAATGGGGTCATGCAGAATCAGACATCACTGAAACAAGTAAACAACAGTATCATTAAATGATATAAAAGTAAACATAAAATTTCAGTATTAACAGTAGATTAAGCAAGACAATAGAAATTATTGTAATACATTATACATTATGTGATACATGTATTATATAATATGTACCATAACATAATAAGATATTATAATAATAATAGAAATTATTAAAACATATCTCTAAGCTTAGTTAATGAATGGTTCACTTGATGGATTTTGTTTTTGTTTTTTCTTTTGCCAAATTTACTATGAGCTAGACCTGTGCTAGAAAATGTCAGATTTGTTTAAATAAAATATACATTTTATAGATGTATGAATTCATGAATTCAAAATCACACTAACATAAAAAGCAATATAGACTGTTTTTCTATTTGTTGTATTTTAAATTCTAGGTAAAATATTTAATTGTATGTCAGTTGAAAAATATTTATTAAATGCTAACTATGGGTAATGTTTGTAGCAGTTCCTTCAAACTACATATCCTGTAAATAATTTGCTCAGGTAAACTAGAAAGAATGCCAGAATACAATAGGTAATTCTCTTATTAGATCATTTACAGGTTTGGAATTCTTTATTATCAAGTATATCTATTTTTATTCTACATAGTCTAAGAAATGTGGTAAACTATTTGAAGCAAATGATGCCAAAATGATAAAATTAAGAGGAAAAAAAACCTAGAAAACAAAACAAATTAGACCTTGTGAATTTCTGATAATTGAAGAAATTAAAGGGAATATTTTTCATCTGTATATGCCAAATAGAGTTGGAATACACACAAAAGTAGACCTGTTTGTGTAAAACTATATCTCCTTTCCATAAAAAAAGATAAAGTCATTTTCAGGTATAAAGCTTACTCGTATTCAGGTTCTTTGACATGGATGAAGGAAATGAAAATATAAATGCCTCATTGTAAAAAGATTCAATTTTCCTGTGTGGGAAATAATCGTTGAATACTGAGGGTATATTAGAGATTTCATTGCATTATCTTGTCACATTGATACAAAAGGATAAGTCAACAAAGAGTTTGAATAGAGTTAAAGCACTGAAGACAAACCGCTCCATATAGCTGCCAATGGAACATCTATTTTGCTGAGTGTCATTGGTAATACAGGTTGAGATCAAATAAAATTTAGGCCATGTAGATAAACTAAAATTAATATTATAGTTTTATAACCCTGGTTTTGTGGTTAGCAACAGGATATGTCTGCACTTTGCTACCAGTCCTTGAAGCTAAAATTGTCCATGAGAGCAGCAGTGAATGAAAAGATCCACAGCCTAGATTATCCACTCTATGCAAAAAAAAGGCAAAAGCAAAAAAATAAATAAATAAAAAAGTTGTGATTTATAAAACTGCCTTTATCAAATGATATGCAGACCTGTATAAGGATACAGAATCTTTCTTAAGGGATGATAAAGAAATGGTCGATAGGAATCCTTATGTTAAAAAAAAATGCTCCCAATCCTGGGTTTGTATTCATCAGAGTCAAAAAAAAGAGAGTTATCTAGGTCACAAATGTGGTACAGGCACCTGGACAATTAAAATTATCATCATCAAGTGCATAGAATGTATATAGATGAACATAAATTGTTTGAGGTTAGGAAAAGAATGTCGTTAAGGCTTTGTTAAGTGCATACCATGAGCCAGGCACTATGTTAAGCTCAGGTGGTACAAAGAAAGGCCAAAATAGTCCCTTAAGAAGCTCATGTTCTTATGTGACAATGACATGTAAATGACTAGTTACATACAAAATATATACAGAATAAATGGAAGGCAATCTCAGTAGGGAAGACAATTCTGACATCAGTAGAAATAATCCAGTTTGGAAGAGAGTACAGCTTGGGAGGAAAGATTGCAAGTTCAATTTTAACATAATATGAACAACTTCAAGAATTCGCTGTAATAGGTGGATCTGAGATTTCCTTGCTTTGTTTTCTTTTTCCTCTACCTCTGAAGAACACAAGATAGCTATGTCCTCTGTCTTTTGCAGCTCTTGTCTTGCCCTTCCCTGGGTCCACCTAATGTGTAGATAACCTTTTTTCCTGTTTTTTTTTTATTATCTTGCAGCAGCCCAGTTGTCCCTCAATATTTCTGTACAACTGGTCCATCTTTTTTTTTCCAGGCTATACGCCTTTATGATAATCCTTTGCACAAATTATCCTACAGAATTTTTCACTAATAATCTTCTCACACCCAATCTCTATTGGCCTTTCTGTTGCCTATAGCATTAATTTTTCTGAAGCTGCATTATTCCGTTACTTAAAGACCCACAGCATTTCCAGAAGAATCACTGGTGTCAAAATAGGAGAGGATTATAGCATCATATATCTGGAGACAGAAGGAACCATAGAGATCATCTGTTCCAACTTCTTTTTGTTGATGAGTAAACTGAGACCAAAAATGGGTTAAGTGATTTGGATGTAAGATTTTTCAGATGTTTGTATATGGAAAAGACATGAAAATATTTTGCCTTGGGATATTTGAAAGCCTCCAAAATGAAATCCACAATATTTGAGTTTGAACTAATTTTTCATATAGAAAAAGCCAAATATATGAAGAATGTCTGAGTGCACTCTTTCAAAATCTTTGCTTCTTAGAATCCCTAATATCCTTCAAAAGTCACCTCAAATATCACTTGTGAGTCCTTTCATCGTGCCCCCAGCTATTATTGCCTCCTTCCCACAAATGACTTTGAATTTATTTTGCATATCATTTAAGTATACTAGAATATGCTAGTATATGTATATACCTACCCTTGTGTACATATATAAAAAAAAAACCAGCATAAATTTTATTTCTTCCAGATGAAGATAAACTTCTTGAGGTCACAGATTATTTCATTTTTATTTTTGTGTACTCAGTGGCTAACTAGAAGTGTCACATAAAAGGAACTAAATGATTATTCATTGGCGGATTGGTGAATGGATCAAACAGATTCAGAATATGGCCATTTTATGAACCACCCATACAAGTGGCCTATCAATTTATGAACAAGAGAAGATAAGTAGAACGAATTACCTCTTGGAAATTGTGCAGTATTTTTTTTAATAATTCCAATCTTCTTAGTGAAACAAAGGCTCATCTTTCTAAAAAAAACAAACAAAATAACTATAAAACAAAGTAATTAAAGTAAATACTTGAGAAGTATAATCAGACTATCATATGAAGTCCAACAGAGATAGAGCATTACCAATTGCCTTAATCTTATAAGTGCTCTTTGCATTTGTCCTTTGCTAAAACATATTGTTTACATTGAATTCAGTAAAATGTAAAAACAAAATTTCAATTTACTTTTTAATTTTAATTTAAATTCAAACTCTAGGTATTGATCAACATGCACATGTTTCAGTTGCTTTTGTTATAGTTATTTTTTTTCAATTAACCATAATTTATTTTCTCTTCATCCCATCACCCTTTTTCCCCCATGGTGAGATGAAAACAAAACTTTTGTAACAAATATGCAAAGTTAAATTTTAAAAGGAATCCCATATTCACAATGTCCAAAAATCATGTCTTTAATTTTGAATATTTAATCCATCAGCTTATCAAAAATTGGGTTGCATTTTTCACCAACAACCTTCTGGAATCGTGGTTCATTATTGTCTTGATCAGAGGTCTTATTTCTGTAAAAAAATGTTTGCTTTTGCAACATTGTTTTTGTAAACACATTTTATAATTTTAAAATATATTATATAAATACAATTATAAAAGTATATTTATATAAGTATCCTCATCTTTCTTTATCACATTAAGTTCATATGAGTCTTCTAAAGTTTCTCTGAAATAATCCCATTTGTTTTCTTTTTTTCTTACAGCATAAAAATATTTAATTATATTCAAATACCATAATTTATTCACCATTTCCCTAAATAATGGTTACCTTCTTATCCTCTAATTATTTGCTGCTACAAGAAGAGGTGCTAAATATTTTTTTTTTTACATATAGTATTATTCTTCTTTCTTGATCCCTTTGTATTATATGTTTAGCCATGGGACTGCATGTTTAGCAACATTTTGGTCATAGTCCCAAATTACTTTCCAGAATGGATAGATCAATCCACAGACACACTAAAACTATTCTAATTGACCTGGTTTTACTGCAGCACCTCAAATACTTGGTATTTTATTTTATTTTATTGTAAACTTTGTTGATTTAATAGTTATGAGCTGGATTTTTTTTTAGTTTGATAGGAATTTTTAAGTTTGTATTTTATTTGGAGCACTTTTTTTCTTATGGCTAGAGATACCTGCATTGTCTTCCTTGGAGAACTGCCCATTCATATCCTTTGATTATTTGCCAATTGGGAAAATAGCTCATATTATAATTTGAATAAGTTCCATATATATATATATATATAATATATATATAATATATATATATATATATAATATATATATATATATATATATATATATATATATATAAGCAGAGAAACATACTGAAATAGTCCTCCCTCTTCTCCCCCCCACTTTCCTTTTTCACCCTTTCTAATCTTAATTATATCATATATTTTTTTAATGAAAAAATTATATATCAAATTGTTCATTTTATCTTCTACAATGCACCTTGGGTCATGAGTAGACTCAAGAGTTATTTTTAGTTTGTTCCTTTAATTTGTCTATAATGTGACCTTTTATATCTAGGACATGAGTCCATTTAGTACTTATCTAGTACATTGTGTAAGGTATTGGTCTAAGCCTAATTTCTGCCAAAATGTTGTCTAGTTTGCCAAGCAATATTTTTTAATAAAATAGTGAATCCCTACCCCATTAGGAGGTCTTTGGGTTTATCAGACTAGGTTCTTTTGCTTCTCTAGGTTATGTGTCAATTCTCTTCCACTGACCAACCTTTCTACTTCATAATCAGTGCCAAATAATTTCAATGTACTTCTTTACAGTATAGTTACCCAGTAATTCTGGGACCTCTTCCTACTTACTTTTTTTTTCATTTTCATTACATCCTTTACAATTTTTGAACTTTTGTTCCTGTAGACTAATTTTGTTATTTTTTAAAAAATTCTATAGTATTTTATTTGGCATAGCACTAATTAAGTAAACTTAGATAGTGTCGTTATTTTTTTATATTGGCTCAGCCTACCTTTCAAAAAATTATATTTGTTTCAATTATTTGGATCTGTCTTTATTTTTCTAAATAGTATTTTGTAGTTGTATTTATGTAGTTCTTGTGTGTGTGTATTGGTAGGTAGACTGCCACATATTTTCTACATTTTGTAGCTATTTTAAGTGAAATTTCTCTATCTCTTTATGTTGGGTTTTATTGGCATTGTAGAGCAATGCTGATGATTTATATAGACTTATCTTACATCCTGAAACTTTGCTGAAGGAAGTCCTTCAATTAGTTTTTAGTTGACTCTCTGAAGTTCTCTCAGCATACCATATCACCTGCAAAAAGAAATAATTTTGTTTCTTATTCACCTATTCTTCTTCCATCTTTAACTTCTTTTTTTCCTTTCTTATTTCTATAGCTGAAAAGTATGGTACTATATGAAATAGTGGTTGGGACAATGGACATCATTGTTATAACACTGATCTAATTGGGATTTTTTTTTTTATTGCCATTACATATAATGAGGGCCAACAAAGTACAACAAACTTTATCATGTTAAGGAAAAATACATTTATAATGATACTTTCTGGCATTCTTAATAAAAGTGATTATTGTATTTTGTCTAAAATATTTTTTCTGTATTTTTAATGTAATCATATCATATGATCATATGATTGTTAGTTTGTTGGAAGTTATAGTAGTTTCTGAGAAGCTGGTGGAGGAGTCCAAGACCTATTCTGGGGTCAGAACAATGGAGCTGCTGGACCAGCCCTTTTGTGAGCCCACTGATTCAATCTATGATTACCTCTGAGGTCAGGTAGTTTGCTTGACTACCTCTATTTTGACCCCACAGATTTAGTCGGCTACCCACTCTGAGATGAGAGAGATAACTCTACAGACCTATTTGGAGCCAGAAGGCTGATTACAATATAGCCTAGCCCTTGGCACAGTGCATGATGCAGGGTAGGCACCTAATAAATGCTTATCGACTGACAACCTGATCCTGGATCATCCTTGTTCCATGGTTCCTGCCTTTCTTATTGCTTGTAGGTTGAATTTGTCACCCTGGCCTGGAAATATTACCCACTGAGATTTCTCTGCAGATTTTATGAGCACTACTTGTTTTGGTGTTCTTTTTAGTTCTTTGTTGGGGTGGTTGTAGAAGAAGCGGAACTTTCCTGATTCCTCCTATTCCATGATCCACATTCATGTCCATATGGCATATGTGTATAGTAGGTGTATACACACAAACACACACATGTACATACATATATATGTGTACATGTACATATTCATATATATAAAATACTCCATACATACATATGTAATATATGCTGTAGAATGTATTTTACATAACCTGAATTCCCAGAAAAGTGTACTTCATGACATGTTCAATATGAATTTACATCTATATAATGTGTGGATTTTTTTTAACCAGGTTTATAACAACTATTATTACAGTGTAGATTTGTTATTACTATAACACCCTTGATTAATGTTTATCCTAGCATAAGTTGTTAGTGAGATTTAAGGTTAGACTGAGTAGAAAGATAAAGACATAAAGAAACATAATAGAAATATGTGGAAAGTCAAGACCTCATTATCAATGAGCCCATGGAATGGAGCTTGAGCATGAGGCCCGCTATGCCTTTCTAGCAACAAAAACTTGAGGAAGGCTACATAGGACTCAACTTTATAGATACATTACAATTACAAAATGGATTTGAAAAAAGTTGTGGGCTCTAGCAACTCTATTACCTGTTGGCTGCCATAATTTAGCTCTTTGTCAAACAAAGAGCAAACCAGCAACAGAATGTGGAACTAGGGAGTGCCGCGAGTGCCTGCGTCCGCAGACGTGGTCTGATGCCGGCAGAGTGTGAAGAGAGAAAGAATCACGGGCAAGGTGGAAGATGTGAAGAACAAACTTCATTTATTGATCTGAGGGCCCAGGCTTATATAATACTAAATCAAGCAATTGTAACATTATTTTCCATGAAAAGCACAAACCTAATTAAGTGATGTCCTTACTTCCTTGTACCTTGTCTTTTACTTTCTTTCCTGCATCCTGTCCTGTACCCTATCTGTTTCCTCCCTTCCTGCATCCTGTTCTCAAGAGACGGAACAGGGGGGTGGTGAGCCAAAATCCTGAGTTTCACAGCTGTCGGGCTTAGTACAATCTACAGGTAAGACCCAGGCTTGCCTAAGCCCTCCAACTCCCCAAAGCTGGCCCTCTACAAGTCAGAAAGTTAACAATAGTTGTGGGAAGGTAGATAGGTTAGATCTGTGGGAATTGTGTGGGGAAATAAGTTTTAAGTGTTCTATTTTTGGCATAAGGATACTTAAGTGTTCTGTAGCAGAAATACTTGAATAGATCGATAGTTATCTGGGTCCAGGATTGGATAGATAAAAATAAGTGGTTTGTTTTATGTGAAAATATGTTGTGATTTCTATGATCCAAAATTCTCCTAGAAATAGTCACATCTTTTGTCAGTGCTCTTAGGATCATAAAAGTTACCCAGTTTTGTTTCTGTTTGTTTGCTTCCTTGTATTTACTGGATAAAAGATGATTGAATCCTCAGCTTGACACTTGAAAGGAAAGGAAATGCTACATGGAAATTTCATCTCTTAATACAATATTCTCTGCCTATGAGCAAATCACTTTTTGTGTTTTTCTTTATATGACCGTGAATTATGGAATATCAAAGTCTTTTAAGAATCAAAATTATAGGCAAATCAAAGAGCACAGGAAAAGAAAATGTGGACATTTGGAACTGAATTAATATATAAGGAAAGAAGAAAGAAGGTTAGAAAAGGCAAGAGAAGGAAGGAAAATAAGAGAGGGAAAAGAGAATGTGGAAAGAGAAGAACCGAAAGACTCATTACCAAAACCTAGAGAGAAGAAAATGTGTAGCAGTAAGTGATCAACATGTATGAATGCTGCAGATAGGTCAAAAAGGATGAAGATGAAGAAATTGTCATTAGTTATGGCAATTAAGAAATAATTGGTCACACCATCAGAGGGAGAATAGATCATGCATCTATTTGGAGTACCTATTGAGGATGAAACCTGTGAGTAATTTTATCAGCTGATGTCTCTTAGGCACATCCAAAACTTGGCCATCCCTGACAAACTCAAGGAAGTTTTAAAGTTCTACTTTTTAAAGTTTTAAAAAGTCTTTATTCTTTGGGCATATTCCTTCTCCCTTTGTCTTGTTCCTCAGTGTTGGTGGAATAGAGCTGATCACCATCCTTCAGATACTTCAACATGATTTCAAATGATAAACAAGTCAACATGTGTTTTTTGAGGTAGTGAGAAGAGGCCTCCTTAGTTATTGTGCGTATGTTGCCTCACAGGTCCCAATTTCAGATATTTTAGTCACATGCATGGCTTTTATCTTATTTTTCTTCAAAAGTCTTTATATTATTCCAGATTTAGACTCAGAAGTTTGGGGAGAATTTGATAAAGAATGTAAGCTTTACTTCTTGATTCCTACTTGTTATCATCCTCTTCATATATGCTGATTGCATTCTGGCTCTGTAAATAAAAGTGCTGAATTCAGGACTCATTCTACTTCTGATTCATCATGACTCTGGATCCTTTGAAACTCTGCATTGAAGGCTCTTACATATATAAACTCACAGGGAGAAGCATAAGAAAACATTCTATAATTACCATCTTTTATTCTCTGTCTCTTTCTATGTCTTTATCTGTCTAACTTTGTCTCTCTCTCCTCTCTCCCTCTTCCACTTTCCTCTCTTCTCATATCCTCTTGTCTCCTCTCCTAACTCTCAGGTCAAAATTTTAAGATTTAGATGATTTCTACTCTTTTAAACAATGGCATTTCTGATTTGAGCCATGAAATTTGGTCTTTTATGAATTTGCAAGAGTAGTCTCTAGTTCCACATTCTGTTGCTGGTTTGCTCTTTGTTTGACAAATAGCTAAATTATGGCAGCCAACAGGTAATAGAGTTGCTAGAGCCCACAACTTTTTTCAAATCCATTTTGTAATTGTAATGTAAATGTTTCTATAAAGTTGAGTCCTATGTGAGGCACCAGTAATGAATGGCTGTGGAGATTTTTATTTTCATGCTGCTCCAGGGAGACTAAAGGCAGAGAGGCATTACAAGGTTTCTAAAAAGTGAGTCTAAAGAAATTATAATGAAGCTTAAGAAATTCTTTGTTCTACCTTTTGAACTTGCTTTTAAATAGGGGGAAAAGGAACCACACTACATATGAAACATGAGAAACCTGCTGTACAACTTGCTTTCATTCAATATAAAATTAGCTAAAAATCACATTCATGAGGTGTTATTTAGGCTTCCTACAGTTCTTATGATTCCTCTCATGGATACTGGTTTGAATAGCACTTTGTAATTGCACAGTACTTTATGAGCTTTTATATTGCTTAATTATTCTTTATAGTAGTCCTTGAAGCTGTCAATAGTCACATAAAAATGTCCTCAATCACTATTGATTAGAGAACTGCAAATTATAACAACTCTGACATACCTATTAGATTGGCTAACAAAAAAAAAAAAGAAGGGACATGACAAATCCTTGAGGGGATATGAACAAATTGGGACACTAATGCACTATCAGTGGAGTTGTGAATTAGTCCAACTATTATGGAGAAAAGTTTGGACTATACCCAAAGAGTTATAAAATTGCACATACCCAGAAGTGTCACTACTAGGTTTGTACCCCAAAGAGATCAAAGAAAACGGAAAAGGGTCTATTTATACAAAAGTATTTATGGCAGCTCTTTTTTTTTTTTTGGTGGCAAATAATTTGAAATAGAGGATATACCCATCAACTGGAGAATGAATGAACAAATTGTGGTGTATGACTGTAATGGAATAATGTTTTGCTATAAGAAGTGGTGAGTAGTTTAGTTTCAGATATACCTGGGAAGACTTACATGAACTGATGCAAAATGAAGTGAGCCAGACCAGAACACTGTACACAATAACAACAAAATTGTAAGGATTATCATCTATGAGAGAATTAACTACTTTGCTTCAAAACAATGATCCAAAACAATTCCAAAGGATTCATAATAAAAACAAAACAAAACAAAAAACAAAAAACAAAAACATTCTATCTGTCTTCAGAGAGAAAGAGAGAGAACTGATGAATACTGAATGCAGATAGAAGGATATTTTTAAAACCTTATTTTCTTATTTTTGTCTATTTTCTGTTGCAACATATCTAATATGGAAATATGTTTTTTAATGACCACATATATAATCAATATAAAATTGCTTGTCTTCTCAAGGAGGCAGGAATACACAGGAGGGAGAGAGAATTTGGAACTCAAAATTTAAAAAAAGAATGTTAAAATTTGTATACATAATTGGAGAATATTTAACAAAATACATAAAATATATATTTAAAAAGTCCTTGAAGTATGATGCAATTTAATTATACTTATTTTATATGAGAGGAAACTGAATCACAGAGAGGTCCAGGATTTCTGTGATTATTCCATGAGTCTGGTCAGGACATCTGTGAGAAGGATGGCTGCTTGAAAAACAAAAAGTTAGGGCCAATTTCATACCTATTTTGAGATCACGCTTATTTGGGGCACAATTAAATATACTAGTTACCTCTTTTTCAGATAATCTATACATATTTGTTGATATAATTCTATGTCTTCAATTTGATGTTAATATTATATTGTAAGGCATTCAGATGCATGGAGGATGAAGAACACCAGTGCTTCCTCCTCCCATTCCCTTTTCCTCTTCTTTTGCTCATTTTCTTTCTTCCCACATTTTTTGCTTCTTCTTTTCTTTTTTATTTCTTGTCCATACTTCTTTTGAATTCCTAGTGTCTTCAGATAATTGTGCTAGCTACTAAAAAATTGTAAATCCCATCCCTTTCTTTCTAGAAGGAGGATTTAAATGAATTTGTGATCTTGCCTATTTGGAAATTCCTACCAGTGATGTGATCCATTCATGTGTATTTGTCTGTCCTGTGTGATACCTGTCCTCATCCTCCTCTAAATTTGTCTCTAAGAGTCCAACCAACATAGTGGAGGCTTTCCTTTATTTCTCTTGATATCATGAGCACCATCAAAGTTCTATGTTTACCTACCTAACATCTCTCAACCGCAGTATATGATCAGTCCATCTTTCTCTTTCCATTGTGGAATCCTTTAATGAGATATATATATATATATATATATATATATATATATATATATATATATTTACTCCTATACTAATTTGGAGTTCCTCATTCCTTTTTATTTTTATTATTGTTGTTGCTACAGCCTGCTAACACCTACTACGCACCTTTCCATTACTCTCTGTGATACTAATTTTTGGAGATTGTTATAAAACATTGATATCAAAATGATGTGTTTTTTAATTCATGGGAATCAATTGTTAAGATTATTACATTAGTTTTGCAACTTCCCCAAGGCAATCCAGCCCACTCACTTCTGTATGTTTAATTCTGAGCCTAACTTTGTATTATTTCTCCCAGATAAACATATTGATGGACAAGTTAAATAGATCAACCATCTAAATACATGTTGCAGTCTGGACAATATACATTCTTTGTCCATGTGGCCTTCTTTGAGTGGGAGGTCAGTCTAAACCCCTCTCTTCTAGGAGACTGCAAAATGTTCCAGAGTTTGATGCAATTAGCACAGTCATCCCCAAATAGTACCTGCTGGAGGACCTCACAACCACCAAAGAATACCTTTTCACTATATCTGCTCAATCACTGGTGAGTACCTCTTATCAGAATACACCTTCCTGTTTTATATATCGGGTCCTATTTATGTGCAGAGCTGGCTATTGATGAGTTTAATTTCTGTTCTTATGTATTTCAAGTAATCTTGTATGATCAAAATGTATACATGGGTGACACCATATTTAAAAAGAGCCTTTGAGGTATATTTTGCTCCACTGAATCATATTTTTCTTTTATTTTTCAAAATCAACAAACAAGAACAAGAAGATCCAATATTCTCTTAATCTTTTGATTAATTATGAAATGATGACAGTCAGATATTGCTTTCAAAAGCCTTTTTTTCTTACTAATAACCTTATTGAAGATGCCCCCATTTGTATATAGAACATATAAAAATTTTGTATAAATGGGTGAGTATGTATATATTACGTTAGCATTTAACTTTAATACATGGATACACAGTTAGAAATTTTGATTTCTTATATACAATGTCGATAAAGAGGGCTTTATGAAGTCTGGTGGGAAAGGGTGTTACTAATTTGTGGAATCAGGAGAAGCTTTTTGGCGGAGGTCCATTTAAATTGAGTTTAAAAGTACATTTGTTCAGTGCATGGCAATACCAGGAATACTTAGGATGTACCAGCAGGTCAGATGGATGGCAGTGCACAGTGGCCTGCAGGGGGGATCTCCACCTCACTGGATTCTTTGCAGTTGATTATTCCTAGTCTGTTTAATTGGTGTGAACAGACATGTCATTCTCTCTCTCCAGTAGCCCAGGATAGAGTATGGACATCTTTAGTCTGAAAGTGGGTCAAAAAGAAAGAATAGATTATAATACATTAAGAATACTAGAAAAATGAATATGAACTTTGTTATGTCAATAATGGAGAGTCACTGAAGATTTTTAAATAGACAAATAACATGATTGATTTTGAGTTATATTAATTATCATTACAGTCTTAATGAAAGAGAAATTAGAGAGAAATTAGAATAGAGAAATTATAGAAAGTATAGGTGGGGAAATGTGTTAAGGGGCTATTGAAATTGTCCAAGCAGACTTTTATCAGGGCCTCTACTAGGCCAGTGGGAATAGCAAGGAGGGGGCAGATTCAAGAGATGTTTTAATGGTTTAATATACAGGAAAGAGAGATTAATTTGCCATGAAAAGTGTGGGAAAAGGAAGAAGTGAGCACAACCCCAATTTTACAAATATAAGAGAAAAAATAAAAGGTGTACTATTATAAACAAAGAGGATAACATCATGAAAATAGGTGAAAAGGGGAGTTTGTTGACAATAGAGTCCAGATTGGAGAGGACATTGTGGGATGTGTTAACAAGGAGAGCATATAACTAAAAGAAAGCTCAAAGGCAATCACATCCAGCACTTCAATGATACAAAATGAGAGAACCCAGGCAGGTTATGTGATTTGCTCCAGCTCACAGGTAGACAGATTCAGAGATAGAATTTGAACCCATATCTTCTGATTCCAGAGCCAGAGTCCTTTGAACTATATCTTGTTGCTTTCCATAAGTGAATCAAATTTAACTAGACCTAGGAGGATAGATTTGTTCAGGAATCAACATTTTGGAGTAGTTTCATGTACGGTTGGGTTGAGCCAGTCAAAACAAAAGACCTGCCCATCTCTTCCCTTCCTTTCCCCACTCCTTTCCCTGTTATTAGTCTATTATTTCTTCCTTTCTTCCTTCTTCCTTTCCATAACAACAGCCACAAAAACATAACCTGACTTTTTAGGTGTTTTTAATTAAAGTCATAACAATTTTATTACTATATCAATAGCGTAGGCTCCTTTCTGTCATATGCTTTATTTTGTTATTCTTTATTTTGTAACATGGCACATGGCATCATTAGTTCTAAAAATCATGCTCAGTTTTAGACTATGCCCATCAAAATATGTATCAATATGACATACTGCAAATCCCAAACTAGTTACAGTTATCAAAATAGTGGCCCTCAGAAGAATTTGCAGCTATTGAAACTGCACGTAGGTTATTTGGCACATTAGTGTCCATCAAACATAGCATATTTCAGCAGGTAATTATAAAGGGCAAAGTATTCTAAATGAATTTTAAATAGCTTCTTCCAATCATTAAGCACAGCTATCACATCCATATTTTGTAAATGTAAAGTACCAAGTCCTCATAAGTCCACTCTTCAGAGTAGTTTTTATTGATGATTCATCTGAGCTTCATTTCCTAGCTGGAAAACCTTGTCGGTCAATTTATTCCAACATAACACTATTTGGTTGGGTGGTTATTAATCCTGTAATTGTTCATGGCATGCCAGGAATAATTCAGCTAATTATTACAATATGTCTTACTTTGCTATGCTTCTGTATGTCAAAATGTCCTTTGCAGTATTGTGAAAAACTAAGATGCTATTTAAACTTTAGACATAATAATTGATTATAAACTCATAAAATAATACAAAATTACATGGGGTGGGAAGAGGTTATCCTGCCTACAATATCTTTTGGCCTAAATACTACTTGACAAATTATATCCTCCTAATTTTAATGAATCTATGACTACCATTCTCTCAAAAGAACCTGTTCAACTGGATAATATTTTCCTTTGTGAGTTATAGGGTAACAAGCATATATACTGGATCACATTGCTACATTGGAAAGAAAATATGATTAAAAATATAATCAACATCTTGGAATCTCTCTATCTCCCTTTATAGCTCAATTCAACTGCCTCTCCTTTAAGATGCCTTTCCTGAGTCATGTAGCTATACGTTTTCTTTCGTCTAATAACTTTGTATTTATTTGCATATATCCACATTTACTTTGAGGCAGTTAGGTGACATAGAGGATAGACTAATGTTCAAATGACTTTCTCAGTCATTTAATGGTTTTGTGGCCCTTTGTAAGGTATTTTACCTTTGTTGGTCTTATTTTTCTGATCTGTAAAATAGTGATAATAATGGCACATACCTCATAGGTGTGTTGTGTGAAACAGATTAGATGACATATGTAGAACATTTTGCAAACATTAAGGTGCTAGATAAATATTATTATTATAATTATTAGTTCTCTGTTATTAATCATGTAATTGTTCATGACATGCCGGGAATAATTCAGCTAATTATTATATATCTTATTTCTGTATATCAAAATGTTCTTTACATGTATTGGAGGAAAAAAAAAGTCTCAGATGCTATTTAAACTTTAGACATAATAATTGATTACAAACTCATAAAATAATAGAATTTTACATGAAGTGGAAAGAAGTTATCCTACACACAGTATCTATTGGCCTGTACACTTTGACAAATTGTATCCCTCTGATTTTAATGAATCTGTGACCACATCCTCTGCAAAGAACCTGGTTCTTCCCCAGTAAAGTATAATGTTAGGTCCTTGGGAAGGATAGTCAGCTTGTTTTTAAATTTGTGTTCCCAGAACTAATGCCTCCCATGCAGGAAACACTTAATAAACACTTGTTGATTAATTGATTGCTAGAGGAACAAAATTGGTTTCTATAGAACCATTAACATTCAGATGAAACCGGTAGCTGGATAAAAATGCTGTAATGATGTATATAATAACTATGGTGCCCATAATTAACACAGCTAAAGGTATTTAGGGTTCAACTATGTTTGAATAAATTCGAGTACAAAATCCTACCAAGTATAATAACATATGTAAAAATGATTCTTAACTCACAATAGGTCCTTTTTGTTTTCTCTTTAAATGTAAGAAGTGATAATCATTTTGCAACTCTACATCTGTTTCAACATGTTCTTTTCCATCATGTTCTCCACAAAAGAAGGTGTTGTTGCTAGATCATTGTAAGATTCTTTAACCAGTGTTTTTTTTTCTTTTTGAGCAATCAATTTTTAAACATTTCAAGAAGGAAAGAGGGTTGACAATAGAGGGCTTCTGAAAAGGCCTCATGTAGGAAGTAAGGTACTAAGCTGTACCTTGGAGGAAGCTAAGGGATTTGTGAGGCAGAAGTAAGGAGGGAGCACATTCTAGATATAAGACAATACTTTTTCCAACCCATGGAGGTGGACGATGTAATATTGTATCAGATAGCTGATTTATTTTTTTAAATATCACTTTGTGAGTTTAACCCACTTTTTAGTTTATAGCTTTCCTGAGAAATTTGAGAACTAGACTATGATGTAAAGTTTCTAACTCTAAATTCATTTATCTAAGATGTCAACAAGCATTTATTAACTTTAAATTATTTAGTAATATCTTACTATGTGCCAAGAACTGTACACATAGTTCCTTCCTTCTATGAGAGCATTCACACAGATGAGACCAACAAGTAGACAGTGAAAAGAATAGTTGTGCTGGAGACAGGATCTTGTTTCCAATTCTACCTCTGACATTGGCTTTGTGACCTTGAACAAATCACATATTGTCTCTGGGTATGAGAGTAGTCACTGGGAAAATTAGGGGCTGGATTAGATGCCCTCTGAGATCTCTTCCATCTCTAAATCTTTAATCATATTATTTCATCCAGCTGCAAACTCTTTTGAATGATTCTAAAGTGTTGCTACTTAGCTCCTGATGTCCAGAAGAAATTTATAGTTTTACATGGGTGGCAGGCTTTTGCATACATCTTCTGAAGCCCTGCATCAATAGACTATTCTTACCTGTAGAGGCTCTTCTGATTCTGCCTGCCAAGGCTAATTACCAACAAATATTTCAGCTGTCTGAGGAAATTGCTTTGAGAGAATAGATTGTAAAGTTGCTCCAAGAAGCCTTCCATTGTGATACTAGTGAAGCCTATTTTGGTTCTGGCCTCCATTTCATCAAAGAAGAATACTGGTCCACCATGATTCCTTGGACTCAGAATGATTATTTACATACACTTATCTTTCTGTCCCAGGGTGTTGTAGGAGGAGGGCTTAGGGTTCTCTGATGCGACCAAGTAGGAGTTCTGGAGGACGTGACTACAACATCAGCTTTGCTTAGGCATTTCCCACAATACACTGAAAAGGTACACAACTGTAGTAAACAAAACACCCTACCTTGGTTTCCTTGAATACAGCTCAGTAGATTTATGCTATATTATATCTTGGTATCCTATACATGCCATTTTAAATAAAGACAACAAACTTCAGGGGAACGGGAAAGTACATTGAGTAATTCTGGCAGGATTAGGGAATTATATGATGAAAAAGCAGGGAGTGAATGGTGGCATATGACCAAAATGGAATTTTAAAAAATTATACCCATTCTATACATGTCTTACTCTCTTGAAATATTCTTTGAAAGTCCCATAATTTTTCTACATAAAAGCTAATTCAAACTGCAGGTTTTCCTCTGATTTAAAGTAGAAATTGTATGCATAGGAAAAGGTGTTTGAAATCATAAGTCATGAAGACCACACCTATTTTCAAATTAATGAAAAAGTAATTAGACTGCAGGTGAAAGGATATAAATCTTATCTAGAGGCCAGGAACTTTGAGCATTGTTGGGGGGCGGAGATTCTCCTTTAAATTATTGAAATTTAGTATGAATTTTTTTTTCTTTCTTTTTAAACATGTTAAATTTTTTTATAGTATAGTTCTCTCTAAATATATCTAGACTGTGGCATATTCTTATTCATCTATTCTCTAAAGACTATGAAAAATTATTTATAAATAAAGTATACTTCTATAGATGCTTTAAATTCCCATTAAAATGTAGGTGTCTGCTTAATTAGAAAAAAAAATACTTTGGGTAATTACAAAAGAAAGATTGCAATGTTTTCCTAAACGTTTGGAAAGAGTAAGCTGTAGGTGTCCGTATAATAATTTGTCTTACAAAAACTGCACATGTTCATGTAGTCTTGTCTCATAAACCTGTAGGCACCGACTGCATCTGTCACTAACTCCAACTCAATATTTGCTTTCAATCATTTCTAACCCGAGAGGCCTGGACAATACAAACCTAATTTGAAGGCTAACAAAATTGTTTTCTCCCCCCGTATTTCAACAAGTCATATATGTCTTATCGAGGTGAAGGTCTTTATTGTCTCTGCTATCTGGCAGCTGGTATTTTGTTTCAGCTTTTCAATAATAGTATAACAACTGTTGGACCTGAAGATACAACACATTCGTGCTGCCCAGTTTGTAAAGGTAGAATGTGCTCTACCCTCTCTCTGTACTGTATTCTCCCTGAGATTTCCTTTGACACATGAAAAGAGAAAAACACAAGTGATATACTATAAAAGAAAAAAAAAAGAAGATAATAGTCCTAAGTTGGTAATTTAATCAGAACAGTGACCGCTTTTGTAGATGTTCTTTTGTTAATTGGATTAGTTTTCATTTGCAAAATGCAATGAGGAGCTTTTCACTGTCTTCTCCATGAATAGGATATAAAATTGGATATACTGGATTACAGCCTACCAGGTTTTTATGCTTGCCAAAATAAATTGTGGAAAGGCTAATGGCAGATAGAGACAGTTTGGTACTGTCTTAAAGATAGACCACTAAGAAATTGGGTCCATCACTGTCATTTTTCTCAGAAATTCCTCTCATCTGTCACAACACAGTAGTTATGAAAAATGAAACCATAAATTCAATTTAGAGGGCAATTTGCAGCTAATCTTTGGAGTAATTCCAGTGTGAATAATGCAGCAATTTGGATGCATGGTCAGTCAATTCAGTCCCTGATTTATTAGGATTTAAGAAATTTTTGCTTTCATTAAGGATAATTACCCAACAAGAGAAAATTATTCCTTCAAAATTATCTACCTTCGTGTCTGTGGTCTCAGATCTGAAGAACTTTACAACTGTGTTTAAACTTATTTTATAGACACATATACACACATGCACATATAAGCTTTAAAAGAGAGGGAAGGTACTTACATTTAGAAATGTACCTCTTTACAGCACATATGTGATCTGATCAGCCCAGGTTTATGCCTGCTTTTCTATGACTCCCATTAGAGCTAACATTTTGAATATATCAGCAGAAGGACACTGGGATTTGCTATTGATTTTTCACACTTCTTACACCTTGAAGAATGCATTAAAATCTAGCTGAAGCAAGAGTGACATTTTTTTGTTCCTGTCTAAAAGTCAAATTTATTATCTGAGCCTTTTCCTGGTTATTAAAACCTTACTTTCTGATACAGCCAATGTTTTTCAAGTTGTACCCATACAGGCATATATTTACATACTGTGTTGCTTGGCATCTCATAATAACTTGCACATGTGGTGGTAGAAATATTTACATGCAAATTTCCTGTATGGTTTTTTAAATTTATTCATCTCTCTCTACAGTACAGAATTGGCCTTTTATGACAGTATTTCTACTGTTTTCTTTGAATCTTTATTCTCCTATTTTTTTCTATTAGAAACGCAGCCATATCAATCCTCCAGATTTTGTATTATTTCATTTAGCAGGGATAGTACATTAGATCCTAATCATAGATCCTGTTCAGTCCTGGCATTCATTAAGATGAATAAAACGTGGAAGAGGTGAGTGATGTAGCCAAAATCACTGCCACTAGGGATACTATATAATGTGAGAAAAGGAGTCAGCCCAATTGGACATACCATAGATAAAGTCTGCCCAATGATGTCATAGTTTTGATGGTACTTCGTTATATACCATTCATTGAATTGAATTGTAGATAAATATTACAGTGGAATTTTCTCAGAGCCTGTATACTTCAGACTTTTTTCCCCTTGCAGCCAGTTATATTTGGCAACTGGTAGGCGTGATCACTGAACACAATTATGGGACAAAAGTAAAGAAACAAATTAACATTATTTTTCTGCTATTCTCATGTAAGTGACAATGGCTGATGATGTTGTGAATAAGTGAGAGACTAGGAAGGTTGTTGCAGATTTTTTTTGATTACTGTAAAAATGGGCACCCTGGTTTCAGTGCACTTATGCCACCTTTTCAGGCTCATTAGCAGAAGATGGGTGTGCTTTGCTTCATGGAAATTTAATGCCCTTGAAAATAGTGTTCAAGTCACCCTTCATGAACTATGTATAGATTTGTTTTTATGTAATTCCCCCTTCCCCTTGGAATTTGTGTCTGGCTATTGTCTCTTGACAAGTAAAAATGTATTCCAAGATTGAACTTCATGCACACAGACTGGTGAGAAGGAGAGGAACAGAGGAGTATTTATTCGTGAGCGGCTTAGCCCCATCCACAGCCATTTTTCACCTGCCATGTGAAAAAGGTCAACTATGTTATTAGTTGACATTGTGAAACTATTACAGTCCAATACTTTTCTTCCCTCAAGTAATGTGACTTTAACATTTCTCCCTAATACAAGGTTATCATTAAACATGTTGCCTTCAAAATGCACTAATGACTTCACACCACATTTCTAATTCTGCCCTAATCATTAAAAAGCTAACTAAAGAACTGAAAACAAAGAGGTGCCTGTCACTTGGGGTAGGGCTAAATAAATTGTAGTATCTGAATTCAGTGGAATAGAATTGTGCTCTAAGAAATGGCAAATACAAGAAATGTAGGGAACCAAGAAATGACTGGTATGAACTGATGCAAAATGAAGTAAGCAGAACCAGGAAAAATACTCAATGGCAACAACAGCAAAAAAGCAACAAAATTAACTTTTCTGAACGCTGTGTGAGCATAACGAACAATCATGGCTCAAGAAAAGAGATAAGAAATTATCTTCCTCCTTTCACTGGAGAGGCAGAAGATGAACATGGTTATAAAATGTAGTTGTGGAATGTTCTATGCAGTTTTAGAATTTTGAATTGTTACTTGTGAGTTTTTTTTTCTTTGTTACAGAGGAAGGTGCATTGAGTGTAAGGAATAATTGTTATCAATAGTCAATAAATATTAAATATCTACTATGTGTCAGGAACATGCTAAAAACTGGGGATACAAATGTACAAACAAAACAAAAAAACAAGGCTGTTCCTGCCCCTAAGAAGCTTACAATCGAATAGGAAAAGACCACACACAAAAGAAAGCTGAAAAGTATGGAAAAGCCAGTCAGAGAATCTTTCAAAGTAGTGAAGCTAGGTTAGAAATGAGAAGATGTCTGAGCTAATTTCCCTCCCTAAATGGGGGCTTAGAGTTCATGGCCACACCCTTCATTCAAAGAGGCAAAGAGTAGTGATGAGGTGACTTACCCAGGCTGATGGGATCTTACAGGATGATGAGATTATCCCAATAAAGAGCATGGGATGCGGTGGAAAGTTCAGTCAGAAGTTCCAAAGTATTGTAGCCAGGTGAAAAAATGAAGGTGTGTGTCTGTTGGGGGGGGGAGGGTGTAATATCCAGAAATGATGATAATATAAAACAAAATTATATGAATTTAAAAGATGCTATTATTATTTTTTTTTATCAGACCTTTGATTATATTTTTTCTATACCCAAATTATTCCTCTGCCCTTATCTCATCCTGGAATTTTCAATATCACCTGAGGCTTCCTAACTTGGCTGTCCATCATTCCCCTCCTAACTGTTCTTGTCTTCCAGACTAGGTGCCTTCATGTCTCCTCCTTTCCTCTGCTTTTCAGCTCTCTTTTGTGTGTTGTATTCCCCTATTAGAATGTAAGCTCCTTGAGGGCAAGGCCTGTCTTTCTTTTTGCTACTATTTGCAGTCCTAGTGGCTTGCACACTGCCAGTCATATACCAAGTGCTTAATAAATGTTCCTTCTTTCCATCCTTCCTTCCAAAAAAGTTCAATACCTCCACTGTAATTTATAGTCTAAGATGACTGTCTGGGACCCTGAGAGATTATGTAATTTGTCCAACATCACAAAGCCCACATGTATAAAATTTGGGCTTTGAATCCAGGACTTCTCTATTCCAGGTCAGCTGTCTCTCTATTATACCACTCTATTAAAACTGTACTTCAGGGGCAGCTAGGTGGCACAGTGGATAGAGCTCCAGCCTTGAAGTCAGGAGGACCTGAGTTCAAATCTGGCCTCATAAACACAACACACAACACGTACTAGCTGTGTGACCCTGGGCGAGTCACTTAACCCCAATTGCCTAGCAAAAAGCAAAACAGAAAAACAAACAAAAACCTGCACTTCATAACCTTTTTAATTTTTATTTTACTAATATAACCTTAGGCTGGAACCCCATGGCCCCATGCTTATTTCTTGCTTTAGCTTTTTTGACCATGGATTACAAAAACAGATGGGCAGCTGAAAATCTGTATGTGTATATTGTGTGTGTGTGTGTGTGTGTGTGTGTGTGTGTGTGTATACACACACACACACATATACATATACATATATATATATATATATATATACACACATATAGATAGGTAGATAGATATATACATTTTTTTTCCCATGCACACTTATTGAAGCTGAAGTTTTTTGATTCTTCAAGACTGAGCTGGTTCAAAATTTAAAGAATCAAGATCTCTCATGGTAATAAAGAGGACTTGTTTGCAATGATTTTTTAGCCAAACAGGTAAGATCATAGTATTTGTAGTCAAGTCAGATGCTAGAGGTATAGTTTTAAATTTGGCTCCAGAAATGCTTAAAGAAGGTTTCACCTAGGGTCTTAAAAGTATCTGTTTATTTTGGACAGTGAAGAATTTTTATTAACTGAAATCTTTAAGTACTTAAGTAATTTTCTAAGAGGATAGTTTAGCCATACTTGCAATAGTATGGGCTTATTTTATTTGTGTATTCATTGGTTATTAGGCAGGCTCAACTTGAATGTTTGTTTGATTAGCTGGGAACCCAAGGCCAATTTAAGGTAAAATGTCTATTTGCTTTATCTAAGTATTTTTCAAGGATTTGCTTTGTTTTACTCCCTTAGTGTATATGAGAAAGCTATTTCTATAAAGTTTGTTTTTGATAGACTTTACACATTTTTCAGTCTTTAAAAAAAGAAGCAAAAATTATTTTCCTTTTGTCTATTGATAGAATTTTATCTCAACTTGATGAAAGTGATAATGAATTATGGTCCTAAGATGGCCTTTTGTTTACTATTCCTAATCAGCTTCTGATTTTTTAAAACTTCAGCTTTTCTCAATCGAAGAAGTAATATTTTAAAAAAATATATTTCTGAAGTAGTGGAGAGTTAAAGCCAATATGGTGATGATTTCCCTAAAATAGTTGAGGAAAGTCCTCCTCTGAATCATCAATCATACATCTATCATTAGTCAGTTAGCAAGTATTTAATATGTTAGGCATGGTACTAGATTCTGGAAATAGAAATAGAAAAGTAAAATAGAACCTACCCTGTGAAAGCTAAAATGAATGATATCTGGGCAAATAGCACACACATATTCAAATCTAATAATTACCCCTGTTGGGCCCACAGGGCTAGACTCATGATAAGTTAGGTCAGTTCTACAGAAACCTAATCACTTAAAAAAAGTTGAGGCTCCTTTATTCAGATTCTTTGGCTATTTATGGTACTATCCTGGCACCAAGGGGTGGGAGGTGGGGAGGAATCTTAAAGCTTGATTTTAGCTCATGTTTAGGGTCTCCCCAAAGGGTAGAATAGAAGGAATTCAATTTACAATATAAATCAGACATAGTTCAGCTATTTGACACAAGAGGCTTTCACAAGTGTGCATTAACAAGACTTAAGAAACTGCTCATTTAAAACTCCTATTATATTCTACTGGGAGGTTGGGACTGTAATAATAGGATGCTCTTACCATAGAAATCTGTCCAATGACCAAGATTTGAGCACACCAGGAGCAATTAAACATCCATGTTTATATTCTCAGAATGTAACCAAAGAAATAAAGAAGTTGTGGCTTAATAGGATAGCTCACAGATTCTTCTCAGAGAAGCAAATAAGAGAATTTGTAGAATTAGTGTTGTTGTGCTTCCAAAGGCAATTAAAAACATTAAATGGAGCACTTAGTTAACTCCCATTGTATTGCACATGTTGAACAGATGCAAATACAATACCATGATGATTGGTAGAGCTCATGCACCAACATCTTAGAAATTGCCGCCAAATTATACGAGGATCTTGACAAGACAATCTAAATTAAGTGTGTATGTATTCAACAATCTAATAAACGTGACCTCACATCTAGCCCATAACTCTCCCCTGAGCACTAGTCAGTCAGCTAGCATTTATTAAGCATCTGCTATGTGCCAGCCATTGTGCTAATTGCTGGGGTAGAAAGGAAGGCAAGCAATTACTCTGAAGGAACTCACAGTCTACTGTGGGAGACAGCATGCAACCATTTATACATAAAAAAGCCATATATAACATAAATTGGGGTTAATCTAAAGAAGTGAGGAACTAGAATTAAGTTGGATTAGAAAAAGTTCTCTGTAGAAAGTGAGATTTCTATCTGGGACTTGAAGGAAGTCTAGCTAGGAGGCAGAAATGAACAAGGATAGTGTTCCGGGCATGGGGAACAGTCAATAAACGTATGGGGAACAGTAGGAAGGTCAGTGTCACTGGATCACAGAGTATATGGAGGGGAGGAGATTTAAGAAGACTGAAAAGGCAGGAAGGGGTCAGGTTAAAAAGAACTCTGAAAGCCAATCAGAAGATTTAATTTTTGCTTATTGAGAAAATAGTGAGCCATTGGAGTTTATTAAATATGAGAGGTGACCAGATCTGCATTTTAGGTAGAATATTTGAGAGCTGAGTGGAGGATGCAGTGGAGGGGAGAAAGGTTTGATTCAGGGAGGCCATTTAGCAGGCTATTGCAAAAATCCAATCATGATATGATGAGGCTCTGTACTATGGTGGTAGCAATGTCAGAGGACAGAAGGGAGCATATGTGAGAGACATTAGGAAGGTACAAACAACAGGACTTGATAACTGAGTGGATATAGGGAAGTGGTGAGAGAAATGAAGAGTAAAGCATTACATTTATGTTGTAAGTCTGGGTGACCGGGAGGATAGTGGTACTCTCAACAGTAAGGAAAATTTTTGGAAGCAAAGATGGGAAGGTTTTGGCAGGAAATATAATGAATTCAGTTTTGGACATGCTGAATTTAAGATGTCTATGAGACATCTAGTTTAAGATATTCAATAGGCAGTGAGAGATCAGAGACCAGAAATCAGAATAGAGGTTAAGATTGAACAAATAGATCTAAGAGTCATCTGAATAGGGATGATAATTGAAACTGGGAGCTGATGAGATCAACCAAGTGAAGTAGTATAAAGAGAGAAGAGAAAAGGGCCTGGGGTAGAGCTCTGTTGGGAAACCCATGGTTAGAGAAAGAGAAAAAGCTTTCAGACATGGAGGAGGAGAAACAGGAGAAAAAAATGTGCTGAAAACTTAGAGATAAGAGAGTATTCTAGAGAAGAGGGTCATTGACTTTGTAAAAGACTGCAGAGATGTCAAGAAGGATGAAGACAGAGAAAATATGAGCTGCAGTCACACTTCTCCAATTGCCTATTAACAATTTCCTACTCAATCTCAGAAAGTTCAAAATAGAGTTGTTTATCTTTTCCCCAAAATCCATCCCTCTTCTGAAATTCCTTATTTCTGTTGAGGGAAACATCTTCCTTCTAATCATTCGAGTTTGCAGACTCAGCGTCACCTTCCATTCCTCACTTTCAATCCACCCTAATATTGAGTTTCCAAATCTTGTCATTTCTATGTAGATAGCATTTCTGATGTTTGTTCCCTTCTCTCTGATTTCACAGCCACAGCCCTAGCTCAAGGCTTTATCACCTATCATATCAACAATTGTAATGGCCTCATAATTGATCCCCCTGCCTTGTCTCTCCCCATTGCAATTCATATTACACATTTCAGCATATCATCCTTTACTCAACAACTTCCAATACATCCTTATTACCTTAAGCATGAAATAATAAACTTTTTGGCTTTTTTATATGACAAGGGTGGGGGATTGATTGAGTCAATAAACTTCATTTCACCCCACTTCAGTTAACTAGTAAGATAATCTAATCCTGATAGCTTTAGCATGTGAAAATATCACCAATCATCGATTAATCAAAGACATTAAACTAAATAAAAAAGAATCCTCAATACCTTTAGAAGTGTTAAACAATTAGATGACATGAAGTGTCAGGAAATGAATCTCTCACATCTTGTAAGATTTAGATAAGAAAACAAGCCAATTTAGAGCCCAAATTTCATCATTGGTCAATCTCAATGGCTGAAACATTTTCAGCCAAGTAGGTAATGGGGGGAGCTTGCTGGCGGGGAAAAGGGAAGAATCTTCCCCCTACCCACCTACCCCACTTTGACATGAGAACAATATTGTGAATTTTAAAATGTTAGAAAACTTTCTTTTTTAATTTACCACAGGCATCCTGAAGTGATTTACAACATTATCTGGATTTGAGGCCAAGGACAAACCAGACCCACTATACCCTATATAACGGAAGCATCTTGAGTATGTCATAAAAATAGAAAAAGAATTCCATCCAACCAGAAGCTGTGAATTACAATTGCTCTCCAAGCTTCATCCTACTTTCCCTAAGAATCTATAAATACTTATAAGAAAGTAAGTCCTATATTTCATAGAGCTTTTTTTAAAAAATAAATAACTTCTTACTCTATCACCTAAGAAAATACCACTGACTCTGGTTGGCTAATTGATATCAGTCAATGAAGGAAGCACATTAATGGGGACTCATAAACAATAGTACTAGGGGAAACTATGCCCCCATAGACTTTTAGGATTGCCCCTAGAGCTCTGAGTTTCTAGCCTTCCTCTGGAGACCAGCCTGCCAGTGTGAATGGGGTTTGAGCTTAGTACCCCTAAAGTCTCCATTAGACAGTTAAAACTCTTTACAATTTGAGACAAATTTACTTTTTCGGTCTTTGAATTCATTGCTCCTCATTCTGTGTTCTATGGTACAGTAAATCTGGTGCTTTTACTCTTTCTAACACATGATACTTCATCTCTCATATCAGTGCCTTTTTTACTAGCTTTCCACCATAGACATCAAATAGATAATGCATTTACTAAGTGCTTACTACGCGCAAAATGGAGATTAAAAAAAAGACAACAAGAAAATAAGAAAGTTTTTCCTCTCAAGAGGGAAATGCAAAACATAAACATAAAAGCCTTTCTCTGAAAAGGGTAGAGGAGAATGCCTTTATGGGAGCTAGGCTTGTGTAGAGGTGAAGCAGACCAGAGGGTAACTAGTGATTTCATGGTATGTGGTGAACCCAAGCAGAGACTCAACAATCAATGAGGATCTCTCATGTTAGAGTTATCTGTAGGCAAGCTAAGCAGCTGATGTGGAGACAGAGCAGACCAGAGAGGGGACATAGGAAGTAAAATGAACATCTTCACCTCTGCCTCTCAGAAGGCTTTCTTTCCTTTAAAACTCAGATTAAGTACCACCTTCTATGTGAAGTCTTTCCTGATTTCCCTGGCTCCTAAAGTACCCCCAAAAAACAAACAGACATCTCTGTATTATACATACTATATGTGTTACATGTATACTACATACTACATGTATGTATGTATATGTGCACATATGTATATATGCATGTGTGTTTATATATACTCATTGACATGACAGGTGATCTATATGACCATGTATTATGCAAATATTTCTATATCTTTATAGAGATAGATAGAGAACTAAAGATAGATAAAGAGAGAGACAGAGACAGAGAATGGATATAAATATAGATCTGATATATAGATAATAGATAGATAACAGTGAAAAGTTACCATAATAAAGAGGCCAAAGAACCTAGAAACTGTGTCAAATAAAAAGCCATGAAAGCCACATTACACATCCTATATCATGGGATTCTCGAGTTGAAAGGAGTCTTAGAAATTATCTGGTTTAACTTCTTCATTTCATAAATAAATAAACTGATGCCTGGGAGCATAGATAATTCAATTTAATTCAGCAAACATTTATTAAATATCGACTATGTACAAGGTGCTATGCTATAGTCGAAGGACACAAAGACAAAAAAAAATCTTATACAGTCACTATCCTCAGAAAGGTGAAGGTTAGTGATATATATGTATATATATATATATATGTATATATATATGTATGTATATATATATGTATATATATATATGTATATATATATATGTATATATATATATACATATATATATATATATATATATATATATATATATATAAAGTTAATACAAGAAAATTTGTGGAAATAGAAAACATTAATAATAGGGGCATCAGGAAAGGCCCACTGGATAAAGACATAAATGAACTAGAACTTATTTAAATAATATTTTATTTTTCCCTAATTACATGTAAAAAACCAAACTTTTAACTTTCATTTTTTAAAGTTTTGAGTTATAAATTCTATTCTTTTTCTCTACCCACTCCCTGAGATGGTAAGCAATCTGATATAGGTTTTACATGTTCAGTCATGTAAAACATTTCCATATTAATCTTTTTGTGCAAGAAAACTTGAAGAGAGAAAGAAAGAAAGAAAGAAAGAAAGAAAGAAAGAAAGAAAGAAAGAAAGAAAGAAAGAAAGAAAGAAAGAAAGGAAGGAAGGAAGGAAGGAAGGAAGGAAGGAAGGAAGGAAGGAAGGAAGAAAGGAAGAAAGAAAGAAAGAAAGAAAGAAAGAAAGAAAGAAAGAAAGAAAGAAAGAAAGAAAGAAAGAAAGAAAGAAAGAAAGAAAGAAAGAAAGAAATACAAAAATAACATGCTTCAGTCTGTATTCAGACAACATCAGTTCTTTCTCTGGAGGATAGCATTTTTTATCATGAGTCCTTTGGGCTTGTCTTAGATTATTGTATTGCAGAGAATAGATAAGTCTTTCACAGTTGTTCATTGAACAATATCACTGTTGCTGTATACAATGTTCTCCTGGTTCTGCTCACTTCGCTTAGCATTAGTTCATGAAAATCTTTGCAATTTTTTGTTCTGAAACCATCTTGCCTGTCATTTCTTATAAGACAGTAATATTCCTTTACAATCATATACAACAACTTGTTCATCCATTTCCCACCTGATGGGCATCCACTCAATTTTCAATTCTTAGCCACTGCAAAAAACTGTTGCTATTAATATTTTTGTACAAATAGATCCATTTTCCTTTTTGTTTTTTATTTCTTTGGGATATAGACTTAACAATGATATTGTTGGATCACAGAGTATGCACAGTTTTATAGCTCTTTGGGTATAGTTCCAAATGCTCTCCAGAATGGCTGAATCAGTTCACAATTCCACCTACAATGCATTAGTGTCCCAGTTTTTCCACATCCCCTCCAACATTTATCATTTTCCCTTTTTGTTATATTAGCCAATCTGATGGGTGTGAAGTGGTACCTCAAAGTTGTCTTAATTTGCATTTGTCTAATAAATAGTGATTTAGAACATTTTTTCATGTGACAATAGATAGCTTTGATTTTTTTGAGTGTGAAAACTGCCTGCTTATATCCTTTGACCATTTATTAATTGAAGAATGACTTGTATTCTTATATATTTGACTGAGTTCTCTATATGCTTGAGAAATGAGGCCTTTATCAGAGATACTTGCAATTTGTTTTTCTTCCCCAGTTTTCTGCTGAACTGGAAGGTAAAGGAAACTAAGACAGCATTCCAGATATCAGGAACCAACTGCAAAGGCACAGATTGTGTAGTGCAGATATTGACTTTAGAAAGCAGCTAGTAATATAGTTTGGCAGTAATGTAGTATGTGTGAAGGGGAAATGTTATAGAGCAGTTCTAGAGAGGCATTTTGGAGCTAGTGTTTTTCTGGGATTTAACTGCAAAGGTGGAATATTTGTATTTTATCCCAGAAGTAATAGTGAACTGCTGAAGATTTTTGAGAAAGATATGGATGCTTAGCACAGTGCCTGACACATAATAAGAGCTTAATAAAGGTTTCTTGACTGATTTAATGACATTATTCGTCCTGTGCTATTTCAGTAGCAATTGCTTTTATTCTGGCTAGACACTTTAAGTGTCTTTCCTTCCCAGACTGACACTTTTGTGATGGTATATTAGGCTATCTTTTATCTCAATTCTTAGTCATTGAATGGGCATTGCCTCAGACAAACTGAGACCCAGGAAAGACCTAAATTTAGAAAAGGCCAAGGTTACCTACTGCATCCTAGGCCATTACCAGTCATCTTGACTCTTGCCACTGGATTTTGATGACTCTGGAGGAGAATGAGGCTGATGACTTTGTACAGCCCTGCCTCACTTAAATCCAACTTGCATGTAGGTCAAGACATCACCTTCCTGATATTATTGGTCCTTTTTGATAACTAAGGATACACAAAAATAACAACAAAAGGTTCTGCATGAGGTCTCTGCACAAAGAGAAGGATGTCCAGAGCAGGTGTTATGAATTAAACCTTGGTCACATGTATTTCTTTTTACACATGTGCCTCACTACTATTATGCTTCAAAGTTTGCAAAGCTATGTTATTTCATTTGATACAGCAACCCTCCTGGGGATGCTATTATTACCCTTACTTTACAGATGAGGAAACTGAGGCTGACAGTGGGGAAATGACTAGTAAGTGTCTGAAGTGAGATTTGAACTCACATCTTCCAAACGTCATGTCTAGAGCTCTATCCATTTCATTACTTGACAAAGCCATGAAATTAGGTGGTAATCATATGAGCAGAGAGAAGGGAACAGATGAGAGGATATCTTTTACTTTTCTGTATGTTATCATATAATTACATAAAATATATAGTTATTCATAATCATGTCTCCTTTTAAGTTTTATAGCAGTGGCAAATTAGTAATGTTTAGTGTTACCACTCTTAGATTTTAAAGCAATCTCTCCTGACAGTTATTTGCTCTTCAAGGAGGCAAATTAAACAGTAACATCAACAACAAAAAAAGAATTTTGCTGAGTTTTAAATGATGTGACTGTAGGGATTAATAATAATAACACCAGTCTCTTAAAGGTGATGAGATGATTAATCATAGATTTCAAAGTGTGTTGCCCATAGAACCTGCATGCTCTAAGCGCTAAGAATTATTAATTACACTAATCCTGACATCTTACCTTTTAGAAGAAATGTTTAAAACAGAAGTGGGGTTCAGAGTGGTAGCTGAGTAATAAAAATGGAAAAGATATTTCTAAAAGGTACCAATGAGATCACCATGGCATCTGCTTGCAAAAACAAAACAAGAGCATTTCTATCATGTTACTGACATTCGAGGTAAGTCTGTGGAATGCAAATGACCAATTCTCTGCTATTTAAGTGGTCACATGGAGGTAGGAAAGTTTGGTCACACTGCATCTGACAGCTTTCATCTATTAAGCTTCTCAGCTTGAAGAACCTATGAGAATACAGAGGAGGCAATACTGTTTCATGTCAATTATTTTCATTTCTGTCTGTTGGCTTTTCAGAGTGGATCCACTGCATGTGAACCAATTCTAGGCAGAGGTGGAAATATCAAAGAAGGCACGTAGAGAGAAATAGGAGGAAAAAGCAATCTGCAAATCATAATGGTAGGAAGGGCAGAGGGAAAAAAAATGAAAAGGATAGGGGTAGGTTAGGGGGAGTAAACTACAATAAAATTAGAGATGTGGAGAGAATTGAAAAATATCCTTGAAAAAGAGAAGTATCTGAATCGGATGCTCACAAAGACACACTCAGAGTATAAGGTCGGGAAGATGTTCTTAATACTTTTTCAAGTGAAAGATTTTGCAGGTAGAGAATGGGAGAACTTTTATCTTAAAAGATGATTTGAAAGCTTTTGGCAGGAGAATTAAACCTTTAGGTTATCCCTGCACTGCTTACTTCTGGTTAGAGACTTACAAATCTTAAGAAATATTGTGGAATTGTCTTTATGCAGCATCAGCCATCCTTCAGTATTTTCAGCTCCTTAGCACTTTAAGAAAAGAGGTATCTTAAGGGATCTCCATTGGTTCAACTAATATTTTGAGTTACTAAATGTTAATCACAGACACAATTTATATAAAGGAAGGTTCCTGTTGTTATATACAGATTTATTTTCAAAATGTGCTTTATATTTGTTTCTTCTGACTCTTGGAATTCTAACTTTTTTTTTTTAGATAAGGACCCAGTTCCATCATAACTCTTATCTTCTGTACTACAGTGCTCTTCATGAGTTCAAATCCGTCTTCAGACACATACTAGCTGTGTGACCCTGAGCAAGTCATTTAACTGTTTGCCTCAGTTTCTTCATCTGTAAAATGAGCTCAAGAAGGAATGGAAAATCACCACAGTATCTTTGCCAGGAAAACCCCAAATGTGTCACAAAGAGTCAGATATGACTGAAATCACTCAACAACATCAAAAACACAATGCTTTACACAAAAAATAATAAGCTGACAATAAGCATTTATGAAGCACTTCCTAAGTGCCAGACCCTGTGCTAAGCTCTGCGGATATAAATACAAAAAAGGGGAGGGGGGAGGGAAGGAAAAAAAGAAGGACAATATCTGTCCTCAAGGAGTTTATGTTTAATGGGAGAAGATGAAAGATTAAAGGAGAAAAAGAAAGGAGAGGTCATTGTAGTAAAGTCCATAGAGGCAAAAGCACACTCAAAATGAAGCCTAGAACTGCCTCTTTTTGCAGGAGGATATTGCAGTATGAGAAGGCTCCAGGTGGTGAGAGAAGTTCCAGGGTAAGAGGGTAGTAGAGTCACAGTGGATCAATTCTTTAGAATCAAAAGCACAATTGGAAGTGAAATAATAGGAATCATGGAAATAATTCATTTAGCCCATAATTATTAAGTCTGTTTACATAATTGTTTCAGGCAATCCTAACAGCGATCTGTTGAAACATATAGTTCAAGTGTTATTATTCCTATTTTACAGATGAGAAACCTATATATATATATGTATGTATATATAGCATATGTATATGTGTTTATATATACATATACATATATATACATACACATATATACATACATATACGTATACGTATACATGTACATACATACACACACACACACTCATACACACACACACACACACACACACACATATATATATATATATATCAGAAGAAAGACATGAGCCCTAGCTTCTCAGCCCAGAGGCCAGATTTCTATTCTCATGAGACAATACTTCCTCTTGTGAATTTGAAACGAATATTAATTCTCTTTCTATTTATAGGTATATTCCAATGAACAAATCCTTGGAACTAAAACAGCTTTTTGTCATGTTATAAAAACAAACAAACCAACACCAACAAAAAAAAATCCCTTGTGGCTATGTAATTGTGTGAGAGAGATTTGGAGGATCAGATAAAGGAGGTGCTCATCTACTTAGTTCAAAAGCAGGGTGGAGGATGAAAGGTAGCATGAACAAAAGAGTGGCAACAGAAGAGACTGTTAATGTCTCTGTGAAGGCAAAGGTAAAGATGGCAGAAGAGGCAGTGATGAAGGAAGAGGTCCACCTAGGTGAAAGCACTGATGACCAAGAAGGAAAGAGAAGGAGCAGGGGTAATTTTGTGGAATGAAATTTTTGACAATAACACAGATCACTGTAATATGCCATCCTTCTTTTACTTTAAAACTTCCTTGAAATTAGTTCTTATCTCCACTGATGCAGATCACATTTTGTCTATTCTGTATTTTATTGATATCTTTTGATTTTATATCATCTGTATTTCCCAATGTACTCTTTTTCTCCTCCCATGAAAGCCATCCTTTATAACAAAGAATTAAAGCAATGGGGAAAAAACAAACAAACCAAAAAACAGTTTAAGTAATACATCCCAACACATCCAAAAAGTCTTTCATTACATGGAGTGCTCCATAATCATAATCTACCCCTCCTCCTAGCCACACAAAAGAGAATGGAGAAAGGCTTTCTCTTATCTTTTATTTGGGGCCAAGCTAAAGTATTACAATTGCTAGCATTCAGTTCAAAATCTTTGTTATTGTTCTTTCCACTTGCATTGTTGCATGTAGTCATTGACAACATCAGTTTCCTATTTCTGCTTACTTTATACCAGTTGATGCTTTTCTATAATCACCACATTAAATAATTTTTATAACAGAATAATATTCCATCATATATTTATGGGAATATTTTTTTAATCCAATGCCTACTCCATTAGCACCCATTTTATTTCCACTTTAGGGCCTTTCTTTTTAGCATTGTTCTCCTTGCAGTATACGCCTAATGGTGGAATCTCTGAGTTAAATGGTATTGACATTTAAGTCACTCTCTTCACATAATTCCAAATCGGTTTCCAAAAGGATTGGATCAATCCATTGCTCCACTAACAATGCATTAACATGCCTATCCTTGCAAAATCTCCCTCTCTCACTCACAACATGGAATTTGGTTATTTGCTAGGTATAAAGTGAAATTTACTATTTGTTTCAATTAGCAATTGTCTTATGCCATTACTTTTCCACAGATATGGTTTTTTTCCTCCTAAAAATTAAGGATACTAGAATTTGGACTTTAAAGGAATATTAGAGGCATCTAATCCAGACCACTAATTTTGCAGCTCAGGAAATCAAGGTTTTGAAAAGTTAAATTATTTGCCCAAGATTATTTTCCTTTAGCCCAAATGCTCAGAGCAGGGTGAGAAAAATGCGGCTTGGTGGACAAATGCACGTTAATTCATCCAACCAACGTTTATTTATTGTTTGTTGCATACAAAAATATTGTGTCACTGCTGAGGCAGAGAGACAGATTATATTAGTTATGATCCTTACTATCATGAATATTATGGTCTAGTAGGATAAGGCAAAATGAATTAATCAACCAACATTTATTAAGTGCATACTATGTGTTGGGCACCAGGAATTCAAAGAAAAAGCAAAACCAGCCACTGGCCTAAAAGACCTTACATTCTCTTCAGGGAGAACGTATACAATATGCACATAAATTGGTACACACAAGAGTAGATAGACGACAGCCTTAGGGGAAAAGGCATTGACAGCTGGGGAAGGAGGTGAGACAGAAAGATTTCACATAAGCACGAACAATTTTCATATAAAATGTTATGTAAGTACCTTTGGGAGTTGCTAAACAAAGGGCTAACCAAGGTCCAGGCAGCTGTAATTTAATTTTCCCCTTATCATTTCAGGCCAAAAAACTTAAACACACACAGAACTAAAGAGGGCATGCTTCATTATCCTTATTAGATTTTCTCTCTCTCGATGTCTCTCTGTCTCTGTTTCTGTCTCTGTTTCTCTCTCTCTGTCTCTCTCTCTCTAGACCCAAGCCTATACCTTCCATATAAATTAGGAAAGAGAGCTCTTTAGCTCTTTTCTACTCCTATTATTCTAATGGAGTCAAAGACAGAGACAGCTGAAAGGTTTTCAATACCTTATAGTCATGGCCTTTTTTCTCAAATAGGAATTCAGTGGAGAAACTGGTTGATGAGGGCCTGGGCTTTAGAGAATACATGGATTGGTCCTTCCTTGTGGGTTATATAAAAATATGCAGTTATTTTCTTACTGTTGCCAATCTATCACATACAGAATCCTGGGGGTCAGCCTGGGCCATGATGACTCAGGGTTAGTCATACGCGATTATGAAAAGTCTTCTAATTAGCTTTAGAGACAGAACTAAGACTGATGAGTTGCTGAGCTGGAACTAAGTGAACATTCAGAAGATTCTGGTGAATCTTCTCTCATTCTCCTTCCTAGTGGCTTTCAAGTGAGAAGGATGGCTGTGAGCTGCCTGGTTTGAGGGAGAAGATTGCCACATTCCTCTCACCCTATTGCTATATACCCATGAGTGCCCCTGTTTCTTTTGTGTTTGTTATTTCTTGATTTGAAGTGAATGGGTATTCTAAGAGAAGAGTTCCTAGAAAACTGAGAGCTGTATCAGAATTTTCATCAGAAACTGGAATTGGAAGCAGAGTCTGACAGAGTATTAATGGCTAATGACAAGGAAGCACCTAAACAAAAATGTGTAGAGTCCCCTGAAAATGGTGATGGCTTCAAAGATTTTAACTCTTCATGACAGAGAAAAGTGATATGTATGGACCTCTATAAAGGTACCAGTCCTTGGAAACAAGCAAAAAGCTACATCTAAGCAGAACCTCATGAGTGCTCCAAAAAGCTGGAGGAAAATAACTTTGGGGCCAGGAGTTAGAAGGTACTCCTTAACTACATGTGTACTTTACACATGTGCCTCATTAATATTGAATGTTAAGTTGGAACCTACTCTCCCCAGGGATATTATGTGTGCCAGGAGAGAATATGCAAGGATTTTTTTTAAACCTCTCTCTATACCTTCTCAGAAAGTACCCTCTTCTAGAAGTTAAGAGATTTATTGGACGATTGATAACAGGTGCATACATCAGAAGGGTCTCATGAGCAGCAGTATTTGACACCACACTCTCTCTGGTTTATTCCTAGGACCCCGGGTGAGAAGTGGTGATCTTCATTCTTGGACCCTCATCTAAAATCTCAATGTAAGTTGGGGAATTGAAGCCAAAGGGCAACAAGTACAAGGTAGTCATTTTTGGGGGCACCTAGGCAATGGCATTAAGTGACTTGTCCAGGGTCACACAGTTAGTAAGTGTTATGTGTCTGAGTCCGGATTTGAACTCAGGTCCTCCTGAATCCAGGGCCAGTGCTCTATCTATGGCACCACCTAGCTGCCCTTACAAGCCAGTCATTTTAAAAGTGTGTTGCCCTACCCTACTTATTGTTTTTTTCTTTTTGGTTTTTCACTCAGACTTGAAAAGTAATTTATGGGTGATAGAGGATACATTACCTCCTTCAAAGATATCTAAAGGATGATAACAATGTCTTCCTCTTAAACTTTATACCCACTCACTTTCCCACTGAGTTAAATCCAGCAAAGTTATTAGTGATGTATTTATTTTTAAATTTATCTCCCATGCTACAAATTAAATGAAATGGAACTGGTTACAGGGAAAACTACTTGTATTTTCCTGGCATGCCTGCAGGGCTATGAAAGTTTTGAAAGGAATTCTTTTACTTCTGCCTTGAAATATAGTGGTCTTCTCCCATGTAGTGAATCTAAAGCTTTAGGGAACAAACATATCACATTCTATTCATCTAACATTTCAGGGTCACATGTTGGAGACATTTCATCCTTATCTGCCTCTGTGACCTTCTTTCCTTTGCTCTATCTCCACACTTCTCATCTCACCTTTACAGCTTTTCTCTGGAGTACATGCCCAGATATTTTTCTTTCTGTAGGTTGGTAGGTAGTGTGGTGCAAAATGATGGTTTCTTTCCTTTTGCATCCCTTGAAGTTTTATGTCTTTTGTGTTACCATGGTGGCAGGCTGTGGTACCTCACAGAAATTGCCGCAATGAAAAGATAAAAAGTAGCAGTCATTTTGATGGCTTGTTCCAGCTCTTTCTGCAACTGATATCTTAGATAGAATGTTCTGTCTATAATTATAAGGGATCTTTTTTTTTTAATTTATGAGCATGTGTGCTTATAACACTTTAAAAGGTAATTGTAATACTGTATTGTAAGAATCCAATCACTCCATAGGTTTTTTTTCCTTTCCATTTAGAAAGATGATTTAATTTAGTTCAATAGTTTTAATGTACTTAAATCAATCATATACATAGTAAGTTGTCCTTTCAATTCCTTTTTTTTAATGTGAAAAATACTAATTGTTGTGTTCAGAGAACTGAGATGCAAAAATTGGATGCAACATCATTTCCACCCTCATGAAGCTTATGGTTTGGTAGAGGATATAATGTTTGCTCAATAATCTTTTCTTTTCAATTCAGAACTGTGATTTCATGGATATGTAGAATTTCCAACATGGAATAACTCTCTGCTGATGCAGATCAACAGCTCCTGTGTAACATAGTCTTGGAGTTTCCTGGGGTCTGAGAAATTAAGTGATTTGCCCAAGAACACAGAGGGAATATGTATCAGGGGCACAACTTAAACTCTTGTCTTCCTGACTGCAATGAAGATTGCTATCTTTTATTTCATGCTGACTCTTATATATAAGTGTAATAAAATGTAATATGTGGTGAGAGAATTAGAGAGGTTTAAAAAATGTGCTTTGTTAGTCATCACCAAGTGGAGGAATGGGATTAAGAAAGTCTTCTTGGCTAAGTAGCATTTGAGTGAATAACTAAATACTAAATAATATTTAATAATTGAGTAAAAATTCAACAGTTTGATGAGGGGAAGTGATGACATTTTAGTCATAGAGAAGTGTGAACCAAGATGTGGAGAAGGGAAAGTGCAAGACATGTTTAAGAAGCAGAGACTAGTCTTTTCTGCTGGAACATAAAATACATGGGAAAGAAACCTAGAAAGATAGGACTACTTCCAGATGGTGAAAGCATTGAAGACTAAGCATAAAACCTTGATATTTACTTGTTAGAGAAAGAAGAAGGGTGTGGTAACATGACAAAGTTTACTTATATGGATGATTAGATTGAAACAAGATGAAAGATGAATTGTGAAGAAGAGCCATGATAGGAAGATGTTAACTGGTTATTTCAATTGGACATGTAGATAGCATCAGGGTGGTACCACTGGGAATGGAGTGGATGCTACAGATATTGAAAGCAGTTGCAGAGGCTGAATAGAGAGAGCTTACAAAGTGATTGTAAATGAGAGGTTAGGGCAAAGGGAGAGTTAGAGCTATGCTTTGGTATAGCTTTAAACATTAGTATGAATGAATGGTAGTGCCATAGGGAAAAAATAATTAAGTCACAAGAAGGAAGATGTTTAGAGAAAAAAAAAGACTCACTTTTGAACGTCTGCAACTGATACATATACAGAACAGCTGGGGATGCAGGTACAGAGGGCAGAAGATGTTGATAATTCAATCTCGAGTATAAATAAGAGGATGTAGACCTCCATGTCATAAAGAAAAGAGGATAATAAATTTCTATTTTCTATTTAATTATATATTATAAAAATATGGATTAAATACTTGCATGGGTAGAATAATAATTCCCCTTATTTAGACAGGTTGGTATATGTATATGCATATGTATACATATATGCATAAGTATGTGCATGTGTATATATAGTATCATTAGGTGAAAAGTCTAATGTCCTTGTTTTACTGCCTTATGGAATAATCTTTTTGCATTTGCAGAGCGATTCTTCATTTCAGATGCTCAGGTAGATCCATTTGAGTAGCTCTCCAATCCTCCAGTCTGCTTATATTGTTCTTTGACACACATTTCTTCATTTCAGTGCTGAAGGAATGCTTTATCACCAGTCCATGTGGGTTATTAATAGGCTGCTGTGCTAACTTGGCATTTCATAAGTTTATTTTTATATGGAAGGGAATAACATTTTGTTGGCATGTAATTGCTGTGCTTAAAATAAGGATCCTTTGTTTACAGTTTTCAAATTCAGCGAGTTTATCCATTGAACAGATTTGGAACAGGTAATGGGTATTGAACTGTGATTTGTGCACCTTTCAAATGCTGTTGATTTTGAGATAAATCAAGTCTTCATGTGTTTGTTTTATGACTAAGATAAAATTCTGATCAGCAAAAAAAATAATAATAAACAACTGCACAGGACAATTCTTCCTATTATGACAATGTGCATGTTACATCTCAATCTCACAGTTTTTCAAGCATCGCTGTTTTCAGACAGCAGAATAACTGCTGTTCCAAAGGCTGCTGGGAACTGCACATTGCCATGGGCTAAAGATTTTATAGTTTGAGAGATGAATAGAGTTCAGTTAACTTTTTTTTTTCTTCGTCATAGCCTCAGCAATTTTATCTCTTAAGCCAAATTCACAGAAAGGCATTCTATTCCATTTATGCTTGGTGTATTTTGCATAGATTTGGTCATTGTTCCTTTAGTAACACACACAATACATATACAAACACAAACACAAATCCTTGGTGGATCTTTAAGCTCAGTTCTCTCAAACTAAGTAAGAAGAAACTATACTGTTACTGCCTTAGCTCCCTAATGTGGTTTTCACAAATGTGCCCAGAACAACTCAGATTCTGAACAATTGTATTTACCTTAAGAATAATTCTCACTAGTAGATATGCTAGTTCTGCTGATCACTGATAGGCTAGAAACTCGGGCATAGAAGGTATGGCAAAGAAATAATCTCTCTGTCCTCCTTGGAAAAACTACAGAAGCCCAGAGCATATAAGGTCCTACAGCAGATCCAAATTTTGCTGTTGTTGCTTGTTTGTTTTTTGGTGAGGCAATTGGGGTTAAATGACTTGCTCAGGGTCACACAGCTAGTAAGTATCAAGTGTCTGAGGTCACATTTGAACTGACACCAGGGCTAGTGCTCTATCTATTGTGCCACCTAGCTGCCCCTCAGATCCAACTTTTAAAAGCAGAGATCGTAGAGACCAGCGAAACCAGTCTAAAGTAAAACTATTTTATCATATAGGATCTAGAGTTAAAAGGAACCTGGGAGATTATTCAGTGATTGTCCTGTTCAGTATCAGACAGGTGGCCATTGTAGCTACCCAGCTTTGATATCACATCCTCAGACTCTAATTTTCATAACCTTTCTATAGTACCATCAACCCCTTCCTTCAGCTAGGTTTCTATTCCTCACTCCCACTCCCAGGCTGGCCGTGTGAATATAAGTATATTGACCTGAACTCAGAGGATGTATTAAGTATTTTAAAGAAGTAGCTCCTGTAAGGAGGGAATGCTATTCCTCTTTCTACCAATGGGAAGTATGAAACATCTCATAGTGTTCTCACATGAAATAAGCCTCATAATATGACACCTATGATTTAAAATATAAAATTAATTAGTAATTAGAGATAATTAGCTTTCCTTGTGTTTCTTTAAATATGTGCACCTTTTTCCTTTGTCTTCTAAAATTAAAAAAAAAAATTAAGTGAAATTCTTTTAAGGTACTAAAAAAAAAAGTCTTCCTCCCATCCTGGAATTTGAGATATTTCTTTTTGAAGTTAAGAGGATGACCTCATATTATGCTGCATTTCCATCAGACATAAATTTTAAAGTAACCAATTAAATTATGCCTAACCTAGCCTGAAGTACTTGGTACAAACAAGTTTGCTCATTCATTCATTCTTCGGTTTAATGTTCAAAATGGTAATATCATGGTGCTCTGAAGAACACTGAACTGGATCCTGGTCCTAGCTCTGAAAGTAATTAGCTGTATGACTAAATCTCCATTTCCATATCTGTAAAAGGAACTAATTTTACTAGGTGATCTCTAAGTTCCTTCCAGCTTTGAGATTCTTAATGCTAGGAATTAGAATTCAAACATGTATTGGAGTCAAGAAGACCTGAGTTCAAATTCAGCCTCAGACACTCACTAGTTATGTGACCTTGGGCAAGTAACTTAACCTCTGTTTGCCTCTTCCTCATCTATAAAATGGAAAAATAATAACACCTACCTCCCAGGATTGTTGTGAGGGTGAAATGAGGTAATGATTAATAAAGCACTTAGCATAGTGCCTGGCACATAGTAAGTGCTATATGAATGTTAACTATTCCTCTTATTATTATATACTATAAGGAAATTACATGCCCTTATATGTTATATATACATATATATGTACATATGCATATAAATTACATGCAATTATCTTTCTTTGATTTTCCTGGGTTTGGATATGTTTTCAGGCTAGCAATAGAAATAGAAATTCTCAGTAGAAATGACATACAGGAAGACGAAACAGCACCATGTTATCTATTAATGCATTTCGGTGCACCTCACACCATGCCAGCTACTGTCTTCAATGGAGATATTATTATTTTATTTTGGTATTACAAATTCAGGAGAAAACATCAATAGTTTATAACATTTGATTAAAATAAAAATCATCTAAACCTTCAGAGGTTGTCACCCATCCCTTGTTTACAGATGCATGAACCTTGAAAAATTCTCTGTGAACGTAAGAACACTGACCTTTATTAGAAATCTTATTACTGAGACATGAAGAGTTTCTGCAGTGCTATGGAGAAGCTAGCAGGAGAAATACCTAGCTTTTGTTACTGCTTTCTTCATATGTGGGAGGATGTGGGGACTTTTTCTTCTTTTTCATGGTGAAATCATCATTATTCTCTTAAACACCATGAAAATATCTCTCACGCTATCCATGAAGTACAGAGATGAGGATGAGGTGAGCTGTCAAAACTGATGGAATGTTTTTGACAGTTTTTTTGATGAGAGAATAATTTCATACGAATGGCACAAAGCTGCTCCCCAGTTATACTCAAATCCCCCTCTAAAGAACATTGAACCTTTCTTCAAGAGGAAATTCTCCAGGAGTACCTGGTTTCCTGCTGGAATGCCTTGGAGGTATTTCTTCATAAGTAGTTTCCACCATGATTTTGCTGCCAGCCACCATACATATTTCTCAGCAAATTACATTTACCAGTTGGGCATGTAGTTTGGCAGCTGAATGAGAGGTAGCAATTTGGCAGCAATTTTTTTTTTGAGAAAAAAAAAGCTGCATATTAGGGATATACTATATTTAGTAGTAATTTTGCAAATTCACAGTATGCTTTTATAGAAACATCTGCATTTAAAGAAAGAGTGAAAAAAAATAAACTTCCTCCCAACACTCACAGAAAGTATAGGGTAGGATTGGCTTTACAATTTTTCTTTCTGTATGATTCAATTTACTGCCACTTTCTTCTTCCTCTCTGCCTGCAAACATACACACATCTTTCATAGCTTAAAAAAAATAAAAAATCCCTTCACTTGACCAAACTGCTTGAGAAGTACTCTACCCTTACTTCACAATGCACTCTGCTTTTCCTCTGCAACTGGGTTTGTGTCCTTAACACTCTGCTCAAACTGCCCATTTTATAATCACCGTAAGCCTTCTAAACAGCAAAGCCATTGGCATTTTCTCCATCCTCATCATTCCTAACATTTCTGCTACACCTGTTGAGGCTGACCATCCATCCTTTTATTTTGCAACTATTTTCCTCTTTGCCATTTGTGAAGATGATACATCATCCTTCTTCTATCACTCTGACTCCTCTTTCACTCACTTCTCTTCTTCCCCTCATTCCTTAAATGTAGATATGATTTTGTTTCTTTATTCATCTTTTTCAATATGGTTTCCATTGGAGGTTGTATCCACTTTCTTTGCTTTATTTCTCGTATCTATGTGAAGTGACTCCCAAACCTTTATTTATAGCTCTGATTACCCTCTCAAGGTCAGGCCCCACATTTCCAACCACCTTTCAAGCACTTCCATTTGAGAATCCTGCTGGCATCTCAAAATTAAGGTAGGTGGGACTTGAACCTGGGATTTCCTAACTCCAGGGACATCTCTGTAGTTACTATGCCTCTGACTCAGAATTGGAGTGTCCAAAGTTGTACAATCTGTGTTCCCCTCAAAAAAACAGCTCGCCCTCCTGATGTTTATATTTCTTTCAATGGCAATGCTCACCTTCCAATCTCCCAGCTCGAAACTTCTGATTGTTTCTTTAATTGCTCCCTTTCTTTTGCTCTTCCATAATTACTACTGAGTACTGTCAGTCTTTCCTCTTGTATAACTCTTGCAGTGATTTCTTCCTTTCCATTCCAAATGCAATTATCATAATTCAGGTGCTTGTGATAACCTATTATGATTAATGTTTTACTGGTTTCCTTGCCTCTAGCTGCTCACTTTCGACAACCTTGAGTCATACTACCCATAGCTGAAAAGTTAATTTTCCTAAAACTTCGTATTCACCACTAAATTTTAAACTCCTTATCCATTCAAGGACCTCTACTATATTACCACAACTTACCACTGTAGGCTCCTTTCATGCCACTTCTTTATAGGCAACTAGGTTGTCCAGTGGATGATTGCTTTACCAGGAGTGAAGAAGATCTGATTTTAAATACTGGCTCAGAATATTTACTAGTTATGTGACCTTGAGTAAGTCACTTAACTTCAGGTTCTTTATCTCTAAAACTGAGATAATAGCACCTACCTCCAAGGATTGATGTGAGGGAAGAAAAATGAGACTCTATTTGTAAAGTGCTTTACTAATCTTAAAGAGCTACATAAATGCTAGCTATTAATATTATATGTACCCATTGTTCTAGTGAATCAAAATGATTCACTCTGTTCTCTGAACATGTTTTGTGTTTTCTCGCCAGAATACTTTTTTCCACATAATTTTATCAATCTAAATTACTCCTTTATTTCTACATATTCTTTTCTTAATTCATTCTACAATATCCCGTTCCAACTCCCTTAATTCTCTTCCCTACCCTCACCCCAAATCAAATCAATATTACTTGAAAGGACAGGTCAGTTAGTTCCCCTATGGCTCTATTCATCATCCCTGTGACTCCCCACACTAAAACACTCATCCCTAGAGAACACTCATTTATATGTGTAGTCTCTCCATTTGAATGTAAGCTCATTGAGGGCAAGGGCTATCTCTCTTTTGAATAGGTAGTCCCAGTTCTTAGCACAGTGCTTGGCATATAGTAAGGTCTTAATTAATGTCTGTTCATTCATTTATTCCAGGACCATTGAAGATCTTAAGGGATTTTTCCTTATTCTGAACTTCTCTATCAACATCAGCTGTGCCTGTATGTGGCTATTGAATTTAACAAGAGTCTTTTCTAGCTACTTCAGCAATCAATACACATCACTATGCCAGAATTGATCTTGGGGTTATCTAGATGTGTTATTAACACAGCTGAAATGACTGGAACAGTCACAATCTGGCCAGTGGAGATCCTGTCCAAGTGGTTGAGCATGTTGTTTTGCATCAAACCATACTTTTTCAAATAGGAGACAAAAAGGCATTTTGCCTCTGTTCCTGAATTTGTATTTGATTTTTCAAACTGTTTCTTGTATTACTGACCATCATGATGAGTAAATCAATGACATTGGAACAATTAGCTATTGTTGAGTTTATCTTTGTTTTTGTTTGTTTTAAAGAAGCATTTATTTCTGGTTATGAAATAAAATGCAGTTTAAAGATACAGAATGCTTACATTTCCTTAAAAACAAATTGATAACCCAAGGTTTTTTTTCCACCTCTTTTTTTCCAAAGTCACAAGCTCTCAGTTTCTCCCCCTTTCAGGAGTAAAAGCACATCATGAGATCATATATTTATAGACAGATGGGATATTAGAGGTCAATAAGTATAACTCTCTCATTTTTCAAGTGAGGAAAGTGAGGTCCAGTGATATTCATTAACTTGCCTACATTCCAACTGATGAATATCTGTGGTCAATCCAAGCCCAGGTCTTCCAAATTTAGCCTATATCCACTATACAACATTTTTTTTCCAACTGCAAAAAAAACCTCAGACATTTAAATATATATATTTTTAAAAGCTTCTTCAGATAATTTGTCTTTAGTGAAATTCTAAATACTGAAAATATTTAACTACTTTAGGGATATCTTCAGATTGCCACACCCTCACTTTGTGTATCAGCATCATTATTTGCCTTGCATGATTTTTTGCATAAACATGAACCTTTGCATTCAGAATTTTTTTTACCAGCCTCCAATATAATCCAGTCAATCTATCTGCCATTAATTTTGACTCCTGAAATGCTCTAGATGAAATATGATTCTTGTCTGCATTAAATTTCAATAAATTTGGTATCTCTAAGTAAACTTTCCTTTGGTGACTGACATTCTACAAACAGGATGTTGATTTATTATCAAACATTGAACTGAAGGCTAAGTACAAAGGCAGCGGCCTCCTTATTGTTAACCCATGTGGGTTTTGTTATTCAAGAAAAATTTAAATAAATGTCCATAAATTGCCTGACTTCTAATCATTAAGAATTATTGGGTGAGTTGGATACAAGGGATTTTAGATGGGCTAGGAAATGGTTTTAGTATTAAAGTTTTGCAAATTCATAAATCTTCAGTGATGCTAAAGAGGTATTAAAGATCCCAGGTTACAAATGCCCAGAAACTTCCAAGTCTCATATTTATGCAGGCTAGACTTGGTATTCCACTTGGCCATTGTTAAGTAGATGTGCTACTACTTCAGAAAGTAGTTACTGATAGGTTCATCTCAGCTAGAAAGAGTGTATTTATCTTTCTGGTGAAGCCACAAAGGAGAGTCATTTTAACCCAGAATTAAACAACGCTTCAATCTTAGTTGATGACTAATGTTATGGGATGGGTAATTTTTCTCCATAATTTGACAAATAGAAACATTTTAAAGTGGGTTTCCTTATTTATGGAATGGAAAAAGAATGGCCAGACTTCAAGGCTAGGCCCCTCATCACTTTGTACCTAGATTATTGTTAACAGCCTCTCGACTGGTCTCCGGTATAATTTCCATATACCTGCCATCAAATCTATCTAGAGTACAAATCTGTCATTCCCCTATTCAAGAAACTTCAATGGATCCCTATTAATTCTAGGGTAAATTGCCAAGTTCTCAGCATAGTAGCTCTATGCAATCAGGCTCTAGTATACCTTTCTGAGTTTATTGCCCACTATGATACCCTAATCACTTTATATGTAGTTTAATTCAGCTAGCTTGTGCATATAATCTCTTCTTGAGACAGCTAGGTGATGAAAAGGAGAAAGCATTGGACCTGAAGTTAGGAAGATCAGCTATGTGGTTGAGTCATTTAACCTCTGCCTATCTCTCGATTAGGTTGATTAGAACACTGACAGCTAGAGAGACTTGTCCACTGTTACTTAGACTGTGAAAAGGGAAACTTCAACCCAAGTCTTTCTGAGTCAAGAATTGGCTCTTTATGTCAAGCTGGCTATATGTCTTGCATACGGAGTAGTTGGAACTTACTGAGTATTAATTAAATTGATTTGGATGAGAATCTTTAGTCCTTTTTGATCTTGTGAAACTATTATCCCTATCCCTTTTACTTTTGTTACTGACTCCTAAGTCTAATCAAATCAGTATCACCTGAGCCACGTGCCTAGATGTAGGGCATTCAATAAGATGTCCTCTTGAGGTCAGCTTCAGAACTGGACTCTGCTAGTCCTACTCATTTGACCTCCAACTTTCACAAACCATAAGAAGTCTTTGAGTACTGGACAGATAGTGCTGTTAACCTTATTATGAATCCTTTTTTTTTTTTTTGCAGCACTTTGCATCGCTTTATGATGCTCCCTCCATTGCACCACCCTGCTGGGCCTGAGAGTAAGTACTGCTGACTATTTAGCTCGCATTTGTGACCTCTGACGTTGCTCTGAAAAACCAAAGTTTCTACGTTCCATTCAATTTGCACAAGTGTTGCCGACATTTTAAAGTGGATGAGTTAACACTGAAATTACATCAAATGATGGCAAATAGAAATGGTTCATATTTGGTCACCTCAAGCACTTGATGGCTCTGTCTGAACTATGGATAGTTAGGCAATAAAAGGAGCCAAATTAAGTAGTCCAAATAATGAAAGAAGCATTATTTAGTTATTTGAACCCTCTAAGCCTTGCAGAGAGTCATGAGAGGGTGTAGCTAAAAGGTAAAACTATAGGAGGAAGAAAACTGACTCTCTTTGAATTTTGATTTTCTTTTTCAAATGATATTTTATCTTTTATGTTTAGTTCAAGTGTTATACATATAGACTACACAAGGAGGCCAGGGTTTAACTTGTCACTTTTACAGACAATTATAGGCTACTTATAATATACAGAGCTTTATTCTGAGTGCTAGAGGAAAGTGAGCTTATGCATATCAAGGTATGATGATTACTCACAAGATGTTTGTATTATGGGGTGAATACAGGTGAATTTATTTAGATATGCATGTTCATAGCTATATGTTACATGTATAGTTCAATAAGAGTTATACATATAGACATATGTATCTAAAATAGTATATATGCATGTAAATATACATGCACAGGTAACATACTACTCAGTCTAATCATTTGATCTTACATTGATGTTTCCTATCCCTTTGTCCTCTGCATAATTTCCCCAAATGATTCGCACGGGCATATTTTGTCACTAATTGGATACTGCTGCCTTTCTACCAACCTATTTCCTCCATTATTTTTTACCTCCTATTACCTCCCAACTCTTTTTATCCCCATATTTTTTTTCCTGGCTCCTTTTACCTTTATCTTTTGCTTCCTTTATATTTTCCTTCCTCCCTTTTTTCCTCTCTCTGCTCAAGGAAAAAAAAAGTCATGATTACCTCATAAAATCCTAGCGCTTTTTCATTTTTATTTTCCAAAAGAATTTTAAAAATCAAGTTCTTTGTCTTTCCTTCCATGAATATACATCCTCCTTTTTGTTTCACCCATCTTGTCTAGATTATACTTCCTCAATCTTTTCATCCCTCTGAATAAACCATCAGGATGATCATAACTCCTCTAACATGGTAATGGGAATCACCATATTCTATGACCTCAAATGACAGAATGGAAGTCTGGTCATGATAGGCAAACATTAGTGGTTCTAAACACCAGTGGGGGAAAAGATCAGGAACAGAGACATACTGCATATGAAATAAAATAAAACTTCCTCAAGTTCCTCATGCATCATCTTTGGGAAAAATTAGTGTTCGAAAACTTCCCTTTGTCATTGGAGCCAAGGCAAACATCCAAAAATGTAACATAATTAAGGTTCTATATTTTTATGGAATTCTACTGATAAATGACTTGATTATTTTATTGAAGCTATTTAATTTTTACTGGCATATACCCATTTTTCAACTCACTCCATAATATTTTATGGTACTTATTTTTATGAAAAGCCGTTTCAGCAGATTATGTTGTCGTAGTACTAAGACAGAAGGGATTCTTAAAATACAAAACTTACTCCAAACCCATGATGGAGCCATTCAGATTAAACTGTGTTGCCATCACACTATGATTGGTTCACATAAATAAGCATTTAGTGCTTTGGTTTAATGTGGATTTGAATAAAACATGCACCAGAAAAAAGTGAAATGTGTATAGAAATCATAAAGCTTTATGAGACTATATCCATGAAAATCAGTTTTTAGAAATTATAAAAAAGGAAACAGAAAACTTAAGAGGATGTATTGTTCATTGGATACAGAAGCTTCTGCAGAACACCAAAAAACTAGAACTCCTAGAACTCAAAGGAAGATAAGCAGCTTTCTAGACTAACTCTCTCATTTTGCATGTTAAGGAGAATGAGGCCCAGTGAAGTTAAGGGATTGGGCCATGGTAATGTAGGTGGTAAGTATGAGAAATGGGATTTGAACCCAGATACTCTTCACAGCCATGGTTCTTTCTATTCTGTCACAATTCCTCCTGTCAGTCTTCATGAAAGCAGGATTAAAACAAACATGTAGAAAGCAGGAATCATTTTAAATGAAAATGCTAAAAAAAGTTTGTCTCTTTAGGGAATTGCAAAACAGAATGCCAAATACCTGTACAAATTAATTGTTGTCTTACACTGCACAATTACTGCTCATCAAGGAGAATACTTAGGAAGCAAATATTTTTCCCCAAATAAGTTTAATATGATTGAATTATAGGATTATAGATTAAGAAGTGATAGAGATCTATCTCTTGTTGAGTTGTTTTTCAGTCATGCCTGGCTCTTCATGACCTCATTTAGTTTTTGAGGGGCAAAGATACTGGAGTGGTTTGCCATTTCTTTCTCCAGTTCATTTTACAGTTGAGGAAACTGAGGCAAACAGGGTTAAATGACTTGCCCAGGCTCACACTAGTTAGTGTCTCAGGCCAGATTTGAACTTAGGACTCCAGACCCAACACTTTCTCCGCTGTACCACCCACCTGATGAATAAGCTGAGGTCCAGAGAGCTACAGTAATTTTTCTAGCTTTCCACACCTGGTTTATGGCAAAGATGGGACCCTGACTAAACAAAACTATAAAAACAGGACAACATCTCATCAGGTGAGCACAAACATCTCCTTTTGTAATACAATTACTTAAATATTGATATGAAACTATGTGCTTCCTATATAACAGCTACTTAACATCTTTTGAATTTAACTGAATGAATCACAGGCATACTAAAAAAAGTATGTGTGCATATTTCTTCTTCTTCCTGGTTTACTTTATTTTTACAATCTAAATTTAAATATATTTTTGTTTATAAGGTAAATTTATTATATGCCTATTACTGACAATATGTCTCTAATAAGCACAGGACTGAGATTGAAGACAATTTCATATTTAATAAAATAAAGGGACTTGAAATTCATCATACATGTTCTCTGGAAACAATTTGTATTCAAAATTCATTCTAGACCAACTTCATTATTTACAGATGATGGAACTAAAACTAAAAGAGAGGAGAAGAAGGAAAGAATAAACAGAATAATAAAATTTCAGAATTGGAGCTAACTTCAATGACATATAACTTTATTTATCCATACACATGTATGCATGCATGCCTGTATGTATGTGTGTGCATTTATATATGTACATTATATACATGGTCATTTTATAGTTCATATTGGTGTGCATACATTTATGTGTATATATACATTGCATAGTGTATAAATATAAACCAATGAAGAGATACATATACACATTTGTATATGTATATACAAACAATGTGTAAGAGTCAGCTAGATAACTCAGTGGATAGATCTCTGGACCTGGAGTCAGGAAGACCTGAGTTCAAATGTGACCTCCAACACTTACTAGTTGTTGATCTTGGGCAAGTCGCTTAATTCTGTTTGCCTTGATCCACTGGAGAAGGAAATGGCAAACTATTCTAGTATCTTTGCCAAGAAAACTTATAGACAAAATAGTCCATGGGGTTGTGAAGAGTCAGACATGGCTGAATGACTGAACAACAACAATATACAACTGATACATATATGACTTATGTAACAACACCATACATACAACTGCATGTGTACACACATACACATTTTGCATGGGCATATGTGCACATATATGTGTATATGCATGTATGTGTGTATGTGCACAACTCTCTAGGATGTAGTTACCAAGTGATAGACAGACTGTCATCTGCACTGTTGAAGGAAATCCTTACACGTGAACACTGACAAAATCACAGTTTGTTCAGGTATATTTCAGTATTTATTACTAAGTATTTAAAAATTATACTAAAAACATAAAACAAATACAGTGTTGTGATACAAAAACTTGCGACTAGCCACTAATGATAGTTTGCATTTACTTTTTAGAGTTTTGCAGTGTGTATTACATACATCATCCATTTAAAACTCAAAAGAAATCCATGAGGTAAGTATTGTTGGGGAATTTCTCAGCCTAGGTTCCTATAGAGTCCTAGGAGAATGTTAGCCACTAGCTGGATGGTCTGACTGGGGGTCAAAGAATTTGATTAGCATATGTGAAAAGAAAATACATACATACGTATACACACATCCATACATACGTGCATACATACGTACGTACGTACATACATACATACATACATACATACATACATACATAAACATACTAAGGAAGACTGCTCACTGATAGTACTTTCAGTCTCCAAAGATACAGATTTGTTTTTTATGTTCAGGCCCAATTAAAGGACACAATCAGTTCTGGTATATTCCCCATTTGGGTCAATTGGCTAAACAATAACTCAAAATGATGTAGTGTTTTTCACTTTACACAGTATTTTGCTCTTGACAACTCTGTAGTACAATGATGATGATGATGATGATGATGATGATGATGATGATGATGATGATTTTGTAGTTGGTATAATTAAGTTTCCAAGAACTTAGTGACTTACTGGAAGTCATAGAGCTGGGACTTAGCTCTTTATTTTCACTAACCTTACCTGAAATTTAGCACTTCTTTCAATTATTTACAAATATGATTTTTATAAGCTTCACCACATTGCCAGAAATAGCCATGATACAACAAGGGTTTGCAACCCTTGGCTTATAGAGAATTGTCTAAGCCCTGGATAGGGTAAATGACTTGACCACCATCATATAAAACAAGTCTTTGCCAGAGACAGGAGGAGTTCAGCCTGAATACTCCTGAATCAGAAGCATGTTCACACTGCTTCAGTGAAACTGTCATCATTGAATGTCTTTATGATTAGATTATCTGTTAAAACAGGATGTTTACCTTTTTACTTAACATATGGATACACTTATTTTTATGAATCAACAAATATCAATGATCAATGGAACCTTAATAAAATGATGTTTCCTCAAACCAGTTTTCTAACACAGTTGCTATAGCTCATGGAGGATGGCTCAGAATTAAAGGCACCTTATTTTAGCAAGCAATTATCTTTAATGGTACATTAGTTTTGAATTATATAAAAAGCGTGTAGAGGTTTGAACTTTTTTGTCTCCATTTAGCATACATGTTTGTCTGTTTGTGGTTTTGCATATGTAGAAATGGCTACCAAGTGCTTTTTATACCTCGGCCCTACTTGATAGGAATTAAACTCTTAGGGTACATAGGCCAAAAATTGACAACAACAAATGGTAGCTCAGTAACCTACTAAATATTGGTGTCTGAGTTATTAAATAATGTTATCTCATATGTCAATAGCATTTTAAAGTTGAAAAATGATTGATTTTTATTTTTAAGAAACCTAAAGTGATTTGGTTTCAATGATTCAGGATGCACTTTCTCAACAGCGAATTTTGAAGATTTTAGAAGCACATTAGAGAAATGCATTAGAAGTGCTACAAATTCTGAGAAGTGAGAACCTGAGAAATGTTCTGAAAAGCCAGACAGAACAATGGGTGGAGGCACTGAGAAGAGAAATATGAGTGTGTGTGTGTGTATGTGTATGTGTGTGTGTGGTTTAGGGGGAAAGACCTGCACTAGCTTAACAGGTAACAAAAACACTGAAAAACCATCCTCATGAAAACAGAAAGTTGTGATGTTTCTATGGAGAATATTAGAGAGTAGCCAGAGGGCAGGCCATGTATTTTATACTGCATTGATTTCAGGACCATCTAAGGTGCACTTTTTTTTTTTACACAGACAGCTATAAAGAGTAAGCTGTATAAAATATCCCATTACCTGAGGATTATATATATATATATATATATATATATATATATATATATATATATATATATATATATATATATAATATATATATATATATATATATATATATATATGGAGGATTGTAGTGGGATAATCACATCACAGTACAGAACATGATGGTTTTGCTTGATTACTTAAAACACCATAATTTGGCCAAATTACTGATTTTAAAAAGTCAATTTGTTAATAAAGAAGTCCAGCAAATTTTCCATTCTCCTCATCTCTCTGCCATTTGAACCCAACTGTTTTATTAATTTTGTGATGAAGTACTATGATATTTAAAACTCAGGACCTCTTTTTGTTTACACCAATATTTGGGGCATTATTAAGAGAAAAATTGCAATTATTTCAATTGCTTTAAAGCAATAATAATGATATCATTTCTTATTTCCTTCTTGTTTTTTTTTCCTTGCTGAAAATCTCTGCCAACCAAGCAGAGCCTATTAATTTACTTACCAAACATAACATTTATTCTTTTTGAATCAACGAGGCAGAGCCGAGTTACACATTAGTTGCAATATAAAGAGCTCTTGAATCTACCCTCATGCTCCCTCATTTTCCCCTTTTAACTGAAGATTCTCTTTTTCTCCTTCCTAGAACAAAGGGAAAATATGTAAACTGAAGAGTTCCACATACTGGGCTTTAAGTGGTATTTTAGGAAATGTGTCTGTAATGCGAAAGGTAGTGAATATTAGTTTTTAAGAGGAATTAGAGATAAGGACTAGAATAATTCCACTAGATCTGGCCCAACTTTTACACAGAATTATTGAATTTCGGAGTTTTAAAAGGTTTCAGAAAACAATTAGTGCAATCTGTACTTGCACAGGAATTTTCTCTATAACATTCCCAACAAGTGATCATTCTTCCTCTATTTGCAAAGCTCCAATGACTGGAAACATAATAGGTCCCAAAGTAGCCCATTCTCCTTTTGTATAGCTCTAATGTGTTAATCAATCAATCAGGATTTATTAAGTTTTTCCCATATACTGATTACTATGCTGTGCAAAGAAAAAAAGATTACTATGGTACACAAAGACAAAAAAAATAATCAACAATATCCCCTACCCTAAGGAAGTTTACATTTTAATGTTGGTGAAAATATGTGTATGCATATATATGTACACAGTAATAATAGCTAAAAGAGATAGTGTTTATATAGTGCTTTAAGGTTTGTAAAGCATTGTGCAGATAAGGAAATTGAGGCAGACCATTTAGGACATTGTGAAAGCAGAAAGTGATTTTACTAAGTCCCACAGTTAGTGTCTGAGGTTGGATTTGAACTCAAGTTTTTCTGACTCTAAGTCCAATACTCTTATCCAAGCTGCCCAGTACATGCAAGCTAAATACAAAGTAGCCTTAGAAGAGAAAGGTAGCTAGCAGCACAGGGCACCAGGATATACTTCCAGCAGAAGACAGTGCTTCAGCTGGGTCTTGGGCCCTCAGGATTCTAAAAGGCAGAGGTAGATTGATAGATAGATGAGAGATAGATAGATTGATAGATAGATGATAGATAGATAGTGCTAGCTAGGTGGTACAATGGACAGAGTGCTGTTCCTGGAATCAGAAAGATGCGAGCTCAAAAAAATCTGGCTTCAGACTCTCATTATCTGTATGACCCTGGCCAAGTCTTAGCTGAACCTCTGATTGCCTCTGTTCCCTCATCTGTAAATGAGGGTAGCAATAGCACTTTCATCATGGGGTTATTGTGAGGATACAATGAGATAATATTTTGCAAACTGGCAGTGCTATATGAAAGCTATTATTATTGTTCTTATTTTATTATAGAGAGATGCATTTATTAAACCATTTATTAAGTACTTACTATGTATGCGCAGGAACTGTGCTAAATGCTAGGGTTATAAGTACAAGCAAACAAGACAGTTGCTACTGATAATCATTTAAGATCAATTGAGCCCCAATAAGGGCCAAAAACTTGAATTAATCTTTTTCTCTCTAAATGAACTAAAAACACCCCTTCCTGTGTCAGCAAATTCCAGGACCAGATAAAACTGATCAACATTCTTCCTGTTCATTATTACTAAGCCCAGGATGTCTGGGACCAGATACTCTCTTGAATAATGGGACTTTTCTTATCTTGAGTTTCTATTGACACTTTGACATTCTCCTATTTTATTGTATTTACAACCTATTCAATTAAGAAAATTCCTTTCCCATGCCATATGTTAAAGAAACATATGGAGGCTGCATGTTTTGGTAACACAGACATTCTCTAATCTGTATAAAATCACTCTAAACTGTATAAAAACCCTTCTCATTTTGCTTAATCTCAGAGTCAGAATCACATTCTGGCTTCCATGTTGACATGATTTGCTAGCTAAAAGGGAATAAACTATATAATCATGTATCACCTAACTTGTTTGCCTTCTTTAACCAAACTTTCAGGTCGACAGTAATGGTGCTGTGACGTCGGATTGGAACTGAAGGAATGGGAGAAAACTCCAGTCTACCCCAGCAACGCTTTAGTGACTCAGGTGCCTCAGGTTCCGTTTTTTCCTGGAGTCCTGACCTTGACGGGGTCGGGTAAGTTTCTCCTATTCCCAGCTTCCATGGACCTCCCAGTAGTTTGGTTGAAGTCCAAAAGAAAATTTCCTTTAAGTTAGCTCTGGGGTTGGGGATCCAGTCGAGGTTCAGAAACTCTGGCTACTGTGTCTGTTAGATCCCCTCTGGTAAGGATCGATCTAGAAAAATTGGCTATGGGTCAGTCAGAAACTAAAACTAAAACTCCAGCTAACAAGACCACTGCCTCTTGTATGTCAAGCCATTGCCAATCTGGTGATCACAGGTACTGCTAGCACTGATGTCAGTTAAACTAAAGATAACCTGAAATTATGTTGGTCACAATATGGGATTCTTTTGACCAGTCAAAAATTACTTTATCTAAAAACCAAATTAAGTTTAAAGGCCAACAAAACATCTAGCCAGGAGTGGGAATATTTTCATCATTGGGTTGCTGAGATGGCTAAGGGAGAAGGAAAGGCAGAAGCCTCTTCCCTTAAGGCTCACAAAGCTGCTTCAGCACTCTTTCCCAGGCTCCGAATAATCCCTTTCCCTCTCCCCTTTTACCTTAAAGGCAATGGTCCTGAAGGGACTCAGATCCCCCAACTTAACTTCATTGGGACTTGCCCCTTTAAATCTGCAACCTCAGGGGCACTCTGAGGAAGGCTAGCAAGATCCAGTTACAGGTCTTGGATCCTTTTGAATTCCCCAACCCCCTTCCTCAGAATAATAATAATAATAATAATAATAATAATAATAGCCAATTCATGTTAGGGGTTCTCTAACAAGCCTTAATTCCCTCTCTCTCTCTCTCTCTGTCATTAAGTGTGCACTATGCCATTATGTTTGTATTGTATTTGTCCTGTCAATTTATCTGTCGGTTTGTGTCTCTGTATCTGTACATTGTAAGATTTTAAATGCAGCCAGAGACTTCTAAGGGCTGCAGCCAGGGAAGCAACAAATTGTAAAACTCTTTTCTTGTGGGTCCAGGCCTGGCCAGCCTAGACTTACAGTGAAAAGGAAGATACAGCTAAAAACATCTTAGCAGATTCTGGAGGTTTTGAGATTAATCATTAAGAAATTGGAAAGTTGTTCATTTTGGTGCTGTTGGAGAAAACTTCTGAGACTGGGGGTAATTCCAGGAGCTCACCTTCTGCTAAAACACCTCCTTCCAATCCTGATTCCTCAGCATTCCCCATTCCCCCTCTTCAGAGATAAGCATCTCAATATGGGGATTGTAAAAGAAAAGAGAATGCTGGAGAATTGTGGGGGAAAACTTAAATCAGCCTTCCCCATCTGGCAAAAGGAGGAGAGGGGCAGCTAACACAGACTAGCAGTGATAGTCTGCTATCAGCCCTATGCCCCTGGGCACCTTGCAGCCCACCCCTCTACGCAAGGCCTGCGGGTAACATACAGGTTCAATACATTCTGCCCACCCTGCCCCAGCAGCTGCAAATGGCACCAGCCTCAGTAAAATTATGCAGCTGTGGGGAGGAGAGAAGTGGACAGGCCAGAACTGTGATGAGATTCCCTAAGCCCTGCCACCAAGAATTATCACCCCTGGGAAGGCCCTGGCATCAGTCACCCAAACCCCTGGAAGGCCTGGCAATAGCATTATGAGGTGAGAAGCCAACTTCTACTCTTAGTAAGCCCCATACTTCTCTGTTCCAGTTTTGGAATTTATGAAATGTTATTTTTATCTCTGTATACTCTGTTTCCAGATTTGTAAAAGGAAAAGTAATAATGATTGTTGTTATGGGATCAAAATGATATAATGATTGTAAAGTGCTTAAAACAATGACTGGCATATGTTAGACAACATTATTATTATCTCGCTAACTTAACGTAATTGTTCCATACCTGATAACTTTGAAGTGGTTTTTAAATACCATGAGTAATAAGATCAATAATTTCTATATATGACAATCTGAAAATGCAACTGATGTCATCTGAAGTTTATTGTTTGTGTTGTTAGTATGTTTCTAAATTGTATTGTATTTCTAAAACTTTCTTAGATTGTAAAATTTGAGAGATCATTGTGAGGTAGAAATGATACATATGGTTTGGTCTTTTAAAAGGATGTGATAAAATTGGATAATTTGAAAACTGTTAGCGTTTAATGACCTATATTTGGTTGTAAGCAGGTAATTAATTGGTTCTGTTTCAAGTTTCAAATGTGTGATTAGATTAGAGGGTACATGGAGGAGAGAGTAAGGTGCAAGAATACTGGAAAGGTGGGAAAAGACCAGGTTATAAAGGACTTTAAAGCCGAATAGAGGGTTTTACATTTGATCCTGAAGGTAATAGGAAGTCATAGGAGTTTATTTACTAGATGGATGAAATGATCAGAAATGCACTTTAGGAAGATCAATTTGACAGTGGACTGGACTGGGGGGAAACTTGAGGCAGAGAGACCAACTAGAAATGATTGCAATAGTCCAGGAGTAAGATAATGAAGACCTGTACCAGAGTGGTGGCAGTGAGAAAGGACAGGAGAAGGTGTGTACAATAGAAGTTACAAGGTGGAATCAACAAGACTTGGCAACTGATTACATGTGAGAGAGGAGGATGAGAAAGAGTGAGAAGCTGAGGATGACACGTAGTTTGTGAACCTTAGTGACTGGGATAATAATGGTGCCCTTGACAGTGACAGGGAAACCATAAAAAGGAGAGTCTTGGAAGAAAGAAAGTGAATTCCGTTTTGGACATGTAGAGTTTAAAATGTGTAAAGAATACTGAGTATGAAATGTTCAGCAGGCAGTTGGAGATGTGAGACAGAAGATCACCAGAGAGGTTGGATAAATAAATTTGAATGAAAGAATATGAAATAATTCAGAGGGAGAAAAGAAGGGAACATAGGATGAAACCTTGTGGGACACATAATAATAATAATAAATAATAATCACATTTTGAGGTACTGTGTACCAGGGGCAGCTAGGTAGTGCAGTGGATAGAGTGCAGGGCCCGGAATCAAGAAGACCTGAGTTCAAATGTGACCTCAGACACTTATTAGCTACATGAACCTGAGCAAGTACTTAATTCTGTTTACCTCAGTTTCCTCATCTGTAAAATGAGCTAGAGAAGGAAATGGCAAATCACTCCATTATCTTTGCTAAGAAAACCCCAAATGGTGTCATAAAAAGTTGGATGCTACTGAAAGGACTGAACTATGCAGTGCTATGTATCAGGTATTGTGGTAAGAACTTTATAATTATCATCTCTCACAACAGCCTTGGAGGCTAAGTGTTGTTATGCTTATGCCTCATCATATTATGTTACATTATTTATTTGTATTATGTTTTTGTACGATTTTACAGATGAGGAAACTGAGGCCAAGAGAGTTTAAGTGACTTGTCAACTCAGTTCTTCCTGACTCCAGGTCCAGCATTCTATCCACTCTGCTACCTAGCTGCTCACAGCACATGGTTAATGGGCTGGCACTAACGGGCTGAATCTCACTACATTTTGCCTCAATGCCTCAAGGAGACAGTCTACCATATACTACTTCAGTCTCGGAGAAGAGTAGGCTCAAACATGGCTCAATTCCTACATACCTCATACCAAGTTCAAGTCCAAAAGTGTCATAGCTTCTGGATGAGTTCCTGCCTCAGCTACATCAGGGCTAGGTCCCTAGGTCACTCCTGGAGGTCATTCTTTGCTGTTCAGGACCTCAGTGCTGGGTTTGTTACAAAACTTTGCATGGCGTCAGATTCCCAGAACCTTAGAATAATTTCCTTCATCTCATATGGAAAAGAACAAATGATGAAACAAAATTACTATATTGACAGAAGCTACATGTCATACTTAATAGTAAGCTAACATTTGTGTAGCTCTTATTGTGTGCAGGGCCTTCCTTGCTTCCTCCCCCCCTTCCCTCCTCACCCCTTCTCTTTCTACCTCTTTCCTTCCCTTCCTTTCCTTCCTTTCTCTCCCTCTGTCCACATAGGGTATTATATTCTTACCTGTGGATGCTCTGCCCAAAGAAATGCAAATGGCTGAAATCTAGCAAGATATCTTGGGGTTTACAGGCTAGATTTGCTTCTTAAAGACCATGCCTTAAATCCAATTCACTCTGGCTCTCATTTATTGGCCAATAATAGGTCCTAGCCCAAGCCCACTTAGTAGTCATTGTTTGGGTCTTGATGGCTCAAAGGGAATGTAAATAGTAATTGTTTCTGTTTTAGCCAGAAATCCTGAGGGTCTTCCCCTGCCAGATTGATTTTTTTTATTAAGTAAAAGGGGCCTTTCCTTGGCTGGTTTCTTATCTAGCCTAAATCACTGGATGGGCTTTGCCTCAGTCAAAGTGAGAACTCAGAAAGAACTTAGCTTAAAAAGCCCAAGGTCTCCCACTATGTCGGGCCACCTTCAGTCATCCTGATCTGTATGGAGGAGAAAGTGAGGCTGGTGACTTTGCACAGTCCTCCCTCACTTAAATCCAACTTACTTGCAAGTCTTTGTCATCACGTTCCTGATGTCATAGTCTTCTTTGAGAACAAAGGACAAATAACATATATTGTAGCCATAGCATCCAACTATAACTTAGTAAATGATTGAGAATGAAAGACAAAACCAAACCAAACAAAAGCAACTATGTGCCAGGCACTGTGGTAAGTGCTTTATAGGGGCTATCTCATTTGATCCTCACAGCAACCTTGGGAAGTAGGTGCTATTATTATTCCCATTTTATAAATAGGGAAACTGAGTCAAAAAGAGGTTAAATGATTTGCCCAGAGTCACACAATTAGTAAGTGTCTGATGCCAGATTTAAACTCAGGCCTTCTGGACTCTAGGCCTAGTACTCTATGTACTGTGCCATCTAGCTGTCCTTAGGGGGGAAATGTTCATTATATCTTTTTCTCTCAACAAACATCATCAGCATGAAGTCAAACCACCACATTAGAAAAGTCAAAGAAAAATTATAGAGGCTCAGGTAGATAGTATCTTTTTAAGGTATCCCCAGTTCCTGCTACACAGCTGACTGAAAAGGTTTCTCCTAACCAGATCATTAGCAGACCAGGACCAATTCCAATTCCAGAATATCAGGGCAAGCTTGATTTTCTCCAAAGTACTTCCATTCTGTATCATCTCAATTGTCCTGGAAGCAGTTTCCCTATTCTTTGCAGAAGGGATAATGCCATGAGAGATTGTCTATGCCTTTTCCCATCCCCTTAGCATTCTCAGTAGCCTCTATTTATTGGCCTCCATCTTTTGTCTGTCGTTTTAAAATATGATCAATGGATTCTCTGTGTATCATATCCATCTCTTTAAACAGTCCATCCTTTTTATCATTTGTACCTTTTAAAATTACTTTTTCAATCAACAAACATGAGTTTTCTCTCCCTCTCACCACCCCTCCCTCAGATTGAGAAAGAAAGAACAACAAAAACCCCATTAAAACATGTCCATTCAGGAAATAAAATCCACATTAGCCAATTAAAAACAAAACCTCTATCCACACTCTGAATCCATCACCTATCTGTCATGAGGTAGGCAGCATGCTTCCTCATGAGTCTTAGGAAATTCCTTTTGGTCATAGCACTGATCAGAATTCCTAAGTCTTTCAAATTTGTTTGTTTTTCTTCACTATTGTTACTGTAAAAATCTGCTCACTTCACTCCGCATCATTTCACTCAATTCTTCCCAGACTCTTCTGTAACTTTCCCTTTCATCATTTCTTGCAACGTAATAGTATTCCATCACATTTATATGTACTATAACTTGTTCAGTTATTCACCAATGTTTGGGCACCCATTCGGTTTCTAATTCATTGCCACCACGCAGAGCTGCTATTAATATTTTTGTCATTGATATCACTTGTGCTTTCTATCGTCAGAAAGTCAGAATTTTGTCTGTGAAAGGATACCATCCATTTTTAGCTAACTTATGCTTTATAACTTCAGGCCATTGATCTCTCTGAGATCTGATCTCCCAAGATCTAGATTTTGTATCAGAATGCCCAGCTTTCCACTCTGTACGTGAAATTTATAGTTTTTGTGCACCCTTCTTTCCAAGATTCCTTCCATTTCTAGACTCAACACAGATAATTCTTACTAATCCAGTTCAATTAGAATTTTATTGAAAGATCAAACTCAATTCTTTAGAAATGTTTCAGGGGCTCTGTGAAAATGATGTTCAATAATAATAGTAGTGGTGATAATGAAGACATACTTTATATTAACATAGAACTTATGAGCAATCTTTGATACATGCCACCTGCTAAGATAATCAAATCTATATTCTTATGAGCTCCAGGGATCTCAAGGTTTGGAAAGGTATGGGTTGTACCCTATCCACTGAATTCAATTCAGAGTGAAAGTTGCCTAAACATACAAACAGGCCTTTTATTGTGTAACTACATTTGAGAAATTTCAGGCATCTTATCTCAATCTGACGTATAAAGCTGCTTTTTTATAGTAAGGAAAAATTTCCATGGAAAAATATACTAATATGTGTTGCGGGCTGAGAGGTTGAGAGGTTGTGACCCCTCAAAGACTGAAGTACATGGGTCATCTGGAATGAATTCACAGACTCAAGCATTCTTTAAGCCAAGGTGGCAAAGTTTATTGTTACGCTTTTCAGTGGGCAAGGATTCTTAAAGGATCCTGCAATCTTAGAGAGGTACAGTTAAAGTTTATATAGGATAAAATACAATAAAACATGTGCCAAATATGCTAACTAGGGGATTCAGGGTGGGATTAGGGAGTGGTTAAGGAGTGGTCAGTTCTTAAAAGAACATGCACTTCTAGTACCTACTGCACAGTCATTTTACCCAGAGTTCACTAGGAAAAGCCCACAAGAGGGGGCCGCATGGAGGTGTGGTTTTAGGCCTGCTAAGTCACTAAGTCAACTAGAGTTCAGGGTAACTGAGCGTTGTCCAGTCTGCCACCAATCAAGGTCTTGTTTGACAAGATAGATGTAGGGAGTATACATATGTCTTAAGTCTAGAATACAGTTAATGAGGAGCCCAGGATGTAGATAATAAGGTAGGGCGGTAGGATAGCATAATAGTGGGTAAGAATGTCTTTATGACCCAGTGCAAAGCTAGTTTAAACTAATAAATCCTTCAGGTGTTGTTTGGAACTGCACCAGGGAGAGAGATAAGGGTCTTGCTGGGGCCCACTCATGAATAATTGCTAGGCACCGGGTCCTTGGGCTGGGAAGAAACTGTCAGGGACAGTGTTTCTGAGGCTAGGGAGAAATTGGGGTCCAAGTACAAGCACCCAAACAGAAGCACCCAAGCACCCCATCATCATGCACTGAAAGTCACCGCTATTTCCTTGTTAATTTGACCCTGAAATTTCTTCACTTACTCTGCTTGACTTATTCTAAACTCACATGTTTACTAAGAATTATAAATGGGTCTATTTGTAATTGCAAGGTTATTATTATCCATTCATTCTGTTTGTAGAGTGGACTGAAACTGAGGATTGTTTTGCCCTATTATTCCAAATATCCAGAAAAAGAGGATTCAACTGTTTGTCCTGAAATTGCAGTCCAATGTTCCTAACCAAATAGTCATGATAGGATTGCAATCTAAAGGATAGCCTGCAATGTCTTTAAAGGAAATGTAACAAAATTATGCCTCCATATTATCACAGAAGCCCTTGAGCTTTCTGTTTTTGTATTTTTAAAGAATTATTTTGGGGCAGCTAGGTGGCGCAGTGGATAGAGCACCGGCCCTGGAGTCAGGAGGACCTCAGACCAAACACTTAACACTTACTAGCTGTGTGACCCTGGGCAAGTCACTTAACCCCAACTGCCTAAAAATGAAAAATACAAATAAAGAATTATATCTACTCCAGCAACAATTTTTCAGACCTCAGATCCTGCTGACGCTCTGAAAAGGAACCATGCAAAAAAGTGTCAGAGGAAGAAGAGAAGAGTTGTAGTGATGGATGGTGACTACGGACTTCAGGGGTATTGTGAGTCAGCTATTTCTTCATCTGATATCAGCAATAAGAAAGGTCTGTTGTGCTCCTGACCCCTCCTTTGACAGGATGCATTTATACAAGACATAACAGAGAACACCTCAAGCCTTGGCAAAACAGATGAATGCTATTCATTTCTGATGATTCATGTAGACACAAATGCTGCTTTCAGAAAACACCATCGAAGATTACCGAATCTTTAGTAAGAAACTGAAAACCAAAAGGAACAAAATGGTATTTTCATCATTGTTCCCTATTAAAAGCAAGGGATGCAAAAGAGGGGGAAAAAATGGCCTAGTAAAAGACCAGTTGAGTTAAAAGATGGTGTCTAAGAATGGGACTTAGATTTGTGGATTGTGATTTAAAATAAAGAAACAACAGACAAGATTGTAATTGCATCTAATGAAGGATAGTAAGAATGCATTTTTCCCAATGTCTTGCAAATAATTAGTTAAAGGAATTTTAAACTCCAAAGGATTGAGGAGAGAGAAAACCAGTTTCCAGGAAAAAGGAAATGATAATCCCACTGGGTTTTGCTCTGGGCAAACATTCTCTGGAGTGCTGTGTAGAAAAGACATTGATATGAAATAAAGTGAGAAGAGTAAAGTGAAGGTAAAGGACTTTGAGTCTATGCCACATGAAAGAAAAAGTTTAGCAGAATTTGGTGTGTCTAGATGAGTATTATAAAGAATGATAGGGGATTTGATGACTCTTTACAAACATTTGAAAAACTGCTAGGAGGATGAGATGTTATATTTATTTTATTTAGTCTCAAAGAAAGAACTCGATGTAATGAGTAGAAATTGCAGAGGCAAATTTAGGTTTAAGTTCAGGAATAACTTCCTAACAATTAGAACTATACCAGAGTAGAATGGGCTGCTCTACTCAGTAAGGACTTTCTGATCATTGGAAGTCTTCAAGGAGTGGCTGGTTAACAATTTATCATCTCTATATTGTAAAGGAGATTCTTTTGATGTTATTGATTCAGTTACTTGTCCACTGAAGGTCCTTTCAGTCCTAAAGTTGTATAGCTCTGATAATTAAAAAAGCATGGTGACGTATGACAAAAAATTGAATATTTAGAATCATAGGTCTCTTCCTAGTTTCTCTACCGACTCTGTAAAGTTAGACTAGTTGTTTCATTTCTCTGTCTTGCTTTGTTCATCCATGAAAGCAGATTATAGCAATAGTACCCGCCTCATAAAGTTATATTATTAAATAAGATGGTGTATGCAAATCACTTTTTAAACCATAAAGTGCTACAGAAATGTTAGTTAATATTTTATTTATTATTATGATGATCAAATAAAATAATGTGCGCAAAGCTCTTCATAAGCATTAAAATGCTATGTGAAAAAAATGCTATGTGAATGTAAGGAATCTTTATTAAGATAGATTTTTATTGTCCAGATAAAGTCCCTCACTATTAAAACCTTGACCTTAGTTTAAAAGGTCAAAAGGTAAACTCCTGTACCACATCCCACACTGTATAGTTTTATTTAAATATGCATGTCTATGTGTGCATATACATGTGTGAATATATACTCACATACATATGAAAAATTAGACACACATACATGTATATATACATATACATTTACATATATACATATACACACAATATATGTGTATGTTTATATATTACATTTGTCATAAGTACAGATGTAATCATATGTGTATTATGTTCATAACATGTATAGATACCCATATGCACACATACATATTGTGTGTGTGTGTGTGTGTGTGTACCTCACGTGTCTAAGGAGAAAAAACAAAATCTCATTTCCATATGAATCTGAGATGCCAGAAAGTTTCTAGGGGTGTGAGGTAAAGGGGGAAAGGATATGTGTGCATATATATATGTGTGTATACAGATATGCACTTATGTATTTTCACATTTATATAGCTATGCTGTACATGTATGCTCAATACACATATGCCAATACATATATGAAGACATACAGTCTATTTCCCATCCCTACACGATGCCAAATTCCTTCTTTGCTGTAGAAATATTTTAGAAAATATTTTAAAATTCTTTTCATCTCTTCCTTCTCCTTTCCCACCCCACCCCCAAACCAATATTTTTTCAGACATCAGCTCAGATGCATATGGAAATGAGTCAGTCACTTATTATGTGCCTCCTATGTACCAAGCACTGAGGATAAAAAAAAAAAAATCCTTGCCCTTGAGAAACTCAGACTCTAATGGGGGAGACGACAAGCAAATAAATATGTACAAACAAACTCTGTGTAGGATAAATAGGAAATAATTAAGAAAGGGAGGAGTTAAATTAAGAGGGGATGGGAGAGGCTTCCTGTAAAGAATGATTTTTGTTTAATCATAAAAGAAGCCAGGAAAGCCAGAAGATAGAGATGAGTAGGGAGGGAATTCTGGGCATGATGGACAGCCAGAGAAAATGCCTAGAGTTGAGAGATGGAGTGTCTTGTTCATGAAACAGCAATGAAACAAATTTCACTGGATTCAAGAGCATGTGGCAAGGGTAAGTTGTAAGAAACCTGGAAAGGTAGGAGACGACTAGGTTATGAAAGAAAAGCTTTGAATGCAAAACAAAGGATTTTTTATTTGATCCTGGAAGTGATAGGGAGCCACTGGATTTTATTGAGTGACATTATCAGAATGGTGCTTTAGGAAAATTATTTTGGTGGCTGAAGAGAGGATGTGAATAGATTTGACACAGATCCATAAGCATAAGATGTTGCAATAATCCAGGTTGAGGTGATGAGGGTCTGTACTAGAGTGTTGGCAGAGTCCAAGGAAAGAAGTGGACATATTTTAGAGATAATGCAAAGGTGAAATCGACAGGCATTGTCAATAGACTGGATACGGGGAGTAAAAAAAAAAGTAAGGAGTAGAGGAAGACACCTGGGTTGCAAGCCTGAAGGACTGGGAGGATGATGTTGCCCCAGTTTTGTTATCATTGTTCATCCTTTGTTTTAGAAGAGGACTAATGACATCACTAGGTGATGTCTTGAGTTGGGTGTGAATTGGATTTAAGTGGGACAGTTGCACAAAGTCATCAGCTTCACTCACTAGAGTCATAGAAGTTCAGTAGCAAGACAAAAGTCAAGAGAACTTGCACCAGTAATAGGGAAGGCAAGAAGTGGGGAGGATTTAAGGTGAAAGATATTAAGTTCAGTTCAGAACATGTTGAAATGAAAATGTTTGTTGGGTGTCCATTTGAGATGTCTGAAAGGCATTTGGAAATGTGAGACTGCAGTACAACAGAGAAGATGGGGAAGGATGGATAGATTTTAAAATCATCAGCATAGAGATGATAATAAAAACCCATGGGAGCTAATGAGTTCACTGAGTGAAATAATATGGAGGGAGAAGAGAAGAGAAGAGGAACCAGGACAGAACCTGATGGGACACCTGTAGTTCAAAGTCATGATTTTGATAATGAGACAGCAAAGGAGATTAAGAAGGTGCAATCAGATAGGTAAGAGAAGAGCCAGGTGAGGGTGGCATACTGAAAACTCAGAAGAAGAGAATATTAAAAAGAGTAATCAGCAGTGTCAAAGGCTTCAGAGAGAGGTCAAGGAAAATGAGGATAAAGTAAAGACCACCAGATTTGGCAATCAAGAGATCACGGGTAATTTTGGAGGGTGCAGTTTTTGTGGAATGATAGTTTGAAAGCTAGATTGTATGGAGTTAAGGAGAGAGTGAGCAGAGGCAAACTGGAGTCACATGTTGTAGTTAGCATTTTCAAAATGTTTAGCCATGAAGGGCAGAAGATACACACACACATACACATACATATATATGTACATATATATGTACATATATATATATATATATATATATATATATATATATATATATACACCTATGTGAAAAAGACAATCACTTCACATACACACATACTTAGGTGTATATATATATGTGTGTGTGTGTGTGTATGTGTTTATACATATGTGTAGAATACATACATATATGCACATATATGTATATGTATATAGTGGGAAAAGAACGATAACGTGAGGGTATATTGGTCATGGAGGAGCAATAGGTGTTTTTGCAGGCAGTATGGAAGGACCCAATAGACAGCTGAGAGATTGAAAATGAATGATAAGAGTGAGTATGACAGAGGGGCAAACTTTTGAAGGAGACAGGATGGAATGGGATTGCTTGAGCAGGTAGAAGGATTTAGCCTTGATACAAAGTAAGTCCATCTTATTATGTGAGACAGGGATGAAGGAGGGGGTAATGGCTGAAGGCATAAGAATGACATGAAATGAGGAAGAGGCAAGAAAATGGAGCTAATAGCCAATGGCCTCAACTTTTTCTGTAAAATATTAGGCAAGGTTCTCAGCTGAGGGGTAGAGGTTGAAGTACCCAGAAGAAGAATTAAAAGGTTGGGAGAGATGCTGTGGAGAGTGGGATAGTGAGTTAATGAGAGCAGTACAGTAGGATTGACTAGCAGCAGTGAGGATCCAATAAAGATTGTTTAATAAATTTGTAGTAGACTCAGTCTGAATGGTTGCGTGATTTTTCTCTACCTTCAATCAACACCACAGGTTTAGGAGCAAAAGTGGAGAAAGTGAGAATGATCCAAAGCTGAGGCTTGGCTAGGCTCAATCAGGGGAATAAGTGGGCAAGGAACTTCAGAGAAGAGGGCAGTGTTAGGTTGAATTGATTCTCTAAAGGGACATGACCTGGGAAGGAATTAAGAGGTCAGGGGTTTGAAGGTCATGGTAAGGAGAAAAGTAGGGTTTAATGAGGCAGAGGGAGAGATGCTCAGATAAGGGGATTTCAGAATTCTTGAATGTGGAAGTTGTGCATTTGTAGGTGATAGCAAGATCAAGGGTATGACTGTCTTTGTGTGTGGTTAAGGTGGGGTGGAGGAATAGATTATGGGAAATGATTAGGTTGAAGAACTGAGTGGTTAGAGTGAGGGAGAGTCAGTAGGTGTGTTGAAGTCCCAGGATAAGGCTAGGAACTGAGGAAGAGAGAAAACAATATGATCCATTCACTGAACTCTTTGAGTAGGGAAGGGGAGTTACCTAGGGGCTTGCAGACAGTATTTATCTAGCACTAATTCCTATCTAGCACTCCTTCAGACTCTGTGCACCCATTGAATTAAAGGGGGGCTCTCTCAATCCTTTTTTTTCCCAACTGTTACTATTGCTGCTCCAGTTTTTTGCCCCTGCCTTAGTGTCTGTCTGTTTCCCCACAGATGCAATTGTTCAGAAGAGATCCAATGAACAGGCTGAGGTGGGGAAATGAGTGATGGACCTAAAGTGAGGAGTTGTGCTCATATACCTCAAGGGCAAGCACATTGTGAACACACTAGCTGATGTTGCTCCTTTTTCCATTGGCTTTTGACTGGTTCTCATCATTTGTGAATTTTTGGACTATTGCTTAGAAACCTCGAATAGAATTAGTTAGGTTCTAAATGTCAAGGGCCTACTATTAAAATCATGCAATCACTTCACCCTGACAATGTGCCTTTGTTGTTTCAGCATTTAGCATTAACCAAGTGAAAATTAATGGGACAGAAAAAATAAATTTACAATGGTCTCAGTATGGGGCATATGCCTATGTGAAAAAGACAATCACTTCACAGGAAAGTGATTATTAAAATTAATTTGATGCCAATAACAATAATTCTAATATGATATGGGTCAATAGGGATAAATGACAAAGAGCGCCTTTTCCTTATAAGTACAAAATGAAATAGCCTGCACTCAGCTCAGGGAGACAGAGGGATAATTCAAATTTAACTTTACTTGTGGGTGTTTTATGTAGAGTTGAGAGCTTGTGTTATTACTTGTCAAATATTTTAGCCTTCCATTTTACTCAGACAGTTTGACATTTGGCATCCTTTTGATTAATAATGAATGTATAAAACTCTTAGCCTGGCATTGAAAGCCATCCATAATGTGGCCCCCATCTTTGAAATCTAAACTATTCATTCATTACACATATTTATTAAGTATCCATTATGTGCAATGTACTATGCTAGGCTGTGAGGGAGCTATGGATATAAATATTGCATGACCCTTAATCTCAAGGAGCTTATACTAACATGGCCTATTATTCCTACCTTTATACCTTCAGTCATGCCAAGCCAACCTTACCTAGAATGCCCACCTCTCTACTGTATTTAAATCTTAAATCTTCCTGTAAAGGACAAATGAAGGTCTGCTTCTTCTGTAAGGACTTTACTGTATGTCCTAGCCCTCGATGATTCTCCTCTTTTTCAAACCATGCATCACTTATTCCCTATAGTATCAACTTGAAATAAAAAAGACTACCAAAATACAAACAATAAGAGTATTTAATTGAGGCATAGGAGTTGCAATTTGGGACACCACAAAGCACCAAAGTATTGGAGTGCCCAGGAAGGGCAGAGAGGGCAAGGTTTAAATATGGTTCAACAGGTAGGAAGTCTCCTGGAAGGCACAGTTTTGTGAATCTGTTACATAAGTTGTTTTGTGTAACAACTAAAGTCCATAGAGAAGGCTGGGAAGGCTAGGAGAGTGGTTATATCTGGTCAGAATAGCAGCAATGGAGAGTTTCCAGAAATAAGACAGGAACAGCTATAACTGGTCTGAACTTATCCAACCATGGGGTCTGTGGGGTCAGGGAAAAGCAGCCCCTTTTGATAAGTGCATTCAACAATTGCTTAATCCAGAATTTACCATATTCTATGTTTTATTGCTTGTTTATTAAATTCTGTGCTTCTATGAACTGGATTATAATCCATTTAAGGACAACAACTAATTATACCGGAAAACCTAGTACATTGTGCTATGGATATGCTAGAGGTTTAACAACACTAGTGACTTTCTACTATGCGGTAAGCACTAGGCATAAAAAAAAATGCAAAAACAGTCCTTGATCTCAAAGAGCTTACAATCTAATAGGTAATACAACATGTAAACAACTGAATAAAATATATACAGTATAAACTGAAGATAACCTCAGAAGAAAGGCAATAGCATGAAGGGGGACCAATAACGTCTGCTTGAAGAAAGTAGAATTTTAGATGATACTTAAAGGAAGCCAGGAATTCCCAGAAGTAGAAACAAAACAGAGATAATTCTAGGGATGAGAGACAGCCAGTGCAAATGGTTGGAGCTGGAAGATGGAAAGTCTTGTGCAAAGAACAGCAAGCAGGCCAGTGTAGCTGAGAATCATGGACTAGTAAGGGATATATCAGAGTGTCAAACACACAGCCCATAATACTGTCATGTTTGGCCTGAACCAGATTAAAATATAATTGGGAAATATTTAACAAAACAAACAAAGATATAACAAAACATAAATGATATTACATTTTAAAACTAAGTCAATAGGTGGCTCACAGGGATCCTTATGTATGATTTAGTGGCTCCCATTTCTATTTTAATTTGATACCACTGCATTACAAATATACCTGACAAATGATCATTAAAGCTGTGAGCCCTAGTAAGGAAAAACCAAGTACCCCCTCAAGGCAGCCATTCCACCTGCAAATAGTTCTAATTGATAGGGCATTTATCCTTATATCAGTCCTACATCTGCTCTATTTTTGTACCTTCCATTACTCCTCATTTTGTCTTTTGAGGCCATGTAAAACAAGTCTATTCCCATGTCCTCCTAGAAACTCTTAATATATTCAAAACCAGCTTTCTCTTCCCCTAAAGATTTCTCTCTCCTACAGGTTAAAAATATCCAATTCTTTCAAATAAATCTCATATGGCATGATCCTTAATGCCTTCACCATGCCCGCTGCCTTTTCTTTTTTTTTTTTCTGACTAGTCTCCAGCTTATTTATTTTGTTCTTAAAATGTAATATTGGAAACTAAACACAGTACTCAATAGGTGGTCTGGCCAATTTAGAATAAAGTAGAACTCTTATTTTCCTCATCATAGATACTAGGCCATTGTTCACTGATCATAGATTTAAAGCTAGAAGTGACATCAGAGTTCATCTAAACCTACCTCCTCATTTTATATATGAAGAAACTGATTCCAAGAGATGTGTAGTGTTTTGTCATCTGACAGTAAGTAACATAACAAACATTCAAACCAAGGTTCTTTACTACAAATCCAACAGTCTTTCGATTGTATTATCATGCACCTTGATATCACATTAGATCTTTTTTTTTGGAGGGGTTCATGGTTAAAAATCAGACCATTGATTTGTATTTAGGTTAGACCACTAAAATACAGTCATTTTCAGTTGTGTCCTGACTCTTTGTGACCCCTTTTGGGATTTTCTTGGTAAAGATACTGGAGTAGTTTGCCATTTCCTTCTTGAGCTCATTTTACAGATAAGGAAACTGAGGCAAACAAGGTTAAGTGACTTTCCCAAGGTCATACAGCTGGTAAGTGTCTGAATACAGATTTGAACTCAGATCTTCCTGACTTACAGTCCAGCACTCTATCCATTAAGCCATCTATGTGCCCTCCTTAGCATATTGTAGGTACTTAATGAATGAACTCAATTGAACCATATTACATTCAATCCAATGTTCATTCTGTTATCTGCTCTTGTTTCCCTCTTCTGTTTATTGCCATTTTAACATCTAAATGGGTTAATGAATTCATGTGTACCTCCACATTTAGATGAATTCCCATTTCTTTCTCATCAAAACTGTTTGTTTTTCTGTTGTTATAATTTAATTCCCAAGAGTTTGCCATTCTTCCTTCTGACTTCCCTCTAGTATTCTATGCAATGGCATATTTTTTCTTTTTCCTCTGAATACTTTGAAATCTATGTTCCCTAAATGTCGTGTGTGTTAGTTTCCATTTAAAACACCAGTTCCTCATTGTTGTGGATAATTATATGAAAAATAAATGTTCGCCTCCTTAGTTGTTCCACTTTGTGACACATATGATTTTCATAATCAAGACGTGCTTTCTTTCACAAGCAAGTCAAGATATCATTAGTTCTTCTTTCTTACAGAGAGACAGAGAAAGAAAGAGAAGCATTAAAAACTTCTATTAATCTTGGCCCAAATACTCGCCTCCTCGGTAGCTGTGTCCACAGCGGGCGCTGCTACTCCTGGGGATGCTGGGCACCGAGTCCTACCGGCCGCTGTCCCTACCCAAGCCGGAGCTGCAGCACCGGCAGCAGGCTGCACCCATGGCCGGCGGAGGGGGAGGTGACCTGCATTCTGGTGACTGGAAACACTAGTCTTCGGTGGAGTGCAGCGAGGCATCTTTTTTGAACTTTGGTGATTCCTCCGACTGTGAGCCGAAAGGATCACGTCTCTGTGACTCCTTGCTTTCCCTTAATGCTGAAAAGATTCTGAACCAGGCAAAGTCCCTTGCAGAACAAAAGCAATTACCTTTTGCTGCAGATAATGACAATACGAATGAAGAATTAGCTATTGCTTATGTGTTGATTGGCAGTGGTCTATATGATGAAGCAATAAAACATTTTTCATCCGTGCTCCAGGAGGAGCCAGAGCTCGTTAGCGAAATTTAGAGCCAAGGGATAGCCTCTGGAAGGAAGGGACTACAGGTCATTAACAATGCTGAACTTGCTTTGTTTGAACTGAGTCGAGTAATTCCCTTGGAACCAAATCCTGCCTCCTCACTTCTTCATATGACTTTATCTTCTTAATATTCAATATTTTTCCCCTTCCCTCCTGCCTTTTTATATCTAATTCTTTCCTTTTCAATTATCTGCAAACTTCCAGAAGCATATCTTTTCATCATAGAATTAATCCCATCAAGACTCAGTGGTATCTATGATTGCGAATTTGCCTCCTTGTGTTAGAATTTCTAGCTCACTTAACTTGTTAGTCACATTTTGTCCATTTGCACAAAGATACCTAAGGCTTCTTTTATCGAATTTTGTCTCCTCTGCTTTTCTAGGCAACTCTAACGCTATTCTTTTTTCTTACATTGTTACAACCTCCTAAACTACTTTGGTGAATGTATGTTAATGGTTTTCTATCTTTGTCTCCTTTTCAGTTGAAAGTCCTTTTGCAAGATTATAGGCAAATCTGTTCTTACCAGCCTTCCTAGGCACATTCTAAGTCTAACCAATTGTTCATCATCCCTATATTTTTAAACTATGTTCCAGAAGTCAAATTCTTATACACTATATTTTAATCTGTTTTCCATTTAACTCAGATTTCTTGAGACCCTGCCTTTGAATGGCAGACATGATGAAAACACCTGCACTCTAACTCTTCATCTTCTCATCCAAGACTTTAAAATCTGTGGCAATACTTTGCAGATTCCCACTGGAAATATCATTTATGCCTACATGGATCATCAGAAGTGAGTAAATGTCTACTTTTTTGACAAGTCTTAGGCAGTCCATTCTCATATCTTGTACATATGCCCTCAGGAAGACAGCAGGCTTCACTATTGTCATTATCAGGTTAACAAATGTCTATTTCAGGACTATTGCCAAGATGTTATCAACTATTTACTCTTATGATCCTTCATGTATGAGCTTTCATCTGGAGATGTTTGTGGATCCTCACCATTAGTCATTAGAGGGAAAATTAACTGCTTCTTTCTCAGAGGTCATTCAACTCCTCTTCAAGAATAGCCTCATATCTCTGAGTACTCAGATTAAAGTGTTCTATGGGACCATTTCCTTTCTAGTTTGTGCTGAATGTTTATAACTTCCAGTATATTGAAACAGGTCAGGATTAATTGCTGATCCTAATTGTTTTCCCAAGTCTATGCTTGCTTTGTGCCAGACACTGTGCTAAAGGGCTGGAAATACAACTCACTGACTAATTTGAGAGACAATAAACGAATAATTATGTACAAACAAGATATATTCAGGATAAATTGGAGAGGACCTCAAAAGGATATCACCAGCATTAAGGAGGATTAGGAAAGGCTTCTTGAAGTGGGATTTTATCTGAGACTTGAAGGAATTCACAGAAATGGAAATGGAAGGTGAGAATTCCAGGCATGTTAAGAAACATTTCGTTCTCTCTCATGATCTGAGAGTAGGAATGCCTCTTAGGGGAAAGTGGACCATGTTTTGAGCATAGGTGAAAATTATTTGATTGTGATAGAAATACATATCTACCTCATTCATTGGAAGTTAAGTGTAAAATTCTCCTTATTTTCCAAATTTTATGGAAGCAGATTCTCACATCCTTTGTCATTCTTGGGAGAAGGTATTTAGACTAATTTCACAGCAGGAGATACTTTTCATTTTATAATTCAATAAACATTTATTAAGCAACTACTATATGCACCTATACTAGATTAAGTACTATGAATGCAAATAACAACAAGACAGTCCTCTATGTCAAGGAGCTTTCAATCTGAGCTGGAAAGGATGGAATTACCAAGGGCTATCTTGTTCCATGTATTTGAAAACAAGCAGATCTGCAGCTGGAAAATGGAGGGAGTGGGGAAAGTCTAAATCCTGAGCTCTGAGGGAAGTGAGAAGGTGCTAAGTATCTAAACCTGGTGATGAGATCTGAAGCAATCATCTTACCTTGGGAGGGGAATCTTATTAGGAAAACACTAAATCCTTTTTTTTTCTCTTACCTACTTTCTTCATGCTTTCAGTTTTTCATTCTCAAATTCTTTCCACCTTTCCTTTCTCCTTCTCCTTCTCCTCAGACTGAAATATTCTCCTTTACCTTGTAGTCATGTCCTTCTGCTCCTACATTTCCATTCTCCTTGAATCTTTGTCTACTTAAACTTGAGTCCTTCTCTTTTAGTTAAATCTTAGCTTTAATCTTTCTCCTCTTTTAGCTTCTTCTCCAATTTCTGTCCCCTTTCCCATACACAGCATAGAATTTTATTTTTGGCCTTCTTCACAATCCAAAATCTTACCAAATCCCATTTACAATCTTTTCTCAAAATAAAGTAGACATTTTTGGTGATGAGGAAGATTGAGGATATGTAATAGAAACAACTAATATAGTAGGTAGATATATTTTAAAATTGTAACTGGAAATGAAATTCCTACATCTCTCCCATACTTGTAAGGCAACAAACAAACTTTCCCTCAAGCGAGGGTGGATATGAATAAATGGTGGGTAGGATATGAGCCATGCAAGATCTGTTATGAAAGTAATTGACTTCAGAAATTATTGACTTCTTGTTGCTATGCAAATGCACAAAACTATTTATTAACTACTGGCAAGTCTTTGCCTGACTCAGTAAATGAAATCTTGGAATATAAATTGAAATAAGTTTATAAGATGCTGAGGCATTTTATTTTAATTTGGTCAAAAATATGAACAATTCACAAATTCTGTGCATCATACTTGCTCAGGGGGCATGCTAATCTTCTCTGTTTCATTCTAGTTTTAAAATAGATGCTGTTGACGTGAGCATTCTGAAATATTTTAGTTGAACTCTACTCGGGTCAGCATGGCCTTTTCTTATTTTCAGACAATTAATATAGAAATTGTTTAGTTGGATTTCTTTTAAGATACTTGAAATTAATTCAAATTATTTAAAAGTCAAATCCCATTTCCATTTTAGGACACTCAAACCCATAAGGAACTTCTCAATTTGTAAGCTGAACCTTGAAATTTAAGATTGTCTCAAGATCTACCAGTTTTGCTTTACATTAGGATATGGATGTAACCACATTCATTTATACTATCTATATATTTATATCACAGCCTGATATTGAATACTTTGTTGATTTTTGTAAAGATAACAAATGATTGGATAAATAAGAAACTGTCTGGGTATGTGGTTTGGCAAGTTTAAATACTACTCTTGCCACTGTTTATTTCTGTATGCTAATTTCACCGACTTCCTTCATGCTGAATAAGTGACTTTGACTATAGGAGACATTATCAGAGGTACTCTACCATAATTTCATGCTACTCAGAAGTCTTAAGGCCTTCATGGCTATTAGAAAACAGATATTTAAGAGTTTAATAGATGATTTGAATTGTCACTCACATTTAGACTTTTACATTGTATATCCCTTATACTTAATACTGAATGACATATTTTTTACTTGATTTTGTGTTCATTATCTGATTGTCTTGCTTGATTATAAAGTATATCACTGCTTTCATTGATTTTCTTGCTGAAACATGTGAATAGGAAATTAATTTAGTTTGTTGAACGATCATAGTCTCCAACTTGTCAGCACCTGATTTTATATATATGTTATATGTATATATGCATATGTGTGTGTATATATATATATATCTCCATGGTTATTAGCTATAGTAATGGTATGCTTTTACAGCTTATATCTAAGCGTAATCACTTTCTATTTTTAATTTCCAAATAATAATACTTTTAGTAGTTAACAAGTTGGGCAATGGCTAGATAATTGCAGGATAACCAGAAGGATATTTGAACACAAGATATTGAATTATGCCAATATTCTGCACAGATATTTCCTCTCTAAAAGTGGTAAGAAGCAATGTTTTGTAAGTACCATAGCAGTTGCACATGAAATATTGTAGCAATACACTGAACTCATTTCATAACCATTTGTATAAAGACATTTATTTTAACTATTACATTTATTTTAGCTGTTTTTATGCATAGGAAGACAATAAGGGCTGTTAGGCCACAGTGTGAAATGGTGGCTAGAGTGCTGGCAATCAGAAAGACTAAAATTCAGATCCTACTTCAGACATTTACTAGCTGTGATGCCCTGGGCAGGTCCATTAATTTTTCTAAGACTCAGTTTCCATATCTATTATGTGAGAAACACATTTAATGCAATCAACAGTCACATAATATCATTTTTAATGTACACTTTCAAAACTGTAAAATAGATCATAACAAATTTGGAACTTATCCTAACAAAATACTATCCAATATTTATAAAATACAGGGCCTTCACCCTAAGGTAGCTACTGAAAGATTAGCCCTTCCTTAACAAAAAAAAAAGAGGAAGAGAATTGATAGAAATTCTCAGAACACATGTTAAATAAGTTTTTTTTAAAAAAAATCTACAAAAATGCTTTCAGAATAAGCAGATATCTATTCACCAAGCCATAGTAAAGTCCAACAATAGATACATAGCACTGGATTTGTTTAATGTAACTGAAACTGTTTTTCCTTCTATACAATGTCTGAAGTCCAAGGCTGAAATAAAAAAGTCTTATATGGGCAATTGCCATATGCACCTTGGCCAATGAAATGTCAACAAGAAAGGGCTTAACAAATAGCTGAACCACAGTAATTTGGTTTTTTATAAAGATGCATTTGGGATGGGTATTCAGTGTGAGACCGTCATCTCTAAACACATTAGGAGTCCTGAATTAGATAGCAATACAAATTATGCTAGAAAATGGTAGAAACTGTGCAGTGCATCATGGCCTGCTGCAAAAATATAGCAAATAACTAACAAGATGTGACCTGCTGCCTAGAATTGTATTTCAAAAGCTTGCTATTGACATGAACTGACAAATATAGACTCCAAAACAATCTGGATAATTCAACTAATAAACTGACTAGGAAACCTGGAAATTGCAGACCATATGTTTGTCCATAACTATCAAACTATAACAATGATCCATGCAAACTTATGAACATTTTTATTGTTTATTATTAGATATTGCCATACCAAATAGTTACAAATTCCAACTTCCCTGGAACAAAGAGCTTTTTAAAATACAGCAAAAGAAATCAGAATCATGTGGAAACAGGTTGTGGTATATAACTATCCCAGTTATCTTCTCTGACACGTGGTATGTACTTCAATATTTGTTTACTTGACTTGTACCAAGGATACTTTCAATGAAATAATCCTACTAAGAAATTTACAATCTAATTCAAACAGAGAAGAGAACAAGGAATAGTAATGGAAAATTTCAAAAAGGGAAATTTCAGCCTGACGTAAAGAAAAACTTCCTAAGAACTGGGGAAATTGAAAAGTGGGGGTGAGAAACCTCAAAAAAAATAGGTTTCCCCATATATGAGGTATTTGAGGACAGGCTGGATAATCACTTGTTGGATATTTTGTAGAAGAGATACTTAGAAAAGTATAGGTTAGACTAGATGGTCTCTCTCAACTCTGTACTTTTGAACTTCCATGAACATGTGTATACTTTCCACTTGTACCACTATTTGCATTAATAAATTCCATACTTCTTATCAGCCACTATGTAAATTAATACATCCTTATTTTTAACCTAGGACTATCTCTGTCAAGGATCAAGTCATGTGTGTTAGTAACAATGCTCTCAGATTCGGTGAATGAGTCTGTGTTCACTCTAGCCATAGCCTTCATGATTTTATGTGCTTTGATCATAGCTCTTTCAGGCTTCATCTTTCCAGACTGAAGAGTCCTTTTAATCAATGCAAGCTACTCAATCTCTTTGATCATTTCAAGTTGCTCTTCTCTGAACCTTTTCCAGTTTTGTGTCTCTTGAGAGGCAATGACTGAAAGAGCATGCATTACTCCAGGTCCTCATACATTACGCTTTTGTACAAGGTAATGATTATGATTTGGATTTTTATTTCTGATGCCTTTCCCATAGACAAACTATCAGTCCATGAAATTCCTGAAGAGTACTACTGAATATTGCTTGCACTTCTCATATTCTTGCTTCAATCAACTCACTTGAACTAGACATTTCGCAATTATGACTTGCCTCATCTAGAAAATGTCCAGAGAAGATAGTTTGAGATTGATTACTAGCTTCCCTCCTTATAAGTTGTCCCTGACTAGGAAAAGGATGTAGTCAAATTCACAACAAAACATGATTCAAACAGTGTGCCTTAAAACAGATTTTTTAAAAAAATTTAAACAACAAACATGTTACTGCGCGTTAAGAGAGAAGTTATATGTAGGAGAGGGCCAGCCTTGAATTTAAGAAGACCTAGGGTCAGGTTCTGCCTTTGAAACATACAGACTGCCTGACCATGAACACAGTCACTTACACTCTCAGTACCTCCAGACAATATTATTAAGATTTTGTGAGCAGCTTGGTGGCACAGTGGATATAACAGTGAACATAGCATTAGGAAGACTTCAGTTCGAGTCAGGTCTCAGATGCTAACTAGCTGTGTGACACCGGGCAAATCACTTAACCTCTGTCCATTTCAGTTTCTTCATCTGTAAGATGAGGATGGTAATAGCACCTACCTTCCAGAATTGTTGTAAGGATGCAATGAGATGATATTGATAAATTATTTTTAAATCTTAAAATGCTATATCAATGGTACTTGTTATTATTTCTGTTGTTATTAGGTTACATATGAGCTGTTGATCTACATTAGTGGAGGAATTTCCACACAGGGAGTTTTTCACACTGACGAAAATACAGGTCCAGTATTAGGCACTCTCATAGCCAGTGAGAGAACTTACAAAGATCCATCATGGAATTGAATGTTAGTTGTGGTAGAGGGGTGGGAAAGCATAACAATAAAAATGTGTGTAGAAGTATATTTCCAATTAGAACAAATTATGTGACTAAAGAATGTACAAAATGCTATTTGTGTGGTCTGAAAAAGAAAGTATCACTTTATAATCAATCAATAAGCATTTATTAAATGCCTACTGTATGCCAGGCAAAATGCTAAGCACTGGGGAATATAAAGACTATCCCTGCATGAAGAGCATCTCTTATGAACTGGGTCTTACAGGATCAAAGGAATTCTACCGATAGAGACTGGGGATAGTTAATAGAAAGTACATTCCAGGCATAGGGAGCAGCATGAAAAAAGGCATGGAGACAGATATGCACAGGGAAAATAATCCATATTAACTGAAGCATAAAGTTAATGCTATGTGATTTGTTTATATGAGATAATAATTGTAAACTGCTTAGCACAGTGCCTAGCACATAGAAGATACTATATAAATATTAGTTATTATTACTATTATTATTACATTTTCCTTCAAGTATATAGCAGAAACCTATGATGACTCTTTCCTATAACATAGATATGGTCAAAATGTAGATCCAAAGCTATTATCTAGATCAAAGGTGCTAAACCTATTATTAAGGAGATGAACTGAAGCTCAATAATAATAATATAAATTTTATAAGTTTTGAGATTTGTGAAATATTTGGCATATATATTATATCACTGATTAAAGTACTGAGGTAAACAGTGCAACATCCCCATTTTATAGATGAGGACATTGAAGAGAGAAGGTAAATGACTTGTCAAGATCATACAGTTAATAACTGAGGCAGGACTGAAGTCGAGTGTGTCCTTACTCCAAGGCCAGTTTGTTTGTTTGTTCCCCCATGGTGCCACACTACTTTTCAACCTAGAATTTCCTGGCTACTACTAATCATTGGTGATTATCCTGAAGTCTTCGGTTCTTAATACTATAGACCCTAAGATCACTGTTACTGTTAGTTTTTCCCCAAATCCATGGCATGGCTCCCAGTGGCAGGCACCCAGGGAAGCCCTGGTTTTATACCTGAAAAGCTCACGATGGCTCCTGTGATAGTCTTCTTTTGGAAACTGGGACGTTCTTGATTCTGGCACTTGTTTTGAACCCCAGAGTTTCTTGGCAGATACTGGCAATTACTGTAGAAGGAAGCTCTTCAAGAAGTTGAAACTGATGTCGGGTTCATTGCCCAGAAAGCTTTCTCTGCTGGTAGCAACAAGAACAGCTCCACGGGAAGAACACAGTGTGTGTCTCCCTGGCCTTCCTCCAACATGTATATACCAGTGAAATCAACTTAAAGAACATCAGAGGAAACTTTGCAAAGAATCTGCCATTCTAGTATTCCCTAGTCCAGCACAGAGATCATTTAAGGATGATAAAAGAAGATGGAGACTTGGACTACAAGGAGTTTACCATCTTGTTGAGGCAATTTAGCATAGCCACATTGATATTAAGGAAGAAAACTTTGAAATTGGATAATATTCCCAGTGAGAAAGGACAAAAATGGCTAAGGGAAAACTCAAACCAAAGATAAGTAAGAAGAGAAGACAGGAAGAAATCACCTTTGAGTGATTAAGCAAAACCATCTTCTGCTCACTCCTCACAGTGAAGTCATCACCAAGCCCAAACTGTATCCCATGAGAACAAATAGTCAGGGAAAGAGGGAGAGATAATAGGGAGATTAGCAGGAGGAGAAACACAGAAGATAAATCTATTTTCCTTCCTTTATCTTTCTTTTTCTCCCTTCCTTCCTTCTTTTCTTCCTTCCTTCCTTCCTTCCTTCCTTCCTTCCTTCCTTCCTTCCTTCCTTCTTCCTTCTCTTCTCTCTCTCTCTCTCTCTCTCTCTCTCTCTCTCTGTCTCTCTCTCTCTCTCTTCCTCCTTCTCTTCCACCCTTCCTTCCTTTCTCTCTCTTTCTTTCTTTCCTTTTCTTTCCCTTTCTTTCTTTTCCAAATATTAACACAGAATGTGTCATTGTTTTTCATGGTACATTGTTTTTCATGGTAACATCTCCCTTATTCATATAAACACCTTCACTTAGCCCTATCATTCCTTCACACTGTTATCCTATACTTCTTTTTCCTCTCATGGTCAAAAAGAAATGCTACCCACACTTAAACTCTCTCACTTTTACTTACTTCTCAAGCCTAGCATTTTGATATCTCCTCAGCACTCTCCTGAAACGTCTCCCTCTAGCATTACCAGTGACCCTTATTGCTAAATCCAATTGCCTTTTTTTATTCTTCATCTTTAACCTCTCTGTAGCATATGACTCCATTAGCTTACTCCTTCCTTTGGAGACTCTCTTCTCTGAGTCTTCATGGCACAGCTTCAGTGTGGTATTCCTCCTACCTGCCTAAACAAACCTCTCTCTCTGCTTTTCAGGATCATCATCTATGTCTTTACTTCCTTCTATATACAGATACATTTGAGGATGCAGTAGTCTTTATTTGCTCTACTCTCAATCTACTTGGTGTTTGATTTCATCAAGCCTGTTGTGTTTGATTATCATGGTTTTGATTTGCAGATGACCCCCAAATCTGCATATCCAATACTCATCTCTCTCTCTTCAACACCCCTGTTCCAAATCCCTAGCTGACAGCTGGACATTTCCAACTGGATACTTAGCAGCAATTCTTAAACTGTAGTTCGTGATCCCATATGATATTACAAAAAAAATTTGGTGACAGTAAAAGGTTTCTGAAAAAGCAACGACCAAAAATTAATTAAAAATGAAATATGTCATGAATCTGTGGTGTGTCTAGCAGGGCTTGCCCACATTACATGCACAACTTCACTGCAGCCTTGGTTCAAGAACACAAAGTATAGGCACTTTGCACTGTGCATGCCCTCAGGCCACGCAACACTAAGGAATGATGCTGAAACAGGAAAAGGGGTCAGGAGTGAAAAAAAGTTTAAGAAGCCCTGCTCTATGAACATCTCAAATTCAACATGCCCGAGATAGATATTACTATATTTCCTTACCATTGTCACTCCTCCTATATTCCCTAATTTTTTCAAGGACACTACCTTTTATTGACACAGGCAGACAATATTTGGGTCATCTTTGACTCATCACTCCTCTCCATACCCAATTAATGAGTTTTCAAGTCTCATCTATTTTACCTCTACAACATCTCATGTCTTTTCTGTTCTATTCATTCATATTCTAATAGCCCTAATTGAGACCATCACCATTTCTCTCCTGAACTATTAAAGTAATATTCTAATTGGTTTCTCTGTATCCTACTTGCTACTACCCATCCCCCACATAGACACCAAGTTGATTTCACTAAAGCACATCCCATCATTTTTTTTTTGCTCCAGAAGGTTCTTTGCCTTCCTATTGCTTTTACATAAAATATAAAACTTCTCTTTTTGTTGCTTGAATTCTTTATTATTTGGCTCCAATCTCTCTTTCAAAACTGATTTCACATTACTCCACCTCATACACTATTTTCCAGCCAAAATAGCCTACTTTCTTGGCTTTATCTTCCTTTTCTGTTATTTTATACAGGGTGCATAGGCTGCTCTTCCTTTTCATTGTTGGCTCCCAGAATCATGATCTCCCTTCAAGGCTCAGTTCATATCATTTCGTACAAGAGATCTTCATTGATTGCTCTAATGTTAGCCTTTCTCGATATATCATGTCTATTTATTTTGTATAGATTTATATCTTTTGCATTAATCCTATGTGCATATGTTGTTATAATGTAAGCTCCTTTAGGTTTAGAAACTTTAAAAAAAATTTTTTTTTTGTCTTACCCTTGACCCCTTCCCTCCATATTACATATCTAGTGCAGTGCCTGGAATATAACCACACTTAATAAATGATTAGTCATTTGAAGATAAACGAAATGCTAGTTTTGTTAGCAAGCTAGAGAGCTGGGGATTGGATAATATTGTTGTTAGGTGGACTAAAAACCGATTGAACATTTAGTACACAAATGGAATCATCAATGCTTCCATGTCAGTTTGGAAGGAAGTCTCCAGTTGAGTGTGTGAAGGATCTATGTTTAACACTGTATTTAACATTCCTATAAAGCATCATTGACGTGTATCAAATCTATGGATAGCATAAAGCTAAGAACAATAGTTAATAGATAGGATTGGAGAGGTGATTCATACTTTAATGTAAGAATCAGAAAAAGAATCTTGATAAGCTAGAATATGAAATCAAATCCAAAAAGGGTATATTAACTAAAAGGTGTTAAGATGATTTTAGGCTACAATAAGAGAAGTCTGTGCCAGAGAAGGAATGGTCATGTTGTTTTCTTCCATGGTTCAGATTACGCTTGGTGCGTTGTGCTCACTTTTACCTATGGCATTTTAGAAAAGGAATTCATAAACCGGAGCATGTCCACAGGCAGGCATCTAGGTTGGTGAAATTCCCTAAGACAATACTGTCTGAAGGACTGATTAAATAAAATAAAGATGTTAACCTAAAGAAGAGATGACTTATGTACGTGATAGCTGTCTTCAATGTTTGAAGGTCTGTCACATAGGAAAGAATTTAGATTTGTTCTACCTCTTTCCAGAGAGCAGAACTAGTAGCAATGAATAAAAGTTGCAAACAGACAGATTTAGACTTGATACAAGAAAAACTTTCCAACAACTAGAGCTATCCAAAGGCATAATAGGATACTCAAGATCTAGTGGGCTGCCTTCACTTGATATTTTCAAGATGTCTGGGTATACACCTGTCAGGTATAGAGGAGAGAAGATCCTTGTTCAAGTAGGAGTTAGGCTAAAAATTCTTTCCTCTTGTGAAATTCTATAGTCCTGTGAATCTAAGAATGATATTGTGAATGCCTGTATAGGGTTGATTCTGTTGAGGAAAAAAAAAAAGAGACCCATTTAAAAAGGCAGATACTAATATAGATCCACAGCGAATAAATTTACCAACTCAGATTCTATGTATGTATGTATGTATGTATGTAAGCATGTATGTATGTATATGTGTATATACATATATATACATATACACAATACATATATATACACATACACATATATATATAGTGAATATATGAGTATATACACATGTCTACTATAGGTATATGCATGTGTATAAATATACACATATATGTATATCTCTTGTTTATATGTATATATTTCTATATTTTGGTCTATATACATGTGTATAAACACACATGTGTGAACATGCACATACGCACATATATCAGTTTATTTCAGTACGCTCAAATGTAGTTTATCTGAACTTCATTCAGAAAGTGAGATGAAATCCTACCATATCTTCACTTATCTTTAATTTCCACTGCCTTCTAAATAGGAAAAGAAAATGAGCACATTAAAAGTTGAGCAATCAGCCTTCTTCTCATCTCATCTTCATCTTCCAAGACACTTTCAGAAACTGTCCTATGTCTTTTTGTATACTCATCTTGTTCCAAACATAGCTAATTTTTTTTTAAAAAAGGACACCAATAAATCTTTTTTTTTAATTGTCCTTACTCAAAACTTAGCTTATTCAAGAGTTTTAAATCTGACTCTTTTTTTGGTAGGACTATGATATTCTTTTGTATTTATCTTCAGATAGCTAACATTTCTTCTCTTTCCTCTCCTCTCCTCTTCTTTCACTGTCTTCCTCTCTCCATATCTACGTATGTATATCTATGTAGATATAGATATATAGCACATATACATATACCTATGAGATTTATGTATATATATATATATATATATATATATATGAATATACTTACATATGTCTATAGAGATATAGATATGTGTAGGTGTATATTTATGTACTCATATGTATACATAGAGAAGAGAGAGACAGAGATAGAAAAGAAATATCAGTTATTTGAAGATAAATACAAAAGGACATTTTCATCTGAAAGAAAAAAAAGTCAGAATCTTAAAACTTTGAATAAGCATCCTGATGAATGATAAAGAAAATGACAGGAAATTTTGGTGTGCTTTTTTAATTGGCTATTTTTGGAATAAGAGTGTCCAAAAAGATATGATTGCTATGTGACTTGGAAGGTAATGACAAATGAAGAGAAAGCTGATTGCTAGACTCTTAATGTGTTTGCTTTCTCTTCTTCACTCATAGACAGTGGTAACTCAGGATAGGTGAAAAGATGACAAGACTTCATCACACTTCCCTGAATGAAAAACTACATTGAAGGGCCCTGAAATCAACTGGTATATATGATTGCTGAACCACAAGTGATCTTCTAAAGATCCTGGAGAACTGGAAATGTACTTTGAGATCAAAGAAAGGCAATATTGCCCTGATTTTCGAAAACAAAAAGTGGGTGGTGGTGGTTGATATGTCATCTTAAAACCATAGCTCGACAAGTTTAAGTTTATTACCAGAAAAATTATAAGTTGTGTTGTTAAAGGGATGATTGTTCAGCACTTGAGCAGGAAACAGCAATCGCTGAAGTCACCTTAGTTTCATCAGCAAGTTACACCAAATTAAATTTCTTTATTTGACAGGGTGCTCAGTCTTGTAAATTAAGAGAATTATAGCATAATGTATTAAAATTTCAGCAAAGCATGATTCAAAATCTCTCATGCCATCCTTGTGTACAAGATAGTAAATGTGGGCAGGTAACAATATCAGCAGGTTGATTAATATCTATTTCAATAACTGGCCCTGAGTTGTCATTAATGGACCAAAGGAGGTTTCTGGTAGAGTATTCCCAGATTAAAACTCATGAGCATGATTTACAGTTTTATCAGTAAATGTATTTGAAAATACAGAAAGCATACATGCCAAATTTGTAGATGATGTTTGTGGAAGACATACATGACAAATCTATGGATCTAAAGAAGGTATTTAACAGGTTGGGGGCAGCTGGGTGGTGCAGTGGATAGAATGCCAGGCCTGGAGTCAGAAAGACCTGAATTCAAATCTAGTCTCAGACATTTACTAGCTGTGTAATGCTGGACAGGTCATTTAACCCTGTTTACCTCATTTTCTTATTTGTAAAATGAGTTGGAAAAGAAAATGGTAAACCACTCCCAAATGGGGTTATGACTAAAATGACTGAACAATAACAACAAAATTAATATGTTGGATTCTAGCCACCATCTGACAATCAACCAATCAACAAGAATTTATTTTAAAAGATCTCACAGTCCAGAATAATGGGATAACTAAAATAAAATAAAATTGAATAGTAAACATGTAATGTTCAATATAAGTTCTAAAAAATAAATTTCACAAAGTACAGGGAAAGCATGACTAGCCAATCGTCTCAGTTAAAGATAGTGGAGAAGGATTTATGTATTTAGTGAACTAAATGCTTAATATGTGCTAACAACGTAACATGCCCACAAAAAAATATTTAAAGCTATTCTATAATGCATTAAGAAAGGTCCACCAAGGGAAACAAAGTGCTTCTATAGACTCCATTATGGTCACTCTATATCTGTAGTACTGTGTTGAGTTCTGGACACCAGATTTTAGGAAGAACATAAAGAGCTAAGGAAATAAGATTATTTAATATAGCATGACTTGTTCTTGATGAAGTGAAAGTGACATTAATAATTACTATGTTCCTCTCAAGGTCTCACCAACCATCCAGAAGAAGGCAATGATAATAGTGATGATGGGCAGTTGAAAGAACTTGGGATATTCAGAATCCAGATGAAGACCTAAGAGGAAGACATAAGTGCCATCTCAACCTCCAAGTATTTGAAGGGCTTTAATGTAAAAGAGTGATGAGAATTGTTCTTCTAAGACCCACAAGGTAGAACTAGAAGCCATAGGACAGAAGATTTAGAGTTCATATTCTAGTTTAATATAGGTAATAAAAACTTCTTCACAAGTAGAGCTTTCTGAAAATGGCATGGACTATCTCAAAAAAGTAACATGTTTCCTGCTGCTAGATTTGTTTTAACAAAGAGACATAGACACTGAAGTATGATTCCTGTGCAGATGTGGTTCAGACCAGAGCACCCTTATTGTATCTTAAATTTAGAGATTGATAAGTATAGACTATTATATTTTATGACTTACAAACAATTGATAGGCTAATTACAAATAGTTCTCATTTCTTAAATCAGATATCCTGGGAAGATCTCTGCTAGGCCACATCTCGTTAATCTACTTCAAATTTTTGCATATAATTTAAAGTAATGTTTGATCTTCAAATTATTTTGTAATTCAGACTTCTTGCTAATAACATTGCCTCTACCCTCAACTTATACAACATCGTATGAGAAATTATTTAGATCTGGAAAAAAATTTGGAATACTTTTTGAATAGGAAATAATATTCTCATAACTTTCATATCAATAGTGATATTGAATCAACTAAGACAAAGATGAATTGAGAATAATAATGCAGTACAAAGAATGTATACAATTTCCTTAGCATTCCATACAAATACTGGATAAAACTTCCTTACCATCCATCCTTGAGCTTATTTTCTCCCATCAGATTTATCTAGCTAACAAATCACAGTTAAAGTCCCAGCTCAGGCGAGATAGGAACCTTTACATTAATCATGGCATGCAGAGTGTAACCATTGTATATGTGTACTCTTCACTAAATGTCATATTTTTAGAAATGTTACTTGGCATTGCAAATGTCCAGGAGGTATTACAGAACTGATCTTCAAATGTACCCTTTGTTCTTTGGAGACATCATTTTATAGTATGAGTAGCATTTACAATGATGATTACCAAGTCTTAAGGATAAGCTTGTGAAAAGGTAGAACTTTATTTACTCAGCCTGTATTTACACATAGACAGCTGTTTTATGCTTTCTAGAGTCATATCAATGGAAAGCTGAAAAGTCATACTTAGAGTGGGGAAAAAAAGAAAAGAAAAATATCTTCTAATGAAGAAAAACATTTTTTTCTTTAAGGTAATATGGATCTAAATTTATGAAGTACTAAGGACTTAGGAAAAACTACATTATATCTACTAACTCACAGAAGAAAAAATCTTAATGAATATGGATGAATTGATTAAACTGTGAGTACTCACTATCCATAGAAGTTAAAAGAATAGTTAGGAAAGTAGAAACCAGAAAAAAAAATTTCTTCTATTTAATATACTCTTAGAGACATAAAATTTTCTAAGTCTTCATGACAATTGAAATTAAGCACACATATTGAAATATATTAAACATTGAATCCATTCTGTTTAAGAAACACTGTTAGGGCAATTGATGGCCATAAATTATACAATTTTAGAGTCTAGGGACCCTGATTCAATGTGTATGTGTATGTGTGTATGTATGTATGTTTAGATGTGTGTATGCATAAGGTATATGTATATATTTATATATATATATATATAAAGCATGTGTATATATATACATACATATACACACACACGTGTGTATGTGTGTGTGTGTATTCTTCATAGCAAGAAGAAAAGTTCCTTGAATTGTTCTGTATAAGTTTTAATTCAACAAATCTTTATGAAGTGACAAAGCTATGACTAATAATTTTGGTGCCTAGGGCAAGTAGAAAAAAATTTCTTCTTGTAATTCATGATGCAAAAATAATACAAAAAGTAATTAGTATAAATTTGGTTGAGCAAAACAGAGAATTGTTATAATGTTGCTGAATCAATTCATGCATTAAATGTTGGTATCCTCTAAATTTTGGTGTCCTTAGGCAAAGTGTTGCTTGCTCTGGTTTAGTTATAGCTCTATTAAATGATTATGGCGTGCTGGGCATGGTGTTTGTTATAACTGGGGACAGAAAAATGAAATGTAAACCTTGCCCTCAAGGGGCTTAAAATTCTGATAGAGTTAGATAAGACGTATGCCAATAATGACAATTTGAGAGAAAATGTGACTATTGTTGTTCTTAGTCCCTTGTTCTAGAAGAGGACTATGACATCAGGAAGGTGATGCTATGACATGCAAGTGAATTGGATTTAAGTGAGTGAGGTCTGTGCAAAGTCACCAGCCTCACTCTCTCCTCTTGAGCCATCTAGGTCCTGTGGCAAGATATAGAGAAGACAACTGGAGATGGCCCTGGATGCAGTAGGAGTCTTTGGCCTTTTTAAGCTAAATTATTTCTCAGGTCTCAGTTTGACTGAGGCAATACCCATTCAGTGATTAAGGCTAGGTAAGAAATGAGGCAAAGAATGACTTCTTTCACCTAGTTAAAAAAATCAATCTGGAATGGGAAGACCCTCAGGGTTTCTGGCCAAAACAGAAACAATTGCTATATACACTCACTTTGAGCCATCAGAGCCCAAACAATGACCAAGTGAGGCTTGGGCTAGGACCTGTTTTTGGCCAATAGATGAAAGCCAGAGTGATTTGGGTTTAAGGCATGGTCCTTAAGAAAGAAATATAATCCTAAACCCCAACATATCTTGTGAGGCCTTAGTGATCAAAATTATATTCCTTTGGGCAGAGCACCCTTAGGTAAAGTTATGATTCCCTATGTGGACAGAGGGAGAGGAGGGATGGAGAAAAGGAAGGAAGGAAGGAAGGAAGGAAGGAAGGAAGGAAGGAAGGAAGGAAGGAAGGAAGGAAGGAGCTGCCTTGCCCAACTGGCCAGTTGGGTCCAAAGTGGGGCAGCTACTACTATTCACAGTTTGTTGTTTGTCTTTCATTCTTGAAGAGGACCATGACATCAGGAAGGTGATGTCACAACTTGCAAGTGAATGAGATTTAAGTGAGGATGGGCTGTGCAAAGTCACCAGTCTCACTGTCTTCTCCAGAACCACCTGGGCTAGTGTCAAGATATAGATCAGGATGACTGGAAATTGTCCCAGATGTAATGGGACACCTTGGCCTTTTTCAAATCTTGAAAGATAGATGAGAGCTAGATCACAAAGAGCTTTGAATACCAGAAAGAAGAGGGCAAAAAGAGTTCTACAATTGATTTTGAGATTTTACTTACATTGCAAATACTTGACGCTTCATACTCCCATGACTAAATTGAATGACATGAGATAATAAAACACCTAGAACATTTGTTTGTCATAGATCAGGCTTTTCTGAAACCTACAGAATAGTGCTATCAGTATGGTATCTCCATTAGCCAAGCAAAAGGACATTAACTTCCCATGCTCTTTGCAAGTGATTTGTAAGTTTTCATTTCCTCCAAAGTGGTGTGAGCTAAGGAGAAGTGTATTTACTACTCTCCTGGCCTGTGCTCTGGTCTGTGAGTGACCAAACATACTTTTTTTTCCACCCTGGAACTGTGACCAGGTTCCCTGCTTCCCTACAACTATAAGTTCTGGTGTGTTAGTGCTTCTCCTTGCCTTAGAACTTCAACCTAGGACTGCAACCCAGACCCTTGAATGGGCAATGCAATAGAGTGCTGAACCCAGTGCCAGCAAAGAAGCCCTTGTAATCTCTCTCTGACCAGTTGACTGTGGGCTGAGAGCTCCAGAAGCTGCTGTTGCCTCAGCTGATTTTGTTGCCCCTTATGGCCTGATGCTAGTTTGCTGGGCAGGGCCTACTGGAGCATTCTCTCCTGGACTGTGCTCCACTTTCACCCCAGTGCAACAGACATTTCTTGCCAATCTTCTAAGTTGTCTTAGGGTGGAAAAATGTTTCAGACATCCTTTTGTGCATTCTGCCTCTCCAGATTTTATTTTGAGGTGTTATTTAAAGTTGTTTGGAGGGGAGTTTGAGAAAGCTTGGGTGAATTTCTGCCTTTTCTCTACCACCTTGGTTCCACCCTCCTCCAAACCCCTCATTTTTCATAACTATTGAAGGTTTTGTTCTTTGGAAGCTGATTAAATAAATTAAATAAAATTTTAAAATCTAATTAAATAAACACTGACCTTGGAATCAGAAAATCCCAAGTTCAAATCTTGCTTAAAATAATGTATGACCCTGAGAAAATCATTTACTTTCCCTCAGCTTCATTTCCCTCATCTGTCAAATTGGGATAATAAAAGTACACAAGACTCTTATGGGCATCTAATCAGATAATATCTTTAAAACCCTTTTCAGAACTTAAAACGCTATTAGTTAACTTCTACTACTAAAATTACTCATATACTAATGTTAATTTTATTGGACTACTTTCTTTTTATTCTGGTTTATTGACTGGATTTGAGCCTCTGTTTCTTTTGTTATTTTTTTTTAATCCAACTATTATTTTTTTTTGAAATGGCATAATCTATTTCAGAACAGGCATGTTGACTTTATAGAAAGGTATGCTTTAAAACAAATAGCAAAGAAAGAAAAGGAAGCAAGAGAAACAGGAGAGAAGGTTACAGAAAGCAACATATACCAAGTGAAATGCATTAGTTACTCCTCTTAAACTAAATACAAAGTCCTATGTCTATTTAACTAAATCAAATATATCTTGCTCCATTTTTTTCTTATTAGAAAAGTTTCTTCTCTAAAGTCATGTTGTTAATTAAAAATGGGCATAGGGGCAGGAGTCTGGGGTTGAGAATTAGAAACTAGGATCAGAAATTTGTAATCTAAAGTTCCTTGACCTTAATTTCTTCAGTACAGCAAAACTAAAGAGCAAGGCAGGCAGCATATAACTTCTAACAGTTGCACAGTCTAAATGATCATCAGAACTGGGTGGAAATGACCTGAATCCTAGCTCCATTTTTGCTTAGGTATATGATTATAAATGATTGAATGAGTCAAAAATATTTTTGTCAGTAATTATTATGTACCAGATATTGTGCTAAAAGCTTGAGATAGAAAAAAAAATCAATCAATTATCCCCTGCCCTAAAAGCACCTAGATTCTAATAAAGAAAGACAACACATAAAGCAAAATGACAAGTAAGAAGATGGGTAGAGAGGTGGACAGGTGGGATTACATTGACATGGCATCAGTATGTTCAGGAAGTACACCAGTTTAGATACTATGAAAGTTCACCCATCACAGCACTGGGTCCCAGAAGTAAGAGTCTCAGTTCCAGTGAGAAGTGGAGATGACCACAGTGCAGGGGTCATGGTGAGTCAGGGATGGTGGACCAGTCACAACCTCTATAATCCTTACTTTCCTCATCTATAAAAATGGGATTGATAGTACTTCTACTACCTACTTCATAGGGTTGCTGTTAAGGACACTTTTCTAAATTGTAAAATACTGTTTAAATGGGAATCATTATTATCCTTAGATCAGGAAATCTATTACAACAAAAAGGTCAGGGAAAACGGTAAATTCTCCCTCAGAATTCTAAGGGAATGAGTATACTTGTATAAGGAGTGGTAAGAGCGGTGCCAATGGTGAGGAAAGGAGAATGCCTAGGTGTTCTTCGTGAGCTCAGATAGCAAAAGAGAACTTAAATGATGTGTTTAGAGAGTGATAAGGGTCAAAGTTAACCAATGTCTTCTCTCTGTAGATTATCCCCAATTCATACTGTATTTAGCTTGTGTGTACATGCCTGTTTACATATTGTCTCCCTCATTGGACTGTGAGCTCTTTCAGGGTAGGGATTACCTTTTTCCTTTCTTCACCTCCTGAGAAGGCACTGAGTACAGTGCCTGACACATATTAGATGCTTTATAGATGCTTATTAACTTACTTACCTGTGACACTTCACTGACATTTTATTTTAAAAGTTCATTATTGTTTCTTAGTGTCATTTCATCAAATATGTTGAATATTTGGATAAATTATTCAAAAAATTGTTGAATATTTACTCCATCTTATGCTGTTATGATGTTGGAATAAATGAAATAGGGTTGAATATACTCTTGGATTTTATTTTACCATTTAAGGAACTGCTTATAATAGGATTTATGTTATTACTGATGTAGGTGGGTATTGTGATCTCCCTTTGTATAGATGAAGAAACTGAGGCTCAGAAATATTGAGACTTGTTCATGGTCATATAGTTAATTAATGTTGGAACTGGGACTCAAGTTCAGATCTTTTCACTCCAAGTCCCATAGTCTTTCTACTATGTCATGCATACTACTGCTTTTCTCCCTTTTAGTTTACTTAAGCTTTAGAAGAAAAAGTCCAGAGTCTTTTGATTATAAAGCACTCGTGGTAGGCCTGAGTACAAAGCCTGGTAACATTACTAGAAAATAAGGTTCTTTCAAACACTGCTTCTATTGGTTCTATTCTTTAGAACCTATTGATAAGAATCAAGAATAACCCACAGGTCACTTTAAGTCTCTGACCTTCGGTTTTCTGACAGGTTGATAATAATACTTTTACTGTCTATCTACATCTTATTGTTGTTGAGAGGAATTCCTTCATTTCAAACTAATGCATACTCATACTCCACCACAAATAACAACAATCTCATATATTGGACTATCAGGAAAGGACTCAAGAGGTCTAGATGAGAAACCAGTGTTTGAATATCTCTGACTCACTGTAGACAGACAAAGTAAAATAGAGAGCAAATTCAGGCAAAAAAGAATTGTTGGTACTGGAAACTGTAGGTTATATTTCATAGTTCAAATTGCTATACTCTATTTCTTTTGTCAAGGTAGCTTTGGAACCACAATGTCTAGGATAAGCAATAACCTCATTAATTCTTGACACCCACTGGCTCCAAGTGAGGATTCAATTAAACCATACTCAGAAAATCAATTTCCTTCCACTTAAAAAGATTTTTATATATTTTAAATGATAGAACAAAGGATGGAGAAAATTATTACAGTATTGAATATAGCACCATTGTCTTTCAGAAATCATGGAACTTGAAAAGATTCAAAAGGTTCAGTAACAAAATTCTATACTTGAAGAACATTCCCATTAACCATCTCTCATTGTCAAGCAAGCCTAACTATACTCCTTAGCAAAATAAAAGAACAAATATTAAGAGAAAAATATCTATAAACATTCACAAGATAATTATACATGACTAACAGGCAGCTGAGTGGCTCAGTGGACAGAGTGCTGGGCCTGGAGTCAGGAAGACCTGAGTTCAAATGCAGTCTCAGATATTTACTAGCTGTGTAGCCCTAGGTAAGACACTTTGACCTCTGTTTGCCTTAATCCACTGGTGCAGTTAATGGCAAACCTCTCAAGTATCTTTGCCAAGAAAACCCCACGGATGGTGCTGGCATGTTATGGTTCATGGAGTCATGAAGAATCAGAGTCAGATGCCACTGAATGAACAAGAATAACAAATTATAAAGCACAGATTTGATTCCATGCTTTGACAGAACTACAGTGTTAGTAAATAAAGGCGACCCAGTATATGTAATGTGTGTGTACACATACACACACACACATTCCTATACCCACATTATACATGTACATATGTATGTATTGATTTTGGTAAGATATTTGATGTAGTATTTAATGAAGTCTTATTCCAAAAATAATTCAAATTGCCTTAGTAATAAGAATGATTGAACAAATTAAAAAGTAACTAGAAGAATAAAGACAAGATGTAGGGGGAAGGGGAGAGGTGGAGATAAAACATGTTACTGGATAGAATTAGATGAGGGGTCGAGAGGCATTGTAAAATGCTGTCTCATAGGGTTCACCATTTGGCCTTGAGAATTAAAAGTGAGAGAGAAAATAAGAGGGAAGACTAGTCCGTAAAGGATGTTAATGGAAAATTAATCTCTGTGTTTGTGACTGAGCTCTCAATTTGTGTTCACAGCTCCATCATAATGGACTAGAACAATTATGTCTTTATTTTAGTTTTGCCCCACCTGTTTCCATAAAAGTAAAGGTAACTTTAAAAACAAGGAAAGAAGCAAAACTTCCTCTCAACTCACTTACAAGTATATTCATAACTCTAAATGAGGAATAGTTTGTCAGATGTTCAAGTAAAGGTAGTGGTAATGGACAGGGGGACCTCTGAGCCACTTCTATTTTAAGTGTACCATACCTAATGCGAACTAACAAAAAAAAAAATAAAGAATCTTCCTTCTATTAAAAAAAAAACCTTTCTTTTAGTACATTAAGGGTATTTTCCAAAAATATTCACTTGTTTTGATATCACCCACAAAAGAAATGCATACAAAAGACAGATTGTGAGATTGTCAGTCATAAGGATACAAAAGCAGACATACCACAAATAAAAATTTACATTTCAAAACTGTTTTAGCTCAAAAGGAACTGATTAATTTTTTTTAAGCATTGTAACATGTTTCCTTGAACCAAAACAATAACAATTCTTTGTGTATGCAGATAACGTGTTGGTCTGAAAGCCCTCTACTCTAAAGGTATCATATCGCTTCATGAACAATGAAGTCAGACACTTGAATTTTTATTATTGCATTTGTAGTACCTAACACAGTATAAATGTTGAATTAAATTCGGTGAAAATGGTCAGTATCGCTCTTTCTCCTTCTTACATTAATTTCAATTCAACAAATATTTAATAAGTGCCTGTTATATAACAGTACTACTGTTACAAGGACAAAAATGAAATGGGCCCTGACCTCAAAGATGTTATATTATTTGGGGGGAAACAACATATAGATGGTAAAATTAGATAAAATCTATACAAACTGATTTTGGGCAGGGCAGGACAGGGCACTACTGGTTTGAAGGGGGAGAGATCCTGATAAGCTTCTTGCAGGAGGTGTCACTTGCACTGAGCTTTGGAAAAATAGGAAGTTCAACCCAAACCTAGGCGACAGTCTTTGTAAACCTCTGGAGACTAGGGATAAAATGTCCTGTAAAGGGAAGGGATTTGGGATTGAGGAGATCACCAAGACAGAGAGAGAATGAGAAAAGTGAAAAGGATCCAGATCTGAGCCATAAGATGAACACCCACACATTGTGTGCACATATGAATGCAATATAGGACATGAATGATTTTCTTGAGATATAAGAAGAGAAGCAGGAAGAAGAATGTTTCACGAGTAAACAATGAAAGAGAACCTGTATTGGTCTTTGATGGGAAAGGTGTTGAGGGTCCAATAATCACGTTACAATCACAAGTAGCAATTTATCTTTTTTACAAAAAAAGAAAAATACTTGTACTCTGGTTAGGAAATTGATCGTTAAAATGAGTTCCTATTCGATATTAGGATCCATGAATTCCCACAAAACTCTGCTTTTGGGTCCTTAGTATGAATACATGTGATTTATGTCTCATGTATCCATGCTAATATGTTAATAATGACTTTATTGTCACATGGGGAAGAAAAAAGGGTTTGGTTTCAACAGTGCTTGAGATATTGTCAGCCAAGTAGATGAAGCTTTCTGAAGTAACCAGTTGTAACAAATGGAATATGGAAACAGGGAGAACAAGAATGATGCCAATAAGCCAGGTTAAGTTAGTTAGGGGAATCGTGGAGTGGAGGAAGGACTGATATAGTGAGTCAGGATCCAAAAACCCAGAGAATAAAAGAATGCATTTGGTATTTTATATGACCATTATTATCTTTACCTCTTTTGTGTGGGTGAACATACAGCTGTTGCACTGCTACTAATTTTGATATTGAAAAAACATTTTGTAAATGAAAAGAATTTTTTTGTCCTTTAACCATATGTCTTTTTAGATATATGCATAACATAAATTAATTATGTTGGATACTGTATTTTATTTCTCCTTGGTCTGATTTTCCTAGCAGTTCTATTCTCTGTATATTGCCATGTATGAGATATATTCAAAATAGATGAAGTGCTCTCTTTTCTGAACCTCATAGTACTTTGTCTTCTTTGTCAGTTTTATTTCACTTTCATAGTGTTCCTTATTCTCTAGCCATTTGTATACATTTCAAATCTCTCCTACAATACCATAGCAATAATAATGATTGCTCACCACTACTCTATGCAGAACTTGAGTTACAGTGGACACAGTGGAAAGAATTCTGGACTTGAAGTCAGGAGACTTGAGCCTCAATTCCACCTCAGACATTTAATTAGTTATATATTAAGAGACAAATCATACAATATTGCAAAGTGTTGTTTTCTTATCTTAAAAATGAGACTAATGATAAATGAACTACGTACTATTACTATAATATCTTATTATGAGGAAAGTACTTTGTAAAATTAAATATATTGTACAAGTATGAGTTATTATCATTATTGTAATGTACAAAGAACCTTGGCCTAGAAGTGAGGGAACCTAGTTTTAATGCTGATTCAGAATCCTTGTATGACTTAGGGAGTCACCTAGACTCATAGAAAGTAGTCATTCATTCCAACCCATACCCTGATATAATCTACCTGACAAGTAGACCTCTAATCTTGAAGACCACCAAAAAAGAGGAAGCCACCACCACTTGAGAGAGCCCATCACACTTTGGGAAAATTCTTATTGTTAGAGGGATTTCCTTGACATCAATTCTAAAATCCCTACTTTGAAATTACTAACATTGCTCCTGACACTGTCCTTTGGGGCCAAACAGAACGAGTTTAAGCCCTCTTGCAAGAGATAACCCTTCCAATATTTTGAACACATCGTGTTCCTTCTGAATCTTCTTTTCTTCAAGTTAAATGTCCCCATTTCCTTCAATCAGTCCTCATGAAGCACAGAGTAAAAACTGTTCACTATCAGGGTTGCCCTTCTTTGGATACTATCCAGCTTATCAATATCCTCAAGGGATCAAAAGATTCTAAGTCAGCTGACTTTCCTTTACACTATTCTGTGTCTTCATCTGTAAAATGAGTTGATTGGAAAAAATGATTAATAAGCTCTCTCATCTGGTTAAGAAACGCTGTCATTCTAAATCAGTTTCTATTAGGCTTTTCTTAAAATCCACATGAAAGTTTTTGAAATAAGAGAAATATCATTGTATTGCTTAAAGATGCTCAGGCAACATTCAAGTTAAATTATTACTATTATCCTTATTCTTATCTTGCTTCTCCTTGTTTCTTTTTATACAACCTCCCTCTGAAATAGATCATCTGGGACAGAGACAATACCCAATTCAGTGAAGATTAAGGTCACTTGAAATCTTTTTTGGACAAAGAGATTCTATAGATACCCTTTAATGAATAGATTTTTGGGGGCAATATTTAAAATAGCAAATCAATTATTCCAAGTTTATCCAGTGTTTATCAAGTTTATCAGTGATCTACTAGCTATTCTCTCTCTCTACCTCTCTCTCTTTCTCTCTCTCTCTCTCTTTCCATATATGTGTGTATATATATATATATATATATATATATATATATATATATGTGTGTGTGTGTGTGTGTGTGTGTGTATATATATATATATATATATATATGTATATATGCATCATTTCACATTCATTTGTGATAGCAGTCTTTCTAAATCCATTGCATTTAAATGCTCAGTCTTCATGGTTGCACCCAGGAAAAGGTAGGGAAATAGAAGCATAAAACACAACAAAACTATTTTTTAGGGTCTAGATAGGAGGAAGAAAAAAACCAAATATGCAAAGTGAATGCACAAATGTTAATGCTATTAAATTACTACCTTTAAGTAGATATACACATAGGAGATCCGGTTAATTTAACATTAAAATGGCTAAGGATGACTGAGGTAATGAAGTTTATTGAGAGTACTTTTAATTCTCATTATGCTCTCCTGAGAAGACTTCTGAGCAGAGAGGACTACTCAGTTGATAAAAGCAACATTTATTTAGCAAATGTCTGTGTGTCCTTGTTGACTGGTAGATTTTCTTTCAAAATGTTTGACAAGGTCTGGGGTTGGGAATGGATGGAGAATGTCTGAATGCTTCTCTGATTTGGCTTGACTGTGAAAGGAAGTCAGGAGGGATTGATCAGTGTCAAGAAATAACTAAGGAATTATTTAAGCAACTTTTCATGGATGTGTGGGTTGCATAATTTAAGACTGTCCTGGGGCATCTATAAATTATGTATAGGTTTTGTTTTCTTATTTTACATTTTTAGAGGAGAGAAAGACACTTGACTCTGCAAATTCTATAACTTTGGCATATAAGCATTGCTGAAGAATCTACAACAGAGAATCATTTCCAATAGTGCCTTCAGAGTAGCCCAGTCTGAAGAACTCAACAAGGTAAATGAGAACTTCAGCCAGAGACTTCAGTTGTCAGCATTTGAACATTCGATTGTGACCTGGAAATCATTTATTTTAAATATTTCATTGTGGGATTTTTGGTTTGTTTGTTTCATTAACTTTTTTTCCCCATAGTTTGAAACCACAAAAATATTTTAGTAAAAAAAAAATGGAGATTGTAATGCATACTTTCCAAAGGAAGAAATATAAATTAGCTATGTACACATGAAAAGAAAACTTCAAATCACTGTTAATCAGAAAAAATCACATTCAAATGACCTTCATTTTTACCTCAAGCCTTCAAATTAGCAAAGACATACAAGATACAGAAATAGGCAATTTGGGCATGGCTGAGGAAAGACAGGCCCACCTTCATTGGTATATTACAACTGTGGAAAGCAATTTGAAGCTATGCAAATTAGCTACTAAATTGTAATCCGTAAACCAAGATCTTTAATATTGAGCATGCATTGCAAAGAGATAAATAACAAGAGGGAAAAAAGGTCCCATATATACCAAAATTTTCACAGTAGCACTTTTTGTGGTTACAAAATCTTTGAAACAAAATGGTGCTTGTTGATTGAGGAATAGCTAAACAAATTGTGGCATGTTAATGTAACAGGAACCTATGGCATTGTAAGAAAATCAGAGAGCCAGGGGTAAGACCTATATAAATGGCCAAAGCAAAAAGAAAATCAGAATTGGCAAAACAGTATAAAAGATGACCATAACAATAGAAATAGGAATAAAAGTGTTTATAAAATTGATAAACTGAGGTCAAATGCAATGATCAATCTTGATCCTATAGAACAGATAATAAAAGACACTTCCAATCTCTTGGGTTTTTTGTTTTGTCTTATTTTTGTTTTTGTTTTTTAAAGGTAAGGAACAATAGCTGTGAAATATTGTGTTTTTGGTTGGATGCCATATATTGTCAGCTAATTCTGTTTCACTGCTTTTCTTTGTTTTAAGGCTAGGTTCTTGTGCCTAGAGACCTGTCTTACTTTGGTAAGTCATTTCCTTTCCTTTGATTTCAGTTTCCTCATCCACAAAATGAGGTAGTTGAAATAGAAGACCTCCAAGGTACCTTTCTACTCTAAATCAATAATCCTATGGTTATTTGATCGTGATTTTTAAAAACAATTCAATAGTTTTTCAAAAGCAAATATGAGCATATATATTTACACTTCTATCACTTAAAATACTGTGAGCTAATTAATTTGAAAGTTCCCCTAGCAACGTAGATCATATTCCATTTATACTTGCAAATTTTATGAGGCAGGTAGGTGGTACAGTGAATACTAAGTGAGTTCAAATCCAGCCTCAGACACTAGCTATGTGAACCTGGGTAAATCACTCAACTTTTGTTTGCCACAGTTTTCTCAACTGTAAAATGTTGGTAATAACAGCACCCAGTTTGCTGTGTTATTGTGAGGATGAAACGAGATAATATTTGTAAAGAACATTGCACAGAGTCTGGTATGCAGGAGGTGGCATATGAATGTTTATTCTCTCTCTCCATATATTTGTGTGTATACATATCTGTCTGTCTATCTATCTATCTATCTATCTATCTATCTATCTATCTATCTATCATCTATTTCCTTCTGTAATTAACCAGTGTGGACTGAGTCTGTTTTGTGAGGAATAAACTAATATATCATCTATATCTTGGTCACTTGGTAATGATTTGGGGGGAGGGGCAGGAAGGGTAGATCTAGGCATGCAGCAAAGAAAAATACTCACATTTATGTGTCTGTAAGTATATGCATATAAATATTTAAAGAACCTGTGTAATTATTGTTTTCCTAACATGTGACCTATATATTATATAAACCTGGCCATCCATTTTTCTGGGTGTTTTAAAATGAAATAAAAGAGCTCTCTGCGGGTGTATACTCTGCCATGACATGAGATATGTGTTTTTCAAGGACTAAGAATCTTCCTTCTCACTAAACTCACCCTCAACCCTTTACCCAGTAAGAATATATGGCTAAACAGCAGATGGTAAGAGACTGAGAATCTGGAGGAGAAATTCAATGTAATGATTTTATTTGCTTGGGTCACTTAGCTTTATAAATCAGCACATTGGAGCCCATAATTAGTTAGCAACATAGGGCATTCTGTTTAGCCAGTTACCATTTAAAGGACTGGCATCATTAAAACATTACTTTTAGGTTACTTTTAATTACAACATTTTGAGACATGGATACATGTTTTAATTGTTCCACTTTAAATTGAAGCCAACGTTTAACAAGTTGATATTTATAAGAGAAATTTCATATCCTACAGACAGTTGACACTTTTTTTTGTGGGGGGGGCGGGGTGGTGGTGGTGGTGGTGGAAATGTTATAGTCTTTATGTCACTAGGTGGCAGCACTACCTCACAATTGCAATCTATGTTTTGGGAAGACTGAGCATCGCCTGGATGCTGCTGCAGCTGCAGCTGATATAAATGTATAAACAAGCATAAAGAAGCTATAAGTGACATACACCATTATTATTAAGGCATTAAACAGAAAGCAAGCCTGAGCCCAGTTCTTGGCATTGTCTGTTTTGCTGGAGTCAGCGTTTTGCTGCACCAACCAAGGAAGTAGACTGAACTAAAAAAAGCTTGTCTCCTGAGCATAGATAGGTATGGGGATCTTGCACCATTGTCTAGGCATATTCATCATTTGGTAAGATGGCAAGATGTCTGTAAGCCATTTTTGTCATCACTGGGTTGTTTGGGTGCTCTTTGCCCAGAAATCTACATGCAAAGGAGAAACAGGACAAAGTAAGTCAGAATAGCTATAGGTATGAAAAAGAATGCTATTGGGTGGCAATGCATGAATGTATATATACATACTCACGTATGTATATATACATATACATATATACATACACACATGTATATATATACATACATATTCAAGAAACTCTGGAAATGGGTGAGAAAGAAATTGAATTTTAGGCATTTTTTTTGCTTTTTTTTAACTTTTTATTAAACATAGCAAGTTCATACTTTCTCTAACCAAATCATGGTCTAGCCTTTCCTTGCAGATGAAGTCTTAACAGTGAAACTGAGGGACAGATACTTGAGGAAAGTGAGTAGGCTGTTCCTTGAATTTGGAGAATGAATGACTACAGTCTTTGTTTTAAATAAATAGATATATTCAGGAGGAGGCTTTCTTCTCTAATGACAGTATTGGGGTGAGAAGAGGAGAAATGTGGGGTGGGGGAAAGGATCACAAACACCAGACCAGTACATAGGAGAAAGCAACATTAACTGTAGTGTTTTTGAAAGGCAATAAGCTGTAGGTAGCATTCTAAGTTGATCCTCTTACATCTGCCATGGCAGCCGACACCTGGTGCAGGGTGAATGGCATGCAATATTCCCCAAATGTCACCGTCCAACAGTGTCCACCAATTAAAACTAATAAACATTCCTCCCCACCTGGAAGGAGCACAGCCCACACAGCAAGCAGCAGCACAGACAATGACAGGGCATAATAAAGCATTACCCAGAGCCCTGGGCCGCAGGTGCACCAGGCTGAGGGGTTAGGGGGCGGGCACAGTGTGGCACTGGACATTGGGAGTGCTGCCCTCCACATGAACACACACACACACACACACACACACACACACACCACACACACACAGATATTATGCAGGCAGGGCCTATTTATTTACAAGTTTATAGCAGAGAGGATTTGGGCTGGGTGAGAGCAGATAACACTACACTTAACCTAGAGAGAGCAGGCCAATCTCCTGAGCAGACTCACTGGGGTCATTTCATTGAAGCAATGGGCCCTTGTCCTCTTGGCTGGCTCACCAGGCAGCATCAAGGCCCAGCAGAACACAGGCAGGAAGCATGCAGAAGCAGTCTCAAAGCAAGCCAGACTTGGGGGGGGGCAGAAAAAGCATGAGGGGCTATTTCTAGTTTGCTTTTGTTTCCCTGTTCCTGTAGCTATGCCCATAGGCACTGGCAGTATCCTGGAAAGACCCAGCCTGTCACAGCTTGTAAACTGAGCTGAAGGGAAGTTAGAGAATAAAAGGGACAATAAAGGACATGAGACTGACAGTAGGTGGGAAAAACAACACCCCTAGAAGGAGATGACCCTTAAGAAATGTTCGGCTGCTAAGTAGCAACTGGGTCTAGGCTGTAGTCAGAGCTACTAATTAACCCCCAGCTTGCTGCACCTGCTTGCTTAGGGGCAGATTGGAAGGAGGAAGCTATAGGAGTATTATTTGTCTGCTGCTGGTGGGGGTCGGTCAGGAGAGAGAGAGTCCTTAGCTCTGTGGAAGAAGGTAACGCACGGATGAAGTTGTTTTTGCTCAGCTAATCATGTTGTGGGGCTTCTGCTCCTCAAAGAGGCACTACAGGTCAGTTTGCCTTCTTTTAAATTGTACTTCTACTAAATGCAGGACGGATGTGTTCTTTTTTCTGTCTTGTCACTGGGGTAGTAACCTCTGCAAGTCTCTGGTTTCACCTCTGCTGGTTTCTACTAGGCTGCTCTGTTTGTGTCAAGGTTGTCAATTTCAAGGCATCCTTTTCTCCCTGACTCCAGCACTGGAGCTTGTCACCTGTAGCTGTCATTTTTCCTGCTGTTAATTAACCTTGGGGCCAAAGTCACACAACTGGGGCCCCTGGATTGCGTGTATAAGTGACCCTAGCAATCCAGGATCATGGTGGTTCCCCAATAGCTGGAACTTGTCTTTCACATGCCAACGGCCTGCCCCTGGATCTGTATGGGCACTTAGTGCCAATTCTATCTTGGACATGGATCATTTGGCAGCCAGGGTTCATATATCAAAACTTTGAGCGTCTGAGAGTGACCTTTTGGCTGATGCCCACATATATTTGTTGTGGCAAATTTTTTTTTCAGTAAAAAAAATCAAAACAAACCACTGCCTTTATCTAACTCTGTCACAATTGCTCAATTTGAAGCTTCAAAAACTGACCATAATTGCTACTTCAGTGGGGAGAGGAGAGGCACCGTAGCAGTGACTGACAATTCTGCGATTGTTTTATCTTTTTTTCTCACAAGAAATACCCTGACTTAAATTGGTGCCTCAGTTTCCCTAATTTCCAAATTAGAGATAGTTATATATCAACTCCCCCTCCTACCTCTATCCACTGCTGATGAGAAAGATCTCTTTGCTATGTCATTCAGGTGAAGGATAGGGTGTCACTTGGGAAGTGTAAGAGTCAAGGATGAGGATAAGCAGAGGAATATACATACATACATGCATACATATGTATATATGTAGATAGATGAGAGATGATAGATATATAGATATAGATAGATAGATGATAGATATAGATAAATGATAGATATAGATAAATAAAAGATGATAGAGACAGAGACAAAGAGAAAGAGAAAGAGAGAGAGATGTGGAGCTAGAGTTATATGTATTATATGAGGGAAATTCAAGACAATGGGGGCAGGGCAATACTTTTAGTTAAGGGGTTCAGGAAAGACCATGTAAAAACATCTGTTTGGAACTTTAAAGAATCTTAGGGGTTCTAAGAGATGAAGGTAAGGAGGCAGTTCATTTTCATAACACAGGATAGCCTGTACAGAGGTGTACAGAAAGAACACAGGATGTTGTAATATGAAGAACAATAAAACATCTAGTTGGGTTAGAGCTTAGAGTGCATGAATGAGAGTAATGTGTAATAAGCCAAGAAATGTAGATTAGAAGGAGTTAGGTTGAGCAGTATATTGGGCCTAGGTGTAGAAAGATCTGAGCTCAAATCTAGCCTTAGACACTTACAAACTGTGTGACACTGGGTATATCTCCCAGAATTATTATGGGATAAAATGAGTGCTTTGCAAAGTACATTATTATCACTATTATACTGTGAAGGTCTTTAAATGTCAAAAATTATAGTTTCTATTTTGTCCTAAAGACAATATGGAACTACTTATTGGGGGGGTCATGGTTAGATATCACTTTAAGAATATCACTTTGGCAACTATATGAGGGAGGGATTACAGAGGGAGAAAGACTTGAGGCAGGAGATATAGTAATAATCTATAGCAGTAGTTCAGCCTAGAGGTGATAAGGACTTGAACTAGGGCTAGAGTCTTGTGAGTGGTGGGAAAAAGAAGAGGGGCATATACAAGCCATGTTTTGGAGAGATAGTAGATAAGACTTGGTAACTGATTACATATGGGAGGTGAAGAAGAATCAGAGATTACTCTGAGGTCATAAACCTAGGTGACAAGAAGGCTGATGTTGCTGGACAGGAATAGGGAAGTTAGAAAGAAGTGTGAGTTTGGCAGAAAGAAAGAATGAGTTCTGCTTTGGATATATATATATATATATCTATATGTATGTATGCATGTATGTATGTACATGTATATATAGACAGATATAGATTTATGTATATATATATATATATATATATATATAGAGAGAGAGAGAGAGAGAGAGAGAGAGAGAGAGAGAGAGAGAGAGAGTGAGAGGAGAGAGAGAGGAGGAGAGAGAGAGAGAGAGAGAGAGAGAGAGAGAGAGAGAGAGAGAGAGAGAGAGAGAGAGAGAGAGAGAGAGAGAGAGAGAGAGAGAGAGTTAAAGATGATTACAGGTTATCCAGTTGAAAATGTCTAATGGCAAGCTGGTAATTGGGTCCTGGAGGTCAGAGCAGGGAGTAGAATTGGACATATAAGTCTGGGAGTCATTTGAATGGACATGGAAACTGAACCCATAAGATATGATGAAATGACCACGAGAAGGTACAGAAAGAAGGGTAGAGATCTCAGGACAGAGTCTTAGGGTAAACCCACATTTAGAGGGGCAGGAAAAGATGATAGTTCAGCAAGGGAGAGGCTGGACAGGTAGGAGAAAAATGCAGGGAGAAAAGTGTCAGAAAAACAAACAGGAAAAAGCATTCAAGAAGAAGACATAATACGTTCATTTCCTACATCACACATTTGTTATGAGGAGATGTGTTTGTAAAATTTAAATCACATAGAAATGAGATGAAAAACTTGATGGTCCAGTGACGGGTGCCATAAACCTCAACAAAAAAAATGAAGAACAAGCAGATGGCACAAGAATAGGCAGGAAGAAGACAGAGTTCTTGAGGGCCAGCTGAGGGAAATATTCAGAACCCTATGGAATAGAGGTGAGAGGACTGGATTTGAAATTAGAGGATCTGAGTTTGAATTGCAGCTCTAACTTTTGTGGCTTTTATTGTGCTTGATTACTGCCTACAAGGAATTTATAAGTATGCGCCTGAGCTCAGTGTTAGAATCAAATGACTGGAACGGGGGAAATCAAGAAAACCCTCCACCCTGATGTGTTTTGGCTAAAGCACACCCTACAGAGCATGCATATAGCTGAGCTTGGTCACTTACAAGGAGCCCATGTGGATCAAGCCAAAGATATTTGGGATGATATAGCTAGGATGTGGAGCAGAGGGGAGCAGGCTACATCAAAGAGGTTTGTCACTGAGCCAGGAAGGGCACACACTTTGTAGACCTTGAAAAGAGTGACTCCTCTCTTTAGCAATCTCTTTTTTGCTGTCTCTGAGTAAGGCATTCTGGAAGGCTCGCTACTGAATTTCCTATAAAGGGTTGCTCCTGTCATCCCCAATAGTTGTGGTAGCTGCTTGTGCATAGCAGTAAACACATGTGCTGTATAGGCAAGCTTGAGCCTGGCTGCCTCTTTTGCATTGTGTTTCTCTGCACAGGTGACTGAAAAGTAGTCGTCAGGTGGATCTCTAGCCTTGGCAACAACCTCATGTATTTGAAAGGTTGGAAGCTCCTAGATTCCTCTGTCAGCATTGGCTGCCGAATGGAAGATGATCTCTGCAGGCATTACAATGCCTGTTCTGAGAAGAGAATAACCAACCAGGGGATGGTCCTATCCCATATCCTGACTTGCTTCAAGGCAGAGAGACCCTGAGTCAGTTGCTCAGATAGTGTAGAGCCAAGGTGGAGGTGAAATGATAGCCTCACGCAATTTTTTTTTGTGTTAATATTTTAAATATTCACTTCTTAGGAGAATATCATATGAGTTAGGGGTTCCAATTTTGTGTTTCAAGTCTTCGTCAATACATACTTATAAGTCTATTATGTTTAAGAATTTCTTTCATCTAGAAAACATAGCTGTCCTTTAAATGACATACCTTGTACATTCAATACCTTTCTAGGTCTCTTTCTCTCCTCTCTTCTCCTTTTCCACGCTCTCCCCTCCACTCCCCTGCCCTCCTGTCTCCTCCTCCTTCTCAATGGCGATTTTTTTTTCTTATTATGTTCTATTCTCTATCTTCCTCCCAGAGAGATCCTGATAATTTGTGTATGTTTCAGGGCAAGTGAGCTAGGCCGACAGGAGAGGGAGGAAAGGACCTTTTTAATAGTTATCTTGTGGCAAACGTAAATGCGTTCACTCTTGCAACCTGACAGCAGAGCTTCTGATTTTCTTTGTCTTTCTTTTCTCCTTTTCTGAGCACAGATCAGAGACCAGAGACCTGCAAACGAATTTTGCCAGCCCAAGAGAAGGCAGCCGCTGAGGCAGGAGTGGTGGAACAGTGATGATTCCTACTGAAGTATATTTCTGCCTTGAGGCACAGTGATAGGATTTATAGCTAAAAGGAACTTTGTAAGTCATGGAGTTAACCTCTTAATTATATAAAGAAACTGAAGCCCAGAGAGGTGAAGGGATTTGTCCAAGGTCAAAGAGGGGGTAAGTCATAGAGCAGAATTCGAACACAGTTTCTAACTTCAAATTCAGCACTTTTTCTACTGTACCATGCTCAGTAAGACATGGGTTTGCATATGTATCCTGAAATATGTGTGTAGAACCCTTTGGAAAAATTGGAACCCACTAGGAAGGGAAAAGTAAGATGATACAAGATATTTTGAATCTCTTAATATGTTTCCTTCATTTGTCTGTTGCATTTCCTCTATGTCCTTTATGTTTTTTTTTAATATTCTATGTGGGCAAAATGATAGTTATATTTTATCTGATAATTGTATTATTAACTTGAGTGCTTGCATAGGAGATGGAAGCTCATTGTATACAAATCTGTGAAATCCTAGACAGAAACCATATCTTGGGATTTCCCAGAACAAACTCTGAGTGCACACAACAAAGCAAAGAGAGAGATCCACCTGACTATTGGGCCCAGTCAGTATAAGCCCAGAACATTGAGTTCCAAGCCATGGTCATATTTTTATGTAATGTATGTCTTACACAAAGATATTATTATTTCACTTGAAAATTGACTCCCTCTCTGTATCAAAGATGGAGCGTGTACAAATGCCAAGTTGGTTAATTTCAAGAGCATTGGATTTTAAACAGTACATGGTTTTATCCCAAGCATATTCAGAAAGAGTCATAAATCACCATGGTGACGGACTGTATTGTGGTCCTCAGGGAAGAACAGAAAACCTTTCCTAATGATTTACAAATCTCCCAAATGAATTGGCATATTGACATAACTTGGTCCACAGCAGGGAATAATTGTGGTTCAACACTTATGAGTCCTAGAACAGAGAGAAAATCTAACACTGAAATCATGCCTGAAAGCAAAAAAAAACATACTTACTGTATATTCTACTATTAGTTTGTTTAATAGTTCTAAAAGAAAAATACCATCAACATCCCCAGGGATCTTGCTAAACAAGCTTTCTTTTTATAATGAGGCTATACCAGTTAGTAACATTTAAAATAATCATGATAACTTGCCCTTTTATAACATTTTAAATCTGATAATCTTCAGGCCTTTACAATCATTGAAATATCATTAATTTTAAAAACACAAGCCACATCCTCTGAGGTATCAGACAAAATCAATAGCTCCATGTTACAGGTGGGCAAAGTAAGGCATAGAAAAAATTACTGCTTACAAATGCAGAGTCAAAATCCAGAAATATACAGAGAACCTTTCCCCTACCAGCTGGTATCATTTCTCTCTCCAGGGACTTAAAGTAGGTGTTTTCTTTAATACTCATTACTTGGAATTCCAAGTATACACAAAAGTATCAAATCGCCGTTTTAAAGGTGGAAGACTCACCTATAACTAGGAGCCAACTTCTATGTGTCAAGAGTTCCTGAAACATTAGTCAGTTCAACATTCACTCTGTGCGATAACTTATAAAGGTAAGTAACAAAATGCCCTGTTATGGAAAATATTACAATCAAATGGGTAGCATCCTTTTGATGGCATATATGTGTGTTTACCTATGTGTGTGTGTGTGTGTGTGTGTGTGTGTGTGTGTGTGTGTGTGTATCAGTGCTGTAACTCAAATATAAATAAGGGCCACCAAAGTACATAAGGATCCCTGAGGATCACATATTAATTTAGACTATCACATGTTCATATATTTCATTTTTATTCATATGTCAAGATATTCAAATCAGATAGGAACTACACTTTTTTTGGTTTGTTTTTATTTTGGACTTCACTTAGGAGTCTTTTGGACCGTACATTACCTATGGCCACATTCTTGATACCTCTGATGTAGACTAGATGAAGATAGTTTTAAAGAAGAAAGCAGACATGGGAAATATTAGCTTCTATGTTACCTTCTCCAAATATTGCTGCATATTAGTTACTCTATTACCTTCTCCAAATATTGCTGATAGGTGCATGGATTTAGAATTGGAAGGTATTGTAGAGATCACTGAGTCCAATCCCCTCATTTTACAGAGGGAGAAATGGATATAAAATAGGTTAATTGATATGAGCAAAGTCACGTGGATAGCAAATAGCAGAGCCAGTATTGGAAAGCAATTCCTTTAACTCCAGATCTAGCACTCTTTCCACTGTATTATGCAATTATTAAATGCTTACTGTGTGCAAGTCAGTATGGTTTATGTAAGCAGTTTTCATTTTAGTTGATAAATTGCTACTTTTGGCACACTCCCTTAGAGTTATAATCTTTATTTAATAACGCAATATACTCTAGGGACCTGATTTCCTTCTCAAATTATTCATAATCCATGCTTTGTATTAAGTGAACAATGTTAATGAAAAACCATATCTAGTTGACTAGGGAATAGCTATTGATTCAATTTACGTGCTATTTTGAATGAAACAGCATTGCATTAACAAGGTTATAAGATATTGTGTTGCCATTAATATACTAACCCTAATTTTAAGAATAAATGATTATTCAACTTATATTGTGATATGTAAGGGAAGTAATAAGAAATCAAATAATATAACAAAATTCAGTAAGAATAAGTGAAAGGTATTACACATGGGGTGGAAGAACAAACCAATCAAATAGAAACTAATAAATTTATTATACTTAATTTACTATGTATAAAGGCAGCTGAGAAAAAAAAATGAAAGAATCATAAAATGCATAACCTGAATATGATGGACATTAGTCAGTTCAACATTCACTCTGTGCAATAACTTATAAAGGCAAGTAACAAAATTCCCTGTTATGGAAAAGATTACAATCAAATGGGTAGCATCCTTTTGATGGCATATATGTGCATTTATCTCTGTGTGTGTGTGTGTGTGTGTGTGTATCAGTGCTGTAACTCAAATATAAATAAGAGCCACCAAACTATACATAAGGATCCCTGAGGATCACATATCAATTTAGACTATCACATATGCAAACTATCTTAGGATGCATAAATAGATGCATAAAATAATCTTCAGCAAAGGTCAAATCATCCCCCTATTGCTTGTGTGTCAAAAAAGAGCACCAGTGGCAATATATACTAAAAAGAACCAAAAAGGTATATAATAGGTTATGTGGTGTTAAAGTAACATACCTTTATACTCCATTTAACCATGTCCTTGCCATCCACCCTGTTGCTGAAACCTCTGGATCACTGGACCTCAGAAAAGACATGCCTTAGGAATTATTTCACCCTGCTTTGAAACTCCTGCTTTAGGGTCCATGCTCTCCTGATTGGTAAGTATGCAAACACAAAGTCAAATGGGATACTCTATTTAGATTGAACCAGCCATGCTTGAATTTTGCCCATCTTCCTATTTGCCCTCCTACTGAGTGTATATCCTTGCCTGCCCCTCCTTCAGCTTCCTCATTTCTGTCTCATACTCCGAAAACCATAATCAAATCAATGATGCCATTGCAATTATTTTTTATAATTAATTTACTTATTTTTAGTTTTCAATATTCACTTCCATAAGACTGAGTTTAAAATTTTCTCCCCCTCCTACTCCTCTCCTCCCCCCAAGAAGGCGTGCAATCTGATATAGGCTCTACTTATATATTCATATTAAGCATATTTTCCCATTAGTCATGATGTGAAGAACGATTAGAACTAATGGGAGAAACCACAAGAATGAAGCAATAAAACAAAACAACAAAGGAAAAGGAGAGCAAATAGTATGCTTCCAACTGCATTCAGACTCCATAATTCTTTCTCTGGATATGGATAGCAATTTCTATCACGAGTCTTTTGCAATTGTCTTGGATTCTTGCATTGCTGTGAAGAGCCAAGTCTATCAAAGTCAGTCATTGCACAATGTGGCTGTCACTGTGTACAGTGTTCTCCTGGTCCTGCTCATTTCACTCTACATCAGTTCATGTAAGTCTTTCCAGGTTTTTTGAAGTCTGCCTGCTCATCATTTCTTTTAGCACAATAGTATTCCATCACATTCATGTGCCACAACTTGTTCAGCCATTTCCCAATTGATGGGCATCCCCTCAATTTCCAATTCTTTGCCACCACAAAAAGAGCTGCTATAAATATTTTTTGTACATGTGGGTCCTTTTTCCCATTTTTATGATACAGCCCTAGAAGTGCTATGCCCTTTGGGCATAGTTCCAAATTGCTCTCCAGAATGGTTGCATCATTTCAAAACTCCACCAACAATGCATTAGTGTTCCAATTTTCCCAGATCTTCTCCAACATTTGTCATTGTCCGGTTTTGTCACATTAACCAATCTGATCTGTGTGATGTGGTACCTCAGAGTTATTTTGATTTCCATTTCTCTAATCAATAGTGATTTAGAACATTTTTTTCATATAACTATAGATAGCTTTAGTTTTTTCCTCTGAAAACTGCCTGTTCATATCCTTTGACCATTTATCAATTGGGGAATGCCTTGTATTCTTATAAATTTGACTCAGTTCTCTATATGTTTTAGAAATGAGGCCTTTATCAGAGACTCTGTAAAAATTCTTTCCCAGTTTTCTGCTTCCCTCCTAATCTTGGATGCATTGGCTTTATTTGTACAAAAAATTTTCAATTTAATGTAATCAAAATTGTCCAATTTGCATTTCACATTGTTCTCTATCTCTTGTTTGGTTATAAATTCTTCCCTTCTCTGTAGATCTGAAAGGTAAAGTATTCCTTGCTCTTCTATTTTGCTTATAGTATCATTCTTTATATCTAAATCCTGTATTCATTTTGACTTTATCTTGTTATAGGTCGTAAGATGTTGATCTATGCCCAGTTTCTGCCATACACTTTCACAGTTTTCCCAGCTATTTTTTTAAAAATAGTGATTTCTTATCTCAGAAGCTGGAGTCTTTGCATTTATCACATAGTAGATTACTATAATATAGTTGTGTCTTACATACCTAACCTATTCCAGTGATCCACCACTCTATTTCTTAACCAGTACCAAGCAGTTTTGATGATTTTCCATTGCAATTAGAAAAAAGCTTTTCAATCAACTTTACTATGGTATAGATGTGAATAGTTTTCAAGAAGAAAACAGAGATGGGAATATTTGCCACCATATTACCTTCTCCAAATATTGCTTCTCCAAAAAGTGCTTCATATAATAATGAGTTTAGAACTGGAAGAAAACTTGGAGACTATTGAGTCTAATACTCTCATTTTACAGAAAGAAAAACTGAGGCAAAAGAAGGCTAATTGACTTGCTCAAATCAAAGCCCTACTGACCATCCCTGTTATTTACCATTAAAAAAATGTCCCTTTCTAACCAACACACCTTCGATATCTCCCTATTAGGTTATAATGTAGGGCAGCTAGATGGCACATTGGACAGAATGCTAGGCCTGAAGTCAGGAAGACTCATCTTCCTGAGTTCCAAGTTGGCCTCAGATACTTACCAGTTGAGTCACCTTGGGCAAGTCACTAAACCCTGTTTGCCTCGGTTTCATCATCTGTAAGATGAGCTGGAGAAGGAAATGGCAAACCACTCCAGCATCTTTGCCAAGAAAACACCAAGTGGGGTCACAAAGAGTCAGATACGACTGAAAACAAATGAACATTAGGTTATAAGTTTCTGGAGGGCAGGAACTGTCTTGCTTTCATATTTGCATATCCAGTGCTTTTCACAGTGTTTGCAATGTAGCAATTTCTCAATAATTTATTCATTCAATGCATGTACATGTGTCTTATATATAGTCTGTATTAATGTTGTGTATATATGTATGCACATACATATGTGTGGGACAGAGACCACCCACTCAAAATAAAAACCAAGACTTAGATTCCTTGAAAGCAGAAAGGAGTTTATTGCTTTCTCATGAGAAAGGGTACCGCCCCCAGTTACCATTGCTGGCCAGGAGAGTATGTGTTGGGAGCTGCACCCTTGGCTTTTTATCCCCCTTTCTCCTTTGACTGGGTACTCAGGGCATACATTCTAAAAGTGGCAGCTAGTACCCAATAGAAGAAAACATGCCCATGCTTGGACTAGATGCATATACTAGCGACTAGACAACTGAGCTCCCCCACCCATGCTGACATGGTGCTGAAGAAATAGAAACTTATCGGGAAAATGGAAACTTAACACAAGCCTTTCTGGAGGAACGAAACTTAGGCTTGTGGGAACTGCACAGCAGGCCATCTCTCACACTCAGGCAGAGTGTAGGAGAGAGATAGAAGTGTAGCAGGGAGGTAAGAGTAGCAGGGAGATACTAATGAGGGAACTTCATGGTGAGCCATCCCTCACACATACAATATACAAATGCGTATCTCACAATACCAAGGATCTTAGGTATAAGAATTTCCTTCATTAACACAGATCTGAATCTATCTCTAAGATACTGCATAAATCTTAAGAATGTTTCTAAGTATATGAGAAGTAATTGCCCATAGTTGATAGTAAGTGTCAGAGAAGAAATTTGAATACAGCTTTTCCTAAATCTAAGTCTTAGCCCTATATGCAATAGGTCATTTATACCTCTCAATTGCTTGCCAGATGAAGTAAGTGATATTAAGTAGGCAAAATTTTAATGCTTCAGACTTCTGGCCTTTGTTTGGTTTTTATGGTTTTCATATGAATAAGAATAAATAAAATCACTTCTTGACCTCTAAAATGAAGTGATATTTTTACAAATTAATAGGTGAGACTGTCTGTAAATAGGTGTTAGAAAAGTCATGGGGGAAAATGTTCCTACAACTTTAGGTTTCTTTTTCAGGGGCTAGAAGGAAACTAAACAAGGAAAACCACTGTCTAGAGTATTTCTGACAGTAAACATCTCAGAATTCAGAAGCTGTTCTTTTGTCTGTAATAGGTTGTTGGAGATACAAAAGGATACTTGTGATTGATGACTATCTACATTCACATGAAATATAATGCCCAAACTCACAACTTTAGATTGAAATACACTTTCAATGACACATTTTCCTATCTACAATGTAGTCTTACTTGAAAAATGTGTGTGTGTGTGTCTATGGAGAGTCATATCAAAACAGAATATATCATATTGCTAAATTGAAATGAAGGCTAAGTTGTGATTTTAGGATCTCCCACAAACAGATTTTTAATTGGGAGAAACTTTAAAATGTTTCATTGGATCTTGGACTAAAAGTCAATGAGTAGACCTAAAGTTAGATGAAGATTAGGAAAGTGAATATATCTGTGCCTGAATTTTAAAGCAATTTCTAGATGATGTTAGAAATATTTATTTCACAAGTTACCATTTTTTAAAAGCAGAGAGTGACTCACAGCAGAATCAAACATGTTTTATTAATGATTTTATATTTAGTGAATTTTGAGAAATTGTGCAGTGTTTTCAATTATCTCAAACTGATTGTCATGGCAGAAACCTGTCTCTTCAAGGCCAGCTTCCTCCTGGAGGTGTTCTGTTGCTTTATTAATATTGTAACAAAGTGATTTGGGGGAGAATTCAAATTGCATGTTGGGTTTTTGCAGTTTGTAGCCTGTTGCCAAGCACTTACTTACTAGTAACAATGTAAAAGGCATTATTATGAAGGCTATTTATGACCAGAAAAGCAGAAGGCTCATTCATGTAGAAAGATGAGGGGCCAATAATTGATAGCACAAGTGGCACAATTGAAGCCCTCAGATATTAAAAGGAGGCCTCCAGCGAAAACATATTCTATGGAGACTTTATGATGAAAAAATGTACAGAGATCACATAAGATGAAGATGTGGAAGGATTGTAAATTGCTGTGGTTGAGAGAAGCGAAACTAATACAATGAACAATTTCTAGATAATATTAGAAAGAGTTTATTTCATAAAATTTTATTTCATACCACTTTAAAAGTTTTATTTCATTGTATTTCATAACATTTTAAAAGTAGAGGTTAATTCATAGTGCAATAAAAAAAAAACATTTTGATAAGCATATTTCATGACATTGAACCAAAGCATTTAACATCCCTAGAGTAGGCCTCATTGGGGATTTAACCATAATCACCACACATTCCAAATCTCGGTATAATTGAGATGAATAAGAGACCTCTTTTGAGCTCAAAATGTTCAAGAATACTATACTAACAAAAAATTCAATGTCTTCTCTCAAAGAAAGCCAAATTTAACTCAGGCAGAGTCATAACAGAGTGGAAGAAATATATGAATAGAAAGAAAAAAAAGCAAAAGAGTAACAAAATAAATAAAATTAGAAAAGTGATGTGTATGTTTCAGTTTTTCCCAGAACCTTTTTTTTTTTTGTAATTTACATATATATGCTTGAAACTATTTGGTTATTTTAATCTGTCCTTTGGGGGAAACTATGTATGTATATACACACATATATACACACATACATACATGTATGTGTATATATGATAATAGGTATGTGTGTGTGTGTGTGTGTGTGTGTGTGTATATATATATGTAAAGAGACAGACAAAGAGACAGAGAGACAGAGACAGAGAGATCACATTATTCAAAGCAAGTGAAATGTCAGCATACATTGAAAGGAAGCTTCCAGGAAATGGAATACAAAGTTGCCTATATTTGTATTAAGACCAAAAAAAGATCCAATCATTATATTCTTTAGAAGATATTTCTAATGCATTGAGGTTTCAAGAAACTTGTATTTTATGAGTTATAAAAATCAAACAAAGAAAATAAAACTTTTCTCACTTGGTCAAGAATTCATTTAATTTCAATCATGAATTTACAAGCAATAAAATTCTAATGGTTTAGAAGCTCCTATTGATACTACAATTCTGAAAGTATATTTTATAAGAAATCATAATTTCATTACCTAAGGAAGATTAAGCCTTTAGTGACCATTGATAACAGAAATTGCTTTTGAATTTCTGAAATATGTTTGAATTTTATGAGTCTTAGATCACAAAGCCAAATATCAGGTCACTTGCTTTCACAAACTGATTCTTTCCGTTAGAACTTGCTATCTAAAAGATCATTTTTTAAAAGTCTTTGCTTAAGACAATAAATAGTTAGCTTCACAAAATAGAATTACCAACTGAAGAACGATTCAGAGATTTTGTTTTTGTCATTCTTCCCTTTTGTGAATCTTATCTTCTGTCATTAGCTGTAGCATTGATATTAAAATGTCATGTGACATTATAAAATGTTATTGGGAATAATATACCATGAAAACTTTGATTACCAAAAAAACTTACCTTACCCCAGGACAGAGTTTGCTTAAGAACTTTGTATTAAACATATTTAAGTTTTAAATCATTAGTCTTTATTGAATGCATTACCTACTGCTCTACACATATGCACGTGGGCATGCACACACACTCACACATACACACACACACACACACACACACACACACAGTGTTCCACAAGTCAGTGCAATTTTACGCTAAAAAAGCTTACATTTTTGTTGAGTCATTTTCCAGTCTCATCCAACTTTTTATGATTCCATTTGGGATTTTCTTGGCAAAGATACTGGAATGGTTTGCCTTTTCTTCCTAGCTCATTTTATAGATCAGGGAACAGAGACAAACAGGGTTAAGTGACTTGTCCAGGGTCATGGAACTGATGCCAGATTTGAACTCGGATATTCCTGACTTCAGGCCCAGCAGTCTATCCACTGTGCCATCAGATACACATATCTGGAGTCTTCATACTTGCATATGGTCACAAACTTTAGCCCTGCTCTCTCTGCAGTGAATTTTCTTTCCCATCACTTCAAGAAACTAATTTGTATTTGATATACCTACTTTGCTTCCCAGTATCTTATGTCTAAGATCTCTTCCAACTCAAAAATCTGAAAGTCTAAAAACTCTTTCCCATTCTATTTTGTCACAATTACAATGTAAGAATTTCACAGTCTTTAAGTGTCTCACATGACCTTTATCTTTTCTGGTCATTCTTCACTCACTTGAAACTTTTGTCACCATAAGGAAAATCATAGCTCTCTTACATTTTGATAATTCACATTTCATATGAGGTCTCCCTGGTTGGGTATTCTTTCTAGTAGTCTAAATCACCTATTCATACTTTCCTTCCCATTGAGAGCATCCCTTGGTCACTTCCTCCCATCAAAAGGCTCTATAGATGTATTTCATGGTGTCCTTGAACTGGAATAAGGAAAAACATTTCACTAACTTCTGCCTGGGTTAGCATTTCCTTCAATTATGAATTTACACAATAAACTTTACTAATATTAGGCTTTATTAACCTGCCAAAGGGGTCCTTGGTAGACAAATAGATTAAGAACCCCTGTTCTAGATTACTTTATGTTGCATTAATGACATAGGACATATAGACTATCTGTTGGTTTCTGGTCCAACTGTCTTTTGACACCCCCTTTTGGACTTTTGTTTTCCCACTATGCCACCCTAACTTATCAAACTCCCTGCTTTTCAGCTTCCTTTTTGGTGTTGTCTCCCCCAGTTTGAATGTAAACTCCTTAAGGATAGGAACTGTTTTTGCATTTCTTTGTATCCTCAGTTCTTAGCACAGGATCTAGTACATAGCATACACTTAAAAATGCTTCTTGGCTTGACTCTTTATATCCACCATGTGTGATGGATATAAATCTACCATCTACCTTGAACTTATGATGATTTACCTCTATTTAAGTGTTTGTCTTTTGTTTATATGTCCTTTATTGATTACTATGATTACTGTGTTGTGTGGTTTTTAAAGGATGTGTTTAATGTGTCTGTCTTTCTACAATTATTTATGGTTTCTTTATATCACAACAAATGACTAGTTTTTGTATATGTACTCTGTGATGTTGAGATAACTTTATTGTGTGTGTATATATGTATATATATGGATGAGTGTGTTTCATATATATATGTATGTTTGTGTTTGCATGTGTTGATTTAGTTAATAATAAAATTGTTTCATTATCTGTTGGCAATTTAAGTATAATATAGTTTCCCTACTCATAGTATCTATTTTGACTGTGGGATTTCCTAAAATTATGATTGCAAAATCAGCTTTTTTGGAGTCACTTGAAACAGTAAATTTTATGCCACCTCCTCAGTTTGACTCTGTGTTGAGTCTTTACATCTCAAATAGGAATCATATGCAGCAAACTGTTGGGCTTTATTTTCTTATACATTCTGCCATTTTCCTTGGTTCGCCAACTTAATCCATTGACATTATAGGTTATCATGATAAATTCTGTGTTTTCTTATGTTAATTTGTGTTGTTTTGTGTAATTTAAGTCCTTGAATTTTTGTTTTCCTCACAGTCTCCTCCTACAGCTCTTTCCCTTCTCTGTCCAATTACCCTGCCTCTAGGATATCCTTTTATTTCTGTACTCATTCTTTCCCTCTTTTTCCCCTTTTCTGTTCCTCTCTTTGCAAATTTTTCAGTCTAAATGGGAATGTAGTAAACATACTCTATTCCCATCATCCCCTTTCTTATTATGAAGAATATTCATTTGTGATATGCTTTTTTAAAATGTTAGGTTCAGTAATCCACTTCTTTTCTCCTTTCCCTAACTAAAATATACAAGAATTTAATTCTTCATTTATTGGTTTTATATGTTTTTTTATTTTGTTTCCTATGAACCTTATACAAGAAGGGTCTATTACAAGTTCATTATCTTGCTCAATTTTTTTCCATCTAGTCCAGCAAATTATGTGATTACTAATCACCAAATAAATTTATTTGAAAGAAATTCATCTGAGAAGCTCCTACCCCAACCAATTCCCCCCAAAATATTAACTCATGGAAAAGGCAATGTAGCAATAAGAAGGAATTCTATATCCAGAATCAAAGGACTGGGCTGAATCCAAAGTACTTTCATTCCATTTCCTAGGCTCTCCAGCAATTCGTCACTTTGGACCTTTGTCTCTCCATGCCAAGATTCTCCGAGGCACAGAATTTTCTACCCTAGATCAAACATGGTGCCTGGAAGTCAGTCAGTTTAAAAACAAATTATGAAGCATTTACTATGTGTTAGCAACTGTGCTAAGTGCTGAGGATGTGTCTCAAAGAGTTCACAGTTTAATGGAGGGGACAACATGAGAGCAACTACATGTAAACAGACCACATATAGGATCAATTTGAAATAATCAACAAAGGGGAGACATTGGAATCAAGAGAGTCCTGCCTGGAGATGAATGTATTATGAAATATTCATTACCGATAAAGTAACCCAGGCTTCAGGCTTTATTGCATCACCCCAAAGTTGAAAAAAAAGTGTAAGAGTCTTCAGAGTTTTATCCTTTTGTTGTATTCTGTTGACTCTCTGTCAAAAGGGAAAAAGGTTCCACCCTCCCCCACACACCATTACTCTTGCCTGCTCTCCTTGTGTCCCCCAATCACAGATAGAGGCTGGAGGTGGGGGGAATAAGCTCTCCTTATCATACTCTGATACACAGGCCAGGCAGCATTGATTCCTCAGATATCCCAGTCATGACTTTCCCCACTTCCCTATCTATGAAATTGTTTTGACTACTCTGTAGAAGAATATAAGCATTGTCCTGTGTAGTGACACATCTTTCATGTATGTTAAATGATTTTGCACATCATGTGTGCTACTCATGCCAAGTTTCTTTGTAATGAATGAAATAAATTGCTGTTCCCATTTTATTTAGAGGTCCATCTTTTATCATTGATGATTAAGCTTAATTTTTGAAGGATATGTGGTTTTCATGTGGAGACTAATCTCATTTGTTTTTTGGGATAACATATTCCTGTTTTCCCCTTTATTTTTCATGAGCAAGGAGTAATTTGGGACAACACAAACTATTTCTCCTTGTTATGTAAAGGGTTTCTTCCTTATGCCTGTAGTATTTTTTTTAATTTGATGTTGAAATTCTTACTCTTGGCTATGAAGTCTATTGGTAAATTAAGCTTGGATTTTTTTCTTCTAGCTTCCTATAGTTTCTGCCTTCTATTTCTAAGTTTGTTTTCTTGCATAAATTTCCTAAGTATGATAGGCTGTTTATTTAAAGTGTTTTTCACTACCACTATCAGACTGTAACTTCAAATTCTAACTTCAATGTTAGTTGCCCTAATTAGTAGAAATGCTGTGTATTCTTCCAAACTGTTTGTCTTTTGATTTTGTTTTGTCAAATTTTCCTTTTACCTCAGCATTTTTGAGTTGCAAATGTGCTGATTTCCTTTTCAAAGAATTTATATATGTTGAGAGTGTTTACCTTAGATCCTTCACTCTTCTCTTTTTTATTTTTTCTTTGAGAGCTCTACTTTACTTACCAATTTCAAACATTATTTATTATATATGTTTATTATATATTATTTATATACATTATTTATTTATTATATATTATTATTTATTAATTATTTAGCTCTCTTCTGAAATATTCTGAAGGCTCTTGAAGTTGTTCTATACTCATATCTAAGGGTCTTGTGGCCTTTCTTGTGGCATTTCCCTTTTCATCAGGTGTTTTGAGTCAATTTATCTAACTTTGTAGTATTCATATTTTAATAATTTGTTTTGATGTTTAATTACTTTTTTTTAGTGAATCCATTTTTCTTCTGGTTTTCCAGTGATGAATTTCTTGTGACAATTATTTCTTCTCTGTCCTTAGCCATTTATTGTTCATTCTTTATTCTGTTTTATGTATTTCCTGCTACTTTAAGATGCTGGAGGGGATCTGGGCTTAGACACATGTCATTTAGTCATCTTGGCAGAACTCAGTCCTTTCATTTCACTTCTAGAAAGTGTGGAAGCAGGTCCAGCCTGACGACCCCACTTCCCCATCCATGACTACTTGCTGTCTCCTGAGCAGCCTAGGGGGTTTCACTGTCCTTTCCCTGATGGGTTGGACTGTGTGAATCTGGTTGAATCTGCCAAAAGAAAAATTTCCAAGGCAAGAAGAAAAGACCACACTGCAGATACTAGATATGGGTGCATGTGGATGTAGAAAAAGGCAAGCTATTTTTTTAAATTATATTATATAAAGGGATATAGGGGAGCTGGGAAGAAGTGAACAACCATCTTGCAGGAAGCACCTCCCCCAAAAATGTACCAAAGTTTATATAGATTATTCCATTATTCATGTTAGATCAGACACATAGGTTTTAAGGTTACTTATCACCTTTAGAAATCTAATTCAACCTCCTTATTTCACAGATGAGGAAAACTGAATCTTAGAAAGGAAAAGTGAATTGACCAATAGTCTCATAAATGGAGGTGGAATTCAAATTCAGTCCCTCTTACTCCCGATGAAGCACTCTTTCCACTATATTGGACTGCTTCTCATCCTTTTTCTTTCTAGTTTCATCCATGCGTACAAAGGAACTGAACTATATACCTTCTAAAGCCTAGTAATGACCTCTTTTGTGTGTGTGTGTGTGTGTGTGTGTGTGTGTGTGTGTGTGTCTGTGAGTGTGTGTAGGGGGTGGAGGGTGGGTATGAAAATTATGGTGCTTTTTAAAAAAAAAAGAAAAAAAATTTTCTTCAATCCGAACCTATAATTCCATTGGTGTACTGGAGCTCCTAATGAATACTTTCCCCAGGCAAAGATCAGCAAGTGTTCTAAAACTTGGAGTCTTTAAAACGTTTTCCTACATATGAAGAGTTTAAGTATTTTGCCCAAGGTCACACAGAGGAGGACAGAGGAGAAATTTGAACCCAGGACTCCGTAATTTATAGCCTGACTCTCTGTCCATGAGCAACCCCTCTCCACTCTCCACCACCCCACTCTCTTTGTGAGGTAATGCTATTCACAACCTTCCACCAGCGGGTAGATGAGATTTTCTAAAAGGGGCAGGTCTCAGAAAGGTTGTGCAAGTCTACAGCAGCTGCGTGAGGATCCCTAGGATTTACTGCTTCGGGATTAGATTAGTTTGGCCAACTGGGGAGTGGTCTGGGTATTCCTGTGCAGGCGCCGTCCACAAGCCGGCGGGTCCTTATTCTCTTTCTGTTCAGAGACCCGTAAAGGTTGGCGAGCTGTTGCTTGGCTCCACTGCCAAGATTCTGGCAGGGATGGATTTATCCTTTTGGGAGGGGCAGGGCTCAGTGGACCCACAGCTGCAGAATTTCATCAAGGCAGAAGCTCAGAGGCAGCGGTTCCAGCAGCTGGTCCACCAAATGACTGAAATGTGTTGGGAAAAGTGTATGGATAAGCCGGGACCAAGGTGGACAGTAGGACAGAATCCTGTTTCGTGAACTGTGTTGAGCGCTTTCTTGACACTAGTCAGTTCATCTTGAACCGATTGGAGCACCAGCAGAAATCCAAGCCAGGCTGTTCAGAGAACCTGCCTGTCTGATCTCACTCAGTCCTACTGTCTCTGAACCTTTGATAAAGAAAACTGTAATTCAAAATAACTCTGGATGGAATGAATGTAAAAATAATAATAATAATAATATAATCTTATGCAAAAGTTGGCTAACACCATTGGTCATAACCTACTTCACTTTGGGTATGTCCTGTCATTTGAATAAGCAAAGATCAGTTTTGTGCCTTTGGGGCTTTTGTGTATATCTGGCTTTAATGTCTTTAATGTCAATCTTGTGAACATTATGGGCAGATGAATGGAAGATAAGACACTAATAGATTCACAATTACTGCTAATGGGAATGTCTTCTTAAAAGTACATTGGTTATTTGTATATCTTCACACTGGAACCATATAGATTGATTCTTCTCTGAATCTGTGCATTTGAAGTTTGTTTGAGGGCAGAGGTGGGGGTGGCAATAAAATTCTGTTTCTAGGAATAGAAGGGGATCAACTTGGTACTGTGTTTTATGGCCTTTTTATCCTCTATAATTATTGGGGCTGGGCAGATCTGTATATCATGTTTAGTCTATGCAACTGCTTTGACAAGCATCATCCCAAGACCCTTTACTGTTATTTATTTTACATACCTATAAACAATGGGTCGCTGTAGGTAGTGTTGAGATGCTAGAGGTCTTTTAATAATGAGAAGCCAAACTTTACTTGTTCCCTCTTTCTCTTGGCAGTCTCTCAGGGAGAATAACTTGCCTTAAATGTCATTATAGAATGTGACTGAACAATGTGCTGAAATTAATTTAGAAGGTTTAAGCCATCCCCATTCACAGATAATATAAAACTCATTTTAGAGTGAAGGCCATACATGATGTATTGATTGAGGCATTGTAGTACAGTGATGTGCTAAATTTAAAGTCAAAACACAGGATTCAAATTCTGCTTTCAACTATTTCCTGCCTGCATGACCTTGAGCAAACCGTTTAACATCTGTGAAACACAGTTTTCTCAACTGTAAAATGAAGGAGTTGAACCAGATGATTTTGAAAGCCCCTTCCAGTTCTAAATCTATGTCTATGATTCATTGTTCCATCGCTGCATTTTCTGAGAATTAAAACAAAAGCCTTTGCCTGTGATAGGGGCAAAATCCAACTTTATGTACAATTATCTTTTTTTTTTTTAAATTACACTATGCTCTAGAATTGATTGTTTTATTCTACAATTTAAAACCAAAATTTTAAAAAAATGAAGTTTAAGTTCCTAAGTGCTAAGTTCTCTTGTCTTCTGCATGGTGATGGCTGATTTTGATTGATTACACTTCTTTAAGAAATGCCAATGTCCTTTCATTCTTCCTGTTTTACAGAGCCAATAGCTTGTTTGAGTAGGTCAGGTTGGAATTGCTTCTCAATGTCACACCTCATATTTATTCTGTCTTTTACTTTGGTATAGTTTATATCTTTGACAGTTGATTTGGAATGAACTACTTTAATTTTTGCAACAGTTTTCTAACAGGTCTCTCTGCCTCTAGTCCCTGCCCTCATCCAGTCCATCTTCCATATAGCTGCCAAAATGATACTCCTACAGCAGAAGTCTGATTATATCACTCCCTTGACCAAGAAGCTCTAATGACTCCCATTTGCCTGTTGCATAAAATAGAATCCATTTTTTTTTACACCTTCTACAATGCGGCTTCGTCCTACCTCCTCAGGCTTATGGCAAGTCATTCTCCTTCAGGCACTCCATATTCTAGCCAAAATAACCTTCTTGCTATTCCTTGGTCAGGGCATTCCAATTCCTGTTTCCTTAACTTTTCACAGGCCATCTCCTAGGACTGGTATGCACTCCCAGTCTTAGTATTCCCCAGTCTCCTATAAAGATTGGTATGTCTCTTTCTCCTTGATCTCTCCTGTTCTCTCCTGTTCTCCTTGATCCCTACTACCCTATTCTTGGGAAAAAAATGTGTATGTATTTTGCATTTTATTTTATATAATACATTCTCAGCAATAGAATCTAAGTTTTTTGTGGACAGAGAGTTTTGTTTTGTATCTCCAGTATGTAATTCCCCAGTGCCTAATGTAGTAAGTATCTGGTAGATAATTAATAATGGCTTGTTGAATGAGTGAATGAATGAATGCATGAATGAACATATTTTTCTCTCTTCTTCTCCATGCACATCTTTATAGTGGAGTCACTAAGTATTCAAGTACATGTTTAATCTGGAAAGTGTTACAAAGATCTTTACAAGATTTTTCTCTACCTTTCATGCCTGCAGCATATATTGCTGAGTATACTGAAATTATCTGCATGATGTTCTTTTTGCTATTATTTATCAGGAGTATTGCAAATAAAATGACTATGTGCCTCATTAAACAATGTTAAAATGCTATGGCAGCTGGGTGGCCCACCGGCCTGGAGTCAGGGACACCTCAGTTCAAATACAGTCTTAAAGACTTCTTAGCTCTGTGACTCCTGGCAGTTAGTTAACCTCTGTCTGTCTCACTTTCCTCACCTGTAATAGAGGGATAATAAAAGCACCCACCTCCCAGGCTTGTTGTGAGCATAAAATAAAATATAATCGGGAAGTTTTTACATACCTTGGAGTATTACATAAATGACAGCTGTTGTCCTGGTGTTGATGCTGCTGTGGTTGTGGTTGGCTTTGGACATGGTAAAACCAGGTCTGCAGAGTCTTCTATTTGCCTCCTAAGTAAATCCTCTGAGCCATACTTCTATTATGGTCTAACTGCTTTTCGTCTTCTAGTTTCATTTATAGTGAAAATTTCAAGGTTGATATGATTCAGTCCTTCTGGTAGGCTCTCTACTTATTGAACATTGGAGAAAGTAATCAGGTAAAATACTTACAGTTAAGTTACTGGATGTCCCCCTTCTGATACCCTACTAGCTATGGGACCCAGGGCAAATCACTTAACCTCTCAGTGCCTCCAGGAAATTCAGTAAGATTATAAATGACTGAGTTAGTGGTAATCTGTTTTGGTGAGGGGAACACTTTCCATCAATGGCATCACAAATCAAATCATAAAAAAAAGTTGATTTTTATAAAAAGTCTAAAAAACGAGTGCTTTTTAGAACTCTGTGGCCCTCTTTTGCCCTACTGTCACCTTCACTGCAATATAACTATGCAGCTTTTTAGAGTTATACTCTTAAGTTCAATTCAGCTTGACCTTGGGCAAGTCATTTAACCATTCTGAGCCTCAATTTCCTTATCTGTAAAATGAAGGGGTTAGGCTTCATGGAATCTAAAAAGACTTCCAACTCCAAACCCATGACTCATTGCCTGCAAAAGCACAAGGTGCTGATGACCATTTTGTATCTTTCTTTGTTACATGGCTTGTCATAGCAAAACAAGTTATCACCAAGTCACTTCTAGACTTGAGACTAATATTTTACTAACCTGGCAATTGGAAAACATACCTCTTCTCTTTACATATATGTATGTAAGTATGTAAGACTGTTCAGCTTGATAAAACACATTCAAGCTCATATTCTATTGGCATAACCTTCAGATACAGAGATTTACCATGAGGCATCAAAAGTATAACTTTATGGACTTTTGGGAAGCTATAAAACTGGGAATTTATGGAGATGGGATCTAAGAACAGTCTTCTGGGATTGATGATGATGTCAGTTGGCCTACAACAGAAGACATCTCTGACAACCCCAAATTTTCTTACTTTAATTTTAAAGATTAGTAGACTACATAATTAAAATGGGGGGGAAAAAAGAAATATCAGAGACATGAGGAAGAAAGTGAATATTTCGTATTTAGATGACTACTTATCTATAGGTGATACTTGGAATTATTCTTAGAATATGATTTTCACCTGGTCTTTTAATTAAGGCCATTGTCTAGTCTTTAGACTTTGGAAAATTATGTCAAAGAAATTACTGCATGAGCCAGCCGGTCTGAAAGGACATCATCTATTTCTGTAGGGAAGAAAACATCTTTGAGGAAAAACCCTCCTTTTTTGGGGGGCACCACTACTTCTCAGCATTACTTAAAGACTAACAGTGCTCTCAATGCCATTATTATACTAGTGTACCAAAAAAAGAAAAATGTTCAAGGCCGCTTGATTGTACCACTTGCTAGCTTCCTGGTGCCCTTGCCACTTGACTACCCTACTTATAATGTTCTCAAGGACACTGGACTCTTCTACTTTTAAGGCCTTGTTCCAGATTATGGGTCATTTTTCAGGGCAAGTCTAGCATTTCAATTTAAATCATCACCCTGAAGTAGAGAGAGTTCATCCTATCAGCCTTCACCAGGTATATCCTTAACTAAACCAGACTGAAAGAGAGAACTATAAGATGGGACCCCTACTACCTTTATTATATACTTTTCACATCATGGTCTAATAGGCAAGAGACACTACAATTTTACAAAGTTAGTACATAGGTGACTGGACTGTACCAACTTTGTAAACTGTTGAATTATAGCCATGAGTCTCAGTGATGTGAGACAGCAGCTGATTAGGTAGGAAAGTCTTTTGAATAACTGAGGCTTAAAGCTGCGATCAACCTTGAAGTCCGTGCCATCCAATCGTCTGAGAAAGTGGGAGATATGAGTGTGCTACAGACATTACACTGAGCATTTAAACAAGTTTTATCAGCAACACTTGGATAGGGCAACCTTAACATCATGTGACAAGACCAAGTTATCTGTAATGACATAGGAAAGCCCAACCAATTCAACAGAATCAATGGGAAATTACAGTCTATCTCTGAGGAGTCAATTCTGAGGGAGAAATTGGTAACTGTAGAGTTCCATGAAAACTGCTGTATTCATCAAAGTGGAACACTAAAGTCAGGTAAGTAAAAAAATAAAAAAATAATGTGAGGTCATGCTGAAGCCCTGCTAGAAGAAACAATACTCAGTCACCATCAAGTAGTTATTGACTTTCTGCCCTCCAGTCTTAGGTTAGGACTACAAAGGAAAGAAAAGCGTCAGGGGTTTCTATAGAGCCGAAACATCTTGCATTCAGTAGGCTAAAAGGGCAGAGCTGGGAATAAACATGTTCTTCTCAAAGGACAGACAGCTGCCATTAGAAACATTTGGTATGAAGACATTAAGTTTCCACTTGTACAGCACTTAATTTGAGCGCTGTAGACCTGTTTATGACTTCTTTAAGCTAAGAGGAGGCCTAGTGACCCTATTTCTTACTGCTTATATTCTGCTTTTAATTAACATGCCATTGACTATTCATTAAGCATCCATAGGGTTCCTGCCACCTAACATCTTGAATCAGTGGAATTATTTACTAGGAAAATGGAAAAATGGGCTAGTACAAGATTCAGTGAGTAGCACTTAGTATCTGTTATTTTCAGCAACTTATTTACCTTAATGACTGTGTTTTGACTGTTAATACTTTTACCTTTATAGAATACATATCAAGTGACCACAAAGGAGCATGGTTCACTTATAAGGGCTGGAGAAAATTGGCTAATGTTTAATGAATTTTTGTGAATAATTCACAAAATGGACAAAGCACATGCAAATAACAAGGGATGCATATCTAAAGAGTATAACTAGGGATTTATGATGAAAATGATCAAGGAACGGGCTTAACAAAATTCTCAGCTGTCAAGTAAGAAAGTGATCTGCATGTTTGTGTTTGTATATCAGAGGCAATGTGGAATGGTGGATAAGGTATTGAACTAAGAGTCAGACACACTAGGATTCAAGTCAGACTTCTGACATTTATTCACTATGTGCTAATGGCAAAACAGAGCCTCAGGCAATACTTATCTACTAAATTATAAGTGGCTTGCTATCTTCTTCTATGGAAGAAATACACACTTGAAGGAAATAACAGATTTTTGTTGTATTGTCCTATCTAACAATGTCTAATAAATGCATTGTCCTGTTTATCAAATGGCATCATATAATAATCTCATCAAGGTATCATCCTCCAACATGTAGCATTCTAAAATTCCAGAATGCTATACCACCAATAATAGTAATTAGCATTTACATAACTCTTTAATAAATGCTTTATAAAGCACTTACAAATATAATATTTTCCTCCCCCAAAACCCTGCAAGATAGAGGGCCCTTTTTGTAGATAAGGCAACTGAGGAAGATAGAAGTTAAATGACTTTCCCAAGGTCACATAGTAAGTGACTAAGACAGGATTTGAACTCAGGGGTTGATGCCTTCAGGTCCAACGCTGTATCCACAGTGACACCTAGCCAGCCTAATGTAGTGTCAGTATGTAGTGTGCATGAGAATAGCAACAAATGTGTGCTATTTATCATTGTAGGACTAGTACTCTATTCTGTTATCATGGACACAAAAGACCTCTAAGGATAGTAGAACTTTTCTATGGGTGGGCAAATATTTTCATGGATAATGAAGAAACATTTTAAAATAATAACTTGATAAAACCAAGACAATTGTAATTTTCCTAAGACAGGAGCTACAAGGCTGATTCCACACTTGTGTGCAGCATTCAATGCCGCTAATTATTTCTTGATCACAAAACTCTCACATTCCTCTACTTTTCAGATATTTCTAATCCCATCTCTCTTTTAGCCCTCCTACACAATGCATATATCCTGCAGATCAATTTACTCTTGTTAAAATATTTTATATAAATGGCTCAGTGAATAGAATGTTGGATTTGGAGTTATAAAGACATGAATTCAAATCCTTTCTTGGGCACCTAGTAGCTGTGTGACCTCAGGCAAGTCATTTCACATTTGTCAGCCTCAGTTTCTTCACCTTGTAGTACAAATGATAAATACCATATACCTTATAGGGTTGTTAATGCTGAAGCTCTGCTGGAAGGAACAATATACTATCAAGCAAGGGTTAAATGAGATGGCTTGGGTAAAGTGCTTTGCAAACGCTAAAGTGCTTTATAAATGCCAGCTATTGTTATTACTTTCCATTCATCTTCTTTATTTAGCCAAGATCTATCCATCATTCAAGCTTCATCTCCAGGTGTATTTCTTGCAGGAAGGCTTCCCTGGTTGTTATAACCTACATGTACACTCCTATGAACTCATAGCCGTCATGGTAGGTGCTTTTCATCTGGCATGGATGTGGCCTGCTCATTATTGACCCACATTAGGCTGCTATGATTAGTTATGGTTTGTCCTAGCAATGGATCAAATCAGCTATCTGAAAGCCAGACCACCTGACTACATGGTGGTTCATTACCAGTAGGGGATGACTTCCTTGGCTATGACAACTCATGAATGAAAAGAAGTTTTAAGGAAATTCTCTTTGGGCTTGTGCAGTTTCACTCTTCACCTACAATGACTGTGATATAATCTTGGAAAAAGGGGGTCATAAAGCACTAATAATTAGATAACTTTTAGACTACCAATAAAGCAAATTAGCTTTAGATGCATTAAATAGGAGATATTTATCAAATGTTCAATAAATTGACATACAACTGGAAGTATTACCTATAAATATTTGTATTCTTGAAATATACTGAAGTAGAAAAGCAACATATAGTTACTCAATTTTTCTCATTAGAGTGGCAAACCAAAGTTTGGTGAACTTGATTTTAGTATATACCTAAAGGCAGCATTAAACATCATAGCATGAGACAAATGTTCATCTCCTCTTGTAGCTCTTAAGAGCATAAATAAAAAGACTCCCATGAAGACAATGTTGTTTCACCAACATCTGTTGCAGAGGATGAAGAGGTATAGGAGTGATATAAAGAAATTGATAACATCCAAAAATGTGATTAAAAGTATTTTGGAAAATACTTTGGGTTTGGAATATGGAAAAGGTCCAAGTCTTATAGGTTAATCAGAGATCTCAGATTAACATATAAAGAATTTCTTCTGTAAGAGAATCAGGAAGTGCTGATATATCATGTAATGAGCAATATCACCCACACTCACAAACGAATTTGACATCTTAACAGATAAGAATTGACTAGTTTTGAAGGACATATTGGAATTAGCTGTGGGAGTGAATTCTGGTCATGCAATATTTAAAACAGAGGTCGAAAATCAGCATTGAATTAGAAGAAAGAATAAAAATAAATGTTATGCATCACAAAGAGTTGCAATAGTTTCAACACATTACCTATTTAAATGAGCTATCAATGCCCCCCAAAGTGAGAAATCCAAAAAGGAAAAGATTTTGACCTTTATTATTCACTGTTTCCTACAAAAAGTTAACCACTGTAAAGATATCACCATGATGAGCAGTTCAAACGATCTTAGAAAATTACCTGAAGCAAGCAAACATTTGATCTGCTTATGAAACTGAGACACATGGAAGTCAAAGACAACAGAAGCTTAGAAGTCAGACTAATTCAAAAAACACTACAGAAGAAGTAAGATGATAGGAGATTATAAAAAGCATGATCTCATAAAACATGTGAAAAATGTAATAGAATCAAAAGAAAAAAAGTCTAGAAAACGTTTGGTGTGAGACACAACTGAGTCCTATCATCATTCCAAGAGCATTCATAGATGAAAGTAGCAGGAGGATAAATAAAAGAGACAGAAAATGGAAGAAATTTGACTGCATTGCTATAGCAATCTATTTTCATCATTATTGTGGTAACTACAGATTTATGCTATAACACTTCAAGTCCTACTGTGCTACATGAGAAATCTGAAATAATCACTTAAGGAGAGAAAGGCTGGACCAGAATAGGTACCCAATGAAAATGTGTGTGTGTGTGTGTGTGCATGTGTGTGTTTGGTACTGTGAAAGTGAAAGAACTGAGGAGCTCTTTCAAGGACTTATATTGGAAAGTATGTTTCTGAGAACAGAATATATTTTCTTTCCCAAGTCCAGCCTACTTAAGTATAGAAAGGTATGTGATATTGTTCTTTGAATATATCCTATGGGGTCTACCCCTTCTGCAGTAATGTTGGCAGAGCAGTGGAAAAGGAGATAGTATTTTTAGACTGTCAATAAACATTAACTTAACTGCTGAGGCTCTAAATGTGAGAACCTTCTCCAGGGACTAACAAATTGATAAGTTACTGGCAGAAATAAATCAAAATAATATTGGCCTTATCACTATAAAAAAAGGAAATTATATCTAAATGGAAGGATGGCTCAAAGGTTATCCTAGTAGGTTCAAATACAAGAGACAGATTTGGTTTTATCATGTAGAAAAGTAGCAAGAAATATAATTTCTTGGGATACTTTATCATTTTGTGGTGCAGTGCCCGGGGGGGGGTGGAATTACAAAAAGATCACCATGAAGGAAATTGTAGTTTATCCATAACTTTTTTTTTTTGTAGAAGATGAGTAGGTATTGAAATTAAATTAATCAAAAAGATCATATAAACTAAGACAGCATCTATTTTAATACATAATCAATAGTGGAAAAGATCGGCATTGGGAAATATGGTAAAATGTGTTGGAAAGTGTGTTTTAAAAGTTACAAATTAGAATACAACACATTTTCCCCACTTATGTACAGTGAATATTGTCTTCAAGAAAAAGACATAGTAAGTTGAAGACATGGCAAGCACTAAATTGCATTGAGGGAAAAAGGAATTAATTATATTTTAATAGACGTGTTACTAGTGTGGAAGTCATGTACATCCGTATCAGTTGTTGTATACATCCTGACCTAATTTTTTTGTCACAATGATCCAAATCAATATCAAATTCAAATTAAGAGTACATTGTATACAAATGAAGCGATTCCAACATGACCTATTTAATATTTAAAGAAGATGTTTAATGCTAAATAAGCATAAAATGTTTATGAATTCACCATTTATCTTGCCTGTTTTTATTAACATTTTCCTTGTTGAGGAATAGGGGTAGGGATTTTAGGAGTATGCATTGCATACCAAGTCCTTGTTTTCATGAATTTAGAGTTTTTAAGCGAATGGATATATGCAAAAGTGGTAAATATTTAAGAGCAATATGCCCAGTTCACTTCTCCAGTTGTACGGGGAAAAAAAGCATTCTCCATTAAAATCCCTGCTTGGATACCTCATCATAGTGTGAACTGAGTGACCATGGATTCAAAATGGATATACCAAGAACCCAGGTTCCAAAAGGTAGAACTAAGAGGAAAAAGCTTCAAATTATAGCCTGTTGCATATATCACTGGAGCACAAGCCACCATTATCAGAATGTTGGTTACCAGGTAAAGTTTTAAAACACTAGTATATCATAAAATATTGTGTCCTAAAATATATTCAGTACTAAACCATTTACGGTAGTGGAGGGAAAAACCACACCAATGAAATCACAGAGGTTTTAAAATTGTTGTTGTTTAGCCATTTTCAGTTGTGTATGATTCTTTGGGACCCCATTTGGGGCTTTATTAGCAAAGATACTGGAGTGATTCACCATTTCCTTCTCCAGATCACTTTACAGATGCGGAAACTGAGGCAAACAGGGTGAAGTGACTTGCTCAAGATCACAGAAATAATAGGTGTCTGAGGCTGGATTTGAACTTGGTTCTTCCTTATTCCAGTGCTCTACCCACCGTGCCACCCAGCTGCCCAAAGTTTTGAAATGCTGTTGCATCAAAAAAAAAGTGTATCATTTATATAGTGCCTTAACATTTACAAAGCACTTTAGAACTATCTCATTTGAGACTCACAACCATAATAACTTTTGGAGGAGGCAGGTGTTATTTTTATGATCTCTATTTTAAAGATGATGAAACTGCTGTTTGGCAGAAGGTGACTGACTTGCTCATGGTCACACAGTTATTAAGTACCTGAGGCCAGATTTCAATTCAAGTGCTCTTGACTCCAATTGGACCACCTAGCTGCCTCTAATATAAGAAGGGGTTCTTAACCGGGGGTCCATGAACTTTTCAAAAGCATTTTTTTTTGCAAGGCAATGGGGTGAAGTGACTTGCCCAGGGTCACACAGCTATTAAATGTCAAGTGTCTGAGGTCACTTCCTGAATCCAGGGCCAGTGCTCTATCCACCATGCCAGCTAGCTGCCCCTAAAAACAATATTTTTAGAATTATTTCAATGTAAAATTTGTTTCCTTCATCGTCCTGTATATTTTAGTCTATATCTCTAATAGTATTATTCTGAGAAGTGGGTCCGTTGGCTTCACCAGAGTGCCAAAAGGGTCCATGGCACAAAGTTAAGAACTGCTAGACTACAAGTAAAGGGTCTGTGCATTTGTATTGGCTAAGGAGTTAGCCATGCACTTGATGTGTATGTCACTGGATAGAATTAGGCACTGAATGGAAGCATTTTGCATATTTGGAAAGGGAAAGCACCCCATGGAAGGAGGTGGGAGAGGGGTGTGTGTGTGTGTGTGTGTGTGTGTGTGTGTGTGTGTGCATATACCCGAGCTCTGAATAGGACAGAAATAAAGCTACACATAGAAGATCAGCAGAGAATGGCTTTCAGAGCATTAAATGGCTCACCAGTAGCAATTGCTAGTAGATTGCCTGTGTTTGAAGGACTAGGGCTTTGCTGGGATACTTCGTATGCCAGCTGAGGACTCTCAGTTTATACCCTCTCCCACACCTCACCCTCCAACTCCATCCCAACAGTGTTTTGTCATCTCCTAGAAGCTTGTCAAATATGCAACAATAAAGGATTAAAAAATACACACATTAAGTTGATACTACGTGCCTTGCACTATGCTAGGCCCAGGGGATTAAAATATAAAAGGCAGGGCAGTTTTTGCCCTCAAGGAGCTAACATTCTGAGTGGCTACACATATAAGGCTGTGGTCTCCAGGAAAACAATTTTTGGTCCGAGGAGTCAGAGAGATTGTGAATTTACTGTAACAGGGGTACTTGTCATGGTCTTTCCAGAAGCAATGGTGGTATTGATTTGATTACCTGTTCCCAAGGAAAGAAGGGCAGATTTGGGAGGGTGGGATTAAGGATTAAGAATGATGCCTTGTGGCAAGGCAGATAGGAAGGTATCCATGGGAGATACTTGGATTGGAGGAGAAGCACGGTCTAAAATGGGCTAGAAATAGCTAAATACTGGTATCTCTGCTCACTCACTCACCCACAAACTCACCAATCATGGCATCTCAGCTCTAGGGTGCAGTTCCAAATGACCATTTGTATGTCTGCACATCACACTCATTGAAAGGATTAAAAAAAGAGGAATGTTTATCCTCAGATTCAGAGAGAGGTAAACAGACAAGTTAAAGAAGGCACATTGCTTGCCTCTAGGCAGTGAAGGGGTGAAAAGAATACTCAACCTAATCCAGAAAAGATATTTAAGTTAGAAATCTTGTGTGGTAAAGGAGGAAGAGGCACCTCAGAATCATTCCATGATGGACTCTTTGGGGGCTTCCTAAGTGGAGCTGTGAGGTAGGTGAAACAGCCCCCTGAAAGCTGATGAATTACCTCCTTGGTCTGAAAGAGTCCCTGGTAAAAGAACCTTTTACATAGTTCCTAGGCATGGAACCTGAGAAGTCTGAATCAAAAAGAGCAGAAACAAATAAACAAACAAAGACTGAATAAAGGGAGCAGCTTCAGTGGATACCTGGGAATACTCTTGGTAGTGTTTTAGTGACTGAAAACTGAGGGGCAGCTTCTGGACAGAGGGATGCCTACAGAGTATGTCGATCCAGTGTAAGGGAAAGTTAGGAGGTAGAGCTAACTGGGATTGACCACAGGGGTGGTGAAGCATCCCCTAGTGACAAGTACTTCCTGGGGAGGTATTCCAGCTGCAACAACTCGTGGCAGTCGTCTTCTCAGTATGAGAGTGTAAGCTAGCCAAGTGGTACAGAGGAAAGAGTGCTGGATTTAGAGTCCAGAAGACCTCAGACACTTACTAGCTGTGTGACCCTAGGCAAATCACTTAACCTCAGTTTCCTTAACTATAAAATTGAAATAATAGAGGCAGCTAGATAGACCTTGGAGTCAGGAGGGCCTGAGTTCAAATCCAGCCTCAGACACATCACACTCACTAGCTGTGTGACCCTGGGCAAGTCACTTAACCCCAATTGCCCTCACTCCTCTCCAAAAAAAATAAAATTATAAAAACAAAATAGAAATAATAATAACACCTAAAGTGCTTAGCACACAATACGCATAGGCAATGCTGATTCCCTTGTAAAGTGAATAAAGTACCCATAACCCTTAGAATCAGAGACTCTGTTACTGGGTTTATTCTCCAAGGAAGCCATTGATAATAAGAAAAAAGTGCCCATGTATACCAAAATATTTGTAACAGAATTTTTTTTCAGGCAATTTTGGGTTAAGTGACTTGCCCAGGGTCAAGTGTCAAGTGTTTGGTCTGAGGCCAGATTTGAACTCAGGTCTTCCTGACTTCAGGGTTGGTGCTCTATCCATTGTGCCGTCTAGGTGCCCCCGTAACAGCATTATTTTTTGTGATAGCTAAGACTAAGAAATAAAGTAGATACTCATCAATTGGGGAATAGCTAAATAAATTGTGGTACATGAATGTAATGGAATATAACTGTCCAATAAGAAATGACGTATGCAATGAATACAGAAAAACGTCAATAAGATCAGTGATGAACTGATGTAGAATGAAGTGAACAGACAAGAAAACAACATATGCAATGATACAACAATGTAAATATTAAACCATGCATTCAAAAAATGAAAAGTAAACATAATAAATTATAAAGAGCAAGCAGGACTTAAAGAAATATTAGAAGACACCTCCAATCTACCCCTTTTTGGAAGTAGGAGGTCCACAGGTGCCACAAATTGCAAGTTTTTTGACTTTTTTTTCAAGCTATCAATCTGTTGTGCTGACTTTTTATTTCCCCACCTAAAAAATGCTATTTGTTATGTTGATGGCTCATTGGGAAGGGGGAAAAGGAAGGATATTGGAATAACTTGTAAGAAACAGAAAATATCAATAAAAACATTTTTAAAATGCTTCCTCCCTTTCCCTCTAATGGTACCTCCCCACTGGCCTGGGAGATTCTAGGAGTAGAAGTGACTTCCATAAGTTTATAAAGGGTTAAGAGCAATTTTACTATTTTATGTCTTCCTGATGGCTTTGTTTTGTTAATATGGTACAATTAGGTGCTTTATTCTTAAACTTTTACATTGATGTGTGTGGCCTGTGAGCAGAATTTGCAGCATGCTCAAGCTCTTACCCCCCATATTAAACTACAACACAGCAAAGACCAACCAGGTGTTGTGGGATCCCTATTATATTTCTAACGCTCCTCTAAAACCCAAAAGCCATATCTCTGCCTCCTTGCTGGTTTGGCTGCAAAGGACAAAGGAAGGTGTTGCCTGCTATAAACTCTTTTGGATGGTGGGGAGGGATAGGGAAAAAGGCTGTGGACTGCAGAAGGTGGTAACAGATCTATAGGAATAGTCCAGAATACCTGGTACCCCTGTGTAACCCACTCTCTCTACTGAGGCCATGCTTGAGCAGTGTTCAGCTAGATGTTAAGACACCTGGTGTCTGCTCCTCACACTCGGCACTTTGAGCTTCTATTTCAACCTCTGTGAAATAAGGGAGGTGGATAGAGTGGCCAAAAGGCTCCATTTCAGGCATTACCAGTTCATTCTCAATTTTAGTCTTCCTTTTCTGTTTCCTCAGTAAAGTGGAAGAGTTGGGTTAGGTGATCCTTAAGATCATCTCCAGCTTAATTTGATAGTTTAAGCATATTTGATTTGATGCCCTCCTTTGACCCCCCCCAAAAAAAACCCCCAAACGAACAAAAAGTAGAAAATATTTATCTATCTGTATTCAGTAAGAGTCACTAACCCACTCTTTACCTTCACTAATCAGGTGTTTGCTTTTTTTCTTTTTAATGCTAACATTGTATAAACAACTGACTTCAGCATCTGGTTATCACCACTTAATTTAAATAGGAAACCATCAAATGGTCTGCTTTGCAGGGGGCAAGGAGGACTCTGGAAGCTTGCCCAACAACAACCTCATTATGTCCCAAGACCTCTGTCTTCTCCTAAAGTCCAACGTCCATGACCCCACACCCTTTTTCAAGTGTGTCACCCCAGGAATAGTTCATGCAGCCTTTCCCAAATATAACCACTCTCTTTATGACTCTGACCCCCTGTATCAGTGCACGGGTGAGGATGTTGATTCTATGATTCCCTGGTATGGGCACACGGGTTTGATATGAAGGGACAATGAAATTGGCAACAACGACAATAACATAGGCAGTGGTGTTTTCAGACCCGTTTGAATGAACCTGAAAAAGTGAGAGGGTATGGATTTAAAGTCAGTCTCAACTAAGTAACTATTACGACTAAATTTGCAGTGAAAGAATCACTATTCATTACATGATCTGTAATTTGCTTTTGTATTTCAGAAAATGACAAAGCTGAAACTCACTGAAAATAGTTACAATTAAAATGCTTGTGAGATGTCAAACTATTTGCATTTATTTTTTAAAGCTTTTGTACCCTTCTTGTCTAGCCGCAGTGTTACAAAGGCCATGTGGACATTTTAGAACATTGAACTTAAACATAGAAAAGAATAAAGGAAATAGATAATTGAGCTAAATGAATAGGGACCTTAAAGCATCAAAAGCTTCTCTCATGTATGAATCGCTGTTGTGCAGATCTTAACATTTCTTTGAAATGTCATCTTTTCCTCTTTGCAACAAAAGTTTTGATTAAAAAGGTGGGGAGTGGGGGGAAGATATTGTCATATGGTCATTTAGTTCCTAATTGGCTGAACCTGGCTCATATGCATGGTTGGCTGCTTCCATATGCTATCAACGAGGTGGAAGCATAGGGGTTAGTTATCATTGATGCTTCAAAGTTTTATTCACATGATCTGGTCTCAAGCTGTAGAAATGCATCTTGCTTCTTTTCACTAATGGGTACTTCACTCAGTATCATGAAATACTGAAGACTCTGGAAAATAACACCTGTTCACTGAGCACCTAAATGGAGGCAGAATACTGAAGTGAGAGTCACTGTGAGGAAAGCAGAGAATATTTAACAGAGGAAAACTCCCTTTCCTAAGTACTGTACATCTTAATTGAGTAACCCGAAGCATATGAGTATGAAGTGACTTACAGGTGATTGAGTGCAAAACAAGAAAACAAATGGAAAATAATAAAGGCTGAAGTCTTAAGTAGCACAAATTAAAATGAGTGATGGGAGCATAAAAAGTGTAATCCACAAACATTTTCTGGAAAAGATGATTACTGAATATGGTCCTGGGAAATGAAAGTTTTAAATTGGCAGAGAGGGTGGGAACAATTTATTCTGTTCTGTGAAATGATGCAAAGCTGGGGTCACAGACTAAATGCCCAAAATTTGTCCCAACCCACCAAAAAGAGGGGAATACAAGAGACAGCATGGAAGAATCAATAACTTTGGCTAATTATTCGATATGAAAGGCAAAGCAAGAAGCTTTATCTGATTTCCTCGTTCCAAAGTAGGCAGGATGGTGTAACTATTGAAGAAGAGGGAGAGGGTGAAAATTAGAGTAGCACAATAAGGGACAGACTGAATTAATGTTCAGGAAACACATGAATTTCTTTGCTCACTACTAGAGAAATTGGATTTGGTGATTTGAGTGGGAGGGGGAGTTGTTTTATTTTTCAAAATAAGTTGGTTTTCATTTTCCTCACTTTGCTTTATTATCTCTTAAAGACATTTGCCACCAGGATAGTGCAGGCTGGACCAGAAAACACTAAATCATTTTCGCTGTTTTTGATGAAGTACTTTCAGACCAGTGAAAATGAATAGCTGTCAAAGGCTTTACTTCCCAGGAAGAGTGTGATAATCGAGACACTTTTATAAGACCTTTAATAAGCTAAATTCTCCAAAGCACAGTTCTGAATATTGGTCCTTTCCCCTGTAGGTTTCAAGTACTTTAAGGTTTTTTGTTGTTGATATTAATAAGGTTAATCTACTATAAACTTCTGTGTCTGTCACCTTGATCTCTAATCATGCTGGTAAATCCAGGCAACCATGATTTAATAATGCTGGCTTAAAGGCTTAAGAGCTTGCTTTTTTTTTGTTTTGTTTTCATAAAGCAAAATCTGGTATTATTATATTTTATAGCATGCACTTTGGCATGATCAAAGGGTTTTCCAGTTTGGTTTGCTCTTAACTCATCCTAAGTAAGAGAAACCAACTGTTTTGTCTCATTTTGTAAATTATCAGAGAACACAGAGAGGCCCAAGGAAGCTGCTGTACTAACCATCTGATTTTCATTTTAAAAAGGCAAAATTTATGAATGTGCAAAGTTGCAGGACAACATCTTTTGTTCTTGTCGTTGTCGTTGTTGTTTGCTTAAGGCTTTTTAGCTTTTGTCAAATTTCTTACTACTTTTGGAATGGTCGGTGTAGCTTTAAAGAATTTTCAAATTAGAGTCAAGTCATAGGCCTATCTTCCAGTTTATTGAGGATTACCTGTTATGAGATATGTGAGATATGTGTTCATGGGCATCCAGAGGAAATCAAGAGTCAGTGATTATACAAGAATTTATTTTGTACTTACTACATGCCAAGCACTGTTCTGAGCAATGCAGATAGAAAGACAAGACTCAAACAGCTTCTTCCTTCAAGGAGCTTGCATTCTAATGGAGAAACAGGTAAATAACTAGGCAACAAAAAATGGGAGATAACACGTATTTGTATATGTAATATACACGCATGTCCATGTGTATATATACATACATGTGTATACACATATACACATGTGTACATATATATGTATGTGCCAGAGTGACAGAGACAGAGACAGAGAGGACGAAAGGTAATCTGAAAGGGAAAGGCATTGGCAGTGGGCAACCAGAAAAGTCTCCTAGCAGAAGATTGGACTTGATATGAGTATTGAAGGAAACCAGCAAAACTAGGAGATGTAAGTAAGGGTGTAGAGCATATTTTAAAATTTAGATTTTTTTTGTGATTTTTATAAATCTTATTATTTTTACTAAAGTTCTTTGATGACATTGCTATATTAATTTTTAAATTTGTTCTACTATTGGAAACCCATCAAAAATGGAAAAGGGCACACAAAGCCAAAACCTTTCACTATTTCTGTTTCCATAAATGACATGATTAAAACAAACAAACAAACAAAAAAAGGTAGAAGTAGATCCCAGAGAGATAGAGAGAGAGAGGGCAACTCACGTTAGGTTGATGCTTTGGTTTATTATGATGTTTTATATACCTAGATAGGGATGGAGGGTAGGGAGAAGTGCACATTGGTAATATGATAAGGAAGGAAGAACAGTATTTTATCTATCTTGAGTATAAATCTTTACATTCTCTGTCTCTGTCCATCTGTCTCTCTCTCTCTCTCTCTCTCTCTCTCTCTCTCTCTCTCTCTCTCTCTCTTTCACATTCCTTCCTTCTCTTTCCTATTTGGGAGTCCTGCTGAAAGACCGAATAAGATGATAGAACTGAGTGGTTGAGAAGTATGTTGCTCAAAACATTGATTTTTCTCACCAACAGTGTCTGATGTTACTTGGCAGATAAACATCTTGGGTAAGAGACCTTGGGTTGTGTGTGTGTGTGTGTGTGTGTGTGGTGTGTGTGTGTGTGTGTGTGTAAGCTCTGTGCCTACTCATAGTGCTCTAAAAATAATATTAATAAACAGCTTTGGTCTTTGTAAAGAGATATACACTAAGGAAGAAATAAGGTGACTAGAATAAGCATTAAAATAATTTACAGAGTGATACTGCTACTGATGTTTTGTTTTGTTATTATTGTTATAGATAAAAGACTGTTTCCATTATCAAGATGATTATTAACCTGATAGAAGCGGATAGATCCTTTTTCTTACAACTCTGTCTGAGAGGCAACAACCCTCTTGAGTCTTGGCTCTCCTCCTTTTCTTATTCAAAGAATCCATGTTTAATTTTTACACAAAATATTATGTAGTTTTAGACTCAGAGAAAGTGCCTGTATGATTTTTTTTTTAAATTTCAGGTTCTCCACATTTATTAATGACTTAAAATCTAATATTTTTAATGCTACCAAGTCACAAAATAATAGTAATGTGCTTAATTAAGACACATAATGAGGCATTTAACTTAAATTCATAGATATACTGTGTATGTTCTTAACTTTGTATCAAATTAAAGCAATACTTCATGATGGATGCTAAACAACTTAATCAAATCCAATACCATCTAAAATATTTTGTTTAATATCTATTATGCCTCAAACTTACAATCATAGAACTGTAGCACTTTAGCACTGGAAGGGACTTTGCTATTTCTCATTTTAAAGATAAATAAACTGAGGCCAAAAGAGGTTATGTGACATGTTTGGCATCACACAACTGGTTGGTGACTAAGTTAGGCTAGACTGAAGTCCCCTGACTCCCATTTTGGTGTATTTTCTACTATGCTGTACTAATCTAATTTGCAGAGGAAAGAAGATAATCTTTACAAGCTAATTAGAACCTGGGATGAACAAACTTTCAGAACAAGTGAGAATGGGAAAAAAATCCAGTTTTTTTTTTCCTGCATGCAAATCCATTAGGATCCAATTTAGCTCTCCAACTTTGTTTTGACTTCACCAAATTAATGAATCCCACCCTAAGCTTTCCCCCAACCGGTTCCTTTTCTGCAGCTATTTTTTATGAAATAGCAAATCTCCTTAAACTATTTTCAGGGAATTTAGACAGGGAAAGCTAGTGTCTGCAGTGTTTGTAACAACAAAAATCATGCACAGTCATAAGATAGAGATGAAAGTGACTTGCACATTTTTTTCAGACTCATTGTAGACGACAGAAATACGTGAACAGGAGTTGTACAGTGAATACAAGTTGTGAAAGAATATAAATGAATTGTGATCTGCACTACTGGAGAGCTCTACTGGAGACCACAAAGAAAAGGGAATATTTAAAAGGTTAAAGAGAGCCCAAGTTAATTACTTACAGTCCATGTATAAGGAAGTTTTTTGAGGATTTGGCTTCCTGGACTTTCATTTATTTTTGTTGTGAGGATCAACTGAAATTACATATGCAAATATATATATATATATATATATATATATATATATATATATGTATATATATATATATATATACACACACACACACACACACACACATTTTATATGTACACATATATATATGAATGATGATAGAGAAAACAGCGCATATATATGTATATATGCGCTGTTTTCACTGTCATCATTCTTACTATTATTATTCTTAGTATTATTTCATGTTCTCTGTATGCAATTCAGGTAGCTGCCACCAGGAGGGAGGAGTAGAGAGGAAATGTCTAGACTCTAGGTGCAACTGACAGGCTCACTTCAGGTAAGAATAACGGTGCGGGGGGGGGTGGTGTCAAACAATCGTAGTCTTCAAACAAAGGAACCCTGTCCTGTTTCAAGGGCTAATATTATTTCCTTACTAAGATAAGAAGGCTCCAAACACATATGTGGCTTTAGTAAAGCGATCGGCCAGAGTTCTGACATGTTTCCAAAGTTGATATAATGTATTATTAAGATTATGCATCAGGGGATAAATAATTAAAGTGTTTTTGTGACATAAGCCTTAAAAGTGGAAAATGTTCAATTCTCTGAGCTGTGATTTTTATTTGTATTGCTTTGAAAAGGGTATACAAGATTTGGGCAAAACCAGAAAGAGCTCATCTTAATTCTTGAGCGTGGCCTCTCTCTCTGTCAGAAAGGTTCCAAAATACAGGACAATTTCAGTATGCTGAATGTGAGTTCACTGTTCTGAGCAAGAAAGCATTAGAACTGAGAAATTATCAATGCAGTCAGCTTATCTGTGAAAATAGAAACCACAGAGATGAGAAGCAAAACAAAAGAATTGCAAACAAAGTTTAATCAAATAGATTCAGCCTGCATTTGTGTATCTGTATGCTTATCTGTATTGCCCCCCCACCCTTATTTAAGTATTTTCAAAGAAACTATTAAAATGAAATATATAGTAACTTTATAAAAGACCATTACTGCTAGATCCTGTTATGTTTTTAAGTCAGGATTTTTCAATGTGCAATTTCAATTGGTCTTCTAAGGGTCATTATTATGTGAAGTGTAAATTTTGAACTGTAGGGATTTTTAAAAATTAAATTCCTCAATTGAATGGAGTGCGTATGTATTAAACAACCATATTATCTTCACTAACTGTAACCTATATTTGTTGTATGCCACCTATGAACAATTTCTTTTCATCTTCACAGCAAGGAACTGCTTTTTAAAAGTGTATTATAAATGCCTACATATGATTATACTATTGAATCACTCCTTTTCCAAGTCCTTTATAGTATGCAAATTAACTTGGGATGTAATCTATTCAAATATGATGAAAATATCTTTTCTATTTATTTCATTCTATTGCTCTGAAAACATGTCATCACTGAACTGCACAGCCACATTCACCGACAATTACTCAAACACTTGGCCCAATTCTTCTCCTCTGGAGCCTTATAGGACAATAATTACTACTAAATGTCAAGAAGAAGATTTAGGCAGCATGAGCTTATGAAGATGAGCCATGCTCCCACTCACAAGTTGCCCTGAAATCTTTATTGATGTCATGAATGTCTAATTATATTGCTGCATAGAAATGGAAAATCATTTTGTCTCAGAAGCCATCTTTCTTTTACCCCAGCCTCACGTCATTATTCAGTAGTCTAATTTGTCCTTTTGTCATTATTCACCTATCCCCTTACATGAAGACACAGGAATAACCCTAGAGACCTGAAGCAAGTAATGGAAGTAGCCATTCACTTCTTCATGAACACAAAGACTGTCACTTTCTATTTTACTATTTTAGTTTCACTAAAGAGGCCCCTTATTATGTTAGGGACATATTATTCATTGTAAAGAATATAGTCACAATAAACTTCTTTTGCCAAGAGAATCATCATTTAGATGTTTAATCACCCGAAAAAGCCATTTACAGCTCTGTATACACCTTCACTCTGAGTATAATCCCTTAATTATTAATTGGCTTCATAATTCTGGATTTGAATGTAGCTTTATGAAGTTCTGCTCAGCATGTTATGGTATATCAGTATTTTTAATCTCAACTCATAGCACCTGAACTTTTTTGTATGTTTTGCATTGTTTTGTTTGTCCAAAGAGCACTTATATTCTGCTGAAGTTTTGCTTCATTAACAGATCACTTTCATTTCTGAGTGAGTTAGAAGTTCATTCTTGTGGATGGCCAACTTCCTCTTCTATGATTTTATCTACTATTTCATTTTTTTAAAAATTCACATATTTCTACGGGGCTAGTTCAGACTCCTCTGTGTGTGTGTGTGTGTGTGTGTGTGTGTGTGTGTACGCGCACATATGCATGTGCTTCTGTGATTGTGTGTGTATGATACCTCAAAAAGCTATGAAAGCGGGTTCCACAAGGAATGTGAAATATACAGACTATGTGCACATTTGGATCTTACCAAGCAATGAAAACTAAGATGAAACTTAGGTTTTGAGTTTGTGGTATCCTTGATTAAAAAAAATAGGGATGAAGAATAAACTTGGATGAGAAGCAGGGAAAGAAAACTAATTCAAGTTTCAGAGATATTTAAAAATGTTAAAGCACTAGTAGAACATTCAGAAGTATTGACTTATTGATAGCTAGAAATATGGAGCTAGAAGTCAAGACTAGAGATGTATATTCAAAAGTCACCAGCTTCACAATGGTTTATATGAAATCCATGAAATTATCTATCTTTCTACACACATATATATGCACACATATTATATATATATATGTGTGTGTGTATATATGTATATATAAGATACATATTATATATGGAAGGAGAGAGAGAGAAACAGAGAGAGAGAAAGATAGATAGATAGATAGATAGAGAGACAGACAGAGAGAGAGAGAGAGAGAGAGAGAGAGAGAGAGAGAGAGAGATCAGAGGGCCAGGGACAAAGCTGTAGGAGATTTCCACAATAAAGAGAAAGGGAGAGGAGCCAATCAATCCGGAAACCAAGAAAAATGAGAACAGAACAGAACTTTGCTTATAGGTTCAAAGAACTGGAAGGGACCTTGGAAGTCCTTTAATCCACTCCTTTTATTTAAAATATGAGAAAACTGAAGTTCAATAAGGATTGACTTACTTGCCCATGGCCACACAGATATTAAACAATAGAGCCAAGGCTAAAAAAAAAAAAAAAAAAAAGAGGTCCTGTCTCCAGAGCTAATGCTCTTTTCATCATAATGCCCTGTTTTCCATATATAAGTCAATTATAGAATAATGCAAACATTTATTACGAACTGTGATATACATTGCCTTGTGTTCTATACTAATTCTGCTTCTAGCAAATAATTTAGGCCTAAATCTAACTTATATTAATTAGATTTGCCTATAAGACAGTTCTCATAGAGAAACCATCTCTTACTTGATATACTAAGTAAAGTATTAATAGCCAACATTGGTGGAAGGCTTTAAAAGCTACAAAGTGATTTCCATACATTATCACCTTTGATTCCTGCAACAACCCTATGACACAAGTGCTATTATTATTCCCATTTTACAGAAGAGGACACTGAGTCAAACAGAGTTTAAGTGTCTTGTTCATGATTACACAGAAAATGTGCCTGAATTCATAGTCAGATGTAGATAAGAGTGACAGTGGTCAGTGAGAGTCATAAGAATCACCTGCTGACTTTGATTCACTAACCATAAAAAAAACCTTTAAAATATTAAATGAGATATGCTTTTCAAAGCACTTTCACAGGAATTATCTTGTGCCCTTATACTTACTATTTGTAGCACTTCATATATTTGAGCATGTTTTCCTTGAGACTATCTCATTTTATCCTCCCATAAAGACTTCTAGTCATCAATGGTCACAACTTTATGACAATTTCTCTTGTGGGAGGAAAGGAAAGGATCAATGAATCTCTATTCCCTTTTATTCTCCCTTAGGCATGGTGCCCCCAATATCATGCCAGGAGAGCCCAGTGTTGGTGCCTGGGAAATGTTCTTACTGTTTTCTTTCTAATTGTTGGTCTTAAATGGGCATCTTCATTAGTCTTATACAGATTAACCCAAGGAAGAAAAATTTAATTATGATTGCCTCAATTTTCTTCCTATCCTCACCTCTCTCTGTCTCTGTCTCTATCTCTATCTTTCTTTCATTTTCTATGTATATGTGTGTGTATATATGCACAGACATATATACACATGTATGTTTCTGTTATGCATGCATATACATGCACACAAACATATACATATGTGTAGACAGTGAATATCAGTACATTAGAAAGGCAACTATAATATACACACAAATTATACATGTGCATATATAATATATATATAATACACATATATACACACATATGTTTGAGCATAAGCATATAGAGAGCTATGTGTGAGTGATATTCAATTTAACAGAAATATCTTGCTCCCATGCAGAGAATGATGGCATAATAGCTAATTCAGGGCTTACATCTATTAAAAACCTATTAGAGTTGTTATTAGTTTCTTATACATGCATGGGCGCACACAGTAACAGTCATCAGAGAATAAGTGTCTTGGCCCACAAATCCCCTACATTTTTTTCCTTTAAGCCTGTAAAGTGGTTTTGATTGTAAAAATGATTTTAACTTTTTTTTTTACTGCAATTCATAAATGTGGCCTTTGGGCCCATTGTTTATGACAGTTGGAATAGCTCTGTTTGGACCGGCCAGCAAAGGCATCGTCTTTCCGTAGGTATTGACACAACGTCTGTAAGCACCCATCTGGATATTATGCTTGTATCCACACTCTCCTACAGCAGTAGGCTTTGAGATTGATATCTAAAAATGTACATTTCAGTATAGTGGTACCATAGAAATAAATACCAATTTATTCATTAGCACTTCCAGCTACAACACATTTTAAAGCCACATTTTTAAGCTTACAATTTTAAGACTTTCCATAAATTCTTTAATGACTATTTCATATACATTTGAAGCAATTTGTTTTATGTCTTCTGCTTTAGAGACTACCTTATGGTGATTGTGACATTCAACATTAGTTTAAATATATTTTTATTTAAAATAAATTATGAATAAACTACATCAAATATTAATATGTTATAGTTAATGCTGCTAATGTTTCTACCCTAAACCTAAAATATATCTCAACAGGCAAAATAAAATAAACAACTGAAATAATTATCAAGATGATATCAAAAAGCATATCAAACAAGGTTTTTATTTAGCTATCAGTAGAGGCACTGAAAGAACAGTAGTTCTACAGCCAAGGTAAGATTGTGGCTACTCAAAGGCCATGTCAGAAAGTTATCCAGAAATTGTCATCCCAGTAGGCAGAATGTTAGGGTAGTAGCCAATTTGAATTAGCTTTCAAAAACCACTGGAGCTGCATATGTGGTGGTAACAAGTAACAGGGGTAGACAGATGAAACATAATCAAAACATGAGTGAGCAGGAATGATTTTGGTAAACTGACTGGGTGATAAAGCTCAACATATGGGTTAAGCATAGAGGTGGAGAACTTTTGGCCCCAAGGCCACATGTGGCCCTCTAGGTCCTAAAGTGTGGTCCTTTGACTGAATACAAACTTTATAGAACAAATCCCGTTAATAAAAAGATTTGTTCTGTAAAACTTGGACTCGGTCGAAAGGACCTAGAAGACCACATGTGGCTTCGAGCCCGCAGGTTCACCACGCCATACTTAGCTTATAGGGTTGCTGTGAGGATCAAATAATATAATGTACAATGAAGTACTTTTCCAAACATAATGCACCATTTAAATATCAGTTGTTATTCTTGTAAGCTGACTTGGTAACTATTCAGTCAGACTGCATATCAGTTTTTTTGGCTTTAAGTTCCCCCAAAAATCATTCATAACAAGGAAAAGTGCCTTTTTGGAGAAAGGAATATGGTTGCAGAAGAACCATGTTAGGAAGAGCCAGAATAGAGCAATCATTTTTCATCCTTCTTTCTCATTCATTTCAGTCATATTCAATTAGTTTCCAACCCTCATGAATTCTTTCCCTGTAAATTCCCTTATAACCTTCCCCTTCTGTCTATTCCCTTAGCCACAACCCAAGTCAGTCTCTCATCAGCTCTCAATGGAATGGGACAGTTTGCTGCTACTGGATTTCCCTATTTCCAGTTTTCTTTCTAATCCATTATTCATTCACTAAAATAATTTCTGTAAGTCATATATCTAACCATATCATGCTTTTCCCCCAAGCCTCAGTGAATACTTACTACCAGGAGAAAATACAAACTTCTCTCTGTAGAATTTAAGGCCTACAAACACCTGCTTCTTCCCACTTAACATTCAAAATTTCTTTTATATGACGCTCCTTCCCACATCTATATTCTAGTAAACCTAAATTGTTATACTCTGAATTAAAGGCTGTATTTTGTAATCGCATTTTTTTTCTTTTGATTAAATTTTCCATTTGTTATTTAATTAACAAACATTTATTTTCTCTTCCTCCTACCTCCCTGTTATAGGGGAAAAGTAAAGGAAATTATACTTGGCAATTAAAAAGACAATTGATAACTTTGCATAGAGCATTTTTGGTTTAATGATCAGGTTAAAAACTAGATTACAGATGGTTCAGAAGAGAGCAAAACACACAAATTGTGTTGTAATTATTGCAGAAAACCACAGAACACACCAAATCTTTCTTAGTGAAATCTATCCATAAGAGAAAAAAGTAAAATTCATGACAAATGTAAATTTATTGGAGAGTGATCTGAAACTGGCTGGGTAGGGCCTATTAAGTTAGTCCATCAATGTGTATACCTCAAACATCCGTACTACAGAATGATGATGAACTAGTTCCAGAAGTAAAGAGGATATCAGGCTATATTAGTTGGGAAATAGATGCTGCTTTTAATAATCACAGACTGCTCACTATTCGAAAAGGTCACCACTTAAAAATGAATGTTCTACTGATGTTACCTGGCTACAAACTATGAAATATCTAAACCTCATGAAAATTAAAATTACAAATAAGGTAAAGGGTGGCAGAAAATGCATGGTAGATGTAAGCAGGCAATAATTTTTTTTAAGCAAAGTTGACGTAGTGTGCGGTGGGATTTAAAGCACTTCCCAATATGGTTCTAGCTTACCTTTTCCAATGTTATTCCAAATTATTTTTGTTCACAAACTTTACATTCCAGCCAAAGCTACCTATGTGATATCCCCTGAATTTCATCTCCCACCTCTTTGCCTTTGCATAATAGACCCCCCCATACCAAGCTTCCTAATCTCAAATGTAAAATCCTATAGGAGGCTTATACTAAACAAACATGCCTCTTATATTTATCTATCTGTATTCATATTGTTGTTCCCTGACTAAAATAAAAATTCCTTAAGGGTAGAGACAGTTTCATTTTTTTTTATAATATACAATACATTGAACAATGGATGATGTAGAAAAAAAATCAAAGAATACATAATTTGTATAGTACACACACACACACACACACACACACACACACACACACACCACCACCACCACCACCAACAACCACAACCAAAACCCCCAAAACAGAAAAGATGGCAAAAAGAGAAAATGATCAATATAACAGCCCCATGAAGTACTGGCTGATTGTGGAGAATTAAACAAACGCACACACACACACACGCACACACAGAGAAATCCCAGTCTTTGTCTTCCCATTCATGAGGACTGAGTCCCTGATCTCATCAATCTGGCTATGCTGTGGGTAATGCCAAATCTTCACATTTTACAATGGTTCTCCTGATGGAAAGTGGTGACAGTCAACGTCAGGAACAAGAATGATGATCCTCTCATTACTGTCACTGATCCTCATAACAGATCAGAACAACTCTAGTAATATAGCTAAAAGGTCATTCATTACTTTCTTGCTTACATCCCATCTTGTGATAACATTTATCTCATTTAAACTTAGAAGAGAATGTAATGATTTCTAAGGTCCATGTTTTCCTTTCTCTTCATTTTGAACAAATTTCTCCTAGAAAAAGTTATGAATTCAGTCACAATCACTCTGAGCTCCCAGTTAGGAAAAGGCCTAACATGTAATCATAGGTTGGACTCCCTACTTGCTAATTTTACTTTTATATCAGTTAGTCAGACAGCCAATCACTAAGCATTTATTAACTACCTACTATGTATCAGGCATTTTGCTAAGCACTGGGGATATTTAAAAAGGCAAAAGACAGACCTTCCCCTCAAGGAGCTAACAGTCTAATGGAGGAAGCAATATGAAAACTGCTACATACAAAAGCTGTATAATCAAATAAGAGGAAAACAAAGAGTGCTTAGGAAAGGTTTCTTGGAGAAAGTGAAATTTTGAACTGAGATTTGAAGGAAGCAAGGAAAGCCAAGAAGCAGAGATGAGGAGGGAGAGCGTTCCAGGCATGGCAGACAGTCGGTGAAAATTCCCATAGTCAAGAGATAAAGTGTCTAATTCAAGGAACAGCGAGGAAGCCAGTGTCACTGTATTGAAGAGGATATAGAAGAATTCAGGGTATAAGAAAATTTTAAAAAAATGTAGGGAAGCTAGGATATGAGGGGCTTTGAATGCCAAACAGTTTTATATTTGATTCTAGAAGTGATAGGCACTGGACTCTGTGTGTGTAAGTGTGTTTGTGACATGGAGAATTGTGACATGGAAAATCACTTTGGTGGCTGAATGGAAGATGAACTGGAGTAGGAAGAGACTTGTGGCAGGTAGACCAAACAGCAGGCTATTGCAAGAGTCCAAGCATGGAGGGATAAGGCCCTGTGCCAGGGTGACAGCAGTGTTAGACGAGATAAAAGGTTATAGTTGAGAAATATTACACAGTTGAAAATGACAGGCGTTGGTAATAGGTTGAATATGTGGATGAGAGAGAGAGAGTAACTAGTTGGAGATGACCTCTTGCTTTGTGTTTGGGGCAAATGTCAGTTTACTGAAAACATTGGTATAATGAAACAATGGATTATATTATAGAATCTGTGGGTAGATGGACTCCTTGAAAGGATGATGGGAAAAAGAAGAGACTTTTATTACAGACTTTACCCAGTTTAGGTCTCCTACTCTGAGATGTTTATATAACCAATGACCCTTCTTAACATCCTATCCTGCAAACCCTCTACTCCCAAACATCTTTGTCCTTTTTTTTTCTCCATTGTAGGCATACTAGAAAGCTACACACTCCAATTTCTGAAATAACTCTTCGTTTTCAACTTGCTTGATAATTTATCAATGATACCAGGAGATGTGATCAAATTTTCCAGCCATTAGAACAAACTATTTGGAATCATTTCACTTTATACAATAACTCAAATTTATTCTGAGGTTTTTGATTCATTTACTTATTGGTTAAGATAGGTTTTGAATTAGTTAAAGTGTCAGAGCTAAAATAGGGTGGGAGTAATTTCAACCTTACCCATACACAGATAAAAATCACATTAACGGTGGTGATTTGGAGAGAGTTTTCACCTCTCCTGCTTCATTAGAAAGTAAGATACTTCCAAACAACAATACTCCCTTTCCCTCAAGCCCTTTCTGGGAAGAAATTTGCTGAATCATGCCAGGGGGAAGGAGAACTGCCAAATGAAGGGGTGGGGTGAGGAATGTAAGCCTATTCTAATCTGCTTTTCCATAATAAGTGTGGTTCTTTCAGGGAGCAGAGTACTTGAGGGCCCAGTAACTCTGTACCAGAGATGGAATAAGGAGTGTCCAAAGGGGCTCAAACTGAACTCTGTCCAAATGCAGCTTTATTAGGTCAGTTTTCCAGGAGGCTGGATCTAAGAAACAGGTGGAGCAGAGAGCTCTTCCCTTCCACTCTTGGCTTTGATTCATCAGAGGCTTTATTTCTGGGAAGCCACACAACCAATCCTATTAGTCAAGGGCATGATATTGAAGCTGCTAGTTAGCAGGGGCAAATATCTTGCCCTGAAATGAGGGAAAAGGGACAGTTTGCCATTTGTGAGGACCAAGTGCTATGTAGATGGGTGCTCGGTACATAAAATTCTGGACCTGGAATCAGGAAGACCTGAATTCAAAACTTGGCTTAGACATTCAAAAACTGTGATGCTGTACAAATCATTTAACTTATTTTAACCTGTCACCCACCCTGCAGCTGTTGTGAGAATCAAATGAAATAAGTGTAAAGTGCTTTCCAAACTTTAAAATTCTATGTAAATGTTAGGTATTTTTATTATTTGTAGTAATAATAGTAGTAGTAGTGGTGGTAGTAGTAGTAGTAGTAGTAGTGGTAGTAGTAGTAATAGTTGTAGCAGCAGCAGCAGCAATAGCACTCCAATGTTTACTAAAATGTTTCTCGAACAACTTTATGTATTGGGATGTGTGGGGGAAATTCTTTCATTAATCTTAATTCCAAAGGTTGCAGATTTAAACTGTCTAGTCTGATTGCCTCCGTGCCTCCAATGATTCAGCCAGACCCAATGACCACCATTCAAGAAGTAATGTCAATGAAGATAATATCTGACTGGTCCCTAAAGACTTTCTCCAACTCTAGTCATATCAGTTGTAGCTGAGCTCACTGGGAGGACTTACCCAGACCCCCATCTTTCAGGCTTTTATAGGATTAATTGCTGGCAAAGTCCAATTATGCATGGCACCCTTGTAAAGAACAGCTTCATCAATGAATTATAGGAGTGGGGCATAGTTAAAACCTGATGCCATTCAGGTGGTACTTCACCCAGAAAATAATAACTATTGCCCCTGAAAAGTGCTAATCACAGGTTGTGGCAGGCCTTAGAGGGCTGTCATGGATCTAGTATACCAAACATATGTCTTTTAGTAACATTACCCCGTTCTAGCTGCAATGGGCACTCTTCTTTTTGGGACCAAGTGTGAACTAATTGCCATCTTAGTTATCCATACCAATAAAACTATAGATGCTTCAAAATATTCACTTAATACATAGTTTGTTTTTCAGTCTATTATAATTCATCAAAGTTTATTTGGTTTAAAATTGGTTCCAAATATCCTTATTCATTCTATGGTTTCTTTTAATTATGTTTCTGACTCCCAGGTGTTTTTGACCTTGCCAACCTTCATGTCATTCATCTATTATTAAAATATGAAAGGATGAGACTTACTCATGAAGGCTGAAACCTCAAACACAGGTAATTCTCTTTATCTAAGCTCCTGTCATGTATTGGTCCTACATAGCCAATCAACACCCAAGAAAGACCAGATCACATCAGCACATGAAGGAAACTGTAACAGAAATTCCAACCCTCAGTTTACTGCCTCTGTTTCCTTACACGGGCAAAAAGCTAGGGTAATCTGGCTGATGGAGTACTAGATACCCCAAACTGAAAGACTCAATTTGCCCAGTATTCACAAAAGGATAGAAATAATTCACTCATTCTCATTTTTTCTTTTTGATAGGGCCACAGGGTTGCTCTAGATAATTTTTATTCTATCAGCTGGACTCTATTTCTGCCCAACCCCCCAAGCTGAAACACATTGTATTTCACACTGTGATCACATACCTTCATTGGTAGCCAAACAAACCTTCCCTCTCTCTGACAGGATCTTGAGATGGACTCCTCTAACACAGGCCTTTCATTTCAGCAACAGCCACCCTACCAATAGGACAGTGACTGTTTTCTCCACTAATCTTACCCTGCTGCTAACACACTGGAGAGGGATTGGAGTTAATTATTTTCCCTTTTCATTTCCTAACACTTGATAGCAACTGACTTAAAACAAAGATTTTCTTTTTTTCTTCCTAGAGTGTAAAAAGAAATTGTATTTGTGAAAACAAACAGCACGGGGCTTGTAAACATTTCCTCTATTCCAAATATTTTCTGAGACTGAATTTTTCACCTAAAATCTGCCTCACTGATCTGGTATATTAGAGAACCCCAGAAATGTAGTGTCTAGATCAAGAACTACCCTAATTAAATGGAAAATGGTACCATATGTTTGATCTACAAGTAAACAACTTCCATCTGAAAAGACTGGGATTTAACCTTGGCAGATAATGGCTTCCTTAAGATTCAACTTTATTTACGATGTAATTTCCCCCTACACACTACAACGCTTCTTTCACTATTTCGCCTTGAATCAAAAAGTTCCCTTTGAAGTACATGCGAGTTTGGTACATGATTACAGCTTTTGATGTTGATTTGTGATCATTAATATTATCACTTTAGAATGTTTGGGTTTTTTTTTTTTTTTAAAAGAAAATCGATTCAAATTTTTTTTTAAAAAAAGGCAATTTAGAGCTGGGTAATGGGGGAGTGGTAACAAGAAAGGTTAGCAATTTCTTGACCAAAATTTGATTTCAGGTCACTCATCAGGCTCCTGGGCTTCATGGTAATTTGTTCATCCTTGTTTCATTAAATTGCAATTACTTCTGCTATCTCTGGCTTCATCCCTTTGGCTGGATCCTGTATTAATTAGGCCTCAGGATCCTTGTAGAGATGAAGAATTCTCCACTGGACAATGTTCTGCCACAGTCAAGAGGTGAGAGAAAAGATGTTAATAGTAAAGTTAAGATTTATCATTTAATTTTTTTAATATTGGAATTATAGAGGTCATCACCTTTTTTTCTATTATTTGAATCTCTTCCCCTTTCATCTTTTCTGTTCAAAGTTAGATACAAAAGTGATAATATCTAACTTCTGCCAAAGAAATAAAATAAGTCAATATGTTTTTGTTTGGTTTGGTTTTTGTTCTAAGTAATAATATATTCCTTATATCTATTGATGTGGGACTTTTCTACTGCCTCTAATTTTGAGGCTTCTCTGAAAGTAGCATCTCAATAGTCAAATGAATAAAATAGAAGACTCCCTGTCTTACTTCCAATGGGAAGTATATTCCATGGATAAACAATTGCTGATTTACCAAAGAACATTTATATATGTATGTGTATATAGGTAGATGTATATGTGAATGTAAGTATATCTTCCTATATCTATCTATCTATCTATCTATCTATCTATCTATCTATCATCTATCTATCTATCTACCTAATTCAATTCCATGACTCTATTTGTTTACTCAGGGGTTGATCAGAGAAATTGAAATGATCTCCCAGGGGTCGTTTAATTTTTCTTACCTCTTCAGGTAGGGAGGTAGCCTGGAACAATGAAAAAGGAAATATATAGAGTTTCAGAAGAAAACTGAATTTGAACCTTTAATTTGATACTTAGCCTGTGGCCATGGGCAAATCACTTAACCCCTTATTGTACCACTGAGTTTAAAACCACCCTGGCTGGTATAATTTGAAGAACACTGGAGGAAGACCCACAACTTATGAAGAATTATAGAATCTTAGAAGTAGAAGGGACTTCATATATCATATAATTTGTGTCATTTACATATTCAGTCATGTCCAACTCTTCCTGATCCTATAAGGAATTTTCTTGGTGAAGATACTGGAGTGGTTTGCCTTTTTTTTTCCTCCAGATCATTTTACAGATGAGGAAACTGAGGTAAACAGGGTTAAGTGACTTGCCCAGCATCACACAGTGTCTGAGGCTCAATTTGAACTCAGGTCCTCCTTACTCTAGGGCTGGTGCTCTATCCAATGAGCCACCTACCTGCCCATATCATGTAATAGAAACCTATAATTCTATTTTTAATTCTATTTTTTTCAATAAGCAATATTATGCCTTCTTTGTCTCCTCACCTCCTACCTGTAGCCGTCTAATTAAGAAAGAAAGAAAAGCAAAACTCTTGTTATAAACTCAAGCAAATTAGCCATTCCCCCCCCCAAAAAAACAACAAAACAGCAACCTAAAAACAACACCAAAAGACTTATTCTCTACTCTGCTATCTTTACCTCTATCAGGAGATAGGTATCACAGTTCATCCTTAGTCATCTAGAATCATGGTTGATCATTATGCAAATAAGAGTTCCTAATTCTTTCAAAGTTATTTATCCTTATCATATTGTTTAAAGTATTCTTTTAGTGGTTCTGTTTACTTCACTCTGCATCAGTTCATACAAGTTTTCTCAAATTTCTCTGAAGCCATCCCCTTCATTATTTCTTGCAATACAATAGCATTCCATCATATTTACATAACATAACTTGTTCAGCCATTTCCCAAATTATGAGTACCCCCTTACATTCCCATTCTTTGCCATCTCAGAAAGACCTATACATATTTTTGTATATCCTCAGTTAGAATTTGTTTTGCTTAGGAATAATCTTTCCCTCTAATTCCCTTTCTCTCTTCTACCCTTTCCTTCTTCTTTCTCTATTGAATGGGATGGATTTCTGTACCCAACTGTGGATGTGTGTGTGTATTTTCTGTGTTTTGACTAGTTCAGATGCCGGTGGTGTTGAAGCGTCAGTTGCTCCTTCCCTTCTTCCTTAATTGGGCAAAATTTTATTTTCACAGTTTTACTATGAGGTAATTTTTCCTGACCTTCCTTTCCCTCCCTCTCCTCACATGTATTACTCTTCCTCTTTCTTTCCACTCTCCTTTTAAGGTCATCAAGATATAACAGAACTACTTACTTGACACCAGTCAAACTGGACTCTTTCTATGACTTATGATAATAATAGGGCTCAGAGGAGACATATTTATCATCTCCCCATTTTATAATATAAACAGTTTTCCTCCTTTCTTAGGCTCTTAGCATTATTTGTTCATGTTTACTTTTTATATATCTTTTAACTGCTGTGTTTGAACTTCAACATGTCTGTGTAGCTCTGGTCTTTTTTATCAGGAATACTTGGAAGTCCTCTATGTCATTAAAGGTCCTTTTCATCCTCCCTTAAGTTTTGCTAGATAACTTGTTCTTGTTTGCTCGTCTATAGCTTGTGTTTCTTTAGGTTGTATTTCTAGCTCTCCTTTTCTGTGTTGTGGTATCTGCTAAATTGTGCGTGATACTGACTCCTTGGTATTGAAATTCTTTCTTTCTGTTCTTTCTGATTGCTTCCTGTGTTTTGTTTTGTTTTCCTTTTGATCTGGAAACTCTGGATATTGGCTGTAATGTTCCTCAGAGCTTTCATTTGGGGTTTCTTTTAGGAAGTACTGAGTGGATTCTTTCTGTTTCCACTTTGTCCTCTGGCTCTAAGATATCTTGAAAAACGATGTCTAAGCCCTTTGTTTGGTCATGGAATTCATGTGGTCCAATAGTATTTATTTTTTTTCTTTTATGTTTATTTCCAGGTTTCATAGTTATTTTCTTTTTCAATGAGATACCTTTTTTCCCATTTTTAAAAGTCATTATCTTAGTTTTAATATTTCTTGTTGTCTCATGGACACATTGGCTTCTAATTGGTTAATTCTATTTTTTCAGGGATTTTATTGCTTGGGCAATGTTTTGTATTTCTTGTGCCAATTTTGTACTCCTTGTGTCAATTTCCCTTCAAATACTTTCTTTCATAGCTTTTTTTTCTTTTCTATTCTATTTTTTCTTCTAGTATTTTCAGTTCGTTTGTTAAAAAGAAAAACACCACTTATTTCTTTTAGGAATTCTAGTTGAATTTGTGTACAAGTTGTGTTTTGCTTTGAGGTCTTGTTTGTGGATGTTTTGGACTCATTTTCTTCATCTTAGTTTGTATTTTGAGTATCCTTGTCTCCATGATAGCACTTCGTAATGTGATTTTTTTTTTGTATGTTTAGCCTACTTCCTTACTTCAGATTTGCTGTTAGGACTGTGCTCTGTGCACTTCTGGAGGGAAGTTTTGGGCTGGGCCTGTTGCTTTCTTAAAGTACTGAGTGTTTTGTTATGCTGAGATCTCAGGGACAGCTCATACTGGGGACTTACAAGCTTTAGGTGCTCAATAAGTAGGCTGATCTAAGGCAAAGTCCTGGTGGATGCTCACACCCCACTCCACCTGCAACCAGATCTCTGCAAATTCCTGGCTTGGGTTTGAATCTGAGCAACAGCGGACTGCTGTTCAAGACATTTTCAGCCAGGCAGTTCTATTCTGATTCAGAGTGGCAGAACTGGAAGTTTCCCTTTTGTTTAGTATTTTTGCCATGGTTATTCATCTGAAGCCTTCAGATCTGGCTAGAAGCTGGGACTGAAATCATGTTTTGCTCCTAAGATTGAAGTCATAAGGCTGCTGTTTGTTTCTGTTCCTTTCTAGGTACAGAACCTTGTATCTATAGCCCCTAGTGTGGGTGCCTTCCTCAGCCCTGGATCTATGACTTAGAAGTGTGTGTGGGGGGGGGATAGGCTCCCAAACTGCCAGTTGGTTATTGCTTCCTTCACAGCTGCTAAATATGAACCTGAGACCTTCTTTCCTAGCCCTGCAGTGCTCTTCTTGATCTATCTCCTGACTCACAGTAACTTTTCCTTGGATTTCCTCATCAGGATTCAATCTGGTGCACTTTCTAAATCTGTACGGAAGAGTGTTGAAGGGGAAATAACTGTATTGCTTCCTGTTATTCTACCATCATTACTTTGCTATTTTATAAACAAGGAGCTTGAGGTCCAGGGGATTTAAGTAGTTTATTCAAGGGCACAGAATTAGTGAATAGGTTGTACTGAGCCTAGGAACCAGAATTCTTGATTTCCAATCTAATGATCTTTCCACACTGACTTTTATGTTACATTTCAGTGATAAATAAGAATTTCAACATTTTGAGGACTGATAATTTTCAAATCTCCCTCCAGTGATACAGACTGCAAAACTTACATTCCTTGAGAGATAGCCTTCACAAGATGCTGTGATGGAAAATCTGAACACTAGAACATTCTATCAGTGGGCCTATGTGAATTTTCCTAAGATGTTCCTTGGATAATAATCATAGAGCAATCAACTCTATACTTAAAGCCTTTCTAACTTGGTAGGGCCTATCAGGGTTTATGTTTCACTATTATTTCCTTGGAAAATCCAGGATAACCTTCATAGGAAATATGGTAAGACCTTAATGGACCTTTACTATTTACAAAGTCTATGCTTCCTTGCAACAAAATCTCTCACAATAAAGCTGTAGTCCATTGGTTCCCCTTTTTCCTCATTTTTTTGTTTTCTAGTGAATACATATGGGCCCCTTTACCCTATTATTATCTCATGTAGTATTTTGTTCTGATCAAACCAGAGCTAAAAACATCGGCATCAATAGAGGAGAGAGCACGAGAAACAATATATTCTAGGAGAGCTAAATGCATAAAAAAAGGATCTTCTATTTACCAAGAGTAATCAATACATTTTATTCCAGGTGCTAGAAGAAAAACAGTCTAATAATCAACTACTAAATGATGTAATGTCTATGATAAATATAATAAGAGTGCAGGGAAGGGGAATATATAAATAGGCTCCCTTCCTATCTAGTTCCAGATTTTATTTTTATTTTTAAGGCATAGGGCTGCAATGCATCTAGAGATTCAGGTTTGTAAGAAAGAGGTTTTACTCTCGTATAGGTCTCCTCTCAAGTTAAGCTCCCTCAGGGATAAAACATGGAGACCCCAGGGAGTGGGAGGGTAAGAAGTAAACAGGTTCTACTACCCATCATTTCCAGGTTTTCAAGTGCATCAGCCCTTTTGCTTCTTCAGTCAGTCATATTTTTAATTAATAAGTTTCCTGTATTTCTTCTCTAGACTTCAGTGAAAATGAAATTAGCATAAGAGAAAATAAGGCGAATGAGTTAACAGAGTCTTAAGTTTTATCAAGTTCCCATTTACTATTGACTGTATATTCTTTCACAGCTGCCATTTTTACATTGCTTATGATTTTACCTACATCTAATATTTATCTATGGAACCTCTCTACATAGCATTACTTCCTCACTCAATTATTTCTTCTGCCCTGGACTCTCCATCATTGTTCTGATTTATTCTTCCCGCTTTCAACATTACAGCAGTAGCAGCAATTGCCTCCAATCTGTAGAACTCTAAATCACTTATTAAATCCATATAAATTTATCTTCACAACATCTGGTATAGTGTTATAATTTCCAATTATGAAATTGTTATTTTGTGAAAGCCATGCAAAATTTTTTCATCAAAGCTAAATAGAAATTATTTCCAATTATCCTACTTGAGAGGATGTCTCTGAGAGATAGTGGTCAGAGATCTCTTGTTCCTGACAATTGCCAATAGGTAAAGGGTCTGGATATTAGGAAGCTACCATTCATAGTCATAACCCAGCTAGTGATAAGTATGGAACTATTCTTTATGCTTCTATTCTGGGTATCTCCTGTTATGACTGATACCAAAAGTATTTCTGGGAGCTTCCCAAAAGAGAATTACAGTTTTTTTTTTCTCAACACTAATCACAAGTAAAGGCACAATGAAAAAAAAAAGTTAGATTTGGAATTGGAAAAAAAAAGTGTTCCAATTCTGCCTTTGCAATCCACTTTGTATGTTATTTTGGTAAGCTATTTAACTTCTCTGTGCCTCAATTTCCTCATCTGTGAAATAGTTTGGACTAGATGACCTCTCGCATCCTTTGACCTCTAAATCTATGACTACATAGTCTATGAGCCTACAGAATATTCCTTTTTAGCTTCAGATTAACTTATGTTATTGAAGGTAGCCTCTTCTATGAATTTTAGCTATCTGAAAACACACACACACACACACACACACAGAATGATTGAAAGAATACAAAGAAGGTCAGGAGTGGGTTTAAGTATATATTTTATAAGAGCTCTGTTGTGTAATATTGCTGCATTGTTCATTATTTTAGTTCAAATTCAACTTCAATAAACATTTCTTAAGTCTTCCATAATGTACTGCACACTTAAATTAAATATGGTACTCTGAAGTGCCCAAAAACTACTCAATGTTTGAGACGCATTGTAGGTCCCCTAAAATTATGGATTAGGAGACCCTCCTTATTCCTTAAGTGTTTATTTTACCCACACTAAGAGGCCATATAAGTTAAAAAAAGACCTTAATTCAACATCATAGTAAAATGAAGACAAAAAAGATTCCCCACCACATACATAGTCAATAACAATTTATTAAGAGTCTCCTACGTACTAGGCATTGTGGGATAAATTCTCCCACAGATTACCACACAAACCCATGGTAGCTTATACTTTTTAGGTGGCATCCTTGATGAAGCCCTTTGGGGTCCCTATTACTTTTGTTTACTCTCCTGCAGGAGTCATGTGGCTCTCTGGTTATGGTGATATCAATTGCTCCAGTTTATATAAAGCTTTAAGGATGGCAAAATGCTTTATAAATTATTATCTCATTTTATCTTTATAACATCCTTGGATATAAGTGCTAATATAACCCCTATTTGTGGATGAGGAAACTGAGACAGACAGGTGTTAAATAAATTGTCCAGGTTCCCGCAGCTAATAAATGTTTGAGACTGGATTTGAACACAGGTCTTCTTGACTCCAGGTTCAGTGCTACATGCACTGCTCAACCAGCTGAAGATGTCATCAACAAACCATGCTCCAGTGAGCTGGAGTTATCTGCTACCCTGGGGTCTTTTGTCATACTCCTTGCTGTGAACAACTCTGCTGAACTACTCTCTGATGGTATGTACTGATGTTTGTTTGCTGTGAGGGTTTCAGTTCCTTTGGTCTGTTGCTCTAGAGGTTACTTTTTTAACATTTTCTTAAAATTTCAGATCACAGATAGTTATACTCAATCAACTTTTGAGAGTAGTCTTCAGGCCTTTAGGTTTGACTTTAAAATTTGAGTTCCTCTGGTGTTACTTGTACTTTCTAATACTAAATTTTGATTTATAACTCAAATACTGAGCTATGATTAAGAAATTGCTTTTAAATCCTGTTATGGTGCTTATTCTCAGTCAGTCTGTATTTGTCACAGACATAACTTGAAGGCAGGTTATCCTGATGGCAAGGCTGGCTCTCTGTCTTAATACCTAAGGCTGCTGCAAATCTGAATTTAAAAGCAAGGAAGAGCCCACCTACCTTCTCTAGCAAATATTAATCTAACTATAAATTCATTTTATTTTTTTTTAAGCTGGGCAATGGGGTTAAGTGACTTGCACAGGGGCACACAGCTAATAAGTGTTATGTGTCTGAGGCTGGATTTGAACTCAGGTTCTCCTGAATCCAGGGCTGGTGCTCTATCCACTGTGCCACCTAGCTACCTCCCTAACCGCTAGAGGAAGAAGAAGAAGAAGAAGAAGAAGAAGAAGAAGAAGAAGAAGAAGAAGAAGAAGAAGAAGAAGAAGAAGAAGAAGAAGAAGAAGAAGAAGAAGGAGGAGGAGGAGGAGGAGGAGGAGGAGGAGAGGAGGAGGAGGAGGAGGAGGAGGAGGAAGAAGAAGAGACTTTTACAAATGATCTTTCAGGCAATTTCCCCATAGTCTATAATAAATAAATTTCTTTAACAGTGCCCAGGTCTCTGAAAATCAACATAGGGCTTCAACTTAAAACTCTGAAAGGAAGCTTGTAGAGTGTGGATAAATCCACTGGAAAGCAAAACTAAAAAGCAACTAGGTAGAGTGACAACAATTTGCCAGAAATCCCTCCATTTATAGCTGTTCACCTTTGTCCTATTTTACTCAGCACTGAAGCTATCTTAGTGTGCTACCCTTCACTAAGACAGTGCTGGAGAAGTCCAGATTACATTTGGAAATCCATACACCTTTGCCAATAAGAGAAATTACATTGAACAGACCATTCACTTTCTTAAAAGCTATAGAGAAGAGGCCTGCAAGGTGCTTGTGGATAGCTGGTTTTTAACTTGTTTTTAGATGATATTAGCTCCCTAGAAGGAAATTCAACAGAACATTATTTTCATTACTACCTTAATAATAGTACTGCCACTAAAATTATTTTCTATTAGGCTAAGATCAGCATAAGCAATGGGTTCCTTTATAATCTTGGATGCAAGTACTGATAATCTATTCCATTGCCATTTTTCTACATTTGGAACACGAGAATTTAGAAGTTTATTTAAGTTCCTTCATTACCCTGACTATTTCAAACAGTTGCCATTAACTATCCTAATCATTTCTTTATACTATGGTTGAAAGAAAGGAGCCATAATTCTTTTCTCAGTTATTAATCAATTTCACTATTCACTTACTGATAGGGAGTGCTTAATAAACCGCTGTTCCTCTCTCATTGACATTTTCCCCTTTCAAGGAGTTGATGGATGAATGAGAATCAAGTGACAGACCACTGATGAGCTAAGAACTTCTAATCATGTCATTTTAGAATGAGGGTAATTATGCAATAAGATAATAATTTTTTATAGTCAGGTACATTCTGAATAATGATCATGGAATATAATTCCAGGAATTTTAAAAATCCTTAGAATACAAAAAATAGAAAAATTGTTCATGGTACATCCCTCATCTCTATGTCTAGTCATAAGGTTGATGAGACTTTTATTTTAGTAACACAAATACTTGTATGGTATTAGTGCTATGATTTGTGATATCAGGTTCAGTAGAACCGGAACTGTCAGATAATGAATGGGTTAACTTTAGCTTAGATTTTAAAGAGTTAGGATAGGAGGTCAAAGTCACTTTGCTCTCTTTGTCATATCATGCGTTCAATGTGTTTCAGAATTTCAGAGCTAGAAACTAGATTTGAAATTTTCTTGGCTAAAATTGTACTTGATAAACAAGGAAGCTGGATCCTAGAAAGATTAAGTGATTTGAGAAAAGTCACAAAGCTAGTTGCTGGCAGAGAAGGGATTAGTACTCAAATTTCTTGGCTTCCAGTTCAATGTTCTTTCCATCACTCTACGCTACCTTTTTTGATGATGTTTGTTCTTTACATAAAATTATTAAAGCAAAACCTGGATTACCTAGAAGCCTGGCACCTTCAATTAGTCAGAAGAATCATGGCTAATCCAAAAATAAGTAATCAACTGAAGTTGTGAAAACCTTTATGCATGCTGGTATGAAAATGCAACATGGATTCATGGATTCTGGGTAGTTCCCCCAAAGTCCACAAGGTGTCTTTCAGGTAGTGCTGAAGAACTAGAGAGTGATGAAGTTGATTGGGAGCTTCATGGATAAAAATAAGTGGAGCATGCACAAGGCACAAAGAGCATTAATTAAGAGAATTCATTGTTTTCTTTTGTGAGGAGACAGGTCAAGAACTTCAGAGAAAACCAGTTCATTTTCTAATTCAGTCATTAATTTGTATTAAAGCAACAGGCTGCATGTATGGTCATATAACTGGATGTATGATCTACCTTTTGGGGGTGGTGGGAGATAAATTATAAGTTATCATGCTGACAGGGATCTGAAAATGCAAATTGCCATGTATGGCCTATTATTAGCATAGTCTAATTCCCATCGTACAATCCAGCTATGTGGGAATTTTGATACTCTGTTCCCTTTTTTCTTAGGCTACTTAGAGTGTTATTTTCCCTTCAACCACAATGAAATTAAAAATTCAGCAAGGCAAAAATTAATTACAAATAATAAAGTCTAGTTTTCTATGAGGACAAAGCCATATTCTTTTTGTATTCACCATGCAGAATGTGCTAGTCTCTGGTTCTGAATTGTAGGGTGGGCCCAGGTTATTAAAGTGCTCTTTGTCAGGTGAGTGCATCACTGAAGTAAATGTGTCCCAAAGGTCATAGGATTTTTGATTTTGAGCTGGAAAGGACATCAGAGAATATCAAGTCCTATTTCCTCATTATACAGATGAGGAAAACAAGGCTAAAAAAGGCAAAGAGACAAATGAGTGACTAGTGGAACTAGAATTTGAGCACAGGTCATTGGTCTCTAAATGCAACATTCTTTCCACTACAGTATCTTGTTTCAGAATGATTAATTTGATTTAATCACCTGTCTAGCTAATAAATGACTTTTACTCACATCCTCTTCCATAGTCCTTGGGAAGGAATATGATTCATTGGAGAAAGGCCTGACAATATAGATTGTCTGAGTAAAGCCATAACATGTAGGCAAGAGCAGTAGGTAAATGAAAACACATGTGGGGCAAATTTAGTTTGGGGCAGAGGAGATGGATTGACAAAAGAGAGGAAAACAGTCCTACCAAAGGTGGCATTGCACTAGGAGAGGGCAATGGCCCTACCCCTCACCCTTGAAGAAAGAGGTGGAAGGGGGCAGGCTCTACCTAAGGGAAGGGAGGATGGGCAGATGAGGCTGGTCAGAGGAGGCTATGACCTTGGTCTCACTAGGAAGTGAGTCAGTGAGTCAGTCCATAAATATCTATTAAATTCCTGCCATATTCGGGACACTGCGCTAAGTGCTAGGGATACAAAGAAAATCAAAAGTTAGTCCCTGCCCCCAAGGAGATCCTAATCTATTGGGTTAATATTGGGAACAAGCATGTCCTGGCCACTATTTTATCTATGAGTACTTCCTATTTGCCGGGGACTAGTTGTGACACCCAGAGTGAGGTAGAACCCCACTATGGATTCATTCAAGCTGCACCTTAAATTTGTTTATATCTTCAATCGGTTGAGGAAACAATTTTCCGAGTCAGTTCTGAATGTAAATAAAGCTTCAAACAAAGAAAAGCTACAAGATCAACAGGTGCCCTTGTTTCATGGGATGTTAAAATACATAATGCTTTTATCTTTAGGTGAATTTCTGAATACCCACAAAGCAAAGGATTTGGGACTTCACTGATGTAGGTGAAGGAACACCCCCTACCAGTACTTACCAGTAACTCCTCTACAATGTAAAGAAAATTGCCTCAGTTAAATGACTTGTCTAGGTTCATACAATCAGTATGTGTCAGAGGCAAAGCTTTAATCCAAATCATCTATCCTAGCTCTCTGTCCACTATCCCCAGGATGCCATAGGTTGAGACCAAAAAAGAAAGCAGAACATATACTCTTGTCCTATGTCTCTATACATAAATTCCCCAGTAGACTGACTAGCAACACAAGAAAGGACTCACTTGTCACATATCTCCCTTTTTTGCCCACATGTATTTTTCATATTTCTGATTCCACAGTTTTGCTTTATTTAATACCCCCCCCCTTTGTTTTCTTTGGCAGCTAAGGCAGAAGCTTCCAGTTTCTGGTGAGCAAGCTTGTGAGGTACTGTGGCATTGGAAGGGAAAGGCATCACCCCAATCTATGCCTCCCAACAATGCTGCTACACAGTGTGCTGAGCCTGTTTTTAACTTAGAATTTTAGGAGGCATACTAGCCCCTTGCCCTGCCAGCCTGGTTTCATCAGGCTGGTCCATATTGATTTATTTGAATGCATCAGTTCCTTGGTTTTCTGTCGGTTAGCTATACTGCCACCTGCTTTGATTCCTCATTACCTCCATTGTGAATTCTATGAACATATACCATCAAGCAGCCTGTGTGCCCAGGATTTGAGACTGACAAAACAGGATCAATGTCTCAGGGGCACAACCCAGAATTTCAATAATACAATTAAATTCCTTGAATACTGGATACATCCAGATTGTCAATCCTGCATTTTCCCCACGTTCGGGGCAGGAAGCGGCCCCCACCCAGAACCTGTGTGCACTGTTCCTGTCAGTGAGTAACGAAGGAAAAAGATAGAGAACCTGAGGGAGAGATAATCAAATGTCGAACCTGCTGAGCCTGTTAGATGAAACTGTTAACAAGGCTTGCTCAAATCACTGGGGGAATGCTGGGCAGGGAGGAAGATTGGGGTTCAGAACTGAAATGTGTAAGCAGAGTTAGGCTGGCTAAGGAAGATTCATTCCTCGTTGTGGGATCTGGGTAAGCAGCCTTCAGAAGGATTTGGAGGATCCCCCAGGAGTTGCTTGGGCACACTTTCTCACTTGAATCAGTGAAGCCTAAAGCTTCAAGGGAGAGGGAGGACCAAGGAAAGAGGCTCTGGATTTGGAATTCTCATCTGCACCAGCCTAGAAAAACCTCCTAAAATGATGAAGTAACAAAGCTATGCACACAGTGCAAAGGTGCCTTGTGTGTATACGCTTATGTGTGTGCATGCACATGTATGTAGGAAGGGGGTAGGAAGGCGGGAAGAGTTTTCTGGAGCAGATGTTTGACCCTCCTGATAAGGAAACAGGATGGAAGTCCCAGGGTTGTCTTGAGAGGACCAGACATTCAATTTGTGCAGTTCTAACTACCATGACAAGAACGTTGTGTTCCTTCGTGCCATCGTCCCTCTCAGGAAATCCTGACATTTTTTATTCCCCTAGATTTTCCTCTCTACAAGATCCACCTCTCCCCACCTCTGACCTCAGTGAAGGATGTCAATGAATACAGCCCATTTCAAATAGGAGGAGCTAAGCCTTTGGGGCAGATAAGGTATTTCCAGTTCATTCGTAAGCTGTGCTTTGAGAGCACTCAATTTCAGGTTAACCTCAACCCCCCTTTCATGATGCTCACCCCTGACCATTTCACACCATGGTGCTTATGAAGAGGACCTTTGGTTATAAATTCTGAACTTACGTCCCATGTGCCGTGAAAATTGCCGTACCCAAATAGAGGGTTGTGATGGATTCTAATACCTCCTGAGAAAGGGAATTGTATTTTATTTATATTGAAATATCCTTCTATTGGTAGAACCAGAGCTACCACTTTGTGACCTTGGACAATTTATTACAATTTTCTGGTGCTTGTTTGCTCACCTGAATGAAATGTAAAATACTTCAGGGGAAGGATTGGTTGTCTTTTTCTCCATATCCCCAGAACTTAGCATAGTGTCTGGCACACAACAGGCACTTAATAAAATGCATTGAATTAAATTAATCTGAAGAATGAGATGAGGAGAACTAGATCAGTAAGGTTTCTTTTAGCTCTATGAACTAGATCACAAGGATCCTTTGTTAAATATGGTGTACTTTATGAGAATATTTAAATAGTTCCCATAAGGAAAAAAAACCAAACAAACACATTAAAACCAAACCAAATCAAAACCTTATTCTTAATGCCCCAGAAAAGAAAACCCAAACCCAAAACAAAAACCTGAGCCTTTAATTGGTTCTTCCCCCTTCCTTTTTCCTTCTGTCCCTCCTTTCCTCTCCCTCCTTTTCACCCCCTCTCCTCTACTCCTCATTCTCCTTTTCTTTCCTGTTACAGCCACTCTGAGTGGTCCTGATAAATTAAGCTTCATCACTGAGTCTGAATTTCTTTCTGCACACTCTTCTATTTACTTTTAGTGATTTTGATTCTCTTATTCTTTTCCTTTAGCATCATTAGTACTACCCTTCTCTATGTCTCAGCTCTCCCAACCAAAACAGAAAATAAATAAATAAAAGCCTTCTTTTGTAACAAGTTGTTGAAACATTTCAGACTCTTTGTGACCCCATTTTGAGGTTCTTTTGGCAAATACTGGAGTGGTTTTCCATTTCCTTCTCCGGCTCATTTTACAGATCAGGAAGCTAAGGCAAAGAGGATTAAATGACTTGTCAGGGAATCACACAGCTAGTAAGCATCTGAGGCCAGATTTGAATTCATTAAGATGAGTCTTCTACTTCCAAGCCCAGTGCTCTATCCACAGAACAATCTAGTGCCCAACAAATAAGTATATTAACGCAAAACAAATCGACATATTGATTCAGTCTGAAAAAATATGTCACTTTCTGTATCACTAGTCCATCACCTCACTGTGAAGAGATGGTAAACGTGATTTCTCATCAGGCATTTGCACTGATAATTGGTTATTTCATTGATCATAGATTTTAAAACTTTCAGAGTTGTTTTTCTTTACAATGTTGTAGTCATTGTATGCATTGTTTTATTGGTTACACTCACTTGATTCTGCATTGATTCATATAAGTCTTCCCAGGTTTCTCTGAATCTGTTCTTTTCATTATTTCTTAAGGTTAAAAAGGGGCAGTTAGGTGGCACAGAGTTCTGGGCCTGAAGTCAGGGAAACTTATTTCTGTGAATTCAAATCTCGCCTTAGACACTTACTAGCTATGTGACTGTGGGCAAGTGACTTAATCCTGTTGGCCTTAGTTTCTTCATCTGTAAAATGAGCTAGAGAAGGAAATGGCAAACTTCTCCTATATCTTTGCCAAGAAAACCCCAAATGGGATCTTGAAGAATCAGACATAACTGAAACTACTGAACAGCAACAACAGTAATATTCCATAACATTCATATATACTTTAATCTGACTGATGACAAATACCAATACAAAAGAATTCCAGCAAGGGCAGGGCCCATCTCATTCATCTGCCTTTGTCCTTTTTTAGGTGAGGGAAAGGAGAGGAGGATGCAAAGAATCACTTTCGATATGTCCTGGATGCTTTGAAGATAAACTGGGTTCTAGGAAATCACCTGCTAGAACCAGGAAAGGGCTTCAATACTAGGTTGGAAGACCCAAAGACAATACAACCTGTGGGCCTTAGAGAAACTTTACTGAATTATATTCAAGGTGTAGTTCTTAATGGCATGACCAAATTCATTTCTGTCTGTCCTTGCTGAATGACCACAATTCCTTCTCTGATCTCCTAGAGGTGAGGGATGCCTCACAGTAAGTGGCCACCTTCTCTGGAAACATCACTAAAAGCATCATGAGAAACAAAGAAGCCAGTCTAGGCCCACCTTTCTCTGAACTGCCCCTTCCTGTCTTCAATGAGATCATTCTACTCTAATCCTTCACAAATATGCCAATTATTCTGAGTTGTGCCCGACTCAAGCCAGTCTCCTAATACTTTATGTTCAGTATTAGAATGAAATGAGACACTTGTGGTTTATTCAACAGCTAAGAAAAGAAGATTTTCTTAGCCTTTAGCTACAATATGCATTGAAAATACCTTGAGCTGATTCAACTGAAAGAAACTCCTTTGTCAAATATCACCACAAATACAAATCAGTCCACCAGCCAGACTTTAGAATGTAGTTCCTCATGACTGTTTTGTACTCAGGTGCCTAGTAAGTGATGTCAACAGCCTGAGACTTCAGTACTCTTATCCAAATAAATCTTGGATACGGATGGGTTTAAACATTTTAAGGGAACACTGGACTAACTTTCATGAGACTGGAGTTTAGGCTAATTTGTTTTGGTATTCTCTAATGGGCACTGAGTATGTTTCTAGTTATCTGCTATAATAAAAAGTGGTGCTATAAATATTTTGTATGTATTGCTCTTTTCTTTATTTATTTTTTTGTGGTATAAGCCTAGTAGTGCTATTGCTGAGTCAATGAATGGTTTAGGTTCCATATTGCTTTCCAGTTCATAATTCTGCCAACAATGGATCTGTGCACTTGTACTACCATAGATCCTCCAATAATTGTCATTTTCTTTTTGTGTCATTTTTGCTAATCTGAGTTTCTATGAGGGGGAGCCTCAGAGTTTTTTTTTTCAGTTTACGGTTGTTTTTGCTGTTGTTCATCCTTCGTTCAAGAAGAGGACCAGTGACATCAGGAGGGTGAAGTCTTGACTTGCAAGTGAATTGGATTTAAATGAGGCAGAGCTGTACAAAGTCATCAGCATCACTCTCTCCTCTAGAATCATTAGAGTACATTGACAAGACATAAGTCAAGATAAGTTGCAACAGCCCAGGATGCAGTGAGAGACTTTGGCCTTTGTAATCTAAGGTCTTTCCCAGACCTCAGTTCCTGTGAGGTAACTTCCATTCAACGTTTAAAGGCTAGATAAAAATTGAAACAAAAGACACCCTAGTTTTCTTTCCCAAAAGAATCATTCTGGGGAGGGGACCTTCAGAGTTTCTGTCCAGAACAGAAAACAGTTGCTATTTGTACTCACTGAGCCATCAAAACCCAAACTATGAGCGAGACTTGGACTGGGACCTATTATTGACCAATCAGTGAAAACCAGAGTGATTTGGGTTTAAAGGCATAGTCAAGTAGTTCCATTTGAATCACAATGGGCCCTTTTTTTTTCCCAGACCTATATTTCAAGAAATAATAAATGAAATTACATGAGGCAAAAGAATTAATTGTCCCTGCATTTTGAAAAAAAATAATGATGGAATTAATAAATAGGGAAAAAAAACATCTAGTCTGCAAATCCCAAGATACCTTGAGAAGTGTAAGTGATCAAAAAATCATATTCCTTTGGACAGAGAATCCACATGTAAGAGTATGACTGCCTGTATGGACAGAGGGACAGAAGAGGGAGGAGTAGAAGGAAGAGGAGGAGGAGGGGGAGGGGGAAGGGGAGGGGGAGGGGAGGGGGAAGGGGAGGGAGAGGGAGGAGAGGAAGAAGAAGAAAGAAGAAGAAGAAGAAGAAGAAGAAGAAGAAGAAGAAGAAGAAGAAGAAGAAGAAGAAGAAGAAACAGCAATATTGCCCAACTCAAACCAGAGGATAACTACTACTACTCACAGATTGTTGTTCATCGAAGAGGACCAATGATATAAGGATGGTGATGTCTTGACTTGCAAGTGAATTGGATTTAAGTGAGGCAGAGCTGTACAAAATCATCAGTCTCACTCTCTCATCCCAAGTCATCAGAGTCCAGTGGCAAAATATAAGTCAAGGTGGCTGGCAACGGCCCCTCAACTTATAATACTCTTGGAGACAGCCCAGGACTTTCAGTGCTTCTCAAACCACTGGTAATATTCTTGGCCATCACCAAGCAGAGCACCCCTTTTAGGGTGAGTTATCTTCACCAGTTGCAGACCAATTGCTTCCAACAAGATATATAGGCCCCCCTAACAGAATCAGTAAGGGAGTACTGTTACAAGTAGATCAAATCATTATTACTTAGATCACAATCTCCCCTGACACCCCAATGAAGATAGTCCAAGGACTGTCTTCTTCCATGGAGTCTGAGTACCAGAGTAGCAGAGCTTCCAGACTATTGTCTCTGACTCTAGTCTAGCCCTCACATCCATCATTCAAGGAATCAACCCTTGTGGAGATGAAACCTGGCAATTGTTTCTGAAGGTGCTATAACTTTACCTCCACAGCAACCACATCTACTGTAGAACAGGAAGAGAAAGTGCTTGGTGCTCTCAAATGTTTCAGAAATGGATATGGTTTTATCAGAGGAAATAACATTAAAGAAGATCTCTCTCTCTCTCTCTCTCTCTCTCTCTCTCTCTCTCTCTCTCTCTGTCTATTGTGAAGGCTAATTCCTTGTTTCATCATTTCAATATTGTTTATTTTCAACTTTGCTTATCTTGTCCTTGATTTTTTCTTTATATTATAAAAACAAATTATATTTTTAAATTAAATACCTTGATCTTTTTTTTTTATTCTTTCTTTCTTTTGTTGATGCAAGTATTTAAAGATAAGAATTTTCTCCTAAGAACTACTTTGGCTGCATCCGAAAAGTTTTGATATGCTGACTCATTGTTATTATTTTATTTAATCAAATAATTGGTTCCATGGTGTATTGTTGACCCACCAATTCTTTCAGATTAGGTTTTTTAGTCTCCAATTCATTTTAATTCTTATAACTATTAAAAAATATCAAAATTAACAATAAATGACATATGAAAAAAGATGCTATCTGCATCCAGAGAAAGAACTGATAAATAGAAGTTTGTATAGAATAATTTACATGTATATATATGGAATATAATATGTACATAAATTCCATATGGATAAAAAAAGAAATGTACATAATAGTTGTATTATATATTTTACAAGAATAACAAATCATACATAATAAATTTACAATTTCATGAGCAATCATTTTTATTATACTTTGTTATGGATATGCTTGTTTTATTGTATAAGTTAAAAATAAAATAAAATTTTAAAAACATTTTTTCAGAGGTTTATTATTGGGTATAATTTTATTTCATTGTGAAAAAAAGACATTTAACTTTTCTGCCCTTCTGAATTTGTTTATGATGATTTTATGCCAAACACATGGTCAGTTTTTGTAAAGGTACTATACACAGCTGAGAAATATGCATATTTCTTTCAATGTAATTCTTGATTGGTTCAGATAGCTCATTTCTGTTCCTTTTCGGTTTTTTCTAGTCTTTCTTGGGTATTTTTTGCATAGTTGCTGAGATTTGTGGGAGAACTTGGCTTCTTTATGAATTTCATAGTACCTTCTTATTTGGAAGTCTCCACTTTTTCTTCTAAATTATGTATTCTCCCATTTTTTTTCTTCCTCAAGAGCTTTGACTTCATTTCAAAAAAATTCTTGTTTAATTTTATCCATCTAATTTTTGAGTCATTGTAGCTAAGCTAAGACTTTTTTTTTCTGAATCTTTATTTGAGCTCATTTGTGGAGTGATTCACTTTGAGGTTTAGCTTGTAGGCTTCTTTTAACTCATACTATGTATTCATTGTTTTTTTTTTTAAAGATTTCTTCTGTTAACTTTTATCTCCAGCTTCAATTCCTGGACTGGGGATTTGTGCCAAGATCAGGCTCTACCTCCCCATGAACTCTTAGATAATTTAGGAAGGCCCTCTATGCTTTTGTCTAGTCTATAGTGTGGAGCCTGCTGCTACTGCCCTAAAACAGCTTTGGATTAAATAAGGGGGGGCCGTGACTCGACCCCTGCCACAAGCACTGGGTTCTGTTTCATCTTCTAGCGTCCTAATGTAGGAAATGGCTTAGACTCACTTGTTGCCTCCTGATTTTGTTCCCACCTGGGAACTGGCTCCATTTCCTTCAAAAACCCTGACAGATCCCAATCAGATATTGAAAATTAAGGCAAATTTCAAGTGTGCTAGAGACAATACCCTCCTTCCTTCCACTGAAGGACTGCACTGGTGCTGAGCCCTCTCCCTCCCTTGGCAAACACCCACAAGAAACAGCCCCTGATCGCTGCTGTGGCTTTGACAGCAGTATAGGGTTCTGGCCTTTGGAAGGCCCTGAGCTGGGCACACAGTGCCAGGCTCTGTCTCTTTGCACAGTGAACAGTAGGGGAGTGGCTCTGGCACTCTGCTGGAGCTCAAATGCTATAAAACGGAGATCCCAGTGGTTTAATGCTCTGCTATTGGTACTTAAAACAGTTCTAGGTTTCTGGTCCTCAACCTGTTCTGTCCTTAATTGGATGAAGGGGCTTACAAACTTTCCCTTCAGTTTTCTGAATCTGTGCTTCAGGTGGAGCCCTTTAATGGTTTTTCTCTGACGTATTTTTCAGGGGAACTGGAATTGGTTAGGACTTTATTTTAGAGTCTGGCAAACATTTATTATGCACCTACTATGAGTAGTACATTATACTAGGTAGTGAGGAAGAGATAGATAAAAACAAACAAACAGACAAAAAAGTAGTCATTCCCCTGAAAGAGTTCATATTCTGGCACTATTCATCTAATCTCCCAGCCTCCATATTACAGAAATGGCAGAAGATTACAGGCCTCAAGATGGACTTAAAGTCAGGAGGACCTGAGTTCAATTTTTACCACAGCCCCATGTTAGCTATGTAAGCCTAGGCAAACCTAGACTTATCCCTCAATATCCTCATCAGCAAAGTGAGGGCATCAGACCTGAAAGCCTCTAAGGTCTCTTCCATTTGACCCTATCTCCCTTTCTTCTTCTTTCATCTCATATCTGATCACTTGCTAGATCTTGCCCATTCAGCCTCTGCAACATCTTTAACATCTGTCCCCTCCTCTCTGCACCCATTGTCACCATTCAAATTAAAGCCTTTATCACCATCTGCCTAAACTATTGGAATAGATACCTAAGAGTCGTCCCTGTATTCACTCTCAATCCTATCTACTTCATTCTTAGCCCACTGCTAAGCTTATGTTCCTCATATTGGGATGTAGTCAGGTTATTCTTCTGCCTATAAAAGCTTTAATAATGTCCTTTTCCTAGAAAGTAAAGTTCCAATTCCTTTGACATAATTCAATGACATCTACCATCAGGCTTCAGGTTGGCTTTCAGCATTACCTCATACCATTCCCTACTATTTAAGGGAAGGGAGAAGGGATTACTCATTTATATAGTACCATTATGTTCCAGGCACTGTACTGAGTGCTTTAAAATATTATCTCATTTGATAAAACAATCCTGAGAGGTAGGTACTGCAACTATCCTCATGTTTTAGTTGAAGAAGCTGAGGCAAACAGAGGTTGTTACTTGTCTATGGTCACAAAGCCAGTGTCTAAGGCAAATTTGAACTCAGGTTTTCCTGATTCTAGGACCGACATACTATCCATTTAATCTAGTCAAATACAAATGTTCAGTTTCAAACACCACATAAATCTGTAGTCTTTATGTTTTTATTAAAACTGTTCCCTAGGCCATCTCTGTCTCCTATGACTGATGAAAACCTATATGCTTCTTACAGCACAACTCAAATGCCACTTCCTCCAGGAAGCCTCCCATAATCTTATTAACTTATAGATAATTATCCCCTCCTTAGATTACATATTGGCTTATACCTATGTATCTATGCAACTATCTCTTTTTAAATTGCAGTTATTTTCTAATTTAATTTTAAGTTTCATGACATCAAGCATACATCTTATTTAAATTTTGCATTTCCGCTAGTGACTAGGATAGGGTTCTGCCTATCAAAGAAGCCCAATATTAGGGCCTGTTTCATTTTTGGTTTTGTATTTCCAGTACCTAGTCGTGTCTTGTATACCACAAGCATTTAAATTATTTGCAGAATTGAATTAAATTCATTCATCTCTATATCTCACTCATCTAAATGCAGGATCTTTTCAATTTTCATAGCTTCCAGCATCCAGGTCCTCTCTGCTCCCTGCTAACCCTCATCAAACTATTAAAACATAAAATATATGTATTTGTTCTCTAAAGTGTGGCCTAGTCTTTTTTTTTCCTTTCTAGATTCTTTACAAATAGTTATAGGAATTAGATAGCTTGCTAATTTGTAAGCTAAGTTAACCTTTTCAGGCTAGTTGAGTAATACTTAGGATCTGAAAAAAGTCACTGAGACTTCCCTCCCACTTTCCTCTATTAATCCCACTATTAGTTTATATTATAATATGTATATATATATATATATATAATATATATATAGTATCTATGCACATATGCATATACATGCTACATAAATGATTATATACATATGTTTTAATATATTACAATACTATATATTATAAATTATACATAATATGCTATGTTACATATACAATATACTAACGAGCTCTGTCATACCACATTCATTTCCCTATGACCCTTTTATCCCATTCACCTTTTCTCATATAACAAGGAAAAGCATTTGAGCATATCCAACCTTCACAGAGACCCTGTCTGAACTATTCTGCCTCAATAGCCCCCACTTCTTTATGGAAAGTAGGAAAGTATGTTCCATTGCAATTATCCAGGCTTGTGGTTTTTTGTTTATTTTTTTATCGATTAGAAAAAAATATTTTTTATTATTTTATTTACTTTGTTTTAGTCACTGCATACACTTTTCTCTTGGTTCTGCTTGCTAAAATTTATATCACTTCATAGAAATCTTACCATCTTTATATTTGTACTTTCCTATATAGATTCAAATAACCTTTTGTAATCAGGACATGGTTTGTTAGGAAAGATATGATCCACTATTCAGTTTTTAAGCTCTTTCTCTGGGTCCTTATAGGTTGATATTGAATGTGCTTTCATAAGATTTAAGACCTAATGTTGTTCAATCATTTCAGTCATGTCCAATTCACGACCACATTTGAGGTTTTCCTGGCAGAGATACTGGAGTGGTTTGCCATTTCATTCACCAGCTCATTTTACAGATGAGGGAAATGAGGCAAACAAAGTTAAGTGACTTGCTTAGGGTCAAACAATAGGTAAGTGTCTTCCTCACTTCAGGCCCAGCACTCTATCTACTGTACCATTTAGCTGCCCTTTAATGACTTAATACCTAATATTAATTTACAGTAGTAGTTATCTTAGAGAATTATGGAAAAAGAATTAAGAGAAACATTTTTGTCTGGCATGGTATGGTGAGAAGAAGTATGATGCGGTGAACATAGTGTTGAACTTATAAAAATGGGACCTAAATTAGATTCTGGGATTTTAACTTTCTTAGAAAGTTCATTTGACTAGTCTGGGTCTCATTGTCCTCATCTGTAAAATAAAGAGGCAAATGAGTTCATATTTCTCTTCTAGCTCTAGATGTGGAAAAAAAGAAGATACCTCATTGTGCCCTTATCCTACTCTATTTAAGTTATTTGAACTTTGAATAAGCTGAAAATTATTTTAATTAATTGTATGAATTTACTGTTCAGTATATAGAATCCTACATAATAAACAAATGCCATTACTAACCCAAGGAAAATGTTTTTGAAGTAGAAGCAATGAGTAGTTAAACAGTATTTTTCAGATAACTATATGTTTCTGTAATTAAGCATATATACATTAACCTGAAAACCAGAATTACTCAAAGAAATTGTTTCAGTGAATCTGCTTTAACTCGCTTACCAAGGAACTACATTATATGATCTCTTTTTCTTTTTTAATGTGGAAGAGGCAATTCACTCTTTAATATCCATGCTCATCATATCAAGACAAATTATATTGTGTACAATCACAGTCTGGACTGCTGCTGTCTGGGCTGGGATCTAAAGACATCCAATTAATATATGGTGTTCAGGGAAAATAGCTCATTTTTAAAGCAGGGTCTTAGGCAGAGGAAAAGACAATCTTTTATTAACTTTGTCCCTTGCTTAAGACATATTTATTGCATTCTCCTCAAACAGAAATAATAGAAGTTCAGGCATCAGCCATGTGCATACACACCCACAGATACCCACCCCCATGCACACCACCACACACACACATTCCAAAGGGAAAAAAAATAAAAACAACAACCCTCACAACTGCTATGAATGTAAATGTTCCTGTCCTTTGATGGAAAACAGTGTAGTTTGCTACACAAAATTAAAAGATTTCTCCAAAAACAAAAACAAACCAAAAAAACCTAACTCATTTCTTAAAACTAACACATAGAAATGGAGACAATATGTCAACAGTGTTCAAAATATTATCTATCTATATACAAAAACAGAATCTAGTTCATTTAGAAATCTTTAACATACTTATTTGCTGATATTATATGTATATACATACACACATATTCACTTGTGTATATATGATACTCATATATATGATAAATATATTCAATAAAAATGTTTAATCAATCTCTTTATTAGTTTTCTTAGCTGATATAGAGTATATATGTATATGTACAGATCCACACACATATAAACATCTATATTTACTAATTTTTCTTGTTCTATCTCATAGAGAAAGCTCAACTGATAATTATTCTAAAATCTACATTAGGAAAATCTAGCAAAATCTTGAATTTTATATGTTTACCCTTATTTTTCTTTCTTTTTTCTATTTTTTCAATTTATTTTTCTATTTAAATTCATTTATTTTTAGTTTTCAACATTTACTTCCACAAGATTTTGAGTTCCAAATTTTCACCCCATCTTGCCCCTCCCCCCACCCCAAGATGGCATGCATTCTGAACCCCTTCCCCTAGTCTGCCCTCTCTTCTATCTCTCCCCCTCCTTCTCTTATTCCCTTCCTCTTCTATTTTCCTGTAGGACAGGATAGACTTCTGTACCCCATTTCCTGTATTTCTTATTTCCCAGTTGCATGTGAAAACTTTTTTTTTAAATATGTGTTTTTAAAACTTTGGTTCCAAATTTTCTCCCTTCCTCCCTCCCTACCCACCCCCATTGAAAAGGCAAGCAACTCAATATAGGTTATACATGTGCAGTTGTGCAAAACACTTCCATAGTAGACATGTTGTGAAAAACTAACTCTATTTCCCTTAATCCTCTCATGCCCCCCCATTTATTCTATTCTTTCTTTTGACCCTGTCCCTCCTCAGAAGTATTTGCTTCTGATTACCCCTTTCCCAATCTGCCCTCCTCTCTATCATCCCCCTGCTCTCTTGTCCCCTTTTCCCCTATTTTCCTGTAGGGTAAGACAGATTTCCATGCCCAGTTGAATGTGTATGCTATTCCCTCCTTAAGCCAAATCCTATGAGAATAAGATTCATTCATTCCCTCTCACCTTCCCCCATTTCCCCTCCACTGCAAGAGCCTTTTCTTTTCTGTTTTTTTTTTGTGAGATAATTTACCCTGTTCTACCTCTCCCTTTCTTCTTCTCCTAGTACAATCTTTTCTCACCCCTTAATTTTATTCTCCAGGTATGACCCCTTCATCTTCAACTCATCCTGTGCCCTCTACCTACCTATCTATCTATCTATCTATCTATCTATCTATCTATCTATCCACATACATACAATTTTCCCCCCTCCAACTACCCTAATACTGACAAAGATCTCATGAGTTATAAATATCATCTTTCCATGCAGGAATGTGAACAGTTCAACCTTAATAAGTCTCTTACGATTTCTCTTTCCTGTTTACCTCTTTGTGTTCCACTTGAGTCTTGTGATTGAAAGTCAAATTTTCTATTCAGCTCTGATCTTTTCATCAAGAATGCTTGAAAGTCCTCTATTTCACTGAATAGCAATTTTTTTCCCCTGAAGGATTATACTCAGTTTTGCTGGGTAGGTGATTCTTGGTTGTAATCCTATGTCCTTTGCCCTCCAGAATATTATATTCCATGCCCTGTGGTCCTTTAATGTAGAAGCTGCTAAATCTTGTGTTATCCTGATTGTGTTTCCACAATACTTGAATTGTTTCTTTGTGGCAGCTTGTAATATTTTCTTCTTGATGTGGGAATGCTGGAATTTGGCTACAATATTCCTAGGAGTTTTCCTTTGGGGATCTCTTTCAGGAGGATTCTTTCAATTTCTATTTTGCCCTCTGGTTCTAAAATATCAGGGCAGTTTTCCTTGATAATTTCTGAAAGATGATATCTGGGCTCTTTTTTTGATCATGTTTTTCAGATAGTCCAATAATTTTTAAATTATGTCTCCTGGATCTATTTTCCTGGTCAGTTGCTTTTCCAATGAGATATTTCACATTATTTTCTAATTTTTCATTCTTTTGGATTTGTTTTACAGTGTCTTGATTTCTCATAAAGTCATTAGTTTCCAATTGCTCTATTCTAATTTTTTTTTTTAGGCAATTGGGGTTAAGTGACTTGCCCAGGGTCACACAGCTAGTAAGTGTCAGGTCTGAGGCCAGGTTTGAACTCAGGTCCTCCTGACTTCAGGGCCAGTGCTTTATCCACTGCACCACCCAGCTGCCCCTTCTATTCTAATTTTTAAGGAAGTATTTTCTTCAGTAATCTTTTGGACTTCCTTTTCCATTTGGCCAATTTTCTTTTTAGGGCATTCTTCTCCTCGTTGGCTTTTTGGACCCGTTTTGCCATTTGGGTTAGGCTATTTTTTAAGGTGTTATTTTCTTCAGTATTTTTTTGGGTCTCCTTTAGCAAGATGTTGACTTTTTTTTCATGATTTTCTCGCATTGCTCTCATTTCTCTTCCCGGATTTCCTCTACTTCTCTTACTTGCTTCTCAAAATCCCTTTTGAGGTCTTCCAAGGTATGGGACTGATTCATATTTTTCTTGGAGGCTTTGGATGTCGGAGCTTTGACTTTGTTGTCTTCTTCTGGTTGTATGTTTTGATCTTCTTTGTTGCAAAAAAAAAAAGATTCTGTGGTCTGACACTTCTTGAGAGGTTTGCTCATGATCCCAGCCAATTACTTGAGTTATAAACTATTTGTTAAGGTAGAGGTCTGCCTCCAATGTGGAGAATACACTGTCCCAAGCTTTGGGTGTTTGTGAAGCTGTTTTAAGAGATACTTCTAGGGACCTGTAAATTTTCAGTTCTTCCTAGGTGGTATGATAAGGGGCACGGTGTTTACTCCTTTCCTGGCCTGTGCTCTGGTCTATTAGTGACCACAAACACTCCTTTCTGTCCTGGAGCTGTGAAAAAGGTTTCCTCTCCACTGCTACTACAAGCTCCATAGTGCCAGCACTCCTCCTCATGCCAGGACTGCCGCCCAGAACTGTGAGCCGGATCCAAGCATGGACAAAGCAAAAGATTCCTGCCTCAGCAATGGCAAATAGATCCCGGAAATCTCCCTCTGATCAGCCACTCAATTCCCCCTCACTCTGTGAGCTGGAAGCTTGGGATGCAGACACGGCCTGGCGCCCACACTCTGCACTCTGAGCTCTGGAGCTGGCTATGACCTAGCTCTTCTCTCAGCACCGCAGAAACAGACTTTTCCTAGTGACCTTCTAAGTCGTCTTTGGTGTTTGTGGGTTGAGAGGTTTGGAAGCCCCCACAGCTGCCCACGATTCAGTCCTCTGAGGCCTGCTCCAGGTTCACTGTGGCCTGCATGCCCATGCCACACTGTGCTCCTCTACCCAACCAGTGCAATATACCTTTCTAATCAACCATCCAGGTTGTCTTGGGCTGGAAATTTGCTTCACTCTGTTTTGTGTGGGTTCTGCTGCTTTAGAATTTGTTTAGAGCGATTTTTTATTGGTATGTTGAGGGGAGAGCTCAAGTAAGTCACTGCTTTCACTCTGCCATGTTGGCCCCGCCCTCCTACCCTTATTTTTCCAAAACTAAATTTTCTATTTGTTAGAGATTGCTAACTTGTTCATGGGCAGGCTTTATATAAAAGTAAACCCCTAGCTTTTCATAAATTTCGCAAGTCTTGAATTTCTGACCATGATACCAGCTCATCAAATGTATTCACGTGATCACTAAACTTTTATGTTAAGACCAGATCCTAATTAAACAAACTAATCCTTATCGTTAGGAATAAATCTTATGCAGAATTCATCATTAACAAATTTGCTAACGTTTTTCATGTGGCTCCTACCTAATATTTTATGTTAAGTGTTAATGTAGTAGCCACTAATTTCATGACAATGGAGTCAGCTTGGGTCTCTCCTATAAATAGATTAAAATTGTAGGTAAAAAAGTTCTAATTTTTTTTTTTATTTTAGTACCCCTTTTATCTATAAAAATTAATGAGGATCCCTCAAAGAACTCTTGTCAATATAACCACATTAGAAATTAAAATATCTTAGCACTATTTTCTCAGACCCTTACTAGTTGTGTGAGCCAGGTCAAGTCACTTAACCCTGTTTGCTTTAGTTTCTTCATCTGTAAAATGAAGGGGAGAAGGAAATGGAAAACCACTGCAGTGTCTTTGCCAAGAAAATCTCAAATGGGGTCATGAAGAGTCAGACATGACTTTTATGACAATAGCAATAACAATTATTATAAAAATAGTTTGAACTTTGAGGACCTCTGGAAAAATCTCAGGGACACCAAAGGTTTCTCTAACTGTCACACTTTCAGAATGGCTCTTATAATTTAATGTCATATTACTATTGTGTCATTAAAAGTAAAGAATCTTTATTAAAATTTTGTGAGATGAAAAGATGATGCTGAATATATCAACTTGATAAATACGTAAAATGCTGTGTTCAGATAAGGAATATTAATAAAGTGTGTGCTTAAACAGACCTGTTATTTCATTCATTTTGGGATCTCTCAATGAAGTTTCAACAAAGATAGGTAGCTTTTCTGTAACTTATAGTTTTAGAGGCTTGCATACTCACTTATAGGTAAAATGATTTACCCATACAAAACTAGAAAATGTATGTAAGAGAGAGGATTTCAACCTAGATCCTCTATCTCTATCCTCTATGCCAAATAAGCTCTCTAAAATTATAAAGTAATCCCATTAGGGGAAAAAAGGGAAGCTTAACCTCAAACAAGCTAAATATGGCATTTTCTTATGCAATTCCCCTTCACAAAAGTTATTTTGTTTACTTATTGTTTACAATCTCCATTTAAGGTTTTCTGTTTATTGTTAAGGTCTCTTGAGTTCTATTGTAAAGTCTCATTTTATTTTAGAGGAGATCTGAGGTTCTTGAAGGATTTGCCATTGGAGTATATGCTATTTTAGTTTTTATCAAGTTAAACGTAGGTCTGGTAAAAGACTATCTCTTGTCCGGAGGCAAGTTCAGACAAATATAGAGACATTCATTCCTAGAATTTAGAATTTTGGCCAATAATTGAATTAATAAGGAAAGGGGAGGAATTATGAAGGAAATAACCACACTACTGAAATCACATTTCTTTTAAAGTAAAACATCAAAACAAGTTAAGCATTTCATTAAATATTACATTTGAAACACAGCCCTATCTCTCGCTAATTGTATAAATTATGGACAAATCACTTAACCTCTCTAAGCCTCAGTTTCCTCATCCATAAAACATGTATAATACTTTAACAATCTATAACATTAAGTTAGGGAGTAAAACAATTTGTACACTGTGTATTACTCTACAAGAGTATTTTTTTAAATACTGTCATAAAATCATTCTTACCTGGTGCCTTATTAAAATAATTATAGACCTATGTTTTACATTATAGGAGCACGAGGACCTGGAGTGAGGATCTTTAGAAAAAGCATAAGTTGTGGATTTCTTTACATTCTCAGATACCTGAAAGTTGGTGATACACTCAAGGAAATACAAGAAGTACAATATTAAAACATCAGAAGAATAACCTTAATATTAATTCATGGTATGTTTCTTGTATCCAAAGTCCATAAATAATTAAATTATTCTTGTCTTTTTTAACTTTCATGGTGATTCTACTTAAGCACTCTATTTACCCAGCTTTATTGTTTGCATTTTGCTTTCTCTTATGTGATTCTTCAGAATTTATATTCAAGGAGAAATTCTGAGATGCCTACTGGTTAGGTTTCAAAGGCTTTGTTTTGGAGATCTATGCTTTTCTTTATACTTGGCTTGTGGAAGTCAGGTTTATTCCCAATCTGCCATTACCACATGTACACTTGTCATAAGGAACATGAAAATCACATCTGAAAAGTTCTTAATGTTTACAACTTTCAGTTTCAATGAATACCCAAAGAGGGAGCACATATTTTACAAGTACACACACAAACACACACACACACACACACACACACACACACAAACACACCCCGGTGGCCTTTTTAGGAGACGCTATTGCAAGTTATTTAATTTCCAACCTCCAGATGCCAAATTACCTTTCAACTTCAGTATGCTAACAGCTATGCTTTGGCAGAAGACTTTTTATCCATGACTACTTTGCCGTTTTGTATAGAATATGCTTCTTTTTCCTTATTGCTTATGGTGTTGACTCTCTTGTATATTCCCCTGTACATCCAATTTTCCACTTGGTTAATGTTTTCTTCTACTTATTTTTATTACTAATAATATTAACATTTTCATCTCTATTAATTCTTTTTATAATAATTGTTATGTTAGGATCATAGGGCTAGAAAGTAGATTGGTAAGACATCTGGTTCATTCATCTGCCTCTGGGAAGGAGATGTGCTTTTTAAAACATTCCAGAAAAAAATGAGACTACCTTTGAATTAGCATTTAGCTAAATACAGGTAGAGAAATTGCCTTAATTTAAAAGTCACAATTTATTTTTGGTGGTGGTGGGGTGGCAATGCCCAATGATTGATACAATATTGAGAAGAACAAATAACTAAAGGTCTTCATAGTATGTGGGTGGATGAGTGCATGCAGATGAAATAAGAGAATTTTAGAAAGTCTGACTTGCTATGGTGGCTTTTCAATACAGACCAAATTAATGAAGAACACTAGCATATGGTCATGTTAAAAATGAGAATAGCTTCCAATTATGGAATAATTTCCAATTACAAATAGAGATGGGATTATTAATAGTGCTCTTTTAAATGATTTTATCAATAGGCAAATAATAAACATAAGGCCTTCTTCCTAGTTATTTTAACAGTATAATTACATTTTCAAATGTAATGATTTTTCATTTTTCATTACAGAGGTCAACTGACTGTCTCTCATACTTACAGACTGCAGGTATTAATATGATTTGGTTATTTCTTCACAAGGATCACCCAATTAAATACCAGAAAATGAATCATGTGAAACAGACTATTAAATTTTCAATAACAAACCTAGGTCAAACCAGAAAGAATTCAGTTACATTGAACTACTGGAGATTCACAAGTTCATAGATGGAAAAAAAAACAGGATCATATAAGGGCTTAAAAGAAAAAAATGTAAATTTGTTCAGAATTTGGCTTTGAATGCAAAACTATTAGTATTTATCAATTTCCTATTTTATAGATTTATAGGTTAACAGGATATACTTAGTCAAAAATAATTTATTAGAGTATTTAAATGCTACACTTGACCACTAAGAAGTAAATTATGTTGAAAAAAAAATATTGCTCTAATTCTGCAGCGATAACTAATCAACCTAGTAGGTAAACCATTATATAAGTAAAGGGATTCTGGGAAGTAGAATGATTACTAGGCATGGGACAGGCTGAAGGCAGTGGAGAATGAATGAAAAGGGACAAGACAAACCCAATGAGCAACATTTATTCATTTAGGAAAGCTGAAGGTCATGGAATCAAATGTTTATTGGATTTTTGGCCTTGAATAGTTTGGGTATTTCAGTTCACAGCCACTATAAAATGTAAACATATTTTTTTAAAAAATCAAGGTTATGGGAATTTTTTCTTTGCTTGTAATATACAAAGAAGGAAGGGATAGAAATATTCCAATCTAAAGGTGAAATCAGGAATGAAAAAACACAGGGTAAATTAAGTAATTGGTTATTATAAGAAAATTAGTATCTGCAATTAAAGGGGATCTAAGTCAGATTCAGGGAATCCATGAATCAAAGATGAGCCATACTCACCTTAAACTGACTCTACATTTTACTGAAGCACAGTATGCAAGTTTTAATTGGAATGTTTACTTATGAAAAAAAAGAGCTGAACAAGTTAGTGCTCTCCACCTCATTGCAATTGTCAATACTTCTTTGTTCATATTTAAGTATTAAATGTACACTGTATTTAAGTGTAAAGGGAGCAATATATTAAACCTTTCCACTGAAGCAAGTTAGGCTAGGTTTTTTTTTTTTCCTAAAACAGGTATTGAAAGCATCCTTGAGACAAACTTAAGTCAAAGGTCTAAAGGCTCCAGCTTTTGGCATCGCTTCCTAATCACCTCAGTATAAAAGGACCATAAGATACTCTAAGTACTTTTCGATGCTTGGCTAGTAGATCTTCATGAGTTAGAGGCAAAAAGAACTTTTGCCCAATTGAATCAACCCAGTGTGTCTTTGATGCATATCTTTGTTGAACATCCTTCTCATGGAATGGCTAAGTAAATCTTTTATTAAATGTTGAATGACGGATGACTGTCTCATTTCATTGCAATATCAGACTTAGACTCTCAGGGTATTGATCTGAATTAGGCCCAGCTCAGAACATTGAGGAAGCCAAGCCCTATCCTTGGGTAGCTGAGTCTCCCCAAAATCAGCTCTGTCCAGAATGCTGGATGATTTAGAAGGACTAGTAGAGCTACTGGAAAAGTCAAAGGGACCTAGATGAGAAAAATGCCAGGTGATTTTGAATCCTCTGCTCATAAGCAGGTTAGACAAGCTTTGACTCAGAGGCTTGTCCTGGAATCAGGGCCTACAATTATGAATATCCATCAGTCACTCCATACATCCTTAGCCCTCAGGGTAAAGGGAATGATCTATCCTTCAGGAACTGAAGTGTAATTGCTTTTGCTTCTTGAAGGTACATCAGTATCTATTACATTCCTATTATCTCCTCATTTATTTCTTGAATACCACAGACGATGTAGATGTTCAGGGAAATTTTGCTTTTAAACGTTTTATCCACATTTTAAAACCAATCAATTCACCAATCAAAAAAAGGTATATCAAGTGCTTACTATGTAGCAGGCACTGTGCTAAATAAGGGGGATGCAAAAAGAGGCAAAAAACAGTATCTGCTCTCAAGGAGCTTCCAATCTAATGGGGGAGACAACATGGAAACAGATATATACAAAACAAGCTACAAACATTGTAAATGAGAACTAATTAAGAAAGGGAAGGGGCAGGCATTGAAAGGGTTTGGGGAAGGCTTCCTATACAACGTGAGATTTTAGTTGGACTTAAAGGAAGTCAGGGAGGTAAATAGTTGGATTGGATAAGAGAGACCTGGCTGGTGTTGTCTTTCATTCTTGAAGACTAAAATGGCATCACTATGCTAGAATCAAGTTTCACTGTGTCTGACTGTGGTTTATCAGACCAAT